>NC_090440.1:1830786757-1831411757 GCF_031143425.1 Pleurodeles waltl | reverse complement strand
ACTCACACGCAGTATCTCCCATAAAGCAACCAGACCCACCCTCGGTATTTAGGGCCAAAGACTCTTTCTTGCAAAACTCTGAAAAGATATGACCATTCCATGGAGTCAAAGGCTTTGTTATCATCCAGCGAGACTATTGCAATCCCTATGGGGGAGGTCTCTGCCGTGTTCAGATTAATATGAAGCCTGGGCAGATTCAGCGCAGTCAGTCGACCCGGTATAAACCCATTCTGATCTGGGTGCACCAGTGCCGTCACCACCCTCTTAGTCTCCTAGCCAAAAGTTTGGCCGGGATTTTAAAATCCTAATTTGATAGGGATTTTGGGTGGTAGGAGTCACTCTTTTCTCTGGGCTTACCGGCTTAATGGACAAGAATTATTGTTGCTGAACGCATATCTGCTGGAATTTCAACATCTCCTCAAAGGCAGCACGCAGGAGGGAGGCTGTCCACTTTTTGAGTTTACAGAAGAACTCTACTGGGACCATTAGTGCCTGGGGTCTTCCCTGCTTCTAATTGACTTATAGTCAAAGACACCTCCTCCGATTATATGTCTGCCTGTAAATCAATCAGTTGTTGTGGATCTAGTCTTCTCATAGGGCAATCCGCTATAAATCTTAAGATTTCCAGCTCAGAAACAGTCAGCTGTGATTCATAAAATTATACAAGGTGTGTTGTCAGCTCTTCCACTATACCCAGACTATCTTGTACCATCTCACTGGGAGTTGTACGCAGTTCTCTAAAGAGCATATTTTCCTCTTCCTTATTACATAGCCTTGCAAGTGGCTTACCTGCCTTGTTTCCTGCCTCATACAGTCTTTTCTGTTTCACAAGGTACATTGTCTTGACCTCTTCATTGGCCACCAACAGAAAACATCCCTTTTCACAAAGGCTTTATCACACAAAGCCCTTACAACAAAACTGGCACCACAACATAGTCATTACTATGCCTGTCTTTAAACCGCAATGTATTCTACCACGAATGGCATTGCAACGCCAGTCCTTACCACACAATATATGGCCAAGCAGTTAATATGTAGTTTGGGTTTAGAGCTGAGGAAGGGGCAGTTTAAAGGCTAAGGGTGTGGTTAGGGGTTGTGCACAATTGTCATATTTAGGGCCAAGGGCTGGAGAAGGGGTGGTTTAAGACTGAGGGTGTGGGAAGGGATTGCACCCGATTGTCGTATTTAGGGCTCAGGACTGAAGAAGGGGTGGTTTTAGGGCTAAAGGTATAGGGTTGTTGTACCTGAATGCCTGATGTAGGGCACAAGGCTGGGGAAGGGGTAGTTTTAAGAGTAAGGTGCTTATTTTGAGTCTGGCGGTCTTTAGACCGCCAGACTCGGCTTGGCCATCAGACCGCCTTGGTAGTGCCGGTCCGATCTGCCACATTCCGACCGTGACTGAAACGCTGCGGTAATACCGCTGACACTGTCATGCCGGAGACGGCCTCCAGCCTGATGGTCCCGTCGGTTGTAATCCGCCAGGGCAGCGCTGCAAGCAGCGCTGCCCACCGGATTACCAGTTCCATTCCACCAGCCTTTCCATGGCGGTTCACACCACCGTGAAAAAGCTGGCGGAATGGGGGTGGCGGAGGCCCCCATGCACAGCCCCGTCGCTCATTTCAGTGCCCGAATTACGGGCAGTGAAATGCGCGATGGGTGCTGCTGCACCACCACATTGGCACCGGCTTGATTCCAGTGTCAATGTTAAGGCCCTCTTCACCGCAGGGCCGGCGGTGTTCTGACGGCACGAGCAGTCAGGTGGCGGCACTAATTTGGCGGGCGGCTTCCACCACCCGCCAAACTCAGAATGAGCACCTAAGGGTATGAGGAGGGGTTGAGCCCAATTGTCGAATTTAGGGCTCTGGGTTGGAGAAGGACCAATTTTAGAAAGGCAAGGTGAGCGCAGCCAAGGTGCAAATAATACAGTTGTAAGTAATAATAGAAATTACTGACACAAAGACAGGCAGAGGTGCCTAGAACAGAATTTAGGAAACCCTGCTTAAGGGCGAGGGGGAGGGTTGCGTCTGGTGTGGGTCCTAGTTCTCTGAGATGGGGAAGGGGCTGGAGTTATTTTGCTTTGGAAAATGTGGAAATTATGTCCATTATCTTACTACATATGCGGATTGGGCAGAAACAAACTAGTAGACCTTGAACATCTATCCATTTCCCCAAAGCATTTACATTAGTTGGCTCAACATGATAAAATCAGTGCAATGTTTGTTTGCCTGCATATTTTTTAAAAAAAAGTTTCTGGTGCATATATCTATCTGGTGTTGAAAAGGTAAACTTTATTATTGAACGCGTTACGGCATTTGTTGTTCCGGTATTTTGAATAGCACTCACTTTGACGGCATATTTTTTTACTTTGTTGCAGAAACTGATGTGATAATGCCACTTTTGTTGTAACACTTTCATTGTAAAAGCCTTTGGGATACCGGCTTGCGTTTTTGCGTCATACATCCACCACTAACCGATACTAAGCCATTTTTGGTTTACTGCTGTTATCCCTTCAGGGGTCGACGAAGCCGCATAGTCTCTCTCTAGATGTGACAGTTCACCTTCTAATGTGGTCAGCCTCTACTGACGTTTCCTGTGGTCTCTGATCCCCTGGCGATGATGAACCTGCTAATAGTGGCCTTATATACCTCCCATAGGACCATATGGCTTTGCACCAACTCCTCGTTTTCCACAATTTAATGATTAGAAGCCTGTTCCAGGTTCCCAACACCCTCCTCATTTGTCAGGCACCATGCTTCAGTCCAGCCCGGGATGTATGTACCCCCATGTCCAACCGTATTCTCTGTGGTATGTGGTCACTAATACCTCGAGCCAAGTACTTTGCCTCCCATAGCTAGGCAATAAGTCGACCATGGTTAAAAAGAGTGAACTCTATCCGATTCAGAGTAAAAGCCCTTAAAGCCCTATGTAGAGCCCTTCATATGTCGCAGAATCCCAGCACCTGTGCAGAGCCCCGCAGTCTGCCCCTTGTCATCCCCGCTTCCTCCTTCGTACTGGTCCTGTCTAGGTGTGTGTCAAATGCCAAGTAGAAGTCCCTCCCATTGTTGTATTGCTCACCATTATATTTAATATTACCATTGCCCACTCCTAGCTCTCAAACCGTCAGGGCATGCCGGGTACATTTGTCTACACTCATTACTCTCTAGTTGTGAGCGGAGATATGGCCTAATGGTTATATGGGCCGACCTTGGAACTCGGAAGCCTGGTTTGATTCCTCAACTCAACAGTACAAGACTCTGGACAAATCACTTAATATCCATACGCCTAAAACATGTAACACTTGGTTTTAATGGCCTCTAATGCCCTTGAGCCAAGTTCTTACTATAAAAGGCTGAAGAAAAACAGAAATCTTCTCACTACTGCACTTGACAATGAACTGATCCTTAATTCTCTGTCAAAATGTTCAGTTTCCTTCGCTCATATTTGTTCTATTCTACAAGATTTGAGAACTGGGGACACAAAGGCTATAATTCTTTCAGCAGTCGGAAACCCAAACGTTCACAATGGTGATAACAAACTTCCTATATTTCCAAAATTGTTTGTGCATTCAAAGTATTAGAAATGAAAGGCACCTAATTTGGCCACCAAATGACAAAGAAGGAGGAAGGACGAAAGGATCAAAGGATCATAGATGTTATATGGGCTGACAATCTATACTGGTTGCTGAGCAGTAAAGGAAATAACAATCCTAACCTCTGTTTCTTCCGTTTCAAACCTTGCAGAGTAATCCATATGTAATTGAAGAGTGAAGAAAACTGAAAACTTTGACAGATAATTCTATGCATCAAATGACTTGCTAAAATGGTCAAACCTCTGCAAAATAATTTGTGTACCACAGTTTAAAGCAAAGAATATTCATTGTTTGGAAATCTCTTAGTGGGTCAAATATAGGAGTCTCACGTTATTCACAACGATTTATGTGTATAGTGTACAGACAATGATTCTATACTACCCAAGAAATTCGAAACATTCTTAAGAAGGAAATGCTGCAACCTCTCATCAAAAGCAATTCTTATTAGTTTTAAAGGAGGAGCAAAGTTAAAAACATTTGTAATATGGAATGTCCCCAAACAAAGATGGAAAGTTAAGATGTATAGAATTTAGTGCTGGATTCCCAGCATTCCTCAATGTACCCTTGTGACAAACAACTTTTCAAACTGCTAAATTGAGGCTTAAAGAATCAATATGAATTGATTGATACAGTTTGTAAAGAAACAATGTTCCTACCTCAGTGACATTGTCTGGGCTGAGAGTTTCCGGCAATACCCAAAGAGATTTAAGATGCTTTTTTTTTTTTTTAAAGGCCTTCATATTGCATTGTACCTCTCACTCTGCTTCAGCAGAGTGCTTCCAAAGAGCCTTACAATCTTATGAGGCATAGAAATGGATTAGTAAATAAAGGTGATGCAACTGAGCTAAGGACCTGGATAACTAAAGAATATGTATTTTTGAGTTTGCAAAAAAACTGCATTATAGGTGCACTCTGGGTGGATTAGAAACTCTTATTAGAACGTGTATTAGAGATTTAATGTTTTGAGGTTCCTAACTGATATTCCTATCTGATGTACTCCAGATTTCTTCGAAACTTTGATAATGTAATCTACAATGTGTTATTATCTGTGTACAGCAGCATTTACTATAAAAGATAACTGTGCTAACTGCCGTATTTTCCCTTTGCAGGAGTGACACATGCAGCTATATGGGCAGCTTGTATTTCATATCTCAGTGCTGCCGTGCCTCCTGCCCTGAGAACCTCAGCCCAAGGAATCCTGCAGGGACTTCATTTAGGATTGGGCCGTGGCTGTGGTGCCATGATAGGTGGTGTTATGGTCAATTACTTTGGTAAGGTGCTGCTGAATTCTTATTTCTTTGTCTTTATGGTCTAATGAAATATAAAAGCATTTGAGGATAACATTTTTTTTATAAATCTGTATTGAGTGACAATAATAAAATTACATGTTTACATTTTATCACATCACCTCGACTTTGCAGTGTGACTTCAACAAGTGATCAGATCAAAAACTAAATGAAAAAAAGGGAATCTGCTGCCATGGTCATGTGTCCACAATCTAATCAATATATATCTTAACTGAACTTAACATCCTCCAGATTGTTACTAAACATGTGTTACATAGGTCAAACATCTATGTAGAACATAAACAGTAAGATTGAGAACATAAAAGTGAACTTCCACTTAGACTCAGTATCCTCAAATTCCATGTTAGATGTATAGGTGTCCATCATAGGTGCTCCCCCAGCCTTCAAAGACCTAATAAGTGTAGATGTGTCTGCCTCTCCTTCCATGCAGAAAATCTCTGTGCTCTCCCAAACTTTTGTTTTGTGCTTTATTTATTTCTCCAAGGAATATGCAGGCTATTCCAGATGTGCACAGTGCCACATGAAAATATTATGTGATTCTAGGCTCTTCTCCCTTTTGCACCTAAAAATAAATTACTCCTGAGCCAGTGGTAGAGGCAGGTTTTGGTGCCAGAGGGAGTGAAAGCTTCCTCTGGTGGCCCTATCCTAGACCTTTATGCAGCATGGAGGTCCAAATTGTGCAGAAGGTTTACCTAAATTATGCTTCACTTTCCCTGGCAGTAATATTTTCATCTATTAGAAACATTCTTTGTGATGCCTGCAAATGATGTAGAAAATTATGTTCAAATTCAGTAAATGCATTATTATGTGGTTAATCCTGCTACAATATCCTGGTGGTGCAGGTGCATACTAAGAAGCCATATTCTCATGATGCGAACTGAAGAGCCATAGACCCAGTGTCTATGCTGAGAAACTACACGATAGTGGTGCTGGTGCATACTGAGGGGTCACAGGCTGATGGAATACTGAGGAGTCACAGGCTGAGGGGTATATTGAGGGGTCACAGACTGATAAATCCACTTACCCGACCACAGTTCATTGTTTTATGAAGAATCTATTTACTAAACGTAAACAATGCGTAAGCATTTTACTTTCAGTCAGTGCCCATTGTTAATTTCACTTTGAAGAAAGTCTTATATCAGGAGAAATACCACTAGTAATAAATACTATATGTAGAACTTATGCATCTCTGTTTCTGTGCCAGTTATTAGTCCTTAGTGTATGTTTTGGTATTTTTAAAGCCCAAATCTAGCTGGCTAGCAATGGAGCACTGTCAGGGAAAGTCTCAGTGAGGATACATGGGGACAAACGGAGGAGGTAGAGCTAAGGGAAGGGCTGAGAAGTCAACCTATATAAAGAAGTGTTCCTTGAAGAGATGAGGTTTCAGCTTCTTCCTTAATTATAGGAGGGCTGATGCACTTTTAATGTCAGATTGGCTGTTATTCCAGATTGGAGGGGCTTTGGCTGAGAAGGCTTGTTTTCTCCTTTTTGCTGTATTTAGTCTCTTATCTGGCAATGACTTCCAGATCTTGGTAAGTCTGTTAGCCAGTTGAACAGAGGTCTTGGTGTAGAAGGTCTTGTAAATGAGGCAGCTGATATTAAAGATGATCCAGTCTTGCAGCAGGAAGCAGTGTAGATCCTTTAACGCAAGGGCGATGTTATCTGATTTCTTTATCACCTTGATAAGCCATGTGAATGACGCATTTCTTGGAAGTAATTGTGGTCTCTGTGCTGCAACTGAACAGGACGTTGCCTTCATCTAGGCGACAGTGGACTAAAGTTTGGGCTGTCATTCAGATGTCTTCTCCTGGGAGAAAAGGATTCACTTTTTTCAGGATAGAGAGCTGGAACCAGCCTGCTTTGGTCTTTGTGGCAATTTGTTTTTTGAGTGAGAGGTTTGCGTAAATCCAAATAATTTGGCCTTTTCTGTCAGTTGGGATGTGAAGCCTGTTAGGTTTAACTCAGAGAGCCGTGACTGAATCATCAGAGAATGTTTGCCATTGCAGGAGGAACGTGGTCTTCCTGGGGTTTTAGCATCAGGTGGTGTGTTGGCATCCATGTCCGGATGCTTTGAAGGCAGGTTTTGAGTCTCTTTATGTCATTGGATGAGGATATTTTGAGATAATGTTGAGTACAATTCCAGCAAATAAAATGCTATTACAATTTACGCTGTAGGCTCCTGCCATTATATATACATATTAATATGAGAGAGTAATTGAAATGCATTGTGCTGCTCAGATATTCAACGACAAGGCACCCCGTATTAGGTATCTACACCAGTATTCAGATTTCTGCTCAGTATGAAAAATGATCAGGAGTAATCATTGAATACTGAATCATTGAAGATCAAATAGGTCATTGCGTTTGTGAGGTTTCTTGCACAAAGTGCCACGTTACAGAATCAGTCCCAGCCTAGTACAAATATCCATGTAGTCAGTGTAATGTAGCCATTGTCCTCCTTACCCCATTGCGATATTCAGAGCACTAAAATACAAAGCACCGTAACAAACCAGTTTTCACAATTCTTAAGTAAAGTCCCCTAACATCACCCATATCAACACTATTACATGTCCCCTTCTTCTATGTCTCCCCTCTCTTTCTACTTCACCTTTCTCCATTTCACATCTTTGCCTTTCCTGTTTGTTGTGTTGTACCTTCTCTCCGCCTCACTAATCACTCATTCCTGCCTGTCCTTCTGCAGCACTTTTCTTTTTATTGCTGTCTCTGACTGTGCCAGCGCTCTGTAGCACTCCTGTTTGTCTTCCTCATCTAGCTTACTCTCTCATCTTTCTACATACTGCACTTTTCCTCTTCTACCGCACTCTTCTCAATTTATCTCCCCTCGCTCGCTCTCTATCACAAGGTACCTCCTACCCCATCTCTGTCTCTACTCTCTCAGCTTCATTTCTTCCCATAACTCATCACTCTTTGTACCTTTAATTCCCTATGTCTTCCTTTCTATCTGCCTTACCCTCTCTTTACCCGACATGTCTTTCTGTACCGCAGTTCTCATATTGCCCTTCTCTCTAGATCAGCACTCTCTACCGTGTGTCTCTCTGCATTTCTCTCACTACCTCATGTATTTCTGTCTGGCCTCCCTCTATGCCTCATCCCTCTGTGTACCCCACACCTCTGACTACATGTTTTCTCCCTGTCTCTCACTGTCTCTACCTCACACGGTAACCTTACCTATCTCGTCTTCTCTTTCTCTCCATACCTCTGCTCTGAATCATTCTTCCTGCTATCTCTCCCTTCTCCCTTTATCTTATGTCACTCCCTACGTCACTAATGTCTTTACTTCATCTCTGCCTATACTTCCCTTCGTCCTCTACTTTACCTCTTTTGACGTATCATTCTCTTTACTCCTGCCCCTTCTGTTTTCTCTTACTGAAAAGAGTATATGACTGCCTTTTACCCAAAGAAGTGCACACTTAGAAAGAGAATAAGGAGGTACAAGGCAAGTGAGGAGAATAAAAGAGATGATAAGGTTTCTCACCAATATTTTGATTGTCACTGCTGCAGTGAGGATACCAGGTACTATGGTGGAATTACTTGTAATTACAAGAATGCAGCAATTAAAGTAACCTTAAATTAGTAAGCTGTATGACTTATTTTAATAATAAGCACTAGGCCTGTAAACATCCACCAAATCACCCTTAACCCTGCCTCCCCCACAAGAGGAGGGACAGGCTTGATAGTCACTTAATGTCATATAAAATGCAGCAAGACAAACAAATGTAGTTCTAAGTGCAAAAAAGAAATCACTTAATCATTGGTTGCTCAATTATTACCTGGTTGGCGGAGGTAGGGCAACTTTAGCTTTAAGCTGAATTTTGGTGTCTCTGTGCCTGAAAGTTTAGTGCATAATTCAAAACCGTGCATATAATATCCAGAGGGGTTAATTTAATTGAAAATGGGCAATACATTAATAAAAATCTTAAGATGTCAGTGTTTCAATTTCCTTGTATTCTTGCTAGTGTCACTTCTTATCATGCTGCCTGGCAATACAGTCTCTAGCCATTTAAGTTTAATAGCAAAAGCAGCGACAGCATCAGAAAACTTGTAGACAACGTGAAGCCAGAGACATTAGTAAGGCAACAATTTTTCTTTGGCTTCAAGAGCCAAAGTACATACAAAACCAGACCAGCTGTGCAGTTTGCACATATAACAGGCGAGTTAAAAAATGGCATGTATCCATAGAGCCCGCCAGTAAGTAAAGGACGATTGTAATGTATTTCTCAACATAAGAAAATGCTTTTCTCATTTGACCTATGTTTTTGTATCAAATTTTGTAACACTTTTTATAGAGTACAGAATAAATCCAGACTTCCTCTGACTCGTTTTACACAAAAAATCTGACATTTGTCTCAAACCATCACTTGCTTGCACATCATCATACGACACTTAGACATGGCTAACAACCTGTATCTACTCTAATAGCTAGTGAAACAGAGCGATTTGTATTAGATCACGCAGAGTATAGCATGAAAGCTGGGATTACAACGCATGTGATATGTGCCCTAACCACCAATTCAGTGTCCACCTCTCCTCATCCCCCCCATGTAGCACATGACTGCTCCAAGCATAAAACACACTTCCTGCACATAACTAGTTTTACCACATTTTGATCTCACCATATGTGAGATCCACCCTGCACCCCTTCTCTCACTGATGTACATTCTGACATGTGCCCCTCATTTTGCAGTAAGGTGCTAACTCAGTGTCTCATTACAGACTCTCTTTCTGCTTCTGGGCCTTAGTGTGACATCCTAATGCATGATGGCTCTTGTAGTCTTGGTCGCTTCAATTTAGCTAATTAGAATGTGACACCTGATGCCACTGATTTGTAGATAAATAACTAGGTTTCAAAATGGTGTATGTGATAACATGGAAAGTGAGATGGACACTCAAAACAGACTAGCAAACACTTTCTGCTTAGCCACCTTTCTTTCATATTATGACCTTCCTCCATCCTCCAATTTGCCACCTATTTCCTCACCAGAGAGCTTGATACAGCACCTTGTTTGTCATACACTGTCTATACATGCAAGGCTGTCAAGTGACCCCGTGTCGTGGGTGACAAATTCAGCCAGATTTGCCTTTTAGCTAGAAGCACTTTCCATGTTTGGATTCTTGCATTACTAAATAACGAACTACAAGTTCCAGAATGCTAAGCAATGTTAGCAATGTTCATCACAATTCAGGACTGGCTGAAGAAGTTCCACTTTGACCGGAATGCAGTGGCTGAGCTAAATACACGGACAAAGCACACCTTATTTGTTTGTATTATGGTGTATGATACAATTTATCAAGCATTTATACACCTAATATGGCCACAAAATGCTCCCATTCATTTCAGGTTTGTGGCACCCTTTTGGAGTGCATGGTTAGTATGGTGTACATTGAAGTTTACCCTTATGCAGGTGTTAGATGAGGTACGCGAGGACCTTCCAGACACCCCATTCTTCTTCTTCCCAGTTCCTCCTATATCCATTGCCTTTCAAGATGTGGGTCACTTCGTTTGTTTGCTATGGAGATGTGTTGAGATATGGAGACTACACTCCAAAGCAGCTTCTGGTGAAAGGTTGGAGTGACTGAAGCACTTTCAAAATGCAATTGCCTGCCTAGAGACATCACAATTTGAAATGAGAGGGACAATATAAGAAGGTAGAGTTGCTGAAATATTTCTTGTACCTGACAGTACTGTTTGACACAAAGAATTTGTTGACTCGTTTTCTGCTGATGCTGGATTGTCTGGAGAAACCCCTTGCTATAAAGGGCTTCAAAGGGAAGTGGCATGTAGATTGTCAAGGGGGTGCACCTTCTACACTTCTCAAAATTGTGAATTGTGTGCCCTTTTTCTCATTTTTCTTGTTGTTTAAGAGTGAATCATAAAAAAACAAAATAAAGAAATATCAGAGTTTATTCAGAAACGTGCCAGTTTTCTTCACGATCTGTGAAACTTCGCTATTGTTCATACAACTCCGTGACCCTGATGGCTAAAAAGCATATACGGTACAAATAACAACATAGTTATTTATGTTATGGTTTTTCCAAGTGCTGCACATAGTGTTATTAATCCCCTAAAAGGAAATACATTGCAACTTTTATATTTAGCTATCCCAGTTGTCAGTGCCTCACCTTTTGCAGTAGTGAGGTTCTAGTAGGTGCCATTATTTTCCAAAGATCACAGAAATGTGAGTGCAGTGATTCAATGCACTGAACGCAGTCAGGCCTTCCGTTATTAGAATCGGGTGGCATACATATCAGCACATTGAGCACATACCTATCATAGCCAGCCTTGAATGTTTTACACCAAGAAGCTTTTCATACCTGATCCTGACAAACTAGGAATCTGTGAAGGATTCCATTAGAAGATATGGCAGTGACATTATCCCTGTTAGTGCGGTGGGCCTCAGTCAGCCCAGGCAGATTCATGAACCCCTTCGCTGCCAGGCCTTTTTCCCCTCAGATGGCAGGCCTTTTTCTGGCTATTTGGGCAGTTTGCGCTTAGGCCCTCATAACGTTTTATCCACATAGCCTACTCACCCCTTTATTTCCAACATACTAAGAATTCTAGTGGTACCCAGAGTTTGTGGGTTCCCCTGGAGACGACCAATAAATTAGCCAAAATACAGCAAAAATGTAATTTTCTAAAAAAAAAAAAAAGAGGGAAAAAAGGGCTGTAGAAGAAGGCTTGTGTTTTTTTCTGCAGAAAATGGCATCAACAAAGCTTTTGCAGTGCTAAAATCACCATCTTCACAGCTTTCAGGATCAGGCAGACTTGAATCAGAAAAATGCATTTTGTAACACAATTTTGGCATTTTACTGGGACATACCCCATTTGTACTATTTTTGTGCTTTTAGCCTCCTTCCAGTTAGTGACCGAAATGGGTGTGAAACCAATGCTGGATCCCGGACAGCTAAACATTTCTGAAAAGTAGACAAAATCCTGAATTTTGGGGTCATTTGTGTAAATCCTACACGGTTTTCCTACAGAAAATAACAGGGGGGCATTTGGTGGCAGATGGGCCTTACAAAAATGGCCTAAAATAAATTTGCTCCCCAGGGGAGCGACCCTTGCTTAAGGGGTCACTCCCCTTATCAATAAAAACCAACAAAAAATCCCTGGTGTCCAGTGGCATCTGCCCCCGGGTGAGGGAGGGCAGAAAAGGCCCCCGGGAGCGACCCTTGCCTAAGGGGTCACTCCCCTTATCAATATAAACAAAAACAAAAATCCCTGGTGTCTAGTGGCTTCTGCCTTCCCTGGTGGCAGATCAGCCTAATTAATATAGGCCGATCAGCCCCCGGGGGGGGCGATAAAGGCCTAATAATAAATTCCCCCCTGGGGAACGACCTTTGCCTAAGTGGTCGCTCCCCTTATAAAAGTAAACAAAACAACAACAAAAAACATCCCTGGTGGCTAGTGGCTTATGCCCCCCCCTTCCCCCAGGGCTGATCAGCCTAATTAATATAAGCCGATCTGCCCCCAGGAGGGAAAGAAATGGCCTTAGAAAAAATGCACCCCTTGGGGAGCGGCCCTTGTCAAAGTGGTCGCACCCCTCATGCCAATTATTATTATTTTTTTTTAAACCTCCCTGGTGTGGCTATTTTTGCAGCCCGATCACCTCATGAAGAGAAAGCATTTCTCTTCCGATCCGTGCGGTGGGGCCGGCCTCTGATGAGGCAGTTGCGCACTGATCTCATCAGACATCACTGGGGGGGGGTTGGGGGCACGGGTGGAAGGGGAAGTGATTCCCCTTCCATCCCTGCCCATGGGAGGGGATTGCTAGCGCTTCCCCCGAGGGCCGGTACCAGAAGGAGGTGGTCTCGTCCTCGGCACACGGCAACTGTGGCCGAGGGAGAGACCACCTCGTCCTGGGCAACCGAGGGGTTAAAGATTAGCAATTGTGCAAAGATCTAAAAAATGACACAAACTCCTGTAAAGTGTTAGTCTGGCATTTATTGTTTTTTGGTGCTGGGAAGTTGTCTAAAGTAACGAGAAATAGCACTTTGCATCAAGGGAACATTCTACCGGTAGTGCATGTGCGTTTCCACAGAAGAGAGAACTGTTGCTTCTCTCTTCTCCTGCTTTGGCATACAAGCTGGCTACTTATTATCTCATACACACATCATTGCACCATGCTGCAGAAGTGTGTATGTGTGTGATGCCTAGCATATGTTTTGTACTGGTTTGGAAACCATTCAAGTTCAAAATATTATGGCTAGACAAGTTTGTAACATTTCACACATTGGATCTGCACTCTGGGGTGCAGCAAACATGCACTTTGTGAAATATGAAGACAAATAAAACTCCTCTTGTTTTACACTTCATGGAGGTATTATTTGTTGATGCAAAACCAGGTCTGACAGTCTTTGGAGATCTGGTTTTGTGTAAAAAAAACCTGGACAGTATCTCTAAGGAAGTGCCACCCTGGGAATGCCCCTTTTAAAGCGATGTAGCACAAAGTAGAGCATAGCGCTATTTGTGCTACAAAAAGGGCAATTTTGCAACTCAGAAACAGATTTCCAAAGAAAAGTAAATCCCCTATCAAGACCTTGTGCCACTTTGTGTTACTTTCTGTGACTTTACGGCCATGCAAAGTATTAATAATGTACCGCATAATGTTATGCCTCAGCCTGAACCCTTTCAATCAAGTCAGGCAACAGGAATTGTGATACATTTGATTTCTGAAATGCAAACAGTTCATTTGAAAAAATGGTCACTCAGTGTGCTGCTTAAGCAAACGAGGTGCTTGCTTTTCAATTGTAAAATGCAAGCAAATATCCTGATCATGTTGTGCGATAGGTAAGGAGCACCATGGAAACAAAAGAGCGAGTCACGTGTGCCATGGCCTCTTTCGCCTCCTATTAGCACCACTGCTGTACTGAGCAGCATGCTGGTGGTTTTTTCAACAGTGTCTACTGACAGCTTGGTGGACTCCACTTACAAATGGCTTTTGAAACCGGAGTTTAGCCTTCCATAAATGTCTTGAAGAGTAGGGAGTTGGTGGTGGTATGCTGGAGAATCCTGTAAGGCATGTGTATCCTCTGGATGCTCTAGGTCCCCAGGGGCCTTGTGATTTGCACATCATAATATAATCTTAGACAAAGTCAAAAATAAAAATAAACTTAATGAAAATACCAAAACAACCAGAACATTGTGAGACCCGTAAATGAAAAATTGTAGTCTTAGGTGCAGTAGTCTTAGGTGCAGTGGATATCACTTAACCTGCCATGAGCTGTGCAAAACGTCATTCAGTATCCATATATACAAAGCGTACAAACCGTTCCATGTAGTTTTCATGAGGTGATGTAGATAATTTGCTTATTCTCAGAACATAATTTATCTACACAGATACAACAGTAAGTACCACCACAGGCAAAAATATCTAAAGGAGAGGGTACCATTTATATGATTTTTGCTAACAGTGTAGAGATACTAGATCACTTGTCAGCTGATTTTATGAGCTCATTGAGCCTTAAAGTGTCTTGCATATCCTACGGTTAGAGAGAATTGTAATATATTTGTTTTTACTCCCAGAATGGATGTATATATTATTTTGTAAGACTTTGTTTCCTTTTGGATTTGTACAGAAACTAGTATTAACATTTGTTCTTGTATTACATTATTACACCTGAACGCATTCTTACCATCCATGTAGTGTATACACTAAACAATCACCTAACAATAGTTCATCTTCTGGTTTTAATCTTTGTTTTGCATATTTCACTTCTTTTTGAGGTCACGGGAAAAAGTATATGTAATTGACAAACTTATTTCAGCTAGTGTTGCTACAGCCAATATTTTTGCACTGTCATCACAGACTTAGTTTAAATCATTGTTTGTTTGAGATTCCAGTTAGTAAAAGGGTGTGCAAATAATTTCTGGTTGCCATTTTAGGGGTTGCTGAAACATTCCGAGGAGTAGGAATGGCCTGTTTGGTGATCCTTCTGTTGTTTGCACTGATCCAGTGGTTTGTTGTACCTCCTCAGGAAGAAGGTAGGTTTTGCATTCCAGGGCCAGCCTTTGAACTAAGGCTCAGGCTTGCTTACTGTCACGAATATATCTGACTAATGCTCTTCCCTGCGTGAGGTAGTACTGCACTAATCAGCCCGGTGAGTATTTGAAGTACATGCATCCACCCCCTGGGACATTACATTTGCATTTAAGATAGAATGTTTATTTTTAACACTATCATCTAGTATTCTACTTGTTATTTGGCAAATATACCAAAAAATCTCTGGTGGCATTAATAATTTAAGGAGCACAATTATTTTATCTGAAAATGTTTTTGAGTGGCTCTCAGGTTCCCTAGATGTACAGGAGAATAATAGTAGTAACACCTTTTTCAGTGGTGCCTACCGGTAAAGTTCTTAGAAAAGACATATAAAATACATACTTTCATTCTAGAAATTAGTTGATGGATTCTGATGAAATTTGTTCTACTTACTATGTCTCCTGCTTGAAAATGGTTTCGAAAAATTTGAAATCCTTTCTGTCCCTTAGAAATACTTTCAGAACCCCCTCTATTCAGTCTGCCCATGCATGTTTTCTAGTCTCCCTGTCCTATTGCATCTGCATATTTCCAAATTCCTTACTGGTCTCAAGATAGCAAATGGACCTCAGTTCCCACAAACTACGTGACCCTGTGACAATGATTTAAAACTGTCCATGGTATTGCTGTTAGACTGAAGCGATCAATGTGTGACTGGCTTTTACAAAAGCCACGGACATGTCTAGCGCTGATTTTGTAGAGTTCATCCACCAACACTCAAACTTTTTTTAATCTTTTCCTGTGTGTGTCCTCATCAATGTCTACTTATAATAGCAGACTTCAGCTTTTGGTTTTGATGACCATTATATTCACTGAACCCAGTTGTTTCTGGGAAATATATCAGATCCTCATATGTGCCAATGAATTAAGGGCAAAATAGATAGTACTGGGCACACACTTGATATTATTCTCACTTTAATAGTCATGGCATTTCAACATACTTCTTATCTTCTTATTGCTTTGTCCGATTGCTCCTTCCCTTACATTTGGAAAGCCTTTTTAAAAAATTTAAAAGGACCACATGTGTGTCAAGAAACCTAAATTAAAATATTGTAACATGGAATTAATCTAAAACCACCTAATCTTTTTCAGTTCGGAAGTCACAAATTTGCAATTAAAATATCTCTCTGAACTGACTTCTTAAGTGTTCGGTTTTCAAATCTCTGAATCCATACATAAAATTACCCAGCAAAATCTGAAGAAAGGGTTATTTAGGAAAGTGTTGCTAGATCAACATAGACCAAAAGGAAGCTTGAGAATGAATAGTGCTATGACTACGAACTTACAAGGCAGATACAATTCTTGAGGCACACAAAACTCTTATCCTTCTGGAAAAAGAGTCATTTCTATGCTAATTTATTAGCTCTATAGTACTCGGTTAGCTCTTACCTCGAGCTTAGGAAATAGTTCATGAATTTCGAAGTTGGAAGCCAAGTATTCATCTGTTGCAGCATTGCTGAGTATTTGTCAAGAAATTACTGATTTTATTTTGAAAAAAAATTAAAGACTTCTGAAGATTGTATGTGGGATGAGGGTGAAGCCGCATGAGCAGCATTGTGGTCATGTCTCTGTGATGCTTGCGCCTCAATCTCCACTAGTCCTCTAATAATACTGCCACATTGTGCATATATTCCCAAATGGTAAATCACCAGGCTCGTTGAACACAGACTCACAGTGGAAGGTGTTTAACGTCCACTAGAATGAACTGCTGACGCTGGGAGCCGTAGACCATAGCTGCATCCTTAATGCAAGGACACTGAATTCTGGTCCCCGGGATGTGTTCAGCAACGCAAGGAAAAGAAAATCAGACTAGTTCAAGGAAATCTGAGATCCCTCACATGGATTAAGCCTGGCTGGAGTCTGGGACCCAGGGCAGGGGCACAGACACCTGATGGGCCAGTGACAAAAGCAGGAGTGGCTCCTGCTGTGCATCACTAGGCCTATTGGTACTGCAGCAGAGGACTGAAACAGAGTCCTGTCCCCGTCGACTAGTGACATGCCATAGTGACTTCTCAGACCCTGTTCCAAATGATTTGTGTTTTGCCTTTGGACATAACTATCAAATTCAGAGCCATTCTGGCCCAGCTTCTGAAGCCATAATGTGGATAACCCACCCATCCAGCAATTTACACTTGCTTGTATGTTCCTCAGGGAGCGTAAAAACATGGACTGGCACATATGTCAGTAGTGTCAACTGGCTGAGCAAGAATTTTGTACCAAGTTAGCCACTCTCCAAGAGACCCAGAGTTCTTCTAGTGCCAGCGTGTGGCAGACCGACCATCACACAACCCCACTCCTGGGGGAAGGGGATTAGACTCTGACCATACAGTAGGAAAAGACCAAGGGCAAAACACTGCAAATCTAGAGCAAAATGGGGAGATATATTAAAATCTAACCAAGCAATGGATGTGCATGGCCAAGAAAGCAACAGGAGTAGATTTAGGAAGGCTGATTGTCAGTTACAGTCAATCAAAGACAAACAAACTGTCCTTGAAATGAAAATCAGTGAGGTTCGGATGAATGCAAAGCTACAAAGCTACTATGGCAGTATATGAGAAATATAGTTGATCGTATTATGGAGGCAGAGTGATGCATCTCTGAATTTGAAGATGGAGCAGGGACATTTCACAGGGTAGTCCTTAAATTTCTGTAGCCATTCGATCTCTGGAGGAGAAAGTAGAACATGTGAAGTGGTGTGCACTCCAGAACCACCTGTGGATCATGGAAAAACCATAAGGAACAGAAGGCAAAGAACCTGAAAGAGTCCTTGAGGGATTTCTCCATAATTGATCCAGGCTGTTGAGATTTCCCCCTCTCTTTTTAACTGAAAGAGCCCATAGATCTATGGCACAGCATCCACCTCCTAGCGCCCCACCATGACCCATCATTGTGTAATTTCTTAACTAGAGGGACAAAGGAGCAATTTTGAAAATGGCCAGGAAATTGGGGCAGATTTTGCTGAAACAGACTTGAATCATGTTCTTCCCCAACTCTATCAAGCTAGTACAGAAACAACAGAAGTTGTTAGAGGAGGTCAAGAGGAAAAGGAGAGCAATGCACTTAGAATATGTGCTCCTCTTTCTTGCATGTCTCAAGATGATTCACAACTCCAAGAATTTCAAAGGTCAACAGGAAGTGGTATTTTTAGGGCAAAGAGGTACTCACTTTTAATGTAAAACAAAACACAACTCTTGTGAGCCCAAACCATTATTGATCAAGACAATTTCTGTAATAAATTCATAATATATTAATTCAAAATTAATTACTCCATAGAAAAAACAGAAATAAATCTAAAAAAAAATAAACTTACGCTGTGAAAAATACACACAAATTCAAAAACAAAAAATGGTAATAAAATCAACCTAACCGCGAACCACACAGAGTTACTCAAGCTAACAGTCAAATCCTTTTGGTAAAGACAAGGCCCCTGCTGTAGAAACAAAGTCCAAACATCAAGAAGACAATATATGTTCTTCCCTCCTTGTGTGGCCAACAGCAGTAGTCAAATTAAGAATATTGGTCCTCCTTTCAGTAGACCACACCCAGGCCTGATTCCGACCTTGGCAGAGGGGATTACTCCGTCCCAAACGTGACGGATATCCCATCCGCCGTATTACAAGTTCCATTATATTCTATGGAACTTTTAAAACCGATTCCATTGACTGGCAATACCTCTCTCTAGTCCTGGAACAATACAGAATTGGCTTGCTATTCAGAACCTAGGTGGAACTCCTATATAGAGATCTACAGACCAGTATGCAGTAGGTCTAGCCACTTCTGATTACATTGGCAATTGAACCCATGGCTTGCTGGGCCAGAGTTGTTCCTCGAGTTAAGGTACTTAAAAGAGAAGATAGTATGGAGGACAGAATCTCATTATTTGCAGATTGCATCCTCTTATATATTGTGAAATCACTCAAAGTGGTTCCGGAACTGCTGCCTTTCTTCCAGACCCTTGAAAGATTCACCGGATACTGAGTCAACCAGGAGAAGTCTAGAAGGCTTAATCTGAGCAAAGTGGGATGACGAAACACTCTGAATGCATGGGGAACAAGCAATCATTGATGAGCTCAGATACCTGGGAATGGAGGTGACTCGTGGTAGAGACACATTCCTAGTACATTCTCAGTATGTAACTGTAAGACTGTGTTATCTAATTTCAAGCTCTGAATATAATTCATGGATCATGTCACCACCTTGAAAATGATAGCACTACCAAAATACTCATACATAATGTAGAATGTACTATTCCTAATAACAGATCCATGTTTTTGAAGGTTGGAGGAGGTAAGACGATCACTGTGTGCTGGTTGACCCCCACATATTTCACAGGGGTTGAAATATGTGCAGTTGAGAGATACAGTGGGAGCAGGCACCATGAACATGCCTAGAGTACCTGAGGCAGCCCTGGCTACGATATAGGGTGCTATGTGAAAAAGTCAACATAGGTGCTGTCTCAATTATGCACAGGATCCTAACAAAAATGTAGCAGGCTGGCTACAATGTGCTAGGAACACATGGAAGATGTGGACTGGGAGGCCACACTTCTTCACCTACTAGAGGTGGCAGTCAGAGAGGGCCTGTGCCTGCGACAGCTGAATACAATCTGCCCTGACACAAATTTATAGTTGTTGGGAATAATGATAACAAAATGGGATTTTGAAGGGGCTTGGGGGATCCAGCTATGCCCCACAATGTCAAGATTGATGGAGGGCATGTATAGGGCATGATAGCGGAACAAATGATCTACAGAAGCAAGGACGTTTACATTTGAGAAAATATGGGAGCCTTGGTGAGTCAACTAAAGAATTGATGTCTTCACCATGTAGACACCTGAAATCTGTAGGTAGCTCAGACTCAATTTGGGAACAAGTAACTCCTGAGAATGTGCTTTTGTCTTCAACTTTGATGAAGGTGATTGCATACCAATGTGTGCGCTTCTACTTGTGGAGCTCGGAAGGGAAGTGACGTTGAGGACACGACACAACACGAGGAAGAGGCGGAGGCAGAGCACAGCGGTGGAGTGGGCAGGCAGGCTCTCCAGATCAGGGAAAGCGGCATGATTGAGAAGCGCCATGCCACTAGGACGGTGCAAGCTAAGGGGAAGCCTGTTCCTTGCTCCCGACCTCCGCTCCTGCTCCCGGGAGGTGAAAGTGACCCAGCAAAGTCGTTGCGAGTCGTGAACCCGCGCCACAAGGGCGGTGCAAGCTATGGGGAGCCAGCTCCTTGCTCCCGGGAGGTGTAAGTGTTGCGGCAAAGCCGCCAAGAGTTGAGAGAGTTCTGCTCATTCTCCGGCTACCGCTTTAGGGAGTGTAAAGGATAGCGACAGTGCGGGAAAGATGCTGCAAATCACTCCCGGGAAGTGATCGTGACGCAACAAAGCTGCCCATTTATTCTCCCACTTCAGGGAGTGTATGGTACAGCGGCAGTGCGGGAAAGGAGGTGGAGGCAGAGCACAGCAGCAGCTGTACCTGTGAAAAAGATTTAAAAGACGCCGATGGAAGGCTGGTCACCCCCTTCTCCCACTTCAGGAAACACAAAGCGGCTGTAGTGGAAGCGGCAGAATAAAAACATTGAGAGTCACCGCAGGAAAATTGCAGGAATGTCGCTCTCCCCTTATGCCCTCTCCTACTCCTGCTCTAGGAGAATCTGAAACTTTGGCAGAGTTCTGGCAGCGAGAAAGTCCGTATGAGAGGAGAAAGAAGAAAAGAAATCCCCTCCGAACATTCAAGGAAAGTGCCTGAACACTGAGGAAGCACCTAGGAGCCAGCTGTGCAGAGGAACCAGGCAGCAGGTGGTAAAGAACTACGGGCAGTTGGAAGCTGGTTGAGTCGTAAGCTGAGGGAGGGGGGGCTGTCACCTGACATTAAGGTACTGTGATTTGTTGCTGGCTCCACTCTCATTACTTCTTTTCCTCTGGCCCGGCTTTGACTTGCTCTGCTCTGCTTTGCCCTATTTTGTTGAACCACAGCCTGTCTGCAATTGTGATAAAATGGGTGCCTGAGGTCTGTGGACTGTTTGTGGATCAAGTATCTTCTAGACCCAGAGGGTGCCTGTATCTTAGAGTGAATTAGAAGGGCGTAGCAGGAAAAATCATATCTAGAAACACACTAGATACATACTAGGTCCTGGTGCATCGCTAAACAACTTTCTTGACAGGAAAAATTGGCTTGCTGGGAGAGTGGATTCAGGATTAAAGCAGGTTATAGTAGAAAGGGAGCAAAAGGATCAGGAATAAATAAAAATGACTTCTAAACATATGAGAAGGAGTAAATCATTCCTTAGTTGGGCCTGTAAAAAAAAAAATTAAAAAAAATTAAACCCCTTAAGAAACAAGGGGCTTCAGCACCTAAATGTAAAAAGCTTGAACTCTATCCTCCCATTTCTCCAGAAGGATTCTTGTGAGAAATTGGTGGTCAAGGCGGGAAATACATCTGGCACCAACAATAATACCCCTCAAGGTTCCGCCCAGGGTAATGACTTGAATATTATGATGGATGATGGCACTACTGTCAAGGAGGGATTAGCTGTTTTCACCGTCTTCCCCCTCCAGAGTAGGACCAATCAAGCCGAAATTATGGAATTCACCCTTCCCAATATTGATCCGGATGAGGTGCCCGGCCGCAGAATTGTCTCTCCATCCATCCCAATAACGCCCATAGTAGCACAATCTAATATTGGTTTCCCTATACTAAAGCTTTTTAGTAGTACTCCTTTGGACCACTTTCTTTCAGATATAAGATCTTCAGAAACCCCGGATTTGGTGTGTGCCAGAAACTTTTCCAACTGTCCTCCAGATCAACACATAGTCCTTTCTGAATCCTTTAAGTGCCTTGAAAGAATCCTTTCGTCTATTTTGGAACTTCTCGAAACATCCATAAAAAATTCTGATCACACTCAAGATATTCTTGTTTCCATTCTAAAAGTCTTATGTGAGCCACTCTCCTGAGGAGTCGGCCGAGACAACCATAAAGGAGGTATATAAAGGTTTGGGTCTAAACATAAATGGTACTTGTTTGCAGTCCCCAATTGCTGAAGATTTGACGAACATAGGTGATATGTCCAGCCACTCCAATGAAGGAAAACCACATCTGGATGAAGTAGCCACTACACTAGCGAATCTGGCCCACCAAGAGAATGAGGTATATTCTCTTGATAAGCTCTTTTCCAGTATGAATTCAGCATACAATATTCCACCATTGGCCCATGATGTCCAGAAAAAGGAATCCGCTCTAAATCCTCGAGCGATTCCATTCCCGATCTTTCTTCCCAAAGATCGTTTATCCCTAAAGTCGATGGAACAAAATGACATCGACATGGAAAAGGCTAGTAAAGTAACTAAAACAAGAGGGAAAAAGATGGGGAAAGAAAGGAACCAGTGACTCTCTAAAAAGAAAGCAAAGAAGGTTAAGTTTGAGGAAAGGGAGCAGGTGGAATCTAAGGACGCATTGGAACAAGTCCCCTCTTTGGAGAACTCCCAAAACAGGACTGAGTAGGCGTCTTGTTGTACTGCCGCGAAATCATGAACAGACAGATTTTCCAGTGATCCCCAGTGCCATATCTGATTCCATCAACGTAATCCCACCTGATACTGCCCCACTAAGAGCTATGGATATTTGCCCTAGATTAATTACTCAGAAAGTGGGAGAAAAATTCAGAAGGGATAATGCCCTTGTTAGGCATATGGAGTTACTAGACTGCTTGGAGTTTTTGACTATATTTGAGCCTAATATATACCTAAATTGTTCCTTTCTACTGTCATGTTTTTTGGAAATAGAAGAACTCAAATTAATTGAGAGTAGTGATATTATTGTGAGGGTCTTTCTTGACCACAGTATGGGGGGTGCAAGGCAAAGGTATGGTTTACCTCTAAAACAGTTTTGAAATTAATTCTGGTTAACTGTGCCCAGCTCCAGCGCAGGGGTATAGACGTTATCCCAGTTTGGGATAAGTCAATGTACCTTGGCGGGCAGTATTCTACTCATGGTTTAGACTTCACACATAGTATTGTGAACTGGGGGGGAAACATTATTTTTCCTCAGGCGAAATTGTGCAAGTTTCCCTATTCCAGGGTGCAAGGGTAGTGAATGTTTTGGAAGATCCCAAATATCAGGGCTCCAGTCCCAATCAGGAAAACTTGAATTGGTTAGCAAGGGCCCTGAATAGATCTCAGTCGAAGGGTAAGCTGATACAGTCAAGTTACTAACACTGACCTCTCATTGGTCTTTTGGAATGCTGCAGGCCTAGGGAAATATCTAGGAAAATTAAATGCAATTTGTTCAATGAAGATCATCCTGATTTGCATTCAAGAGACCTGGTGTTTAAATGACTTCTCATGCCCGGGTTACACGGTTTTAAGCAAAAAAGTACCCCCCTAAAAAAAAGGGCTCGCTAAAGGGGGCATAGCCATTCTTCTAAGCGACAGATATAACTGGGAATTTGATAGCCTCCTCGTGACTAGAAACTTTTTGCAAATAGTACGAGTACATGTTAGTGGGGAGAAGGATGGGAAATTCCCCTTGATTATTGTAAATGTATAAATCCCCCTTGAAAAGGAATTCAACAATGTTCTTCAACAGTTGCTTAAACAAGTCTGTGCTATAGGAAATTCTGTCAACTTAATTATAATGGGGGACCTAAATTGCTAAATTTCAAATCCCTCATTCCACATCTTTTGTGACCCATACAGGGAAAAAGCACTGATTATTCCACCTATCCTAGTCCCTCCCAGAATTAGGACAGACAAAAGAGGACTAATTGTTTTGAAAGGTCTGAGGGCCTGTAGCAGTATTATACTGAATGGGCATTTCTGTAAATCCCTCAAGAATAATTCCATTATAGACTATATTTGTACTTCGTACAATATCGCTCAAAGTCGAGGATGTGGAAATAATAGACACCCCGCATAGTGACCATATGATTCTAAAACTTACCGTAAAACTGCAACTAGGGCCCGTAGATCCGGGGTCTGTAAAAGGCGTAAACCCTAGAATTAACGGGAAAAATATGAAAATGTTTTGATCGACAGCTAAGATAACATTGATTAAGCCATTGTTGGAAAACATTGTGGGAAATATGGAGGTTTGGGGGAAAGATGCTTTAACATATTTTCTCAATTTAATGAGTTACATTATTACGCGTAAACAGCTTGAGCGTAGTATATTTGGAATCAAAAAGCTCAGCTGCTCATTATAAATCTGAATAGAGAAATAAATAAGTTAGTAAGGCGACAGCTGGAGCATAACACTATGGAAATGAATAGGAAAATAACACTACTCAGGAGAAGAAGATCGCTACTGAAACTGGCTACCCGAAGGAAAGAAGAGACTCATAAGTGGATCGCATTGAGGGAAGCAGCCGCAAAGAGAAACCCTAGTAAAAATTGGGCTATCATCTCAGAGGGGTGGGGAAACTGTAAAACCCTATTCGCTCTCCCGATAGCAGAGGAAGACTGGAATCTGTATATCCAAGTCATTTACGATGAAACCCGGGTCGCTGACCCTGGAAGAGAGATGATAGTATTAAATGCAGGGGGAGAATTGGACAATACGGGTGCACCTACTGTGGCTGAATTAGAGGGGATTATAATTTTAATGCGCTCATCGGATGCCATGGGACCCGACAAGGTTCAGATGACTAATTAAAAGGGAGCCTTCGCTCTGGGCAAAACTTCTTCATCCAGTATTCGCCTCCTGCTGTGCTCAAGGTAATATCCCGGAATCATGGACGGGTAGCATAATACTTCCTTTACATTAAAAAGGAGATAGAACAGGTCCATCAAATTATAGGCAAATTGCCTTATTAGATGCGACAGGAAAGATATTTGCGAAAAGCATCTTATTGCAATTAACTGATTGGGTTGAGGAAAACGGTATTCTTCCATTGAAACAGGCAGGTTTCAGAAAGGCCCATAATGCTGTAGATAATATTCTTATAATGCAAACCATAATTGACAAATATGTCCAAACTAGGGGGGAATATTGTATGCCACATTTATGGATAACTCCACAACATTTGACAGTGGATAGGAAAATCCTGTGGAGGAAACTTCAAGAATTAGGGGTTCCGCCTTGCCTCCTGCAATTGGTGATTGCCCTGCACTCTTTGACCTGGTGTAAAGTCCTCATGGGTGGAGAGCAGGGATTGTCCTCAAAATTTGCAACCACAAATGGCCTGAAACAGGGCTGTTTATTGGCCCCTCTGCTTTTCTCCCTTTATATCCATGACCTCCCCAAAAACCTTAGGAGTACTTTTCGCCATGCCCCGTGGTGGGCGGTTGGCCAATCGTATGCTTATTATACGCGGATGACATAGTTGTGTTTGATGTCAACCCAAAAGGCCTAAATCAACGTCTGGCCACTCTAAATCTTTACTCGAAGAAGCACTACTTAAGAATCAATACAGCGAAGTCTCAGGTTGTATGCTTCTCCAGGGAAAAAACAGAAGGAAAATCTGTTCCCCTGGGTTCTGGGTCAACATAAGTTGGAGCGGATAGATACATATCAGTTTTTGGGTAAGATCTTTTCCACCTCAATAAATGAGTAAGAGCATATTTGCAATAATACAAGTAAGGCTATTTCACACACCCAAGATTTGGTGGCTTTCTTCAATGCAAATGGTAAACGTCACTTTACACATTTATTGTCTGCTTATCAGGTTAAGATACCAGCTACTCTCCTATATGCGATAGAATGTATAGACATAAATAAATGGGATTTCCGTGACAAGACAGAAGGCCGCATTCAAAGACGCATGGCCTCTTGTAATCACTTAGCCTCAGGGGCAGCGCTAAGACTTGAATTTGGCATTAAGAATATCTTCGTGCAAGGCCTTGCGGCCGTGATTAGAAGGGCACATAGCCATATCCATAGCGAGCAATTTACTCTGAGAAACCTGACTTTCAACAAAATCTTTAATAATTTGAGAGAAAAATCCGTGTTTTTCAGAAACTACATTCATGCTATTCGGCTCTTTGAGCTGGACCTGGACCACACTCCTTCTATACCCTTTATAAGTTTAAAAAAATATCTTGAAGGAAGTGACATGGTCCAAAGGCTTTTTTAATGGACCTTGATGCATGTCGCCATAGAAGAGGTCTCGAAAAGTTAACCAATTCTGTATCTATGAAAGTGATGCAACCTTACCTGACTTGGAATCTACCACATGGTGTGAGGCGATTTTTTGTATCCTGATCAGACTTGATAGAATACCCCTGAGGGATCTTACTTCCAAATGGGATGGCTCTACTAATTCCTGTGACTTGTGTCAAGGTGGGGTACAGAATATCAAACACATTTTATTTGTCTGTCCCGCTTTAGCCACATAGAGGAAACTATGGCTGAAACGCCTCTTTTTGCGGTTAAATATAAGATCTTATAGAGAGGCCTTAGACTTATTTTATACCCTTCCTAATGAAAGATTTTGTTGTAGGATTTTTTGATCTTTTGTGTTCTTTTAGAAAAGTGTACTATTTTATTATGTATTTATATCGGTTTTTTTTAAAAAATTGAAAAGCGTATCATTTTATTATGTATTTATATGGTTCTGTATCATTATTCATGTGGATCTCTTCGGAGTTCCAAATCATGATAATAAAAATTTAATTGAATTGAATTGTGGAGCAACGAATCTGTGTGCATTTTGACCTAACGGAAAAGTATTTTATTGCATACAAGTTCTTTGTTTTAGGAAACAAAAAGCAATAAAAAGTGTAAAAAAAAAAAAAAAAATACTGGATATGGTTTCAGTGTACAAAGAGCAGGTGATCCACCCATATTGTACAGTATAAGGACTAGGTCAATGGAACAACCCCAGCGTTGGGAGCAGTGGAGAGGGTATAAGGAATTACATTTTCTCCAGATTCAAAACTTTGTGATAGAAAAACATGACAAACACTACCCCCGTTACCTTATAGGTAATTGAATGAGGTAAATAAACAACCCAAATCAGAGAGACAAAAAGTTCAGTACTTTCAGACTTCCCTGCTTTACTTTCTAAAACACCACATCTCAACACACTTCTTAGTCTGTATAAGAATGTTCACATTTCTGCATGCCAACCCAGCCTGGGCAAGCACAAATGTTTTGTTCCCTTTGACCACACATAAGCATGAGGGATGTAAGACTGATGCTTGATTCCCAAATTGTATCAGTTCTTTTCTTATGTCCTCCGTTTTCCTCCTATGTGCATTTGTGACTGGACTGGGATCAACAATCTTCTGACCACAAAGCAACAGTTCCATTTTGGTGTTTGCCTCCTCCAACAGTTCTTACATTTATCAATGCAGTTCACGTGCTTTGTGCCTTTGCTTTTATCATGCATTTGGATCCCCAGATAATAAAATGTCTTTACCAGATTGAGTCTTCTCAAGCGCCTGGGACCCCTTTTCTGTAAAACACACATTTCTGACTATTCCTACAAGGTCAATTTCTTCCTCTAATATGGGCAACCCAGAATTCTCATATTTGATGACCTCCAAGGTTTTTCAGTTGTTCAAAACAATTTGTGACTCAAGGAAGATACTGCACACTCATGCAAAGCTACTTTTAAACTCCTGCAGAGTACCCTCCCTGGAAGCAGTCTTTTTCTCTGAGATAATCACTCTGGCATCTACCCGGTTCGGTCTGGGTTCAGACGCTATCATTCTTTTATAAATAGTCCAATTTGTTGAGCATATTGCTGTAAAGATGGTTCTCACTTTGTCAGGCCAGATTTGGTTACGAGGCACTCATGTGTAAGTGTTCCTAAATGTTCAGGAGGTGCAGTTGTCCTCACATGCTGTGATGAAGAACCGCTGGGCTCAGAAGTTTCATCCCTTATAGCTTGCCCATATTTTAAATATTTGTTAGTTTATTGAAATACAAGCGAAAACAAAGAGAACATCCAGTGGAATTTAGTGCAGCCAGTGTTTCGACTCTGTATCTCAAAGTTCTTTCAGTTTTCACCAGTCTCTTATGACTGATATACGCAAAGTCATTAATGACTGTAAAACCTTAGGTTCTCCTTTAGATAGTTCTGCAATTTGTTATGCTGTTTCTACTTTTTCATGCCAGAATTCCTTGCCTTACATCAGCACATAATCAGTCTAGCAGTGTTTGCGGAGCCTATTTCTAATTTCCCTTACTTGTTTAATGTCATGCAATCACAGTTCGGTAGTATATTAAATGCAATACAATTCTGAATGATCATCAGGATGGCTTTTCCAGAGGCTGTTAGAACTGAATAGCTGATGATGGTGGAGTCCTGGTTTTATTAGATATTTCACTGTTTTTCAACAACATTGACCACACCTTTCAGACTATAGGTGGGCCTTTTTTTGGCTGTAAAACCAATACCTCACCTGTTTTGTTTGGAGATCTCAGGCAGATAAACTGAAAATCCAAACCTTCTGTTGGAGTCTGCTGGTCTGTGGTGTCCCCCATGGGGTGACTTTGTTTGCCCCTTTTCAACATCTATCGCTGCCCATCAGTTCTGTTTCTTATATCATGGGATAGATAGATAGATAGATAGATAGATAGATAGATAGATAGATAGATAGATAGATAGATAGATAGATAGATAGGCTTAAGGTCATCCCTCCTCTTCCATTGGTCTCTTCAAGTGTCATTCATATTATGGTTCCATCCAGCACAGCCTATATTATGGGACACAGGGTCTTTCCACTTGAGCCACTAGCTCTCTTCACTGTGACTAGTGGCATTTTAGTTGTGCACGCCTGCCTAAAAACGAATCCCTTTTAGTGCCAGACGTGGTAGTTCTGTTTCTATTTCAATTTCCATTATTGGTTCATGTTTTTTCGGTAATAAGTTATATTTCATTTATTGATTTGCAAATATATCTGCACCACTTTTTTTTTATACCTTGTGTTACATTTTTACTTGTAATGCTTATTGTTCATGTTTGTAAAAATAAATAAGAAAAGCAATTCAGTCTTGATAAGACCAGTACCATTTCTTTTTTTGCATTCCAACTCCTGTCACTCTATTGGACAGTGGCTGCAAAACCAGTGTTTACAAATACAGAGATAGAGGTCTGCAGCCCTTTGGAGGCCACCATCTCTGCAGTTCACATGCATTCAAAAGGATTTGGTGAGGAAGTCCACCTAATGAATAATGATAAGCCATGATTTCTGTATATTCTTGGAGATGGCGGTTTTTATGTTGTCCCACATTAGGATATCTGGCACAGACTTAAAAAAAATATGCCCGTTTGCTTCCCAGGCACTGCATAGACACAGTAGGGCCTAGTGACAAACATAGTCTTACACCAAAGTAAATCTACTTGTGTAAATGTACTCTTACTCTTTGTGGTAAATGTTCTACATTTAGCTATTCACTACTTACTTGTGCCACTGTACTACAGAGTGTAGACTAATATGTCTCCACCCCCTGAATTCATGGGGTGGAGCCTAATTTATGAATATAAAGTTATGTTGTATCATAACACGGGAATAAATAAGTCTCAATAAGTTCAATAAGTCTTCTTTGTTTCTTGAGATGTATTCTCGTCGAGCTCTCAGTACAGAATATTCGGCTCACATTCTAAACCGCTGTACAAAAACCCTCCCACAGATAACAGAATCAAGTGACCTACAACAATTCTATTAAGAAGATCCTACCCACTACTACACATCCCCCTTATTTATAAATGTTTTTTTTACTACGACTTACAAGAGAAAAAAATAAAAACAATTATTAAAGTCATCCAGTTTCCTGTGTTTTTTTTTTTTACAATTCTTCCTCTTCATTTCATAAGAATTAGATGTACAATCCAATTTGGTTGTTTTTCTATGTACAGTAAGATTTCCCAAAAAGAGATCATCATCTTCCCCACAAATACAATGTCTTACCCCGTCAAGATTATCATAATTTCTTGGACTTGTTTCAGTTTCCTCACCTGTGGTCAATATTTCCATGTCAAACATCAACATCTGTTGTTTTGCTTTTCTTTCTTTACCACACTTTTATTATCATGATCTGCCAATGCAAGTCTACTCATGTGCCATACTTCACCATTGTCCAACTCCATTGTCCAATTCCCTTAATACGCACAACTTCCCTAGGATCAATAAAAGTGCTTTTCCCTTTAGCCATTTTTCTTTCCAGTTTTACTTGTACCATTTGACCAACTTTCTTTTAAATTCACCTGTTTAGTACTATGCTTTATTTCATAATACCTTTTATTCTTATTTTGTGTCTTTTAAATTTTACTCTTCACTGTCTCCACATCACATTTTGCTATAGAACTTCTTTTCATCCAGCCAGGGTTAACTTTTTGAAACGGGATTCTACCTCTCATTAAGGAAAATGGACTACTACCGGTTGAACCATGAGATGTTACTCTGTATGTCCGCAACATATTCTTCTATTCACAGTTCCATGAAAGGTCTCCCTTGTTAGCCAGCTGCAAAATTCCTTTTATTATTCTGTTTATCCTTTCTGCTACACTATTACCCCAGGGGTGATTAAGTGCTGTGAAATTTTGCTTTATACCCAAAGCCTTTAAGTAATTAGTCATTTCTCTAGATTTAAATTGAACACCATTGTCTGTAATAATCACAGAAGGAAATCCTTCCCTTAAAAAGACATTGTCTAAAAAAATCAATGAAAGTTTCAGTATCCATTTCAAACCATCTAGAGGAGGTGTCATTTAACACAATGACGTACTTGCTGATATCATTTTCTTAACTAATAGGTCCCATAATATCCAAAGCTACCTCATCCCGATGTAAATGTGGGCAGTGTAATGTCCCCAGTGGTGGATTGGATGTTTTTGCAGACTTATCTGCGGTTGCACAGTTTGCACACATTCTTACGTGTCTTTCCACTGAGTCGTCAACACCAGGCCACCAGTAGTGATCTTTGATTCGACTTTTAGCGTGTGAAATGCCTGAATGACCTTCGCGAACAAGACTAATAACTTTTTCTCTTAAGGTTGTCGAAGGAATAATTTTTTCCCATCTTACCTAACAAAAAATCAGATACACTCAATTCATCTCTTACTTCACAGTATCCTCTTAATTCATCATCGATCTTCTTTTTTCCTTTATCATTCCAACCATTCACCACTTTTTGTTTGATTAGCTGTAAAAGGCTTAGACTATACCTGTTGGTCAATGCTTTGTTGTATATTACTAACGTGTGCGATACTAGCAATAGAATACTCATTCCAAGGGTCTTTGTCAAACTTCATCAAAGGTAATGACATTTTGCTGAGAAAATCAGCTGTAATTTGTTTTGCACCAGGTACGTATTGGACTTCATATCTGAAGTCTTGAAGTCTCATGGAAAAACAAGCGTTCCTAGCAGTGGCTCTAAATAAACCTTCAGTGGTCAATTTAGTTAAAGGTTTATGATCTGACCTTAGGATACATTTTTTTCTCACAAAAGCCTCTTGAAGTGTTCTAGGGCCCAGACACAAGCTAAAGTTTCACACTCAATAACTGAGTATTTCTCTTCAGTAGGGGTTAACGATCTTGATGTAAAAGTAATGGCAACTTCATACTTGTTCTCATCAATTTGGGATAACACACCTTCTAAACCAGTGGTTCCCAACCTTTTGACTTCTGTGGACCCCTACTTTATCAATACTAGAACCCGGGGACCCCCACTGAATCATTATTGGAATCTGGGGATCCCTCTACTGAGTCTTTATTGAAAAGTAGGGACCTAATCTGTTAATATTATTTAATTTTCTGAGCAGTGGAGGATCCCCTGAGGAGGCTTCGTGGACCCCCGGGGTCCCTGGACCACAGGTTGGGAACCACTGTTTTAAACCTTTGCTGCTAGCATCTGTTGTGACAATTGTGTGAGCATGGGGATTAAAACCTTGTAAATTAGGTGTTTTACAGATTGATTGCTTAATGTCCTCAAAAGCATGTTGGCTCATCAGAGCACACAAAATTAACCTTTTTTCAAGACTACTCTCATGGCATGGGTTTTTAGAGAAATTCACCACAACTTTAGAATAAAATTCCGCCAACCCAAGAAATGATCTAAGATCAACTTTAGTTTTAGTTGACAGAGGGCAGGAGATAGCTTTAACCAACTTTTCCTTCAGTTTGATTCCCTGAGTACTAGTTTCATGTCCTAAATAGGTAACCTTTCTCTCAGAAAATTTGCAATGGTTATTTCATCAGTTAGACCTTTTGTCACGGTTTCGGGCGGGTCTGATCAGGACTCTGGTTGGGACACCCCTTGAATATCCTAAAGAGGTAGTGTACTGGGGCAGAAGGGCAGCTAAAGGCATACACGGAAAGGACAGCTATGGACAGGCACAGGAAACAGGAAAGTAAAAGGCAGAGCAACCCTTGTGTGAACAAACAGGAAACGGATTACTAATGGGCAAACGCCCTGGGGTTGTACACAGAGTAGGGCGCAGAACCTCCCACAGTGACAGGGAATGTCAGTGCCTCTGTGCAGTTTGCTCTTACAGATAGTCACCCTGCCAGCCCCATAGAAAGGAGGCAGCAGAAGTGATTCTGTCTCTGGACCGTAGAGCACAAACAAGGATAGTACTTACATACACAAGACAAGCTCTTGTGGGTCCAACTGGATACACAGTGGCGATTCCTGGAAAAACAGCAATAGCACACTGTCACTGTTAGGCACAAAAGACAACGTATAACACTAGACTAGGATGGGGGTTGGAATTGCCTCCTGGAAACCAGGAGCCAACCCCAGTACAAAGGAGGACACCTATACACTGGTGAAGACTGATAGAACACTTACCAGACACCAATACAGAGAGGAAACAGAAACAGAAGAGACAAACGAAGAGACAGAGGCAGGAACTGGGAACAGGCTCAGACTGAAGCAAAGGCAGGACTAGGACTGGAAAATAGGGCGCAAACTTCTGGCTGGGACAAACAGAGACAGGACTGGGAAACAGAGCAGGCTCTGGCAGGAACAGGCAAGGACAGGGCTGGAATACAGGGAGTAGGAATGAGCAGAAAACAGGACTGGGAACGAAGAGCAGGTTCAGGCTGAAACAAGGCAGGAGCAGGACAGAGAAACGGGGAGCAGGCTCTGGAAGAAACAAACAGGTACAAGGCTAAGAGATAGGGAGCAGACTCTGGCTGGATCAATCAGGAGCAGGGCAGAGAAACAGGAAACAGGTTCAAGCTGGAACAGATCAGGAACAGTAAGAGGAACAAGACTGGAACACCATCCGACAAGGGCTCTGTAAAACACAAAGGAATCGAACTCTAATGCACGACGGGGATCTTGAGGAAATGGCAGCTTATAAGCAGTTCCAAGCTGGGCTGCACAGGAGAGGTTTCAGGTGTGTGTAATTTCAGACACTTGCAAGTCCTGAGGAGAGGATCCGGTGAAAAGGAGCAACTGGACTTCTCCCGTAGAAAACAATGGGAAACAGAATCCAGGCTTTCCTGACTACCAGGCTGCGCATTATGGGATTTGCAGTCCCAGGAAGCCAATGTAGTACTACACAAGTATACCATGGCCAAAAGAGAAACAAACCGGAGTCAGCAAAACTGTTCAAGGTGATTCCCAGGCTTCCGACATTCCCATTACAGCGCCCCTTAGAGATGGGACGACCGAGTCGTAACACCTTTACTATTCAACACCATCAATACCCTTCTCAAATGCTCATCATGTTCTAATTTATTGTTGCCTACAATGAAAATAACGTTTTGAAAGAACATTATACCCGGCATATCACCAAACAACTGAGACAATAACCTTTGGAAGACAGCAGCCGCAGAGGCTAATCCAAAAGGCATGGGGTGAAATTGAAAACATCAAAATGGAGTGCAAAATGCAGTGTGGTTTCTGCTAGAACGGTGCAGAGCAGTTTGATGATACGCCGAAGACAGATCTATGGTTGATAACCATTTGGCACCACTAGTTAACAAAAACATTTCTTCTATGCTAGGAAATTGATCCCACATAATCTGATTTTTCCATTGTTACGTCTTGCCACTACCATGGGAGAAATCCATTTGGATGCTTCAATAGGTTTGATAACATCTTTCTTAAGTCTACAAAGTTCTTTTTTTTTTTACTTCTTCTCTGACTTTAATGGGTATGTTGCGAACCTTGTGAATTTTAGGTGTGGCAGTAGACTTTACTCTAACCTTATGGGTGAAACCCTTAAGTTTGCCAATTTGTCCGGAAAATACCTTGGGAAATTCACTACACGCCCATTTCTTAGTGTTTTCACCATCACATGCCACTAAAACTTGTTCTGGACTATGTGGATCAAGGATAATGTGCAAAGCTCTTTGCTCTTACCAACCCAAAACAAAAGGTACCCCTGTAGCGGCATAAAATTTGCACATGGCTTTACGGTTTTTGGATAAAAAAAACTAACAGTCTAAATCCTAAAATGCCAATTTCTTCTCCTGTGAAACTTTCTGGACAAACATCAGTTGGTTCAAGATGGGGTCCAATTACATTTGCAAAGTTACTGTCCCACACACCACAAGCTATGATGGTGAAAGGAGGACATGAATCTGCAGCGACCTGTAAAGGAATACCCTCAAAATTGATTACACACAATGGTTTTGTCCTATCATTACATTTAATATTTAAAACAGTTCTCTTTGTCTTGCTTATGTTTTTTATATGCGAAGAATCCACTTCCTCTTCGTCTTTAATTTCTGATGAGTCTGATTCACTTTCAGTTAAACAAGGAACCAGGTTTCTCTTTCTTTCTTTCTTTCCTTTTACACACTCAAGCAAAATGTCCATGACTCCCGCATTGCATGCATTTGGATCATTTTGCTGGACACCTGTCAGATTTAGCATTATGTGAACCACTACCACAGCGAAAGAAGTGAACAACTTCCCTTTACTTGTGGAATTACTAGTGGATGTATTTTTGTTTAAATTTTTACTTTTTGAAAAGCTTTTCTTTACTTTAGAAATTTTGATGACCTGTGTGTTGTATTCTGCAAGTGAAACCACTTTGGCGAACTTATCCGAAAGCTCTACCTTTTTTACCAAAGCGATTATGTCCTTTAAATTAGAGTCATCTTTAATCCAAAGTTTGTCTTGGATAGATTTATTATTAGTGCACATTACAACCTGATCACGTATCATCTCATCATGCAAATTAAAAATTTACATTGTGCTGCCAATGTTTTGAGATTTGAGACATATTCCTCAATTGATTCATTTTGTAATTATTCTCTTATGAAAAATGTTCATCTTGTGTCTGCTGTACCTACAGTAGGAGAAAAGTGCTCATCCAGATCTAAAATAACAGATTTAAATACATCTATGTCACCAGCTCTTTCAGTGTTGGGTATTTGGTTATACACTCTTAAGCCTTCCGGACCACAACAAAGCAATACAATCCTTTCCTTCCTGTCATCAGATAATGCATTACCATTGTCTTCTAGTGTAGCAATCTAATTTAAAAAATACTTCTTCCACTTTAACCATTTTACATCAGGTTCACCTAGGAATGCACAATAATTATTTTAACATATTCAAAGTAATGTTCACCAATCTGAAACTAGTAACAGTTGAATCTGACTCCATATTCCTTATTACCATACAAGGAAAATAACTTGGGCATCAATGGGAGAGTTAGATAATATGCCAGTTATACCAGTTGCTCTAACGTAGTAATAATAATATTAATAAATAGCAGTTGAAAGTAAATTAAATTATGTTGTATGTCAGCACTAGAAGATCGGAAACAGAAAAAAATAAATATTGTTGTCATCTGGAACAACGTTGGCTTATTGCCACTTGTAAAGCAAACAAGACTGTGAGCAAATATGGTGGCATGTAAAGTGTTGTATTGTTAACCTTGAAAAGTTACACAAAGAGATCAACGCAACAGCTATATTATTCTTGAATTGTGTCAGAGTGAGGCAAGAGTGGTTTGCGCATGAGGTGTCTTTGAAATGTGATATGTTGGAGGCGCGTGAAGTGTCTTTGAAAGGTAGGACGTTATAGGCGCGTGGTTCAATTGTATTTATTCAAGATGTGCAGCACTTGCCTTAATTAATTCACGATCCAAGGTATCCTTACTGCTTTAGCCGGGAAATACTGAACACAGCGTATCAGTTAACATCCATGCATTGGTATGTGATCAATAATTTTACTGCAGATGTTGCAGTCACTTTATCAATGTTATCAAAGATGTCATGAGTGCTGTAATTTGTGGGGTAAATGACTCTTGGGGGGTGCTTATAGGGGGTTGACTCTGAGGTCTGAGGTCATCCCCCTATAAGCACCCAACCATGCACTGCCTTTACCCATGCACAGCGGAGGTTGCCCGCAAGACCTGACCTGCGCCAGACCCTGCGCCCAGCCTCTCTCCACAACCAACCCCACGCTGTGCCCTTTGGCCATGCGCAGCGTGAGTTGGCTGCGGCCTCTAGGTGTCAGAACAGGTGTGAGACTATGGGGGTCATTCCGCCGGGGCCACCGACCACGGGAGCACCGCCAACAGGCTGGCGGTGCTCCCACGAGTCTCCCGCCGACTTCCCGCTGCTCGGGGGAATCCTCCATGGCGGCGGAGCGCGCTCCGCCACCATGGGGATTCTGACACCCCCTACCGCCATCCTGTTCCTGGCGGGTCTCCCGCCAGGAACAGGATTGCGGTAGGGGGTGCCGCAGGGCCCCTGGGGGCCCCTGCAGTGCCCATGCCAATGGCATGGGCACTGCAGGGGCCCCCGTAAGAGGGCCCCACTGTGTATTTCAGTGTCTGCAATGCAGACACTGAAATACGCGACGGGTGCAAACTGCACCCGTCGCACACCTGCAACTACGCCGGCTCAATTCTGAGCCGGCGTCCTCGTTGCAGGGGCATTTCCTCTGGGCCGGCGGGCGCTCTTTTGGAGAGCGCCCGCCGGCCCAGAGGAAATGTCTGAATGGCCGCCGCGGTCTTTTGACCGCCGTCCGCCAAGGTCATAATCACCCCCAATGTGTATTAGGGTGTATCTGGCAGTGAGAGTGGCTGTAAGAGTGTCTGTCTGGGTATGGGAATGCGTTCATCAGTGTATTAGTGGGTGCTTCAGTTTGTGTGCAGGTCTGTGAGTGGGTGCATCAGGGTGTCAGTGGGTCTGTGAGCGGGTGTTTGAGAGTCTGAGTGGGTCTGTGAGCAGGTGCGTGAAGGTCTGACTTGGGCTATGTCCTTCATACCTGCGTGCAGGGAACAGAGATGAAAAGTGTTCACAAAATTTTCCACAAAATTATGACGCCGTGAAAAAGGGGGTTGGAAGGATATGGGTCAAAACGCTTGTTTCCCATTCGTTTTTTCTATAGGGAATTTGAACAGCGATAGCGCCCGAACCGCTAGGCGGAATTACACCAAATTTGCAGAAAGGTATCTCGTGGTCCAGAAAGCGATCTTTTTGTTATTTGTTGTAAATCCGTTCAGTGGTTGTTGAGAAATTAAAGAAAATCCAAATTTGTATATATAGGCACATGAAGAGAAGCCTTTGCAAACCCTCCCAATCTCACTGGCTGCCAATACTTCAACCAGGAAGTGTTGTTAGCCATCTTGGGACTCGGCTTCAGCAAAGTCCCCCAAAAAAAGGATAAAAAAACAGAGAGGCCTGGGTTGTGTTCCCTGAACCCTTAGATCTGGTGCTGGGGTCCAAGAGGGACACCCCTGGGGCTAAAAAAACATTTTTTTAATTTTTTTGCCCAATTCATGGTAGTTCTGCTGAAAAAAATAAATAAACACAAATACAAAAAACAAAACAAAAAAAACAAGCGCTGTCTCCTACGCTCATTTAACTGTAGCCCCTAGGTGGGCCAATTCCAGGGGGCATTGCCAATTTCATGAGGGGGGGGGGTTGACCGGCGCCCCAACAGCCGTGAGTCACCATCTCTCCGGTACTTTCGGCAAATATAATGGGGGACGCACCTGGCCTTCCCCCATGTCCTGGGGTCTGCCACCTCCCCGGAGCTGTCACATAACTTTAATGCGGGGGCAGGCAGCTCATCTGAAGTCCAAGGGACCACCACCTCCCCGGGGCTTTCACCAAATGTAATGGGAAGGGTGCCTGCCAACACAGCCCTGCGACTGCCACCTCCCTGGGGCTTTTACCAAATTTAACAGTTAGGCTGCCCCCAACCACCACGCTGGCAGCCAAGGGGACCACCACATCCCATGGGCTTTCACAAAATTTAACACAGGGGCCAGACAGCACCCCCTGCAGCCCCATTGAGTGCCACCCCTGTCGCTTCAATAAAACAATGAAGGAGGTCCATTTTAGGGCCCCGGGTACCACCACCTCCCCGGGGCAATGGTTGTTTGAGGGGGACTGTGCGGCCCCTCTCGTGGTGGAAATACAGGCCCTGGGAATAGCCAACCGCCAGGGCCAGCTCCTGCTATGTCCTGGGGTGCCCACCTCTGGGACTTAGCTGTTTGCTTTCAGCTCCCACCAAGCAAAAGCAAACCAAGTCTGCTTTCTGCAAGTGATACTTGTCAAACAGCTCTCACTTGCAGAAAGTGGAGTTTTCATCTGTCTTCCCTGCACGCAAATATGCGTGCGAGGAAGACAGATGAAAACATTGCTCCCTCAAGCAAGGAGCTGCTATTAAAAGGAGCTCCTTGCTTGTGGGAGCAAAGCCGGCTCTCACAGAACGTGGGGAGCTGTAAAGGACCGCAGGGCCCTTGAGGCTCCCCCCGTGGTTCCCTCTCTCCCTCTCTCCCTCTAACCCTCTCTCCCTCTCTCCCTCTCCCTCTCTCTCTCTCTCTCTCTCTCTCTCTCTTCCCCCCCCTCCCTCTCTCTCCCTCTCTCTCTCTCCCTCTCTCTCCCTCTCCCGCTCCCTCTCCCTCTCCCATAGAGAGTTATTGCAATGGTCTCTCCATGCAATGACTTTCAGCAATGGGAAAAAGTCCCTGGGGCATAATAGTTAAGGTCACAGACACTCACACTGAAAGTTGAAGGTTTTAGTCCAGATGTGTCTCTAGTAATTTTCCCTACTTTAATCTGTTTTCTACTTCAAAAGTTTATGGTTCATAATAAAAGGTGATCTCACTCTTCTTAATTGACTAATACATTTTTCTTTTCAGTTTGCCCAGAAATATTTAATTCGAAGTATATCATTCATCAAAGCCTAAAAACTCTCTCTCTCTCCATCACCCTTTTTCTTTCTCTCTCTTTCTCTCTCTTTCTCTCTCTCTCTCTCTTTTCAATCACTTTCTCCCTCACACACCCATGCAGACCCTTAGGACACCCACTCACAGACCCACTCAGACACTCACTCACCCACTCACTCACCCACTCACAGACCCACTCAGACTCGTGCACCCACTCACAGCTACATTCAGACCCTCACACACCCACTCACAGGCCCACTCAGACACTCACGCACCCACTCACAGACCCAGTGATATACTGAAGCATCCACTCACAGACCCACTAAAAAACTGACGCACCTACTCTCACACCCAGACACTGTCACAGCCACTCTCACACCCACATATACCCTGTCACACCTTTTCTCACACCCAGAGAAACAGACCGCGGGCAATTCTCGCTGAGCGCATCCATACAGCCGTGTGTAGTGTGGGGTTGGCAGCCAACAGCCACAGTGTACGGCCAAAGGCTGTGTGCGGCAGTGGTTGGATTAACATATAGAAATATAAATTACTTTACATTTTTTTAAAAACGTAGAACTTCACTGAAAAAAACAACCAATGGTTACAGGTCAGGAAATAGAAATTAAAAAACATAGAAATTCCCTTAAAAAACCAAACCATAGGTTACAGGGACGTTATAGTTAGGCTCACATTTTAAACATACCAAACCATAGAAATTCACCAGCTATAGTTAGAGTTATGTCAAGTAACTATAACTCAGTTCTAAGGTAACTATAACTTGTGCCCTCGCCATGCACTGCTACTTACCCCACAAATTAGGGCACTCATGGCATCTTTAAGAACATCATTGATAATGTGACTGTAACAGCTGCAGTAAAATTGTTGATCAGATAACTGTAAATGGCGGTGGTGCGAGTTATATTTACCTTAGGACGCGAGTTATAGTTACGTGAGATAATTCTATAATTGGTGAATTTCTATGGTTTGGTACGTTTAAAATGTGTATATATATATATATATATGTGTGTGTGTGTGTGTAAATGTAGTGGGGATATATATGTGTGTATATATGAAACATTTGTGTGTGTGTGTGTGTGTGTGTATATATATATATATATATATATATATATTTGTGTGTGTGTGTATGTACACATATATACATACACACAACTAGGGTAGGATTAAAAAGTTTTTGGAGATGAGAACAACACCTACATGTACATTTCTGAACAACAGATGCCAAAAGTACTAAAAAGAATTATTGAAAATAAAATGAAATAAAGGAATCCAAACATACTGCAAATAACCTTTTTACTTCGAAATTAAGGTAATCCAAAGTAATGGTATCTGATTTTTTTTACATGGAAAAAATATCATACAACCACAACTGTTACCACAAACAAAGCACAACTTGCATTAACAGAGGCACATTGAGAAGATGCAGGTTATAGAGACTGGATGTTATGTAGGAAAGTGCATTCAGACTGCATGTCGTAAAGCCAATACAAGCAGCACACAAGAATGTCCTCATCACAGAAATCAGTGTGTCAACATTTTAAATGCATGCTTGGCCACAATTATAAACCAAAGGAGGCCTAATACTCAGTGTGCTGGTGTTAGTGTATGCCCATTTCTCACTGCTGCCTTACCGCCCAACCATTAAACTGTGACATATTGAATCAGATGATCTAAAAAATGGCCTTGGAGTAAAGGGAGGATGTAAATGGGAGGAGGTCAAAGATAAAATGTCCCTTCTCCTACAGTTCTGAAAATACTTACACAAGACCTGTATCCTTGCAAAACAAGTAAACACAATTCGGAAAAACTACAAGCGAAACAAATGCAATAAAAGAAAAAAGAGACATTCAGATGACGATGAACCAACATTAAGATGGGGTGCTGAAGAAGTTTAAAATTGTGAAACAAGTTTCCTTTAGGGAAAGCCAATCAAACATCCATAACTCTCTTACAACTACAAACACCACTCAGCTCTTTTATTACTAATCTGTCAGAGCCATAAATTATTATCCTGTCTGTATACAGTTTGCACAGAAATTTAATCACAAAGAAAATCACATTTTACAGTCCATAATAAAATATTCATCTTACATATTGTGCAATAATGTTGCCATATATTTAAAAGCAACAGTAATGTAAAACAAGCTTCACAGTCAAGACATTAGACCTGCATAAATATGTCCCCTTCACCACAGTACAACAAACAAAGCAGTAAGATAACTTTATCGAAAACATAGTAGCCTTTAAATAGGAAGAAAACACAAGACAGTACACATAAATCTACTCTAGTGTTGCTGGCCCACTATGAACATAAATAACAATATGCTCTGCTTCCATAGGGTAATCATCTACCATATTACAATGTTCGGATGCAGCTTAACTAGATGTGTCAACGCATTTTGGTGGATTTTGTGATATGATACCACCTCCTTTAGGACAGAAATAATAAACAATCTCCCACAGTAGTTCAGAGCATACAATATTACGCAACCTTTCAAATGCTGTGCCAAAGATATTTCTCCTTTGTTTTTTATTCATAAACTTTAACACTGCACAATTGCACTTTCCAATCTAAAATGAATAGTAGTGGGCTTCTCTCGTCCTCTTCTGGGGTTCTTTTTGTTCCTTATCTCAATCTCTATCCTGATCCTTACGATGATGTACCAAAGTCCTCCTGAGCTCAAATCATCAGAATGAAACGTGCCCAATTTTGTTTTCAAGGGTCACTTGATTCATACGTGAAATCAATATGATCTCCTGGTTATTAGAGCTACAGTGTAAAGCCAGACCATGATTCAGAAATGTACCTGAATCCCAGTCTGGCTTCACGCTGCAGCTCTAACGATCAAGCGATCATACTAATTTCACGGATAAATCAATTAATTGCGAGAAGGAACCCCAGGGGACGACTATTTATTTTTGATTGGAAAGAGCAGCTGCAGAGTGTTGAGGTTTGTGAATAATAAACAATGGAGAAATATCTTTGGCCTGCAGATGACAGGTTTTATAATATTTTATGCTGTGAACTACTGTTAGAGATTGTTTATTATTTCTCTCCTGAAGAAGGGGGTACCATATCACAAGAGCCATTGAAATGCGTCGCGGTATCTAGTTTGTGCAGGAACCGCTAAACATTGTAATATGGTAGATGATTATCTTATGGATGCACAATTATTGCTATGTATGTTCATAGCGGGCCAGCTTCATTGGAATAGATTTATGTGTACTGTCTTATGTTTTAATGTAATTATGTTTTTGATAAATTTCTTTTATTGATTTTTGTGACATGTTGCGGGGAGGGGGGATATTTATACATGATTAATGTCTTGACTGTGAAGCCTCTTTTATAGTACTGTTTGTTTTTAAATATATGGGAATATTATTGCACAATTTTGAAGATGAATATGTGATTATGGACTATAAAATGTGACTTTCTGTGTGATTAAAGTTCTGTGCAAACTGTACATGGATAGGATACTAGTTTATAGTTGTTGACAAAATTATAATATGAAAGCAGAGTGGTGTTGGCTTACTAAAAGATTTACATACCTGTTGTTGGTAACATCTTGGATACAAGAGAAGAGGCACCCAGAGACACTCAAAGGGGCATTGCAGTTTTTGTCTTTAGGCATTTCCTCCTTCGAGTGAGAAATAATCTTGCTATAATCTATTTTCTTGTTATGAAAAATGTGAGTATCTTTATAAAATAAACCCACAATTATAATTAAATAACGTATTCAGCGCCAACACGCAAAAGCTGGCTTTTTTTCAAAATAGAAACCAAACCCAGTAAGCTTTGCTGATATCTTAAGAAAAGTTTAAATAGATGTTGTACACTACCTGATCCATCTACAGTATGCAAAACATATATCCAAATTAAAAATAAGTTCTGCCTTCAACCCTCTTCTGGGCTTTTGGGATTTCAGATGAAGTGATAAATGCACAGAATAAAGGGTCCATTGTTACAAGTGTGTTAGAACGTGGGTCTCTAGTTGGCAGAGGTATTCACCCTGTCCATGTAGGGATCACAATCCCAGTCAGGGTATGTCAGTTACACCCCATAAATTAACCTGTGGTCACCCTCTGGTAGCTTGGCACAGACCAGGCATAACTTTGCTATTCAGTTATTTATTTACTTACTAGGGACTTGCAAGTAAATTAAATATACCAATTGTTGATAGGCCAATGTTACCATCTTTTAGGGAAAGTGCGCATGCACCTTAGCACTGGTCAGCAGTGGTAAAGTGCCCAGACTCCTTAAGCCATCAAAAACAAAGTAACTTAAACAGGATATCAGAAGGCAAAAGTGAGGGGGAAACCACACCAGGGAAGTCTAACACATGTCCCCTCCAGCTGAAAGTGAGGAGAGCTACCCAACCCCTTTGGAGTCCTCTTCACTAAGGCATAAAAACCTAGATAGACCATCAGCATTGGTGTGGTCTGTTCCAGGACGGTGTTCCACTGTAAAGTCCATTCCCTATAGGGATGTGGACCATCTCACCAGTTCGGGATCTCTTACCCCTCATTTGAATTAGCCATCTGAGGGGCCTGTGGTCTGTCTGAACCCAGAGATGAGTGCCAAACAGGTATGGCCTTAGCTTCTTCAGCTGCCAGACCACAGCAAAAGCTTCCCTTTCTATTCCGCTCCACCTCTGTTCCTTGGGAAGTAGCAGCCTACTGATAAAGGCTACAGGTTTATCCAGACCCTCTTCATTTGGCTGTGAGAGCACAGCCCCTACACCATGCTCTGGAATTTCTGAACAATACATTCTTGGGAGTAGTCAGGAGCCTTGAGCACAGGCACATTTCCCATGACCTACTTCAGGGTGTCAAAAACTTTCTCACATGCCTCCATCTAAATCGCCTGATGTGGCTGCTTCCTGGAAGGCAGCTCTCTTAAGGGGGCAACAATAGTGCCATACTCCTTGACAAATCTCCTGTAGTAACCAGTGAGCCATAGAAGACTCTCACCTCTGTCGGCGTATTGGGGGTTCCCAAGCCCAAATGGACTCTTGGCCTGGAGGGGCTGCACTTTGCCCCCTTCGGCTTAGTGTCCCAAGTAGACCACTGAACCCTGCCCTATCTGGCACTTACTGGCCTCGATATGTAGTCATGCCCTCTGCAGAGCCTGAAGCACTTACCTAAGGTGGCACAAGTGGTCCTTCCAGCTAGAACTGAAGACCAAAATGTCAACTAGGTAGACAGCACTGACGTTCTCCAACCCAGCTAGGACCTAGTTGGCCAATCTTTGGAAGGTGGCAGGGGCGCTCTTCAGCCCAAAGGGCATGACCTGGAACAGGAAGTGCCCTTCGGGTATAGAGGATGCAGACCTCTTTTGCCCCCTTGTTCAAGGCAGTCTGAAAGTACCTAAACGTTAAGTCAAACGTGCTGAGGAAGTTGGCGGCTCCAAGCTGTTCTATGAGCGCATCAGCTCAAGCAATTGGGTGTGTCAGTCTTGGTGACTGCATTGAGGTCATGGCAGTCCACACAGAACCTAAGTTTAGGTATGACACCTGGAGGGGCATCCTTGGTGACCAACACTAGTGGGCTGTACCAACGGTAGCTAGAGGGCTCAATTACCCCTAACACAAGCATTTTGGAAACCTCCCCCTTAATGCTGTCTCTCACCTTATCAGACAACCTGTAAATTGTGTTCTTTACAGGTGGACTGTCCCCAATATCAATATCATGTAGTGAGTCCTGTGCTAAACGAGAACAAAGAAGCCAACTGTCCTAGTAACTGGTGGCAGTCTCTCTGTTGATCTAGGGTCAATGTAGGGGAGAGGCTGACATCATCCACTGACCTATTCTGCTCCTTGGTAGACAGGAGGTAGGGGAGAGGTTCACTCTCCTCTTCCACCCCATCATCTGTAATCTGGAGCATGGTAATTTCAGGCATCTCAAAGTAGGGTTTGAGGTGATAAACATACAGGACTCTCTTAGGGTTTCTATGAGTTTCGATGTCCACTAGGTAGGTGACATCCCTCTTATGCTCCTTTACATCATAGGGCTCAGACCCGCGGTCCTGCAGAGCTAAGGTCTCCACAGGCTACAATAGCCACACTTTTTAGCCAGGCTGAAACTCAACCAGAGTGGCATTCAGGTGATGCCAGTGCTTCATGTCCCTTTGGCTAGTTTCCATATTCTCCTGGGCAAGCTTCCGGAAGCGGGCTGTTTGGTTTTGATGGGCCAGTATGTAACTGGCAACATCCTGTGGGTGCTTTCCTGGGAGCTTGCTTCCAGCCCTCCGTTATTAAACTGAGATGCCTTTCCACAGTGTGCCTGTAGAGAAGCTCAAAGGGGCTGAAGCCAACCCCCTTCTATGGAACCTCCATGTATGCAAACAGGCATGACATAAATAGTCCCACTAAAGACTCATTGGTATAGGTACACCCATAATCATGGCCTTGAGGGTTTGGTTGAACCTCTCAGCAAACCCATTGGTTTGGGGGTGGTAAGGAGTGGAGAACATGTAGGTTACCTCACACTATTTCCACATAGCCTTCATGTACTTAAAAATAATGTTGGTACCCCTGTCAGATACAACCTCCTCAGGGAAACCTACCTGGGTAAAGATTGTCATCAGTGCCCTGGCAACAGCGGGTGCAGTCACTGTCCTCTAGAGGTATAGCATCTAGGTACCAGGTGGCATAGTCCACCAAGACCAGAACAAATATTTTGCCCATGACTGTCTTGGGATTCAGAGGTACAATAATGTTGATGCCCAGCCACTCAGAGGGCATGCCAATGACAGGAAAAAGTTGTAGGGGGGGCATGCACTTCCCTCCTGTCTTGCCACTCACCTGGCAGGTAGGACAGGACTTAGAGAATGCATCTGAGGCCATCCTCATTTTAAGTCAGTACAAGTGGGGACAAGCCTGTCAGAGGTCTTATCTTTCCCCAAATGACCTACCAGTGCACATCATGAGCCAGACCCAGTCGGATGTGCCTGTAGCACTGGGGGACCACCAGCACACATATTTTGCACCAGGCTCAGGAACCTTAGGCTCATTATGTAAGAGACCATTCTCCCAGTAGATCAGGTGTTTGCCAGAGGCATCACCAGCTGTCTGGGCCTTGGCCTGCTGCCGAAGACCCACAAGAGTATGGCACTCCTTCTGCATCTTACAGAACTCATCCCTGATGGTGACCCCTTCCTGCTGACAGTTGGACAGCTCGGGCAGGTTTCCCAGTACGACTACTTCCTCTCCTGTAGGTACCGGGGCGTCCCCCTCAGGTTCAGCCCCCTCCTGGACAGGGGAATCTCAGGAGTGGGTTTCCCGCACCCCTTGCTCTTCTCCTTTTTGGCAGGACCATGGGCCATTCTTTCAAGCTCCTGGTCCTTCTTACCACCCTGTGAAGCTGCCCTGGATTGTGTGGTCAGGCACACCTACTCAGACAACCCCAACATTCCCAAGTGAGATCTGTGCTCCACCTCCTTCCAGGGAGTATGCTCCAGGTCATTAGTAAGCAGACAATCCACAGGCATGGATGGACTCACAGCTACCATCAAGGGCCCTGTGACTCTGTCCCCCCATTCAAAGGGAACCAGAGCCACCAAGTAGTGTCTCTTGCAGCTGTCAGCAGCAACAGCTTGTTGGAAACCAATTAGGTACTACCTGCTCTGAAGACACTAGGTGACACCTGACAGTTGTCATACTCAGAGCCTCCCCTCTCTACCCATTAATGGTGACCCACTGACAGTACTTCAAGTATTGTCAGGCATGTGGGTTCTCTGCACCATCTCTCTGTCACCTAGGAACACTAGGGGTAACCTCTGTGGTGTCCCCCAAACTATCTGGGCCAGCCTCCTCCCAAATTGCTGCACTAGCCAACCTCAGTGGCTACCCACTGGTGGGAAGCTGTGCTCGCTTGGGACACCTGCCATCCATTTTTTAGTGCTGTTGCTGCTGATGCTAGGAGCACTTAGGGGGTGCCTTCCCTGAAGACATACTCTCAAGGAACTATTTCTTCTTTTCAGTAAGAGGATGGGAGCCCTGACCCTCAGAGTCAGTTTGTGGCCCTTCAGAGAACTAATTGTGTAAATGTTTGTCCCACTGTCTTCTTTCTGGTGAAGACACTGCCCATACTTGTGGTGCTCCCACTCAGATACCTTCTTGTGGACCCTGTTGCTGACCCAGCAGTCTGCCTCCTTAGCAAGATCTTTTGGGTCGAAAAGCTTACTGTCAACAAGATGTTGGCCTAGATCTGGAAAACAAAAGACTGAACATGTGCTCCTATGCAATCAAGTTATATGTGCTCCTTTGTAATCACGTTATACAACCCATGGCAGTCCTTTAACTCACATTTCACCCAACCATCCAGTACCTTGCAAAAAGAACCCACACAATCCACCCAGGTCTGTTGGGATAGCATTCACTGTCTCTGAACATCTGCCTGTACTTTTCTGCGGTCAGACCAAACTTCCTGATTAGGGCCTCCTTCATTGGGAGATACCTCATTCTGTCTCTCCCTTCTAGGGCCAGTAGAGTGTCCCTCCCCTCACTAGGAATGTGCATCCACAGACTAGCTCCGCAAGTCTCCTCAGGGACCTTGTGCATCTCTAAAGCAATCTCATATGCCTCACACAATCTGTCTATGCGTTTCCTACCACAAACTCAGACACCAGACACTTGGGTATGTGAACTCTCCTGTCAGAGAGCACTGAAAAAATGCTCCCACAATCTTGGCTGTACTTGGCCCTCGTTGCCTTGAAGAGCAGCTCTTTCAGGTTCAGCTCCTGGGCCAACATTTTCCTCTCCTCCATGGCTAACCTTTTCTCTTCCAAGGCTTTCTCTGCCTTCTCTTTCTCCAATCTGAGCTTAGCCAACTTCAATTTTAATCTCCTCTCCTCCTTCCTGTCCTCCAGCTCCTCTGGGGACAGGCCTCTAGATGAGATGCTGCTCCCTATTCTGGCGGAAACCTCCACTCCATTGGCTCCCTACCCGACAGGCAGCTCCAGTGAATCCTGACCCTCCACATCACCCTCTAATATCTACTCCTTCTCTTTATCTGGGTTCAAAGGTGCATCCCAAACTTCCAACCAGGCCCTCAATGCTTTTGCAGCTCCACCTTCCTGGTGAAGCCTTTTGTGGGAAGCCCAAACCCCTCACAGATGTCCTTGAGCTGAGCCACAGTGTAATTCTACAGGTTGGCCAGCTGACAGCCCATCTTTGCAGGTGCAGATGTGGAACCTCCACATATGATTTTAGAGGAAAATAAAAATGCTAATCGGGGAGAACAGAAAATTTAAAAATGCCAATCAGAGAGTAGGAAAAAATCCCAGTGAGGATCAGAAACTAATGATTTGAATTTTTCTTCTTTGTGGATGGTTGTGTACACCAAATTACTCTAAGGCACTGTGCAAACACAAGACCTTTTCTCACCACTGATCACCAATGTTGGAACTTAGGTCTCTAGTTGGCAGAGGCATGCACCCTGTCCAATTAGGGACCACAATCTTAGTGAGGGTGAGTCAGTTACAAACCATACATTAACCTGTGCTCATTCTCTGATAGCTTGGCACAGAGCAGGCAAGCTTAACTTAGGAGGCAATGTGAAAAGTATTAGTGCAACACTGAAAATAGTAAAACTGTGAAAACACCACACAAAAATTACCCACATCAACTTAGATTGTTATTTAAAACAAGACCCAAACAACAAAAATCCATTAAGGAGAAGTCGACATACAATTTTTAAAAGATTATCTGCAAGTGTGCTTAGAACCTTAAAGCAGAAACCAGGGCTATCTGGTTGTGTGAGACCGGCGTAAATCCAAAGTTCAGGCCAACCGCGATAAAGCGCAGGCTGGCTACAGGGGCCAACCTTGTCCGGTGAAACAGTACCTCGTGTGAAGGGTTGTGTTGATGTCTAAGATCTGATGTGAGGAGCAAAGGAGGCAATGCACTGGTTCTGATCCTCACAGTCAGAGATGCGTAGTCATCAAGCAGTGCAGTTGTCGATCTTTGCGCAGTGGTGTGGTGTTGACCCCTTTGAGAACAAGACACTGCGTCATCGTCAGGCTGCACAACCAATGATGCGAAGGTGATGCATCGGGCTAATGGCAATGCGTCGATCCTGGATCACAGTCAGTAAAGTGATGTCTTCATCCCTACCAGTAGCGGCAAAGCATCGGCGTCAAAGCACGATTTAGCGGCTTAGATCGACGCAGTGACTGCGATACGTGGATTCTGCTAGATTAGCACACGGAAACCCACTTCCAAGAGCCCAAGACTATATTGGCACCACTTGGCAGGGCAGGACTCACAGTTGTAAGAGTCCAGCAGCTGTAGTAGAGGTGACTGAAGTCTTTGGCATCCTTGGAGTCACTTTGGATCTGGGGTTGTAGAGATTCAGACCCAGTCATCACTCCAAGGCAAGGAGGGCATCAGGCAGGAAGGCAGGCACAGCAAATCAGGAGTCAAGCAAAGTCCATCAAAGTGGCAGTCTCTTTGGCACAGCAGCCTTCTTCCTGACAGAATGTCTTCAGGGCCAGAACTGTACTGTTGTGTTGATGTCTGAGGTCCATTTCTTATACCCAGTTGCGCCTTTGAAGTGGAAGAGACTTCACAGAGAGGCCTTTGAAGTCCACAAAGAGCCTGCCCTTCCTACCCTCCAGACACACTACAGGGAGTTATGCTGCCTTTTATTAGGGCTCAGAACCCAGCACATTCAGGTGTGTCAGCTCCTCCCTCCCACCCTGCCCAGAATGGACCATCAAGATGTTAATGGCCCATCAGGATATGGATGACCCATCAGGCACACCTAATGTCCTTTTGTGTGTGGCTGTCTGGAGGGAATGCACTAGAGCCCAGCTGTCACCCACCCAGATGTTTATTCAGAGATAGGCAGAGGCACAGAATTGTTAAAGTAAGAAAATGCCAACTTTCTAAAAGTGGCATTTTCAGACTTGCAACTTAAAAATTCAACTTTATCATCAGTTGTGATTTTAAATTAGGAGTTCAGAGACACCAAACCCGAAACGCCTATCTGGTCCGAATGGGAAATTACATTTATGAAAGGTAATAAGACAATCCCAATGTTAACTTATGGAAGAGAAAAGCCTTTGCAATAGTGAAAAACTAATTTAAGTGTTTTTCACTACCTGGACATGTAAACCTTTTTAAATACACTTCACCCTGCCCTTTGGGCTATCCAGGGCCTACTCTAGGGGTAACTTATATGTATTAAAAAGGAAGGTTTGGGTCTGACAATTGAGTCAACTTGCCAGGTCGACAATGGCAGTCTAAAACTGAATAGGCACACAGGCTCTGCAATGGCATGCCTGATTCCTGTTTAAAAGGCTGCTGAAGTGGGTGGCACAATCAGTGCTGCAGGCCCACTAATGGCATTTAATATTTTACTAGGGACTTACAAGTAAATTAAATATGCCAATTGTGGATAGGCCAATGTTGTCATGTTTTAAGGAAAGAGCACATGCAGTTGACCACTGGTCAGGAGTAGTAAAGTGTCCAGAATCCTAAAGCCAGCAAAAACTAAGTCAGCTGAACAGAATGTCAGTAGCCACAAAGTTGGGGAAAGAATGCCAAGAATGCCAGGTCTAAAAGTGCTTAATCAACAGCAGTGATTGTCTTCAGTCTTGTGAGTGAGTCACTTTGATCAATGTAACCTTTAGTGGAGCTTAGTAAATTCTGATAAGTAGGGTCTTCAAATAGTAATCCTATATATTAACTCACTTAGATAAGGATATATATTGCATACAATCATAAATGAGCAAGCAGTTTTCACATCAGCCGGTATGTTCTGAATTCCAGCAGTGAAACTAAAGTAGGTAATCTTCCTTATGCTGCATATAGTACAATATTAAAACTGTGGAGAAGTGTATTTTAAGTTAATTGTTTAACACATTTTCTCTAAAAGCACAGTGCTGTTATTATTGACATCCGTTTTTAAGATCTGAGAAAAATATTTCTGATAGATACTTCTAACCGCAGATCCTTCAAGTTGTGAATATTCCCCAGGTGTTAGATAGGACCCAGAAGGTTTAAAGCAGTACTCCTGTGTGCTAGGAGGCTGGTGTTGTGCAGCTCCATACTAATGTCATCCTGCTGTGGAAGTGACGAGTGGAGCCCCATATAAGCGCCGTCAGCGTGCGCTCACGCCAGTTCCTCTCTTTCTGTGCCTTTAGATACGGATTCAGAACTACTTTTTGTATTTTCTAGACCCTCTCCAGCAAAAGGTACCAGTGTGCAAGGGAAAATATAATCTGCTAAGAAAACAGGGTTCAAGCTGTGTAGGGACTATTGCAAGCAGATATCTGTGACAGACCCTCAGAAATATGCCTCTAATGTCGTGTGGGAGAATCCAAAGCCCATACAGGACTGATGGCAAAGCTGTATGTCACCAAACATTGTAAGACTCCATGCCATGACCAGTCAAAGTTGAAATTATCTACTGATTGGCCGATCATCATTGCTGTCAAAATCCTCGGCTAGAACAAAAAAAAAAAAGCATTAAAAATCTAAGCAGGTATTGGCCCCGTACTGCCAGTCTCAAACTCCATAGAGGGCTTGAGGGTGTTAATATGCCACCCTTTCTCCCTCCTGATCTCCATGGTACTTGATCTGTGTCTAGTACCGATGCACCCTGAGTTTCTAGGCCCTTTAGCTTCGTCTCAGCAAGTGGAGGCCTTTAGAGGGGCCATGCTATGCATTATCAGCAGTTTACCAGTTCCCTCTGGTACACCTCCAGGCCCCAATGACCTTCTGGGGCCTCTAGTTGGACTTCTGCCAGCAGATCCCCCCCTCTGTGCCACTCACACCTACCTCAGGTTCAGCACCAGCCCCGTGCTGACTTCAATCCTTGCATCACCCGCTATGCCAGTTGCCTTTGCAGAGACCCTGTTGCAGGCACCACTGATGCCTGAGGAGGATTCGCAACCTGTTGTGCTCTCACTCTGAGCAGAATCCACCATGACATCGACGAGGCCATGCCCTGATTCCACTGGAGCGCAATCAGTTATCAATTCTCCTCATTCTTATACTTTGCCCTTACCACACGCTAGACACAATCTTTTTGGCAGTGAGTCAGATAATTACAGCCTTGATGAAGGGGATGTTACAAAATTAGAGTGGCCTGAATACTTCTGCACTGACCTTGTTTTTCTTCCCATCCTTGCCACCAAAGTAAGCGCCTCCTCGCTGTTTGTATGTGGAGGGTGGCAGACTATACTAAACTTACAACTCTGTGCTACGGAGGTGAAGACAAATGTTCTGACAGAGGTACTCCAGCCTGGTCAAACACAACACCATTGTGGAACGTTTTAAAGAAAGCTGGGTCACTGTATGTTCCTTGGGTCCGTCTCCGACACCCAAACAGTTCTATAGCAATTTTGCCCCTTTCGGGGCTACAGTAGGGGTTTCCAGTACCTCTAAAATCAGACCCCGCCAGCAGCCCAACAGGTCTTCCGCCCATGAGTGCTGCAGGCAACGCTCTGAAAGACAACTCCCAGGACATCAGGGAAATCATGCAGTTCAGTCCTCCACCTCTCCAGTAGCTGCAGCCAGAAAACCATTTTAGTGTGTTCTTTCTGACATACAGCTACTCTCTCAGAGGCAGGATTTGATATTTCCTCCAAGGGTGGCAGGTTATCATTTCAGAAAAGTGGGTCCTCCAAATTATAGATCTGGGCTACAACCTCCCATTTCTTTCCATCCTGCGGAGTCTGTCACCACCATCAGGGTGGCTGACGGAGGATTACCTGTCCAGCTTGCAGCAGGAAGCACTGGCCCTTTTGACTAAAGGGGCCATAGAGAAGGGTCCATCATCAAAAATAGGAGCTGGTTGTTACCTCTGCTACTGCCTGGTGCCGAAGAAGAAGGGAGGTGTTTGTTCTGTTTCAGATCTTTGCAGTCTTAACCCCTTCCTGCAGAAGGACAAATTCAAGATGCTCCTGTTTGACCTAGACCCCAGGGACTGAATGGTGGCATTGGACCTGCAGAACACTTATTTCCATATCCCTGGCCCAGGAGTATTTTCAGTTTGCAGTGCTCACTCTCAGCCTTACTAATGCCTCTCAGGTGTTCACAAAAGTGATGGTGGTGTTCGCAGCACACCTTCAGAGGTTGGGGGTACAGGTTTTTCCCTACCTCCACAACTTCCTGTTAAAGGCAGGCTTGCCTCAGGCAGTGGTCAACCACTTCCAGATAACGGTGAACTTACTTATATCATTAGGGTTCACTTTTAACATGCCAAAGTCACACCTGACTCCTGACATATGCTTACTTTCATTGGAGCTATTCTGGATACGGCACACTTTTGTGCCTTTCCCCTGGAGAGGAGAGTCCATGACATTCACGCTATGATCCTGATATCTCAACCTCTGTCCTGGATCTCAGTGCGGATGACTCTGAAACTGATGGAATTGTTGGCATTGTGCATCATGCTTGTGAAGCAGGCCTGATTGCACATGCTATCTCTGAAGTCCCAGTGGGCGCAGCATCATGGGAATCTGTCAGATCTGTCAAATTGTATTTGGATTTCATAGCAGACTTCAAAAGATCTCCATGGATGGCTACTGGACCGCAATTAGGTCAGTGGCAGACGCCTTTCCTTACTCTACTCTGTTTCGACAGTGGTCATGGATGCCCTGCATCTGGGTTTGGGAGGCCATCTTGAAGAGGTGGAGATCGGAGGCCTCTGGCAAAAGCTCAACTCCCTGCCAATTTGTTGGAGTTTACGGTGATTTCCTTGGCATTGAAGGCCTTCCTGTAAACCATCAAAGGAAGAATGGTGCAGGTGCTCGCTGAGAACACTATCACTGTGTGGTACTGCAACAAGCAGGACGAGATGGGGTCTTGGGTCCTGTGTCTCTGGAAGTGGCTGGACCTTGACAGAGTTTCTCTGGTGGTGAACTACTTAGCAGGATATTTTTACACCACTGCGGACAATCTCAGCTACTGGCGCCCAGCGGACCACCAATGACAGTTACACCTGGAGGTGGCACAGGGTGTCTTACATTAGTCAGGAGAACCCTTGCACACATTTTCACTACCGTTGAGAAATGCATAATATAAGCATTTTTGCATTTTGGAGTTCAGAAGAAGGCTCTCTCTTGGAGATGCTTTCCACTTATCGTGGAGATGTGGACTCCTGTAAGCCTTCCCACCACTGCTACTCCTGCCCTGAGCTCTGAGGAAAATCAGGAATAACTGGGCCAAAGTCATCCTTGTAGCATTGGATTGACCCAGGAGAGTGTAGTACTTTGAACTCCTGGGCATGAGCATCCCGCCTTGATCAAGCTGATGCTTCATTAGGATCTACTGCTGTACCAGTGGGGCAGGACGCTACACCCAACCCTGCATAATCTGAATATCATGTTTGGAGACTGAATTTGGCACTTGACCTCATTTTACCTTCCTCCTTGGGTCATTGATGTCATCTTGGTGGCAAGGTGCTCCTCTATGAAACCTGTGTATCCCAGTCGGGACAAATTTAAGGCTTGGTGCAGCACCTGCAAAATCGCCCCACTTGCAAGCCAAGTTGTCTGAAGTTTGATTGTTTGTTTTCTCCATAACACAGCAAGACCTTGCTCTGGGCTTTTTCAGCTTTTTTGCAGTTGTCATATCAGACTTTATTTAAATTACCTGTTTCAGTTAGATTTTTGAAAAGTTTGCAACACATATTTCTGCCAAAACCCTTAGTGATTTCACAGTGGGACTTCAGCTTAGTTCTCTTTTTTTTTTATGTGCACGCCAGTTGAGCCACTGGACAGTTATTCATAAAGGCTTCTGACGTCCAAAATTATATTTCTCATTGCAAAACCATTGGCTAGGCGTGTGAGCGAGCTGCAAGTTCTTTCTGTTAACCCACTTTATACATTGTTCTTCTTGTTCTTGGAAGAAGGCAGACACCATTGTTTTGATCCTAAAAAGGCACTAACCTTTTATAGAAACTACACTAAAGGCCATCCGAAGTGCAATCATCTCTTTGTGGGGTTGTCAGCAGCAAAGAAGGGCACGGCAGTGCAAAAACAGACCATCTCCTGATGCTTTGATCTTTGCATAAAGATCTGCTATGCAGTGGCGAAGAAGCCGCCTCTTGAAGGCTTACAGGCTCATTTCACCAGAGCCAAGGCTGCCACTACTATTTTAGCACGCAGAGTACCTGTCCCGGGCATTTGTCCGGCTGCTAACTGGGCATCGGTACATACGTTCATGAAGCACTTCTGCCTCGACAGTCAGGTATGTCGAGAGAAGACTTTTGGCTCATGTGGTCCTGGAGAACCTTCTGATCCGAGCCAGTTCACATCCCCAATATCTAGGGAGGGTACTGCTTTTGTATCTGTTGGCACAATGAGGAATCTGCTGTTAGAAGTATGCACCAGAGGAACAAGTTACTTACCTTTGGTAACAATCTTTCTGGTGGATACTCATCTAAATGCAGATTTGTCAATGAACCATTCGCCTCCCGCTCTGTGAACTGCACTCTTCCTTCCAAAAAGTTCCCAGTGTAGAGATCTGCACACTGGTTATGCCAGTCTGCCAGTACACTTTGCATTTTAGGGAGCAATCAGCCTAAGAATGTAACTGACATCGTTTGGTATGGATGCCATTTATATTTGGATCCGCTTGTTTACTTCCGAGGGAGAATGACATCAGCGCAGAGCCTCATGGCGCCATCTAGTGACACATAGGAGTATTGCTTTAAAGTTTCTGTATCCAGTCGAATAGTTAGAGAATATGCACAAGGTAAGAAATCTGCAGTTAGATAGAGTATCCACCAGAAGGATCGTTACAAAACTTAAGTAACTTGTTAGTTAAGGCCTCGGAACCATTTAAATGGAGATGTGTCTATTGATGGAATACTTGTGTAGTCTGCATGCTTAAAATAATGTTTTCTCTGTTTATGTTTTAAATGGAAAGTAACATTTTAATATGTTTGTGATAAGAAAACAAACAATCTTTAAACTATTAAAAAAATCTGCATTTTTTTTTTTTTTTTACAATGCTTTTTCATTACACCTTTTCTAAAACTTCCAGAAACGTCAATGCTGGCTGAAAGAATTCCAGTTCCATCCAGCCCTGTTCCCATAGCAACCATCGACCTCGTGCAGCCACATTCCGACAATGTCATGCCTCGGATTGAGCCGAAACTTCCTCCAAAGAAAACAAAGCATCAGGAAGACCAGGAGGACGTGAACAAGCCAGCTTGGGGCGTCAGTGGTTCCCCCTGGGTCACACTAGCGTTCGCTTTCTTTCAGGTGAAGGAGATGATCCAGCTATCCAAAAGCGGTCAAAACTCTGAAAAACAACCATTACAGGTAATTATCATGCAAAGATAGCATTTGTTAACTGTCAGACAGCCCTAGTAAACCATTCTAGTGATTTTTCTGAGTTTACAGTCATATTTAAAGTTCTTGGCTAGTGTAAAAAAAAAAAAGCGTACTCTTTGCCCAGTGTTGCTAACAATAACCAACAATAGACAATCTAGAATGTTCGTTTGTTTGATAATATCAACTAAGGTTTTGAGATCTGTTGTGACGTCATTAACTTTGTGATCCCTTGTCAAATTATTTCTAATATTTGTGACTACACAGCAAACATTCAGTGCCATCACCACACAGCCCCTGCTGTCACGTTATGTAGGTATTTATGTGCAGAATTACGGCATCGGCATAAGGTCTGATTATGCCAGTTGCCCACTGAAAAAAAACATTTTCCTTCCAAATTCAGCAATTGTTTTAATGAAAACACTCCCAGTAATTTAAATATGCTCTCTCCTTGAAGATGGCATTTCAGCCTCTAAGCTGACTCCCCGGCGAACTTTTAGCTATATTGTGTTGACCGCATCAGTGCCTTAGGGCACCCTCGCCCTCTTCACACAGTGCCTGCTCATCGCTGCCATGCGGCCTGTTGTCCAAACCTCTCCTACCTTTTTCCTTCGACCAGTGACTGTAAATCTCTATGCAACGACTCAACGAACTCGTGGAGCTGACAGGTGAAGAAGGTAAGAAGATGTTTTCACCGGTACAGTGCTAGGAACCCATCAGCACACATCCCAGCGAACTGGTGCAACTGTCAACAGTAGTTAGCTCGTAAAATGGGAACGCAGTGACGTCAGAATAGTTAAGGATATGACTGTGGAATAAACACTATAGGAACAAAGTGGCAAAACAAAAAAAAAAACATGGTAAACACAAATACATGACACCTTGGCTGGCAAGGCCCAGGGGAGATTCTGTTCACAGTGTGCATTTTATAAGCTGTTAGATATTATGCTGAAAGTAGGAGAAACCCTAAGATACAGTACCTTCTGTGATTCATAAGGTTTTGAAATTGCTCAGCCTCGAATTGTTAAAAGTAACTGTTGCCTCCCATTCAATGTCTTTGCCATAATAATAACTTGCTTTTTTATTTTACTGACATCACTTCTGCTGTTTCATAGCGCTGTAAGGGGAACGCTATTTTGTTACCCAATGGCACTAGGTTTATTGGCCTCACAAGTATGAAAGCCGAATCTCCCCTGCTACGATTCGAACTCATTTCCTTTTGATCACTGGTTATGTTAGCAGTGAGCATTAAAACCCTGCGCCATCTTGTCTTTTATGAGTTCGCCTTTGATTCTGTAACTTAAAACGCGGGCAATTATATGTTCTGCTGACATCTGCCCTAACCAAATAATTAGGAATATGCGGATATACTTAGTCGTGAAAGCAGTTAAAGCTTCCTTTTCGAAATTAAAAATAGCATTACAAAGTACAGGGTGTCGGACATTTAACCTAAGACGGCAGGTGTTGGCCATCTACTGTACAATATTTCCTTCCGCTTTCTGTATTAGAGCTGAAGTAGTTCATAGAATCCGACATCATTGTTAGTGAGTTTCGAACATAAATCTGCCCATAGAAATTTCCCAAATCCACTCATCTATAATCTAGAAATCTGGCCCATCTAACAATAGATGTTCAGACTCATGTATTTCAATCAGGTGATATATTAACATCACACACATTCAAAGAACTGCCAGAGTTGAGACAAGAAAATGTATTCCTTCCCTCGACCCCCACACTTTATACTTTATTCCAAGACCAGTCGACCATGAATTAACAGGCAGAGGTAAAACTAATGATAAGACACCAAACACAGGAAACTAGTCTGACGTAGAGAGTGCATACAACGCAGTTTATTAAGACATTTTCATTAGCACTCAAAATTAGGCAATTTCCTTTATTTTGAAAGACATTAATCAGGATACACTGCTGAGAACTCATTGAACAAGAGGTACTGTGCATAAGTATACATTTCATAAGAGTACTGCAGGACTGAGGCATGGGGCCTGCCAGAACGCATTTTGTTTACACATCAATTACATCTGCCCATAAGAAATAAGAAGTGGATTCAATAAAATGAATTGAATTAATGAATTTTAACTTATTAGTGACAACTTTCTTACATTTACACACTGAAGATTACTTTGAAGATAGCAAACCTGCCATTGAAATATAACGTAACGCAAGTGGACGTAACATGAAAACAATGCAAGATGGCAATCTGTGTGCAAAAGGAGGAATGCAATCACTAGAAACTGTCATGCCATCTAAAGGCTTTTCCACTTTCAACCGACATGTGGTTTAGTAGGTAGGGTTCCTGCTGGCATGCACATAAGAACAAGTCTTTTTAGGTTGAGCGTAAGTGTTTGATCTCGTGTATACTTTTAGTATACTTCTTATGGTTTAAAGCAATTTCATTTGTTGGTTGCAGTGTCCTTTAAAAATTCTTGCTCGCTACTGGTAATTTCTGCCTTTTTCTACCTCCTTTTGTTTAAGAGCAGTGACCAACTACTATATTATTCCACTTTGGTTAATTTATTTGTTGCTGTGACAGACTATTTTTGTTATTTCTTTGATGCTCCCCTTTCACCGTGGGTGTTTTAGGCTGAGGTAGCTGCCTGTGTTTTATTGCAGCATTCCGTTCCTCCCATCTCCTCCCATGGAGCTGACATTTGTTTTGGCTCTATTCCAGTGCTGTCCACGTTTACCTCTGTCTCCTAAAATAAGCTTACTTTACAAAAGAAACACCCTGTTGTTTAGCGCACTGATCATAAAAGCCATAATATGGTCTTTCTGGTAGAATGTAGCTAAACCTAGAAGCAATGATGTGAACTTGCATATCCTCCTATGGCATCTCAAGTCTCTCTCTCCAGGATCCCTCCCTGCCAGCACTCACAACATCGCACACAGGGCATTGCTTATCTCCTTTTTAGGGGCCATAAATCTTCTCTGGCTGCTTTTCTGGTTGAAATGCGATGCAAGAGTGTTTGCAAGACTTTTCATTCTGTTAAAATAAAAAGAAAATACTTTTCCAGCCTTATTTTCCAATTTCTGTTCTGACGTTTACACAGCACGAGGTAGTGCAGTCATCTTCTCATCTCTCCTTGAGGGCTTGTGAGTTCTGTCATCAGTAGCTGCAAGTGACCACCAAAACATGGTAGGAAAAGATGAAATTATGAGACAGCGTTGACCAATTAATGTGGCAAGAAAAGTCCAGTTCTGAATTTACAATGCCAATAACTGTATCTCAAGAGAATGCAAGACCTGTTGCATTGCAAATGCTTGTTTATGGTCTGATGCCGCAAAAGCTGAAGTGACTTGAGCACAGTTCGGCAATGCAGAAGTTAATAAAGTGCTTGGAGTGAAAAGAAGTCAGTATTCTTTGCCTATTGTTAGGACACATGTGAATCATTTATAAATGTATGATTTACATAGGTGCCAGCACCACCTATCACTTGCAGGAACTTAAAACTGCAGTTCACAGATTCTTTCTATGATAAACAGGGAGGGGCAGATTCAAAAGAAATATTCTTGTACCACTCTTTTTCATACTTTCGCATGCCTTTGTCAATTGGGCCCAAACACCTATGATGAAAATAATACATGAATATATTCAGGAAATATTAATTTATAATTAGTAAAAATAAAAAGGTCTATGTGTTCCTTGCAGTTTTGTTAATAGGGAGGATTATGTTCCTGAACAATCCAAAAAGTTATGGAAGAGTACGTAAAAGAGTACTCCTGTAGTACTGCTTCCCATAGTCATGGATGTTTTCGAGAATCAGCCTGGGAGTGTAGAACGCCTTTGCTCTTGTGGTCCAGGCCTAAATACATTAATTCCTGGCTGCATCCACTCAAGGTCACAAGCATGGTGACACAGAGGATTGCCTAATGGTGAAAAATAAGTGTGGAGAAGGCGTTTTTTAAATTGCAGTGCATTACTCCGAGCACAACAGAAGATATTCACCAGAACATGACTCACTATTGATGTCGAGCAACAAACCAGTGAGACAGGTGAGGTCCAAGGAGAGGGTCTGCACACATAAACTAAATACACTGAAATTCAAAGAGCCCACACCAGCCCACCCACTTCAGTCATGCTCATATGTTTTTGGACTGATTTTAAACAATTTGGTAACTTTACTACTTATGGGGAAGACTGCAAAAACATGATCCAGAAGGTGAACAATACACTTCTGAGGCAGTTAGTCAAGATACTAAGGGCCTGTTGTTGAGTTTAGCACATGCAGGACATCTGCCAAAAAGTGACACATATCCTGTCCACCGCATTTAGAGCATACGCATATTTATACACTTTAAATAGGCCAGACAGGTTACCTGCAGCTTTGTGGTAGATGTCCAAGATCCACTAATCTATAAATCTGGCCTTAGACAATGTTAACAATAGATGTTCAAACTTGTGTGTTCCAATCACATGATTTAATACTATCATCCACACAAGGGTTTGTGGAGGTATTATGCATATGAATAACCAATGGTTTACAGACATGATGCCTAACAAAATATTATTAAGATGTACAAACATCAGGTGAACAACATGACTGCCTAGAGCAAACACCTTGCCTTGTTCATGACCTGACGCCCTGCCAAAGATATTACAGTTGCCTCAGCTATCTCTCTGTTACTACAACTGGAACTAAGAGCAATACCAGTACTGCAGTTTTCTTTATGCAGAATAACATAACAACGCATTGTGATTCTGACACTTAGTGAAACAGCAGTTACTACATTTATGTTCATCCAGTGGCACTATAGCGGGCTATAGTTCTGACACTACCAGCGAAAGCAGATAATACCTATGCACTTATGCGTGGTAAAATACTTGTCAGATGTATGGGACACTGTATAGTAACGATTGTGGGAAGGGTATATAGACTGACAGTATTCAAATCAGGACCACATCTACAGCAATAATATCGTAAGCATTAATAATTCACTCTGATTTTATCAAGTGAGGAGTAGGTATGATAAAAAAGGTAAAACACACTTAATAGGATTATAAAGGGTTACAGCGCACCAGTGGAAGTTGACTTCAATATTTAGACAGGTATTTATTCAAAAAGTCATACCATTTCATGACGTTCATGGGCCTTACGGTTACGAATCATGTTAGTCTTCAAGTATTGGAATACTACATGTACATTCATGTACACCACATGGTCACTTGCTGACAGGATATGCTGTCACCAAAATACGTGAATGTTGTAAGAATCCACATTTAAAAATAACAAAGTCTATAACTAATCTACCAATACCTGTGATCTGTGATGCAGCTGTCATTATTTTATATATATATATATATATATATATATATATATATATATATATATATATATATACTGTATGCATTCATACAAGAATTAGTATCAGCAAAGATTACTGTACTAGGTGTTAATTCTAGAATCTGTGCCTAATGTGCAATTTTAGTGTCCACTAAGGATACATATGGGCTAGGAAATGGGTATCAGTAGGAACAGCCTGCAGGAGATCAAGAAAACTGAGCTCGTCTTCATATAAGACAAAGGTAGGGGTATACCAGACCATAAAAAGGAACCTTTTTTCTCTTCAACATCACACCATCCTTCGATTTCTGTAGGAACAGTAGCTCTTAGCAGTCTGTGCCGAGCACGTGAACCTGTAATAGATGTACAGTATAAAAGGCAAACGTCAATTATCAGTAGCATTATGTTTGTTGCATATATAGGATCTAGATGCACATCGACATACCAGTCCCCCACAGGAGCTGGAATGGAGTGCAGACAGAAGTCTGTAACTTTGCAGTTCTGTCTTTTTTATGTCTCTAAGGGGCAGATGCCATAGGACAACAATGTAAAGAATTTCACAGAAAACCAGGGTCTCTATTCTGAAAACGTCACAAGGGCCTCTTTTTAAACACAGCCATGACCCCACCCCCTTTTAACCAAAGACTAAGAGCCAGATGTATAGGTTGGCAGTAGGGAGCCCTCCATCTCTTATTTGGCTGGTACATCAACTATTACAAGGCAGTTGCTCTGCTATATCAGTTCCCTGCCACTTGTTTACTCTTCCTGTTTCCCTTTTCCAGCTGGCTGTTAGCTGTTTTAAGGAGTGTCGTATATGCCTATAGGCATGTTGAGTTAAACACACAGGCCCTCATTATGAGTGTGGCGGTCTCAAGACCACAACACTCGTGATGGTGGTCGGACTGCCGCAGACAGGGCGGTCCGACCGCCGTATATTACGACCATGGCAGAGGCGCCGCGGTTCGACCACCGACACCGCCAGGTTGCCGTTAGTCAACAGCCTGGCAGTCTTGGCGGTTGTAATCCATCAGGGTGGCGCTGCATGCAACACCGCCCTGGGGATTACGACTCCCCAACCTGCCAGCCTTTTCATGGCGGTTGGACCGCCATGGAAAGGTAGGTGGAATGGGGGCGTCCGGGGCCCCCTGGGGGCTCCTGCACTGCCCATGTGTAGGAAGCTGGCTCTGTATATACCATATCAAAATGAGATACAGTGTGCACAAAGTCCAGGGGTTCCCCAAGAGGCTTGACAGAAGTAATAATGGATAATACTAATGCTCTATTTGTGGTAGTGACGTTGAGCAGTTAGGCTTATCAGAGGGTAGTGTTAAGCATTTGTTGTACACACAAGCAATAAGTGAAAACACACACTCAATGACTTCACTCCAGACCAATAGGTTTTTATATAGAAAAATATTTTTTCTTAATTTATTTCTAGAACCACAAGGTACATTTAGCAGGTAAGTACATTAAATGAAAGGTACTTTGCATAGTAATACTTAGAACTTTGAATGGAATCAACAATGTACACAGTTTTTCCTAAAATGGCAAAAAGCTATTTTAAAAGTGTACACTGCAATTTTCAGCAGTTCTTGGGGGAGGTAAGTAAAGTACAGTTTGTGAGGTAGGTAATTGACTTACAGATTCAGTCTCTGGGTCATAGGTAGCCCACCGCTGGGGGTTCAACGTAAACCCAAACACCCAGCACCAGCAACACAGGGCCGGTTAGGTTCAGAGATCAAACAGGAGCCAAAATAACGTGGGCGCGTTGTCTGAGGGCAGACCAGGGGGGTTTAGAGGAGCACTGGGGGCCCCAAGTAGGCACCAAACACACAGCTGGGTGCAGGGTGCAAACAGGGCTTCGGGTTCCCAATGGAATTCAATGGGCAGACCCGGGGATCACTTAGGCGCTGCAGGCAGGGCACAGGGTGGTTTCTTGGGCAAGCCACCGTCTGGAAAGGGAGGAGGGCCGCCTGCTGGTCACTGCTGCACCGGTGGTCGGTTTCTCGAGTCTGGGGGCTGCGGGTGCAGTGCTTCTCCAGGAGTCGGATATCTTCGTCCTGGGCAGTTGCGGTCGGGGGGTCCTCGGGATTCTCTCTGCAGGCGTCATCGTGGGGGTCTGGAGAGGTTACCCCAGGGTGGACACTTGGTCAGAATCGCCTGGGGATCCTCTCTGGCTAGTTGGTTCCTCTGGACACGGGCCAGGGGCGTCAGGTGCAAATGGTTGCTTTTTCTTCTTGTTGCACAGGTCCGCTGTCCAAGGGAGTTTCTTGGTCCTCGGTGATGCAGGCAGTCCCCTGGGTTGCTGGTCCTGTAGAATGCGTTGCTTCTTCTTTTGCAGCTTTTTGAAGCAGGAGACGCGCCAGTAGGGCTGGGGCCGAGTCAGTTGTCTCCTTCTCTTCTCTGCGGGTTTTCAGGTCAGTAGTCCTTCTTCTTTCTTTAGGTCCTCAGGAATCTGCTGAACTAGGTTCAGGGTCACCCCTAAATACTAAATTTAGGGGTGTGTTAGGATCAGGGGGCAGTAGCCAATGGCTGCTGTCCCTGAGAATTGCTACACCCTCCCTGTGCCCACTCCCTCTGGGGAGGAGGGCACATCCCTATCCCTATCCCTATTGGTCCTAATCCTCCAGAGCAAGATGGAGGATTTCTCAAGGAGGGGGTCACTTCAGCTCTTGACGCCATAGGTGTCATCCTGGCTGAGGGGGTACCTCCTCCTTGTTTTTCTCAATATCCCTCTGGACTTGCCGCCAAAAGTAGGGGCTCATCCGGTTGGCAGGCATCTCCACTGCCTGGAGTGCCCTGGGACACTGTAACACCAGGCCTGAGTCTTTGAGGCTCACCGTCAGGTGTTACAGTTCCTGCAGGGGGAGGTGTGAAGCACCTCCACCCTGGACAGGCTTTGTTTCTGACCAGAGTGCACAAAGGCACTCACGCCATGTGGTCAAAAAGTCATCTGGAAGTGGCAGGCTGGCATAGACCAGTCAGACTTACACTAGCAGTTGGTTTAACATACATGGGGCATCTCTAAGATGCCCTCTGTGTGCATTTTTCAATAAATCCCACACTGGCATCAGTGTGGATTTATTGTGCTGAGAAGTTTGATACCAAACTTCCCAGTATTCAGTGTAGCCATTATGGTGCTGTGGAGTTCGTAATGAGAAACTCCCAGGCCATGTACTCAGTATGGCTACCCTGCACTTGCAATCTCTAAGAATTGACTTAGGGCCAGATGTAGCAAACATTTTGCATGGTGCAAACTGCGAAAATCGCAGTTTGCGGCATGCAAAATGCCGTATGCGATGCTCATTCACAATTTGCGAGTCGGTACCGACTCGCAAACTGTGAATGCGACTCACAAATAGGAAGGGGTGTCCCCTTCCTATTTGCGACTCGCATCGCTATGCTAAATTGCTTTGTGACCGCGAATTCGGTCGCAAAGCAATTCGCAGTTACCACCAGTGTCACACTAGTGGTAACCCATTCGCAAAAGGGAAGGGGTCCCCAGGGGACCCCTTCCCATTTGTGAATGTTGCCAAAAAGGGTTTTTCAGAGCAGGCAGAGGTCTAATGGACCACTGCCTACTCTGAAAAACCGAAACCAAATGGTTTCGTTATTTTTTTTAATTTTGCAACTCGTTTTCCTTTAAGGAAAACGGGCTGCAAAATAAATAAAAAACTGCTTTATTTAAAAAGCAGTCACAGACATGGAGGTCTGCTGACTTCAGCAGGCCACCATCCCTGTGAGTGCAGGGACTCGCTATGGGGTCGCAAAATGCGACCCACCTCATTAATATTAATGAGGTGGGTCTTAGCGACACCATAGCGACTCGCAGTCAGTGTCTGAGACACCGTACTGCATCCGATTTTGCGAATCGGAAAATGCTACATCTGGCCCTTAGACACTGTAGGGGCATATTGCTCATGCTGCTATGCCCTCACCTGTGGTATAGTGCACCCCGCCTTCGGACTGTAATGCCTGCTAGGTGACTTACCTATGCCACAGGCAGTGGTTTAGGGACAGGGCACTCAGAGGGGAGTGCCATGTCGATTTTGTCTTTTCTCCCCACCAGTACACACAAGCTGCCAGTCAGTGTGCATGTGTTGAGTGAGGGGTCCCCAGGGTGGCATAATACATGCTGCAGCCCTTAGAGACCTTCCCTGGCCACAGGGCCCTTGGTACCAGCGGTACTTTTACAAGGGACTTAACTGTGTTCCAGGGCTGTGGCAATTGTGGAAACAAAGTTACAGTTTTTAGGGAAAGAACACTGGTGCTAGGGCCTAGTTAGCAGTATCCCAGCACACTTTCAATCAAAGTTGGCATCAACACTAGGCAAAAAGTAAGGGGTAACCAGACCAACAGTGGCATTTTACTACACCATGCACTAGGTATGGGCAGTGCAGTGGCCCCCATGGACAACCCTGTCGTGCTTTCCAAAGCACAACGGGTGCTGCTCGAACGGCCACATTGCCACCAGGTCGATTATGACCCTGCATCAATGTTTATGCCCTGTTCACCGCAGGGCCATCAGGCGGCCCTGCGGTGAAGTTGTATTATGGCCGGCGGTGTTCTGGCCGCGCTGGCGGTCAGGTGGCGGTAAGAGTTTGTACTCCTACTGAGGGCCATAATCTCCAGGTGTTAAATTTGTGTCTGTACAATATGCTGCTGAAGTACCACCGGCTGGATTTGCTTCTGAATTGATATATCCTTGGTCCCCAGTTTTGTCTTCAGCTGCTCCTAATACATAGTTTTAGACACTTCATTTATACTATGCTGTGTTCCTGTGCTGCACATCCATAATTTTTCTGATGTGCTGATGCTTGAGAGGTACTGCCCATGTACGGGAGGAGGAGTGTTAGCGTTGTTTGGGTTCCATATGATGACGCTTGTGTTTGCAGGTGTGTTGTGCAGTCTTTGTCTCGTGTTCTTCTTGGGACCATTCCTTGAAATATTCAGAGCCTCGCTGTGATTTCAGTCTTGGATACTGTTATCCGGGCTCGCTCAGTCGGTCTCCTAAGAGAAACAGAAATTGTAACGTCTAATCCCAACAGTTGAGCGACTGTACACGCTCAGAATGGAAATCTTTAATAAACACAAGCTGCAAAGTTATCCTTGCAGGTCAGTATCTTTTCCCTTTATTAGTGGATATAAAAGAAGGATCTAAAGGGTGAGGAGCACAATGAACTTAAACATCGGGTATGCTCAGGTGGAATCAGCTCCTAACGTTTGACCTTAGAGATATAAGCAGCAGTGTCTCATTTTTAGTTCGCATTAGAGGACTGGGCGCAGCCATAGCAAGTTGGGAGTAGAAAGAAGCTGCATTAATAAGTACTTTAATTTTAACTAAGCAAAATGTACTTCCCTCCTGCTCATCTTAAATGTGTTCACCTTTTCTTCTTAGGCAAACTGCTTTGTCTGTGAATATTTGGTCTGATGGATTCTCAATTTAAGTTCCCAAAAGGGCCACCCAGTGCCCGAGTTACGAAATGTTTTCTGCGCGTAAGTTAGACTTCTGCATGGAAAAATGTTCTAAACTGCATGAGAAACTACTAACCGAGCCACAAATGTAGGATTAGTGTTGTTTTCAAGTCTGGATTTTCCGCAAAACACGCCCATCTTTGGGGCTCTGCCAGGGGTGAAGTGGCATTCCCAGGATAGTTTAAGAATTACATTACAGATGAGGTGAAGACACGGGGCATATTTAACAATCGTTCACGCAGCGTAATGCAGCAAGACATCTTGCTGCGCTGTGTGAAAGGGCAGGAATGGACCATATTTACCATTATACAGCTCATTCCTGTCATTTACTGTCGCTGGCACATTTTTGGCTTTCTATCACTAACACAGGCACCCTTGTGTTGTTGTGCAAGGATGCCTGTGTTTTAGAAAATGCATGAAGGGGCACCTTTCTGCACAAAAACAATCCTTAGAGGGATGGTCCTCTATTTGTGTATGCTACAGAATGTTGCACACTCAGAAAGAGGAAACAAGGAGTAGAAATAACAATATTGCTCCTTGCTGCACCTCTTCTGGGAAGACGAACAATTCTGACATATTTCCAGGTCAACCCGTGTTGGTAAGTCTGGAAGTGTATGAATTCATTTGTGGATATGTGGGAAAACCCACGCACCACCCGTAGAACGCCTTGTTACTCTAGATTTATCAAGCTACGCAGGGAACACAAGGTGCAAGGACAACGCAAAAACCATGCTAAATCTGGCCTAGGGTTTTGCAACACGCAAAATTGCTTAGCGTTTCCCACACTTGTCTGAACTTTGAAACTTAAGACTGGTTATCCAAATTGCAAGTATTGTAGAAAGTGTGAGAAAGTTAACAGAACACAAGGAGGATTTTTGTAAGGGGAGCCTTCACAGGTAATCCTGTTTTTGTGACACTTCCCTAATCTGCTAACCATGGAGTTGCAATTTTTCTGTGTTGTGGAGTATTTGTAACAAGAGGGTTAGAAGAGACCAGCACAACTAAAGTAGGTTAAGAAACTCATATTCTCACCTTACCTAGTCTGACTCGTCCTAAGTATGACTAGTACATCTGTTATTAGTGCATGCCAATGTATTTACCGCTTTGTCTTCTTTTCTTGTTTCATTCCTTACAGATTCAGCTATGTTGCACTCTCACATATCGTGATGCCTCTGGACTAATTTCTGAACTCTTTCTTTCCTCGTCATTCTCTTTCTCCTCCTCACCTAGCTTGCCTTCCATTACCCTTAGTACCCATCGGCCCCATGACCACCTGCTTTTTGGTGTCTGGCAAAAACATTTCTGTAAGTTTGGTAAGGAAGTTTTTATCTCTGAGATGAGTGCCTTGGGGAACCGTGCATGCCTTTCCCTGATATTTGTGAAGAGATGAAGTTTTCCTTCTCTCAACACTAGTTTTTCAGGGATGACTACAGGGAGTTATGATCATGCAGGTCAGCTGAATCATGGCAGCCTGCTGAAGAGTCCATATAGATTTGAATCCAGAGAATTGTTGGTAGTGTGGTCGATGCAGGGGCATTGTTTTGTTGCTGGTGGACATGTCTTAGAAAGTTTTGGCATATCCCCTAAAAAGACACAGAAGGTGTCCCTCACCTGCAGTGTAAACTACATCTACATCTGCCAAAGAACTGCATGGAGCTAATGCTGTGGTCTGAGCTAAGCATAGGAAGAATAGGACCTTCTCCTTAGCTGAATCAGAGATGGATGCAAGAGTCTGAAGCTTTGTGGCAAAGGACGCAGTTCAAGAAGTGCTGGTTCATGTGAAGGGCAGTATGGGACTCCCCTTTCACCAAGCCAGCAAAAGACAGGGATATATTGATAGGCATAGTTTGCCTTCCTCTTTTGAGTACCAGCTGCACATGTTATTGAAGAATGTTTGATCAAACTGCCTAAGTCGCACCTCACTTTGTCAAGGTCTTTCTCCCAGCTCGCAGGAACAAGGCACTGCAGTTCAGATTGTCAGCCCTGTTGACCTAAGAGGAGGTATCTATGAGAGAGGGGCTGAGGGTCCAGTGACACTTGGCATCTACAGTATTCCTGATACTTTGTGCTTGTTTTCATTCCACTAGCAGATCCACCATGTCTGGAAGTCTTGGAGCTCGTCTTTGGGAAATTTCAATCTTTTTCTGAAGGGTCCTCAAGCTCTTCACATATATTGTAGAGGTGGCTAAATCCATGCCCTCTGAAAGTAGAGATTGTATTGCAACTTCTTACACCTTGTTTGGTCATGATAAATGCCAGTGCTGTGGAGTTACGCTCTACTTTCCATGGTAAATCTATTCTGAGAAGTTAAGTTCACCCTGCTGAAAAAGATGAGGACTTTCAACCCAGGCATTTGGTCTGTACTTGAGCAGGCAATAAGTTCTCGTTCTGATAGATAACACTGTTGCCAAGATCTGTGTGAACAGAAAGGGGGTATCAAGGTCTGGAACTTAGCTCTCTTGGGAGCACAGATTATGTTGTGGGCAGAGAGTTACATTTCCTGTCTGCTTGCTATGCAGCTAGAGAAGTTTTTGGTTTCTCTAGGGAATTTGTCCTGTTCAGAACAATGGTCCGGTCATCCAGTATTGCACTTGCTTGCCATAAGGTCTGATTGAGTGGTCCCAAGATTTTTTGCTAGGTTTCAGAATACGCAGGCCAGTGGGATGAGCTGTCTTGTGGAGAGTTGGCCTAGGGGTGTTTAAATATTTTTTCCCATTTACTCATTCCCACATGTTCTACGCAAGGTCTGTTAGAAAGTCTGTCAGAAGTAGGCAGTGGATTGTATGAGTCTATCATGTTAGACTGGCAGACGTTGGTTTGCCATCTTTTTTTTTTATGAGAGTGAGTCCTGTGTGGTAGCTCCCTATGGTGCCCGTTACCCTCTGGTCTCCAACGTTGACATGTCATCAGCTGTCCTGCATGAGGCTGATGCAGTGGAGGTTGAGAGGATAGTCTTACTTAGGCCAGGGCACTTGAGAGATGCAACACTGGCTGTCCGGCAATGTATGTATGCATAGGGTATGTCTATAGCCTGTAGAGGGTATTTCTATAGCATGAACCTAGCCAAAAGGCTGTGGAGCCCTTTTCTGGATCAAAGGCAAGGTTAAGGTCTTTGAGTAATAGTAGAGGATGGTGATTTGTGGACAGTTAATTCATTGTTATGTAGTGTTGTTTAAAAGAGGTTAATCTTTAACTCTTTCCTAAATTGGAGCAATGTTTGGCTGTCCTGTTAGATACGGGGATGTTGTACCATATTCTGGGTGCATGAAAGGAAAAGGCCAGTTGTCTTGTTTTTTTTTCTTATTTACACTTCTTAGTCTGATGGTGTCCTGACTGTGGATGTGCCAAAAACCACCAGAAATGGTGAGCTTGTCTGCAAGAAAAGGGGAGGTGCTGTTTTTGAAGGCTTTGCAAATGATGCAACTATTGTGAAAGATGGTGCAGGCTCACAAAGGGAGCCATTGGAGTTCCATCAGGGTATGGGTGATGTGATCATAGTTCTTCAGGATGATACATGCTGCGGCAGATAGGATGCCCCTCAGGGGTACCCATATGGAGACTGGGAGGCCATAGAGTAGGGCATTACTACCCTCCAGATGCAAGAGTACAAGGTCGTGAACAGCAGTTCTGAAGTCACTTTCTGGAAGAAACGGTTTGACTTTCTCTAGAAGAGAAAGCTGGTACTCGGCTGTTCCTTGAGGGAGTGGTTAGTGTCCAGAGGGAATCCAAGTGATTTGATATTCTGTGAGTTGTGGTTAGAAACCATCAAGGTTCAGCTCATTGAGCCAGGTCTGTGCTGTTGTTTGTTTTTGGCAAATAGGAATTCTGTCTGGTTGGATTGAGCTTGAGGTCGGCAATGGACTTCTAAGTCTGGATGATGTGCAAGCAGTGTTTGTTGCGTTCAGTGTCTGAAGCAGAGGAGATTCCACAAGTTAGGACATTTTCCAACTAGTTTTACACTCACCACAGAGTTTCTTTTGAATCTTGGTGTTTGGTGCATTCCCTGTCCAGTCCCTTTCCTTGCATTCTGAAGGAATTCCTCTGAGAGTTTGCAAGAGGCTAAGAGTCGGTACAGTGGAATGCTATCAAAGATTTTCCTTCTTTCATGGCTTGGTTCCACTTTTGCATAGGTGGTTATTATTTGTATCCCCACTTTCTTCTTAGGCCTCCCTTCGCCCAAACCCTCCCCCCTGTAAGGTAGTGGTTCCACCGCATGGGACTTCCCTTTACGTCTGGATGTTTTGCAGCATTCTCTGTTTGTACCACTTGATATGACCTTCAAGTTGTTTTTTCTATGTGCTATTTCCTCCTTGAGACATCTGCGTGATTAGGGTTTGCTTGTGTGTTCAGTTATTTTTTTGCATATTGCAATTTCGAAATGTGTAAAATTCACCCTTTTTTTCTGTCTGTGGAGCATACCTTTTTTTTTTTTTTTAAATCTGTTTATTAAACACAACACACGAGCGGCAGTACATATAGCTTGAGTTAGTAAGAGAATAAACATTTTTCCCTTTTCATGTGTCCTTGCACGTACCTGCAATTCCCATACAGTACGGTTACATTTTTAATGTACTGGCATGTAACTTAACTTGATACATTTTAAAACAATAACAATAGGCATATCTATGGTTTTATTTAAGTATATCTAATGGTATTCTAAGTGATTACGATAATATTCAACTGTATAGGCGTGAAATATGTTAGTGCTTGTTTACATGCTGTATAGTTTGCAATGGGGCAAAGGCTGGGGTAGCAGGGCTTCGGGATCTTTTGTCAGTTTGTATATTCGTGTCTGGATGAAGTTGCGCTTGTTATCCAACTATATATTTCCGGGTTGATATGGCGAGGCTGGCTGGGACGCTACTACGGATATGATTTGTTACTTATCGTGGTTGCTAAGTGTTTACGTGTAGGTCGTTCTGTACGTGTCGCGTGTTTCAAGGGGGGTAATCATCATCTCTAGCCTCTATTTGTATTACAAAGTGATCCCACTGTGTGGCTCCCTCCTGTATCTGGCCTCTGAGTTGCAGCTGTCTTAGAGTGTGTGCCTCCGCTAGTGTGGAGCTGTGTAAGGCTGAAAGCCAGGTACGGAAGGAGGGGGCGTTAGGGGCCTTCCAGTGTGTAGCGATCGAACACTTGTATATTATAAACGCAAGATCTATAAACTTGTGAGTGTGTTTTTCATTCTTGTCCCGGCGACGTATGCCCAATAAGCAGGATTCTGGTGTGGGAATAAGCGTGTTTCCTATTATCTCTGCAACCGTCTCGGTGATGCGGCACCTGCCAGTATGTATTGTGTGGCATTCCCAAACCATATGGTAGAAATTAGCAGCAGGGGTAGCGCATCTAGGGCATTCTGGCTTAGAGTTTGGGTATATTTTGTTGATGCGGGACGGAGATAGATATGCTTGATGGATATAATTGAATTGAGTATATCTTAGTCTAACATTACGGGATACAGATTTAATCGTGGTGAGGGCAGCTTTCCAGGATTTCTGATCAACTGGTGTGGGGAGGACCTCATCCCAGCGGCTCTTAACTTGGGTCAAAGCAGTGCAGGTATCTGTTAGGAGTATTTTATATAATTTAGTAATGCAGCCCTTAATGTTTCCTATAGTGAGTAATGAGGTGAGTAGGGGGATTCAACAGGCTCGTTTGGGTTGCTCCCCCAAAGGTTTTGTAGAAGTTTGTTAATAGCATTAAACGTTAAGAAGGCCCCAGGTTGCATGATACCAGCAGTCACGAGCCCTGCGAAAGTGCTTGCTTTAGAGTTCAAGTACAAGTCTCCCATGTTCAGTGCCTTGGTTATCCGTATATCATGGTGATGGGAAAGAGCTCGGACACCTGGTACCTGAGCCAAAGGTATTGCAGGTGAATAAGGGGGAGTTAAGGTTTTGCCCTGGACATATCTCCGCCAGCAGTATCTAGCCGTTACTACTAGGGGATTTCTGTTAGATGGGTAAGGAGGTTTGGACATAAGTGATGACAGTATCGTTTGTGGTGCCACACAAGACATTATCGCTGTACACTCTGGGGTGGGTGGGTCGCTAAGCCATGTGGCTACCCATTGGAGTTGGGCTGCTGCGTAGTATAATTCAAAGTTCGGCATGCCAAGTCCGCCTTCCTCCTGTGGATATTGTGTAATGGCTAGAGCTACTCTTCGTCTGTCTCTGCCCCACAGCAAATCAGTCAGCAGAGAGTGTAGTTTATGAAAGAATGAACGTGGCAGGGATAATGGGAGCGCTGTAAAATAGTATAAAAATCTGGGTAATATTAACATTTTTGCTATGGCCGTGCGGCCCATGGGTGATAGTGGGAGGGAACTCCAAACTGCCATGGATCCCCGAGTTGAGCGTAGCAGCCTATCGAGATTGCCCTCGCGTAGGTCTGTCATAGAGTGGTAAACCTGAATCCCCAGATATTTAAAAGTCTGATATGCCCATGTCAGTTGATGTAGTGGTAATACCGATTGCTGTTCCGTAGGTATACGAGTGAGCGGGAAAATACATGATTTCGCCCAATTAACACATAAACCAGATGATAAAGCGAAGTTATCCAGGATTTGTATAACTTCTGCGAGGGAGGAGGTATAGTTACGCAAATATATTAGGGCATCATCTGCGTATAGGGAAATAATATGGTATGTGTTGGATTCTAGGATGCCCCATCTGCTTGCCCAGCTACGAAGTTTAATTGCCAATGGCTCCATAGCTATAGCAAATAATAAAGGGGATAAAGGGCAACCTTGTCTGGTGCCTCTGCCGATGGGGAACGCGTCTGATATCATTTGGCCCGTTTTGACGCGAGCTATTGGTTTAGTATATAGAGTGGCAATCCAGTTAATGAAACCGCTTTGAAAGCCGAACGCCTTCAGAGTGCGGAAGAGATATTCCCATCCGAGCGTATCAAATGCCTTCTCTATGTCCAATGCCACAGCCACTGCCTCAGTTTCTGTGGTACTGTGTAATATACGTATTAGGCGTCTTATATTTAAAAAAGTGTTCCTCCCTGGTACAAATCCAGATTGATCATGATGAATTAAGTCTGATAAATAAGGGAGTAGCCTATTTGCTAGAATTTTCCCCAGGAGTTTACAGTCAGTGTTTAATAGGGAGAGTGGTCTATAGGATTTGACATCAAGTGGATCGCGTCCTGGTTTTGGTAGCACCACTATCAATGCTTCGCGCATGGAGTCTGGCAGCTGCTTTCTATTACGTGCCTCGTTAAATACCTCGGTCAGGGGCTGCAGGAGATGAGCAGATAGTGAACTGTAATATTCCGTTGGTAGTCCGTCTGAGCCAGGAGTTTTGCCGCGCGCCATTTGAGAAAGAGCTAAGCGTAGTTCTTCGATAGTGATGGGACCGTCCAGTATGGCTGCGCTGTCAATGATATTCGTATTTTGGGGAATCAATGAGAGGAGTTCAGAAAGAAGTTGTTCATTTGGAGGGTGAGTGGGCTGATATAGGGAACGATAATATATATGAAAGGACTCATTGATTCCGGCTTGTGTGTTAATCACTTCCCCTGAGTGTGTTCTTATCGCGCCTATGGGTGAGGACTGTAATGGTTGACGGACCAACCATGCCAATAGCTTGCCCGATCTATCGCCTTCTGCGTGTTGACGGGTTTTAAAATGTCTATAGTCATGTCTGCTGAGCCTGTCATCTGCTTCTTTGTAGTCAGATTTCAGCGAATTTAGTGTTTCAAGCGAGGACCCGCTAGTGGTGGTCTCGGTCTCTGCCCTGCGCATTTTTAATTCTATCTCTAGTAATTCCTTATTAAGCATTCTTTTGACCCCCAGCGAGGCTGCAAGGCAGTGGCCGCGTATAACCACTTTATGAGCGTCCCATTCCGTGGCGCGCGCTGTTGTTGTGTTTTTATTTAAAGCAAAGTAATCCGATAAGCACTTAGCTAGTTCAGCATGATAAGGGGGATCTATGAGGGCATCTGGTTGTAGACGCCATGTGGGAATGCACGTGTGTGTGCGGCCCGTTCTCAGGGTAGCTTGAAGCGGATTATGATCAGATATGGTGCGAGCCAGATAGCCTGATGTGGTTATTTTTGGGATTATATCTTTTGACGCAAACATCATGTCTATTCTAGTGTGCAATTTATGCACAGGGGAGTAGAAAGAATATTCACGGTGTGTGGGGTGGGCAGTTCTCCAAATGTCTCTTAGCCTATTGTTGGAGGCCCACTCTGCAAGTTCGAGTGAAGCACGTTTAGCTAGGGTATTATCTAACGGAGGGATAGAGCGATCTCTGTGAATGTCTAATACGCAATTAAAGTCACCGCCCCAAATAGTATCCATCTCCGGATCATTAAGTTTACTACTGTTAAGTGTCTGTAGGAATTCCCATTGATTTGAATTGGGGGTATATATTGATGCTAATGCCATGGGTTCCCCGTCTAGGGCACCTTCCAAAAGGACATATCGGCCATCTGGGTCACATTGTATGCGGGACGTAACATAAGGGACCCCGGGGGCTATCCAGATCGCCGCTCCCCTAGCATATGTTGAAAAAATGGTACCATATAATTGCCCCTTCCATTTTACTTTTGTGTACTCCAAAGAGGACTTAGCCAGGTGTGTCTCCTGTAACATGGCAAAATGTATTTGATGTCTCCTGAGGTATGCGTGGATCTGTTGTCGTTTACGCGGGGATGCCATGCCCCTTATATTCCATGTGAGTATTTTATATTGCGGGTTATACTGTTGTCTTTGGGTTGCCATGGAACTTTTGTACTTGTATGTCTAGATTTTGTGGGTTTGGTGGGCCCACTCCTTTTACAACTATAGTGTATTTCACGCCCATTATGCTTGGCCAATTTATACTGCAGCTGCCTAGTATGTACTTATCATTAGCAATCAAACAGCTTTTACTACGAATACTATAATCTAAATTATGCCTCATAGATATGATTCTGCTAATTAAAACAATAACATTAACTATATCTAACAGTAACTGTGGTTGTGGCAAGGGCGTTAACGATACAATACTTGCCAACCAGATAGAACGTTCCATATGGTGCGGGGGTGTTTCAAGTAAATAAGTTCAAATCAATGCTGGTTCCGACCCGTTATGTTCTTGTTGAAGCTGCTACTTTCTGGGACCAGCCATGAGTCTTTTGCTGCGGTCGGGGGCAGCAGTGCGGCGGAGATGAGGTCAGCGTAGTAGACGATTAGTGACTACTTCTGTAGGATGTCGTGTGCCGTTGTGTCCGAGATTGGTATATATTAGCAGATGTCGTCTGCTGTTCGTGGAGTGAGATTGGGGGCACAGGCGGAGTCTGTAGAGTCAGAGAGTATCCCAAGCTCGGATTCTAATACCGAGTGCGTCGATACAGACCCCGGGGATGCATTGGCGAAAAGGGATGTGGTTTGCAATAATAGAGAGCGTTCCACGCGAGACTGTTCAGGAGTAGGTTTAGTGTCTGGTTGCCTGCTGGGTTTGCGTTTGCCACTAGGAGGGTGATTTTTATCTTTGGAATTTCTTGTATTGGGAGGGTCAGCGAGTCCCTTGGCATGTAGCCAAGTCCATGCATCTTCTGGTGAGGTGAAAAAGAAAGTGCGGGTGTCGTCCTGTATTCGAAGTTTGGCCGGGAACAACAGAGCGTATTTGATATTGTGGTCTCTTAGTCGCTCTTTGACCCGAAAAAATGAGTTACGCTTTTTCTGTACCTCTGCTGTAAAGTCTGGATAGGCCGATATGATTGCCCCTTCGAAGCGCATTGGGCCTGCTTTTCGGAACAGCTGCAGTACGAGGTCCCTGTCACGGTAGTTGAGGAGTCTTGTTATTAGTGGGCGAGGCTGAGTGCCAGGTGGTGGGGGTTTTCCGGGAACCCTGTGGGCGCGTTCTATTGAAAAGAATTTCGGGACATTGTCCTTCAGTACTGTTTCTATTAGCCATTGCTCAATGAACAGTTCTGCGCATGGGTCCTCAACGCGCTCAGGAAAGCCCACGAAGCGGATATTATTACGTCTTGACCTTCCTTCTGCTTCTTCAGCTTTGCGCCTCAGTATCCCTAGTTCAGCTGTTACAGCCCCCATTTGCGACTGGAGTTTGGTTATCGCTGGTGAGAGGTGTGACGTGTCTGCTTCCAAGCCTGCGACCTTTTCAGCTAGCGTATGTTGGTCTGCACGCAATATGTTAACGTCTTCGATTACCGAACCTATTTTTGCTTCCAGAGTAATTTTGGTGTCCAGTATGGCTTGTAAAATCTTTTCAAATTGCGTTGTGTGCATTTGGAGTGTTATTTCCATCTTTTGTAGTGCTTGTTGTGTGGTCGAGGCCTCCGCAGGTGGGGGTGGGGCATCAGAATCCATATTCCCAGCAGGTACGCGTGGGGGCTTTGGTTTGCCCATTGATTATTTACGTGACGGTATTGCTGTTAACTATTGTTTTTGAAGTGGCTTCGATTGATTAGGACTGCTGAGGCTTGTTCCTGAAAAATAGAAATCTTGCTGCGTATCAGGCAAAGAAGTTATACCGCTTACGGGTTCTAGGGCACCGTGACCGTCAGGATTTCGTGTTGTTTGCAAAGAAGCAGGGCCCCTAACTTGGGGTCAGCAGCACTGTTTGGAGTAGTGAAGATAAGATAGCAATACTTTGTTTGTGTGGTGTATCCTCTTTGTAGTGGAGAGCCTCAGGGCTTTTATGTCTGGTGAGAGCCCTGCTGGAAACGCTGCGGCTCGATTAGCGCCGCCGGTGCAGTGCCGCAGGAGGATATACTGTAGTGCCCTGTTATACGTATTATTTTCTGAAGGGGTCCGTTTTATTGCTGTGTTGCTGCTTGGAAGCTGGGATTGGTAGGGCTCAATTTACTTGAACTTTGGTGGTCCCAACTCTTCTTGTTTCTTCTTTTTTTTTTTTTTTTTTTTTAATTGTTATTTATTTGCTTTCCCAATTGTCTCTCCTCCTTAGTACTTGGTTATTTGTTAGCCCAGGCTTAATGCGCAAGGAAACGCCTGTTCAATGCCATCCGATTTTTTTTTGGGGGTGTAGAGCCAAGATTCAAGGGCAGCCGGTGGGATCCCCTCCCCTCTCGCGGGGAACGCAGCTCCAGCCCGCACGGCACCCCCGAGTCTCAATGGTGGCCGCACGTCCCAGCGGTACCTGTCATGTGGAGCCAGCCGGCTTCACACGGGAGTGTGGCCGTATCGGGCCGAGCGCATCGGGTCGAACGCGGCCCCCAGGCGCGTGGTCCCGGAGCAGGGGATCAAGCGCCTCCTCACCTTCGTCGGCGCCCGCCTTCCTGCCCCGGGAGACGGGTCAAGTCCCAGCGCGTCGGGAACCCGTCCGTGTCCCGCGACGCAGCTGCCTCGGCACTAAAGGTGCCACGTCGCATCGGCCCCGGCAGGAAAGGTCCAGGCTCCACGGGCCTCGGCGGCCGCACCCAGGACCGCAGCCGACCCCGCGGCACCCGGAACGCCGCGGTTGGATCCAGTCAGAGCAGCGCCGGCATCTCAGGTAGAGCATACGGCGTCTCGCACGAACAGTAGTGCGGGCGCCTGTTAGAGGATATTTGACACGGGCCGGGATCAGAGCTACGAACTATGCGACCAGCCCGGTCGCCATTTTGGCCACGCCCCGTCTGTGGAGCATACCTAACGTTGCTCTGCTACTCTTTAGACAGAAAAAAGAAATTCCAACGCAGTCGACTTTAGGAGCGTTCTCAGGGCCCAGACAGTGTATTTACTTTAATGATATGTGCATTGGCCAAATTCATTGCCCAGACCCCTGACAATGGTCTTGAAAGCAACTTCACTCTTGTCTGGCAGTCTATTAGGCAAGAATCATCATGCACAGGCTCCCTTGCTTAGGAACTTGCTTTGATACACTTGTCAGGGGCCAGACAATGCAGTCAACTTAATGCATTTACTATCAGGACTCCCACAGTTCTGTCAGGACTCCTGGCAGAGCACCTCTTGAGGTCACGGAATATCTCCCTATGGATGTAGTGTACCAAAGCAGAAGAGCAGATAAAGGCATACACCACGAATGAACAGCTATAGAGTAAAGCACAGGAACAGGATAGTGAAGGCAGAACAACCTTAGTGTGAACAAACAAAGAATGGACCAATAATGGACAAACACACTGGTTTACCACTAGGGTTGTACACAGGTAAGGCTCAGAACTTCCCAAAGCAACAGGGAACGTCAATGCCTCCGTGCAGATAACCCTTACAGTCACCCTGCAAGGCCCATAGAAAGGAGACAGCAGAAGTGATTCTGTCTCTGGACCCTTAGGGCACAAACAAGGATTGTACTTACAGACAGGAGACAAGCACTTGTGGGTTCAGCTGGAGACACAGTGGCAATTCCTGGAAAACAGCAATGGCACACTGTCAGAGATAAGCACTTAAGACTACATACAACACAAGAAAAATGGCAGCCAGGAATTGCCTGGAAACTGGGAGCCAACCCTTGTACAATCCCAGGAGCCAACCTCTTATGCACAGGTGAGGACTAATAGTACACTTACCAGACACAGAAGCCCAGGAGGAAAATACAGGGCAAGAGCTAGAAAGGAGCCTGCGAACTGAAACTTATATACAAAGGGTGGGGCAGGAATTGCCTTCTGGAAACACAGGAGCCAACCCCTGGAAACCAGGAGTCAACCCCTTATATACAGGTGAGGACTAATAGTACACTTACCAAATGCAAAAGCCTAGGAGGAAAATACAGAGCAAGAGCTAGAAAGGAGCCTACGAACTGAAACCAATAGTCAGCAGCAGGCTATGCAAGGAAAACTGAAGAACAGGCAAAAATACACAGCCCAGATGGATTCTAGGAAACTGTAACCAACAAGAGACTAACTACAAGAGAACTAGAGACTGCAAGAATCACAGAGAATCACAGTAAAAGAGAACAGGGACTAGTCTAAGATACAGAAGAGAAATTACAGGCGCCAAGGAAGAAGCAAAAAGAATAAGTAAAGGGAAAATAATACCAGGAACAGAAGGAACAAACTAGGAAGCAAAGCAGGAACAGGCCTGGAAAACGGAGCACAAGCCAACGAGAGATCCGGTACACAGAGGAACAAAGTTCAGTGCACGAACAGGGAGCTTCAGGAAATGGCAGCTTACAAGCAGTTCCAAACAGCACCAAGCAAACAGGGGAGTCACATGGCTGGGCTGCACAAGAGTGGTCACAGATGTGTGTAATTCCAGTCTCTCACAAGTCCTGGAGGAGAGAATCAAGTACAAAGGAACAGCAGGGCTATTCCCATAGAAAGCAATGGACAGCAGATTCCAGGTTTTACTGACTTCCAGGCAATGCATTATGGGTTTTGAAGTCCAAACAAATGTAGGTTTCAGTAGCAAGCAATATTGAAAGGGGAAGAAAGTAGGAGTCAGAAAGGGACTCTGGTTGAGTGTTAATGGTAATTCCCAGGCTGCAGATAGTCCAAGTACAGCGTCCCCCCCGAGATGGAACAACAGAGTCGTAACAATTTACCATTAGTGTTAATACACTGCCTGGCCCCATACAGTGCTAGAATTACCCATTACATGGATTCCTTAATGCATAACAAGGGTTTCTTGTGCTGCAGGGCATTTAGTCTGCATTTCATCTTTTTTTAAATTTGGGGTAGGCAGATGAAGTTGCCTACCCCAGATTTGGAAATGCCCGAAGTTTCACATCTGCTTACCATGAATTTAAAAAAGGAATTTGCCAGACCCTTTTTCCAAATTCTCTTTGATTCATTGGTATTATGTCTAGATCCTTTGTAAGAGTTGCTTTCCAATGTTATCTCATTTGGGAGGTGGTAGTACATATCTTGAGGCACTGGATGTCAAGAGGACTGCGCTTTGCCTCCTGGAATGCACTTCTCCATTTTCTAAATGTGGTGCTTCTTCTGTTCTCTTCTCGGCCTCACAAAGGTTTCCCAGCTAGCTAATGCCACTCTGACCACACAGGAACCCTAATTTCCAAGGCTTATCAATTGAAGGGTAGGAGTGCATTCAAGGATTACTAAATGGATCAACCACATTTTAATGTATGACTAATTAAAATCATTATAAATGGTAAAACCAATAAATATAATCTCTGTTTATGCGAGTAAATATTTATCAGTGCTTTCATTATTTTAACATTCATTTTACTGTTTCTTTTATCTCTTTATCTCCTTTCCTTGTTTCTCATTCCTCACATTCTTTGTCTTTCACTTTTATATGTGTATCTACTATTTTTCCTCTCTTCCCTTCTCTCCTTTCTGTCCTTCTCTATCTTTCATTGATTCTTTTTCTGCTTTGCTATTCCTTTCTTTCCTTTCTTCCTCGTCTGTCTTTTTTCTCCTTTCTGCCCTTCACTCTTTGTTTCGCATTTCCCCCTGCTTTTTCTCTCTTTTTCTCTAGCCTGTCTCATTCTGTTTTCTTTTTTTCTGTTTATCTCATTCAAGAGCAAAGAAGCAAAACTGTCCCCTTGGGATTTCAGAAAGAAACCTTTTGCGATTGTGCTCTTGTCATATCAATTCTTCTTCTAGCTTACTGCGCAGGACTATAACAGTGACAATAATTCTCACTTGTGTAGCCTTAGAAAATCCCTTTATTAGGAAATAGCTTAGAATGGTTTCCAGTGATTAAAAGCGGTTCTTATTATGAGTTAGAGACCCCTGCTCAGCTTCAGCGAGTTCCTGAAAAGAAGTGAAAAAAAGGTGCTAGACTAGGGACACCCTGACCCTTTAGCTCTGGTGCTGGGTCCCAGAGGGACCCCGCTTGAGCAAAAATCACTTTTTTTTCTTTTTTTTTACATGTTTGCAGCAAATTTCTGACAACATCTCAAATTCACAGTTAAAAAAAAAAAAAAAAAATACGCGTGGTCTCCCACACTTATTTTACTAAAGCCCCTGGGTGGGCTGGGACCCGGGGGCATATCGAAATTAAAGGAGGGGCTCACGGGGCCCCCTCCTGGGCTTATTTATGCCCCCGGGGGCCTCCAACTCCCCAGGGGCTTATTTTCAGTAGTAAGTGCCCCCCCACACACACACATCAGGGACCTCCACCTCCTGGGCCAAAATTGCCTAATTGTACTGGGAGTGGACCTATGGACTCCTCGTCAGCCCACCACGCCCCAGGACTAACATTCAAATACATGTGAAGGGGGCACATGGCCCCGTGCAGCCCCGGGGACTGCCACCTCCCTGGGGCTGAAATAAGAGAAGATAGGAGGGGTCTGTTGCGGCTCCCCAGCCCTGGTACCACTACCTCCCCAGGGCTAAATACAAATGTTGGAGGGGGTCGCATGGCATCAAACCAAGGCCCTTTCAGGGTTAGAGTGACGCATAAATTATGCAAAAAACAAAGGAGAACTCTGGGAAGTTCCCAATTTTAGGTGGAGAGCTGCTCTAGTAAGGAGCACCCTGCAACACCAGCGACACTCTAGATTTGCTCACCTCAAATGTCTGTTTATCTAGCAAAGTTTGTACAGCAAAATCTTTAAGCATAGGATTGACACAGTGTCATCCTCGCCAAGCTGTAAAATGACAAAAGCCATTTACCACTCCAGGCACAGTATTACAGCTTTGGACTGGTCAAATACCGTCCAAGCCAACCTGGAATGAGTAAAGCAACCCCTGACACGTGTTTCGCTCTCATTAGAGCTCTTCAGAGGAGTATAGCTTTGTCAAGACACAAGGGAGCACCCAGTATAAGTCAAACCAAGACCCTTTCAGGGTTAGAGTGACGCATAAATTATGCAAAAAACAAAGGAGAACTCTGGGAAGTTCCCAATTTTAGGTGGAGAGCTGCTCTAGTAAGGAGCACCCTGCAACACCAGCGACACTCTAGATTTGCTCACCTCAAATGTCTGCCTATCTAGCAAAGTTTTATATTATGAGTTAGAGACCCCTGCTCAGCTTCAGTGAGTCCCTGAAAAGAAGTGAAAAAAAGGTGCTAGAGTAGGGACACCCTGAACCTTTAGCTCTGGTGCTGGGTCCCAGAGGGACCCCGCCTGAGCAAAAATCACTTTTTTGTTTTTGTTTGCAGCAAATTCCTGACAACATCTCAAATTCACAGTTAAAAAAAAAATAAATAAGCGTGGTCTCCCACACTTGTTTTACTAAAGCCCCTGGGTGGGCTGGGACCCAGGGGCATATCGAAAATAAAGGAGGGGCTCACGGGCCCCCTGCTGGGCTTATTTATGCCCCCGGGGCCTCCAACTCCCCAGGGGCTTATTTTCAGTCGTAAGTAACCTCCTGGGCCAAAATTGCCTAATTGTACTGGGAGTGGACCTATGGACTCCTCGACAGCCCACCACGCCCCAGGACTAACATTCAAATACATGTGAAGGGGGCACATGGCCCCCTGCATCCCCGGGGACTGCCACCTCCCTGGGGCTGAAATAAGAGAAGATAGGGGGGGGGTCTGTTGCGGCTCCCCAGCCCCTGGTACCACCACCTCCCCAGGGCTAAATACAAATGTTGGAGGGGGTCGCATGGCCCCCCCTTGTGGAGCCAGTAATGGCCCTTGGGACTATATATATATATATTTATTTATTTTTTTAATAAAGGATCATAAGACAACAGTCAGTCAGGGCAAAAATCAAGATCCCAGAGGATGCAGTGACTCACAAAGAAATACAGTATCCAATAACGTGGAATCAGTGCTATCCTGAGATCTCATAAGATATTCAGTATTCAGGTGGTATTGTTAGTGATGTTCAGTCCATCAGGGTGCAAGTGATTTCTAATGTTACATCTCAAAGCTAGTGTCCAGGGAAGTAGGAGGTTCTCATGTATCCCTAACTTTTAGGTCACAGTTTGGGTCTTGCTCACATATTTTCTAAATAAATTAGGCCTTCCGCAGCCTCTCGCTACAGACTCTCCTTGAAGCTAGGCCTCAGGCAGGGTCACGAGTGCCCTCGTGTGGGTGCTGCCATGGAGAGAGCTCAAGGCCTCAGGTCGACCTCTTAAGCCGACTGACTCCATTTCGTATTTGTGGATGATGGAGCAGAATTTTCCCTCCCTGGCTTCACAGAACCCATCATGGATATGTGCCTGCTGATGAAGGGCCTTGTAGTTCTAGCGTTTTTGTCCACTTTCAATGCCTCAGAGTGTGCATTTCAGGGCTCCACCTTGTTAGATGTGCTCAGTGCATCCACCTCTTTGCCCCAAGTGTATATCTTTCACTGTTTACACGTATTTTCTGGTTCTTCAGACACCTGGCTCCAGGACGCTTTTTGGTGGTCTGGCCACAGCCCTTCCACCGCAAATACTGACTTTCATTTTTGTGAAGTAACGCTGCTGACAAGGGCCAGCTGTCCTCTTGGGGAGCAGTAGAATTAATCGTTATACTCGCACGAAGGTATAGCATATATGAAATCTAAAATCGTATTCACCTTTGAAGATGTGTATGTTTCCCTTAATTAAAAAGCATGCCTAGCCTCAAAAAGAGAAAATGGATGTCAGGGGACTTCAATGGTTCACAGAAGAAACATTAGCAACGATTTAGTGAATCTACCAAAAACACAGCCTATCCTGGTATTAGCCAACAAGATCAGCAGTAGGGAGCAGACCGGAGCTGGGGATGGAATCTAAGCACTGCAAGGCAAGAGCACATTACCAAAAGGAACAAGATTACAATACAAGCTGTTTCTTAATAGAGGGCTCCAGACCAAACACTTGCACAAGTATTTAAACTAAGCATTCTCTTGTGGTAAATATGCTGGTAAAACATACTAAACGTTGTTTGCCATCTGAGACCCTCGCTGTGCTTACCACTTCCAATAGATTACTTCTAATTCATTTGTTTATTGTGTAGACATTTTTGGTCTGACTGGTCAAAATAGATAACTTCTCAAAACAGTTGCCAAACAGAGCGAGAAATTAGTATGTGCCTTTAACTATTTTAGCAAAGGAAAAGTAGACGGTCAAGAGCCATAACTGAAATCCACATGAATGCGAGGACCACAGACTCAATCCTTTTGAACACCAATATTTAAGTGGTGAATAGTACTGATAGCATGTTGCACCACGCACAAAGATGGGGAATCAGCACACGTGCAAACTATGAAAGCAGAGCATGCAAGGTGGAGAACAGAAGATATAGCCAGCAAAAATGAGAGCCAAGTGCTGAAATGTGATGTCCAGGGCCATATATACTTGAGAGATGATAGTGATAGAAAGATGTAATAGGGGCTTACACACGTCATAATGGAAAGGATTTTAAATTCATGGGTGATGCTTTTTACAGGATGGAGCAGGGGCAGCCAACACAACCAGGTGCCAAAGTTCACATAAGTGTTGAAACCAAACAAACATGTATGTATGTGATATTTGTGTCACGCAAACCAGGCCAAAGGCACTCAGGCCATGTGCAGTGTCATAGTCAAGGATGTAGTAAAAAAATGAATTGAGGGGTCGCTAGTTAGTGGACTGTCACTGCATCATTATGTAGTGTTCTTTCAAGAGGAGAGTTTTCAACTCTGCTGAATTGGAGCAGGGTTGGGTCAGTCCTGATGGATACATGCCAGGAACATTGTTTGACTAACATGTCGACCGACCATGCAAAACACATGCATAGAAAACCATGAACAGCAGTAGCAACATAACAATAGAAGCGCATTAACACGCTCAGAATAATAACTTGGTAGCCATCAATTATTTAATAAAATTTTCTTTAAATGTAGGAAATAAATACATGTTACAGTGCAAAGGTCAACCACACCTTGAGTTCTCAAAGGAACGCACAACGTAATAATCACCAAATTACTTATATGATCATAATGCCACGATTAAACAGTTACGAATGTTGCAACTGATAATCAAGACACTGCGCCTAGAAAGCCATTCTCACTCCCGCCAACACACCCCAGCATTTCTCTGATGAGTATTGCATGGTGGGATTTAGCTTGACTGTTGTGAGCATGTTTGGTTGCATGACCCCGGTGAGTAGAGCACGAGTCTCCATGTGGCAGGTGGTTAAAGCCATGCTGATAGGAGAGAATCCTTCCTTGTTGGAGTTCATCTTCTATTTTGGTTTTTATGTCTTATGACAATCACAATTCCATTAATATTTAATACAGATCCAATATTTTTTTAAGGTCTGTTTCTGCCTCAGCACCCAATAAACAGTTGTCTACTGTTTTAGCTACAGAGCACCTTCGGAGGATTTGGTTCATAATGCTGCTCAGGGGTATCTTCCTATTCAGACATGCCAAAGAGATTTATTTTGGGGGAAGAAGCTGGCACTTATGCATATATTTTTTGCAGTTGTATATCAATTCTCAAAACATACTTTCAACAAACCTTTTTTCAGACTTTTTTTTTAACAAAGTTGGTTTTGTTCCCACACATTCGTTATTCTGGTTATCTTTCAACTTCTTGAAGTCACTTGTAAATATTTCTCTAATTTGGCTGTAATTTACATCTTCATATTTTTAATCTGGTAGCTATTTATATGCCATGGTTTAATTTTCATTTTTGGATTTTCCAATCGACATGTTTAGTTCTGTCATCAGTAAGATTTAAAGGGTTAAATTGCATTAAACGAATATCTAGTGCTTGTGATTACACAATCGTTTTGACAAACTAATACATTAAAAAACAGAACATATGTAAATGTATTTTCTGCTTTCTCCGGAAGGCAGCTGGTGCAAAATATATTCATTCCGGAACGGCACACAGCTTCCCATTAGCACTTTGCCATTAGCAATTTCGTCGGTATAGTTCCAGAAGTTTGTGTATTATCTATGGTAATAAGACTACATTGTGGTCCACACCTTCTTCTGTGCCCAAGAGGTAAACACAAACATCCTTTTGTGTGCAGTGAAATTCGGCAACTATTTTCTAATTGTTATATTGCGTAAGGACAGCCTAAAATCTTATCTTTAATATTCTAAAGAGCTCGGGTTGTACATATAGAATCATTATAAATGTTTGTAACTTTCTTTTTTGATAGTGGACAGTTGAGAAGGTGAATAAAGCAAAATTGGTGTCATTATAAAACAAGTACTGTTTTCTTTTTTCCTCAGTCTGACTATGAAAAGGAGTGATCACGTAATTCCTGTTTCTTGATTTTGGATTCGAGTATGCGTGCCTTTGTAATTTATGATCGATGTTCAAACACCTGGTTGTGTAGGAGTTGAAGTTACAAAATTATTGCCCCTGTAATTACCGGGTGCAAAAAAGACTGTACCTTCATATTTTCCCCTGATACATGATGGCAGGTCAGAACTGTCAAAATGTAACAGGAGAAATGGTACCCTTAAATACCAGGACATAGGATTTTAGTGCTAAAGGAACCACAATGTGCTTGTTATGCCCTTCCCCCCGGGCTTAACTATGTGATATTCATTTCCCACAATAAACTTCAATTCCTGGGGCATCTGTATTTATCAGGAGCGATCAATATCATCTACCCCTCTAAAGTGCCTGCATTCTAGCCCTGGATGTCTGTAGCTCATTGGGGTACTTTTGGTCAAACTGTGATTATTAAAATACATTATTGAGCATCCTTCATAAAAGTGTGGGTCTCCAACCCGTTATGGTTGGTTATTTGCTTCTATGAATGACAGGGATACATGTGTATACATTGTGAGAATGCATGGGGTGTAGGAGAAGGCATTATTCTGCTGGGAATACATTCCCAGATAAATTCTCAGTGGGAACAAATCACAAACACGCGCCTAAGTTGAATTAAGGTCGATTTGGCAACATTTCCTGGAACAATAGGGCTGGAAATTCTTTATCTGACTATATATTTATATCCTGGAGATGATGTGGTTTTGTAACTGCTATTAAGTTAAAAGCATCTGGCCTCAGTGATCATTCTCAATTAATGTTATCCATGCAAATTGCTTTCCATATCCTCTTGATCCCTTAGCTCCACTGACCAACACAGTAACTATAATTGTATATATGTGGGAAATCGTTGGCACAGCTGGACTGAGACTCACCCCTTACTGTACTTTCGTTTATGTCCCTCCTTTCATTGGTAGTCAAATGAGGTCCTCTTTATGCATGATGTGGTTTGCTATTATGTGTACTGTGGTACTATCTGAGTGTCTTACTCTGGAACAATTCAATAAAATCGTTTATAAAAAAAAAACTATTACTAATTTGATTAACACTGTTATGGTCAAAGTATATATCGTTCATGATTTGATGGTAGTAGTGGTTAAGCTCTTCTGTGTATCCATACCTTAAAAATTCCTAATGACAATAAAGCACCGTCAAAGGGTCCAAAAGGGTCAAAGGGTCCAAAAAAAGAATTACTTCTCACAAAGAAAGTAAACAGATAAAGAAAAATGTGGAAGCCGGATAATGGCAGACTGTTCAAGTAGCTCTAAACAAACGCTGCTAGCCTGTCTTTTGGTTTATTGTGGTCAGAGCCGTGGGTAAAAAACCTATTTCAGTACATGAAATTACCTGGCATTCTCAGTTTGATAATCTGTATCGAAAGGCTGACACTTTCTTTGAGCTGGTGAGTAGTAAGCCATCACTACCTTCTCTTGATCAAATTACAAATGAAATGATTAATAACATACAGTAAGCATGAACAATTCCTGGGCTCAAGGCCCTGATGAAATTTCAGTCTCCATCCTATGATTTACTCCTTGTTTGTGGACTACATTGTTTCAATCACTTTTTACCTTTAGTTGGATGTTCAACTAAATTCCATTTTCACTCAAATGAAACCATATCCCACCACTGTATAAAAGGATAATAGGTCAAATCCTTTAAATGATCGCCCTATTTCATGGTTAGACGCAAATGGGACAGTGTCTACAAAGTCATTCTAAGTGATTTGGAGATTTGGGTTAATGAAAAGCAATTGAGCCAGTGCTTAATTAGTGCTTGTTGTGTCTGGTGCGGAGCACCAGCACTTATTTTTGAGGGATGGCGCTTATTTTTCTGCCTCAAGCATTTACTGCAAGCAAAAGAAACATATGGGAAAGACAGAGGAAGAGAACAACGATGATTTAAGCGGCCCGAGATGGCTTCATGATTACGTTGCCTCAGTATTCCGTGTTCACACATTTAATAGCAGCAGCCACGTTTGAGAGTAGGGCTTTGGTCACCAGCACGTTTTTATTTACAAATTAAGCACTGAATTGAGCAAGTATGATTCAAAGCTTTATGTTCATCAGATGCCAATATTCTGTGTCAATAAATATGAAAAATTTTGCTTATGTTGATTTTAATTGTGCTTTTTTTTCAAGTCGTTTATCCTTAAAACTAGCAAAAACTAAAGAATTTGAGTGGCCCAGGCCATTTCTTGTAAATTTTGGTCAACTTATACGCAAGCAATTGGTTACAGATGATGATGTGGACAAGCAAGAAATTAACTTTAAAATTCCTGTTGTAAATGATTCACAACATAGTAATGTTCTTGCACTGTATAGCAGATTTCCAACTTAAGTGAAATCATATAACCCCTTTTCTCTGAAATGAAGAATTTCTGAATTATTGACATTAATGTATGCAGACGACTTAGGGCCTGATTTAGATATTGGTGGATGAGTTACTCCATCACAACGGTGATGGATATCTCGTCTGCCGATATCTAAATCCCATTATATCCTATGAGATTTAGATACTGGCAGGCAGGATATCTGTCACCGTTGGGACGAAGTAAGTTGTCTGCCAATATCTAAATGAGGCCCTTAGTTTGCTCCCACACATCCACCCATGCATTCTGAAGCATTCCCAGATTTACCAACACTGGTAAACCTAGGAATGCTTCAGAATTGTGCACCTTCCCACCAGAGGCGCAGCAGGGAGAAATGTCTTTATTTCTCCTGGTTCCCTCTTTCTAATTGTGCTGCATTCTGCAGCACACTCAAAAACAGGAAAATGACTTTTAGGATTTTTTGTGCATGAAAGTTTCCCTTCCTGCACAGAAACAATCCTGGCTCTAACAGAAGCATCCTTGCTCCTTGGCACAAGGGTGCCTGCCTTGACGGTAGGCTGCAAAATGTGCACCAGCACAGGGAGAGGACAGGAATGCGCCATATCTTGATAGACATGGTGCATACTTGCCCTCTCTCTTTTGTGCAGCAAGTTGTCTTGTGTTGCGCTGCATGAAAACATTAAGACAATTGGCCCCTAGTTTCCATACTTGTAGGGAGAACAGAGTGTTCTTACTCAGTAGACTGTGGGACGTTTTCTGTTGTCAACCCACAAAGCAATCACCCCTCCCCACTTTGCAGGTAGGGTTGCCACATTTCTCAGAGAAAAATACCGTCTGCTTTTTTCACTTTTTACGATTTTGCATAGGTGTGGACATGTTATTTAAATTGAACTTTATATGAAATCACCTATAATCATTTTTTAACATGGCCGTTCTGCCTTGTTTTACTTTATTAATCAGAGATCATTAAGGAACATATTTTGAAGTACTTTTGTCTTATATTTACTAAGTTTTGGTAAGGAGAAAAATGCCGACTTTAAGTGACTTTCCTATTTTTTTTTACCGGCCAGAACATAAAAATACTGGTCATGCCAGTAAAAAACAGGGCCAGCCGCCACCTTAAATGCAGGGTTTGACCTGTTTTATCTAACCACTTCAACAGTTACTTTTTCCCAACAGTGTTCTTCTGTAGGCTACTTAAAATGTCTCTGAAATGATAAATGAGAGCTAATTTCCTTTTTTACATGCGGCATGGTACATTGCAGATTGGGAAAAAGGCACAAGGTAAGGCTTCTGCATTTTAATTTGTTCGAAACATAGAATTTCAACGATTTGCCTTGTGGTTAGTAAGAAGAAACCCCATTTTTAACACGGGAATATGGTGAATGTATAACCACGCGGACTGCTTTGGAAAATGTGGCAAAATACTTTCTGATGGAGATTTTTGTCTGTTCCTCGCATTTCTCTCGCCTCTTGCCTCACGTGTCTCCTTGCTGCTTCGCTACAAAAGTTCATCTGTTTTTTCTGCCAATCTGCGGAAATTGGATTTACGCGGCACTCTCGTGTTTTTCTGACTCCATAGTTGAGTAGCCCGCCGACTTAGAAACATAGCTGCATCCATTACCTTCTACAGATACCTGCCTGAAAGATTATGGACCATTTGGTGACAGGTTTACACGTCTGATTTATACTGATCTGGATCCCGGCCTGTTGTCACCTCCATCTTCTTGCACTTTTTTGCTGACACCTCACCGGACGTTTCCCATTGAATCTGTTTAGCAGGTGAGTAAACTCTTTAGGGCAACCTATGGGAAACTGACACCTCAGTTAGGAGTAATGCGGAGTGGAATTCCCTTGAATCTAGGACAACAGCTGTTTACATATGGTAAGCGCTTCCATTTTTCATCAGGCACACCACATACGTGTTGTAAGAATTATTGGCTTCCAGCAGTGCACGGACCTTTACAGATGCAATATGTTATCTAGAACACACCCCTGTTTTTATTTCCAAATGCTGCTTTGCGTGTGCATCGGACTTCTTGCATGTTCTAATGCATGGCATGCTTTTTCCAATTTTATATTTAAACTGCTGTTGTTAAAATCGTTCTTCTGCACAAAATAAATGCTACGTTCCCGTTAAACCTGGAATTTGGATCTTCATCTTGGCTCCTTCCGGCCTACAGAGGGCAGGCCGCTTGTACCTAGGCTTCAATGGCTTCTACTACTCATTTTGCAGTCGCCTTACATTTCAGAATGTTACTCCACATTTGTTGTCTCTTGCCCTTAAGGCATCCATGTTCACTTTGGTCTATCTGCATTTACTCCTTCAGGCTTAGCCGTTAAACTCCCCCTGTCAAAAAGAGTCCGTCTCCACAACTCTAACTGAGATGTCCCACTGATTCGCATTGTACAGAAACTGCAGGACGACACCTGAAGGGGACGCCAGCTCGGTGAGGCTGCGCGGTAGAAAACCTGCGTTCTTCTTTATCTTTGTTCCTAGCACGTGCTGCTAAAAGACTAGGCTGCTTATTTCATGCTCACAGAGCTAAATTGAAAAGTAAAACCTCCTTCACCTCCTGATTTAAGGATATCAGAGTGATATTTAAGCCCTGTTATCGCACATGCAATTACGATCAACCCTTTGTTAGTGGTAATGGCTCATGGCTTTATTGTGTATTGTGCTATGGTTAATTTATTTCTGTTCTCTTTTTTCTAAAATAATATAAGGTCTTAGCACCTGAGTATAACTTTCCTTAACTTTTGTTTTTTTAGTGAATGTACAGGTTACAGGAAGGATTTTATAGTTAAGTTCAGAATTTATGTGCACAAAACCATAGAAATTCAGCTTTTAGAGTTATTTTATGTAACTATAACTTGTGCCCTATTGTAACTATAATTCACGCCCTCGCCATGCAGTTTTCTCATCAATAATAATTCTACTGCAGATGTTACAGTGATATTATCAATGATGTCATGAGTAATGTAAGAGCTGGGTTAATTAGCAGTGCATGGTGAGGGTACAAGTTATGGTTACCTCAGGGCATGAGTTATAGTTACTTGAAATAACTCTAACTATAAAAGGTGAATTTCTGTGGTTTTGTGCATGTAAAACCTGAACCTAGCTATAACGTCCCTGTAACCTTTGTTTTTTTAGTGAATTTCTAGTTTTTTTTAAAACATTAAGTAAGATGCCTATCGCAATGCATAGTGTCCATGCCCCTGCACCCTCATTGCGGCCCTGTGGGGCTGTTGTTCAGCCACTGCCCTTCCCTCCTGCCCTGGACGGTTAGCTTGCTGCCCATTCACCCCTTCCCTGCACTCTTTTGTCCAAGTCCATGCACCAGCCCCCATTCTCCTGCTCTGCAGGGTCCGATGTGCTACCACTGGCCTCGATTTAGCTTGATGTCTCTGCACACTCCTCCTGCCCTCTGTTGCCCAAATCTATGTCCCATCATTGCCGTTCTGCTTAGCCTCTGCGCTTAGTTTGCTGTCCCTACCCTCCTTCCCCATGCTGTTCGATGTCTATGTTCATGCCCCTTACTCCTCCTTTTTGCCCATATTGATCCATGGATCTACCATTGCCCATCCTATCTACTCTGAGTGTTCTGTTGAACTGCATGTCCTGCCTGCCTAGCATGGTCAGATGGCTGCCGCCTGTCCCTGCCACCTCCACCCTGCTTGTACGAGTTCCATGCCAATCCCCTTCCTTCTGTCCTCCATGGTCCATTTTGCTGCCACTCCCTTCTGCCCTTTCATGCTCTGTTATGCTGCAACTGCTCCTCCTGCCTGGCCAGCATGGTCTGTTGTGAAGCTCCTTCCCCGCCCTCTCTTGTCTGTGTCCAGCCCCTACCCTTCTGTTCTGTCCTCCATGGTCCTTTGTGCATGCCCTTGCCCCCTGCCTCTTGCCCACCATGGTTGTTGTACTGCCACTAGCCCTCCCGCTTGCCATGCATGGTCTTCTGTGCTGCCTCAGCTCCTCCCACCTGCCATGTGGTCAGCTTGCTGCCCCTGACCCCCTCCCACCTTCAGTCCATTGTCTGTGTATGCCATTATAGTCTCACTGTTGCCCTCCATGGTGTTTTGTGATTCCAGTGCCCATCCGGCCTGGCTTCCATTGTCAGCTTGCTGGTCCCACCCTTGCCCCCTACCCTCTGTTTTACCTGTGAAGGCCCCTATCCCCTCCCGCCTGCCTTTTCCTGTCTGTTGTCATGCCCCTACCCCATCCCTCCTGCCCTTTATGGTCCATTATTCTGCAACTGTCCCTCCTGTCTGTCCGGGATGGTCAGCTTGCTGCCCTTGCCTCTTTCCCCTCTGCTCTCTGTTGTCCATGTGCATAGCCCTGTCCCCTTCCTATTGCTTTTCATGGTCCGCTGTGCTACACTGCTGTCCCGCTTGCTCTGTGCTCTGTGTGCTGCCTGCTTTTTAAGGTCAGTTTGGTGGACCTGCCCATCTCCCTCATGCCTTCTGTTAACCAAGTCCATGCCCCTACCCCATTCCTCCTGCCTTGGTGATCCAGTGTACCATATTTGCCAACATTTTGAACTTGGTAAGAGGGAGATTTTTAAAAAACCTGGTGAATTGATTTTCCCCAGATAAAATAAAGCCCTTTTGGGCTTAAAAATATCAGGAGACTCCTGCCTGAATCGGGTCTGTTGACATGTATGTTTGTATTGCCACTGCCTCTTCCTTCTGCCCTCAATGGTCTGTTACATTTTCACAGCCTCTCTTGCCTTCCCTTCATGGTTGGTTTGTTGCCCCTGCCCCCTTTTTCCCTGCCTTCCATGGTCTGTTGTGCTGCCAATGCCCCTCACACCTGCCCAGCGTGGTCGTGTCCCCTCAGAAACCTCTTCCCTGCCCTCAGTTATCTGAGTCTGTGCCCCTGACAACTGCCTCCCCACAGTATTCTAATGAACAGCTAGATTGCTAACGTTCTATTTTTATTGGAAATGTGTAGCACACCTGACGCAAGTCTGACGTCATTTAGATGCATTCAAAACTGTAATACCTAAATCGTTTCCTTTAGAAATTATAAAAATGAGAGGGTGTTATTCCCGTAGAAATGATGGTTTGTGCTATAAAAAACTAAAATTAGGACATATTTTCTGAGTTGTCAAATAGCAACAACGCACTTTTAAATTATTTGCTATCTTTACGTTTGTTTCTTTATCTAATTGATCACTTGATTTTATGTTACACTTAGGGGAGGGGATATGGCGTTATGGCCAGAGCTGCAGACTTTGCAACTGAGGAACCATGTTTGAGTTTCGGCGTCAGTTTGACATCCTGTGATTCTGGATAAATCACTCAATCCCTCAATGCCTAAAACCAAAATGAATGAATGTGCCCTTGTGTAGTAACTGATGCTCATGTAAAGCTCTTGTTAGAAATGGGGTTTCTGGTTGGCTAGAGTACACAGCTAAGGCAGGCAGAAACCACCACTCTAGTCCGAGCAAGTAAGTTACACACCAAAGATAGCCTGCGTTTACCCCTGGTAGCTTGGCACAGAACAGTCAGGCTTATCTCTAAAGGTCATGTGTAAAGCTTTTGCACGACACACCCACACCAGTGACACAATAAATACACCACAAAAGAGACTCCACACAGGGTTCTAAAAATATGTATCAATATTGTGAATATCTATATCTTAGACCAAAAGCATCATAAGTCATAAATATTGTTCATAGAGTTTCATTCTTGCACTCTGATTAGGTGTTCGGGCAATACAAGACAGCATATCACACAACCCTCAATCAGGGGCATGAATCTGTAACAGTAAGCAGATCTCAGACCAAAAGCATCCCACAATCAATCAATCAAACAATTTTTAAAGCGCACTACTCACCCGTTAGGGTCTCAAGACGATGGGGGGGGGGTAATTTGGTCGAATAGCCATGTCTTGAAGCATTTTCTGAAGGCCAGGATCATAAATTCCGTGTAGGCAATGCAGCTACTGGGTTAATACTCATTATCCTCATCAAAACAAAAGTAAGATGGCAATAATCCCATAAGTGAGTCATGACATACATTTCTAGGGGTAATCACCAAGCAGTGCTTCTCAGGACATGCACTAGGATCCAGACCCTAGGAATGTAATCAGCACTTTTCCAGATAAGCACATAGCCCACAATAACATTAGGAATGACATAAGAACTGTTTCAGGCATGCATGTGAAGCATTCCAAGCTCAAAACGCTAGGAATGCATTAAATACTTTCTCCAGTATGCATGAGGCCAAAATGTTAGCAATGCATTGTGTAAATAACGAGCTCCGAAGCGACTGTGCTCCTATTACATCTTTTATGGCATTTTTGGAGCCTCTGTGAAGCGAGAGTAATTAGACATATGAGGTCATGTAGGCCTACTGGAGTATGGCTAACTTCTTCAGATCTTCAAACACAACTCCCTCCCCCCCCCCCAATGGTGATTGACCTCATCCGGGGCCCGAGGTTGCCCTCCCCAGAAGCCCTTCGGGGCTGCCTGAGCTGGGGTCTTGTTGACCAAAATGAGGAGAGCTGATCCTGGGCTATTGGAGCCCGAAATGTGGGATTGCCGTAGCTTCCCTGGGGACCACTGTAGTTACGGATAGCTCAGTCGCCCACCAGGCACTGGTCGCTAGTTGGGCCTTGGGGGTCTCTCATCCAGATAAGCCAGCGACTCGAGTAGAAAGGCGTCAATTCCCCAACGCAAGTGACAGCTTCACTGCTGTCCCTGGGCACTACTGTCCCTGGGCGTCTGCGTATAGCGCGGCCCTCCGATGCTTGGTTACAGCTCACAACAGGAGCTGCAATGACCCTTACGCTGGTCTTTTCCCCTAGGCGGAAGTTCAGGCAGCTCTCCCGGCAGGCACTGTTGAGGCGAACTTCACCCGCCCACTTCTCTCTGCAGGCAGTCTGGGAACTGAGCCTCAAGGACTCCTCTCTCTAAAGCGGCACTAAAGGGGGAAGCGGGACACTAGGTAAAACATCTGTGGCTCCGGGCACACCATATACGACGGCCCCTCAAGGGGAGCCCATGTTAGCACTCCCTGGGGCTCCCCAGAACAGCATTTAGCGCGAGCTAATGCTCAAGAGATGATTCACCGCTCACCCTGTGCTGACAACAGAAAATCGCTTCTCATAATGCTGAACTTTTAGGAATGCAATACGAGTGCTCCACAGGTGCTCATGACACAGCTAGAGAGAGGACATAAAATGCTGCTCTTGTGATAATTCTGGGAAAAGGCCAAGTATTGGGACACAGCGCTCCCTACGCGCTGGGCTCCTCTTGAGGCGCTTGAGGGGACACAAAGGGGTAGACAGGCCTGCACAACAGGACAAAGATGGCAGTTTTTCCTGGCAGTCCCACAGCAGTGTGCAACTAGACCAGAATCAAGGAGCAGCTGGCAGCAGGGCAACAGACAGAAAAGCCCTCCTGTGAGTCCTGTGAGAAGGGCAACAACAGGATACGATTCTAGATGAGTCCCTCAGTGCAGCAGTCCCTCTGGCAGAGATTCGGTCCCAGGTCCCAAGTGCTCCACAAATAACGGGGTCAGACCCCCTGTGCTTATACTCCAGGTGCCCAGCTTCTAGAGGTGGGCGCAATTTCCAGCCAGATCTGACCAATTCCAAGAATTTCCCTCCTCCCCTACTCTGGCTCCAGACATTAGTAGGGGGTAAACAAGCCCTTTGTATGAGGGCAGGACACAGCCTTTTCAAGTGTAAAGTGTTAATACCCTCTGCCTCTTTCAGCCCAGGAAGACCATCAGTATATAGATGAATGCAGATGTAACCCTGTCACACCTAACCCTCCCTGATTGATGGTTGGCTAGGGTATATGCACAAAGTCAAACTGTCACTCTGCCTTAGATGTGAATTGGAGTCAGCCAGCAAAGCACTAGGGTTATAAGCACAGAGAAATGCACACTTTCTCAACATGGGATTTCTAAAATAGTAATGTAACATCCACCTGCAGGATTTCTCACTACCATTCTAAACATACCAAATACCCCCCCACACTACTTCTTACAGATCAGATATTATCACTTAGACATACATAAGGGAATTCCCATTACAAACCCATGAGAGGAGCAGCACGCACAGTAGTGAAAAACTGAATAGGCTTTTAGTCACTAGTAGTACATGTAACACATAAAAATATTTGTCCTACCTTTTACATACACAGGACCATACCCATAGGGCTATAAATGGCCTACCTCAGGGGTGGCTTAGGTGTAGTAAAAAGGGAGTTTAGGCTTTGGCAAGTAGTTTGTCTTGCCACGTCAGTGTGGCAGTAAACTGCGCACGCAGGCACTGCAGTGGCAGGCCTGGGACAAGTTTGAAAGGCTAGTTCCGTGTGTGGCGCAATCAGCGCTGCAGGCTCGCTAGTAGCATTTAATTTACAGGCTGGCCCTAGGTATATGGTATACTATTTTACAAGGGACTTACAGGTAAATTAAATAATCCAAACAGGTGTAAGCCAATTATACCAAGTTTTAGGGGAGAGAGCACATGCACTTTACCACTAATTAGCAGTGGTAAAGTACCCACAGTCTCAAAGCCAACAGAAAGAGGGTCGGAAAAATAAGAGGAGAAAGGCAAAAAGCTTGGAGATAACCCAGCAGAAAGGGCCATTTCCAACAGCACTCTAATACCTTTCGGTCACGTCTGTGCTATATAAAAATGCACACTTCTGTCATTGGGCTATACTTCGGCTACATTTGGTTGATATTTGTGCTACATTTGGGTTATTTTTTGTCTTGTGGCCACCTTGGGAGACTTATTTGTTATGAAGCTCCCTAATTTCCTCAATTGCTACAGTATCCTCAGTAGAAAATGCTTTCAGTTTTCCACTTTGATTCCATCAAGATGGTGTTCAGATGTGCCACACTTTTGGCTTGAATTTAGAACGTTAGCGCTCTAGTTGCTCATTAGAACACTTTAGTAAAGCTACTGGTTACCAGGGAGTTAACTGAAAGTCTACTACTGGTGTTGAAAGTGCATGTTTCTGTCTGCACAGCAGAATGTTTAAATGAAATAGAAGAGGAAAATTTGGAAACTCGCTGAAAACATGTCCTATTTTTCCTTTCAACAGGACTAACCATAATTTCTATGTCAAAATGAACCCCCTAATTGTGTTCCTTTGTAAATGGAATGTTTTAAGTTTTACCAGTTTGATTCAATCGAGATGGCTTCAGGTGTGCCACACTTTTGTCATAAGTGAAACTGTTAGCGATCTAGTTGTTCTTTAAAACACTCTGAGAGGCTGCAGTACAAAAAATGGGTATCAACTGATAGGCTGCTCCTGCAAGAAGTACATGTTTTACTGAGAATGGAATGTCAGCCTTCATTCTCACATGGCTGAGAAAGATAGTGTGAACTTACAGAAATTATGCTCTCATTTCAGATTATTGAGCACCTTCCATAACCCCAATGGGAAAATCATTAGAAAACAGTTTTCTCTCAAACATGATTCATGAAATCCCAGCAGAAGGCTTTTTCGCAGGATAAAGTCACCTTAAAACACACCGCAATTCCTAAAATTAGTATGGTACCATCAACAAATGATTTATATTGTAACTAAAATCTGTTATCACCCTTTACACGTTCTCCTTTTTGTGATCCTCAAAACTTGCCATTCACTACAATGCATTTCAATGGGACCATGTCTCAGCGTTCCATAAGTGCTGCCGCAGCATGTTGTCCATGGTGTGGCCACACAATAAAGAGGGTTGGTCCATTTGGGACCCCCATATATGCCCTTTGGGGTCTAAGTGTGCTCACCCTGCCCACTTACTTTTATTTTTTTTATTCATTTTCAGGACAAAGACCAAGTCCCTGAGTATTGTAATGGCTGCAAATTGTTCAGGTTGTCACCAGCCAATCAGGATTGACTATTCTCCTTTAGATTGCTCAATCACAGCAACCAGAACACCAACTGTCCACATATCGATATTTATTTTTATTTTCATACCTCAAACATTACTGAACAGATAACACAAAGCATGATCTGTGCACCAAGATCTAGCTTCCTGACAAATTTAGTGTAATTCCATTCAGCGGTTTGGGCTGTAGTCGGGACTAAAGACCCTGTGGGACACTGTATGGGTAAAATGTGTTTTGAGACCTTGCTTTTTCTCGGCCCCCGCATGAGTGATCATCCTGAAACTTTCAAGACAGCCGCTGAAGTGAGTGAGGTACTAATTGGCAAAACAAAAAACGTTTTTAATATATATATATATATATATATATATATTCAGTGAAAAAAACATGCTACAGGGATGTTATAGTTAGAAAATAGAATTAAAACATAGAAATTCACTTAAAAAAGATTTTATAGTTAAGCTCATATTTTGAAGGTACAAATCCATACCTGTTACAGTTAGTTATTTCAAGTAAATATAACTTGTGCCCTAAGGTAACCATAACTTGTGCCCTCTCCTTAAACAGTTTTCTCATCAGTAATTTTATTGAAAATATTACAGTGATATTATCAATGATGTCATAGAAAATGTCATGAGTGATGTAACATCTGGCAGAGCCCCAGGGGAATCCCAGGACCAAGGCAAGGGGGTAGGGTATACTTACCCAGCCCCCTTTTCTTTTTTTGACACTTTTTTTTACGGGGGTGGCAACTGGGCTTCAGCCGAGTCACAAAACCTCTGCCAACACTTCCTGGTTGACCTGTTGGCAGCCAACCAAATAGCAGCATGGGGACTGTTGAATCTGCACCCCCTCCTTTAAAAAAAAAAAATAAAAAAATGGTGCAGCATGGACCTGGCCCACCCTGGTGCTTTCAAAGCAAGTGTTGGAGCCCACATGTGTTATTTTTATTTTTATTTTTTTTACCTGATCCGCAGGTCTGCTACAATTTTCTGTGAATATTTTTTTAAAAATGCTTTTTTGCCCTGATAGCATCCTTACCCTGCCCCCCCTTTCTTTATGTTTGTTCTGGGACTCGGCTGAGACCGAGTCCCAATATGGTTTCCAACACTTCCCTGTTAAAGTGTTGGCAGCTAGTCAGATCTCTCCATGCAGTCCGGAGGGTTCGCAAAGCCTTCACGTCCCTATATATACAAATTTGTCTTTTCTTTCATAACTCCCAAAGTATTGAACAGAAGTACACTGAATAACAAAAAGGGTTCTTTCTGGATCAAGAGCTACATTTCTGCCAAATTTAGTGTATTTCCTTCTAGCAGTTCAGGCTGTAGTTGTATTGTGTTCAATATCCCTATGGAAAGATGCATGGGAAAACACGTTTTGGGACTCCCCTATTAGAACTTGGAGGGTAATGTCCTCTTCGGATGTCTGTGGGAACCCACCAGTGGGAGTCTGAAACACCATTTAAATTTCGTGAGACCAAGCACAATTTTGCCTGTAAAACATTGATAAAGACGAAAGATGAAACGCGTCTGCTACTAATTAATAAACCATTAAATGAATAAACTAGAAACATTATGCTGCGAGTGCCCGTATTGGTTTTTGGCTAGTAGAGATATTGTGATTCCACCCTCACATGCAGAGGCACCTGCCCCTAAGGTGTTCGGCAAGTGCTTGGTGGAAAGGTTATGGAGATTCAAATTGGACATTCCATGAACCACCGCTTTTGGATGTTTTCCTGTCGACAAAAGTGTAGGAGATTATTTATTCTCAGGGCATGCAGTCATTGGACTGGAATTTACGGACATGCAAAATAAGCAGCTTGGGCGTGGGAATGTTTTTCTTTGGTCAGGTAAAAGGACTGTGTGTGAGATGGAACTGAATATCGATTTGACAGCTCTACCTCACTGCAAACAGAGTGTTTACTCTGACTTGGAGCAAACAGCAATGTCCTGGGGGTGGCACCCCGGGACATAGCAGGAGCCGGCCCGAGGAGTGGAGGAAATTAGTGGCTCCGGGAAGTGGGCCGCACACCCTTCCCTCCAGTATCAATAGCACCGGGGAGGTTGCAGGCCCCGGGGTCCAAAACTGACCCCTTATCTGTTTTAAAATGAGCCCTGGGAAGGTGGAGGTCCCCAGGGCTGCGCGGGGCAGCAGGCGTCCCCCCTACATTGATTTTGCATATGTGCCCTGGGGAGGTGGCGGTCCCTGGGCCTGCATGGGGGTGGAGGGGTCTGGTGACCCCCTGCATTGCATTACAAATATATGTGCCTGAGGAAGGTGGTGGTCCTCAGGGCTGTTGGGGGGGGGGGGGCAGACGGGCCCCTCACTCTATTAGAAATATGTGCCCCGGGGAGGTGATGGTCCCTGAGACTCTGGGTGGCCCCACCGCACTCAATTAGAAATACGTTCCCGGGGCTGTTGGGGGTGGGGGGGGGTGGGGGGGAGGTGTTTCATAAACAAAAGTGCTCCGGGGAGTTAATTTGAATGCCCCCAAGACCTGGTCCACCAAGGGGCTGCAGTTAAACAAGCTCAGGAGCCCGTTCTTGTGTTTTTTTGGTTCTTTTTGTTTAATTTTCGGCGGATCCACTGTGTCTCCTGCCCAAAAAAATATTTTAATGCTTTTTTGCTCTGAGGGGGGTCCCTCTGGGACCCCAGCACCAGAGAGAATGGGTCAGGGTGTCCCTACCCTGGCCCCTTTTGTTTTTTTAATCTTTTTTTTCCAGAGACTTTGGTGAAGACAAGTCCCAAAGTGGCTGCCAATACTTCCTTATTGAAGTGTTGACATCCAATCAGATCTCAGCGCGAGATCAGGAGGGTTCGCAGAGCCTTTGTGTCCCTATATATGCAAATTTGTTTTTTCTTTAATTACTCAAAAACTACTGAATGGTTTTATTCCAAATAACAAAAAGGTCGCTTTCTGAACCAAGAGATATCTTTCTGCCAAATTTGGTGTAATTCTGTCCAGTGGTTCAGGCGCTATTCCTGTTGAAAATCCCTATGGAAAGACATATGGGGAAAAAGCGTGTTTTGGGATGGGCCCCCCCCCCCCTTTATTTCTTGGACCTTACTTGACTGATCACCCCAAAACTTTCCAGACAGACGCTAAAGTGAATGGTTTTTCTATAGAATATATATATATATATATATATATATATGTGTGTGTGTATGTGTATATATATATATATGTGTGTATGTGTATATATGTATATATATATATATATATATATATATATATATATATATATCTTTTCAGCCATCCTTCTTCATCCTTTAGTCAGTTTTATCATTCACATTTTTCTCCGCCCACTCTACAGTACACAGCATAGGCCAGTAAGTCAGCCCACTCAGCCATTGGCAGGCTTCACTGTGTGCACCCCCAATGTGCTCTTTTGCAAAAAGCACATCTGCACACTAAGTCCCCTTTAGTGCAGTGGACTACTATGGCCATGCGTTTTTTTTTTTTCATAACATTTTGCTTTTAACCACTTTGTCTTTGTTCATTTTGGTGAGTGCTCGACAGCTCCCAGCAAAATAAACTTTTACAAAAACCATGACAAAAGAAGCATTGACAAACTAAATGTTTGGCAGCCAGTGCCAAAACTATTCTCTTTGCCATTGCTTATTCTGTATTATCCTAACTCCTTGCTTTATTCCCCTTCTATTCAGTGTTGCATTCCCATTACAATATACTGTTTGCTTGCAATTCTTGTGAGTACTACTCAGCGTGTGCTGAATTGTGAAGTGATTATAGCCTAATTTTCTCTTTACTAGATATAACTATCCTAAAGGTTTTGACTCCACAAGTTTCTGTTATTTATCCTTTCTGTAGGTAAACATTCAAAATGAAGCTACTCAGCCCCGGGATCGAGTAGGACCATCTCCCCGTCTAGGAAACGGAGACCCATCAATTCCTGCTGCAACCCCTGAGCTTCAGACACAGCCAAGCCAACCGGTCGCTGTTCAACTACCCCAGGATGTCAACGGCGTGTCAGCTGACAGTAACAGGCAGACTGAACCAGGCTCATAACCAGCTCTACGAAATGCTAGCATTCCCCACAGTGTCTGCAGTCAGTAGTGGATATGAAGTTGGTGTGTAAGCTACAAATGCCTTCTTAAGATGAAAGTATGTCATCAGTAATACTAGTGAAGCACGGTAAAAAAAAGGGAAAACAGAATACACAGTGAACTGTTTGGGACAATGCCAGTTTTTAATCCCAGTATGAAATTATGTGTTTAGTTTTAGCAGTAAGGGTTATTTCTGCCTTCCTCTTTTGGCAGAGCTAGTTTGAAGCCCCCGGCCTGTATATCGTGCTCATGTGTGCTGTACGAACTATTTTGGAAATAGTTTCTATCTGAACTATAGCCTTTAGGGTCTTTAAACCAAAGTAACCCACTGAATTTTCATTCAAGAAGCACTTTTCTGAGTTAAGTGTATTATAGGTTATGTTGCTAATAGAAGGAGAAAAAGTGTGAGTGAAAACCGACTAATTTGCTTTTGGTCCTCTGCTGAATTGCTCACTTAAATCTTTTAAGACAGGAAGCAAATGAAAGCAGATTCTACTTTTATTTCAAATACCAAAGAGGGGACTGGAGCTACCCCAAAAAAAAACTTTTTGTGAGTGGCCATGTCCTAGCACCTTTATGAGTGCTCTTCTTTTTATTTATAGAAAATGTGTGGTACCAGAGGAACCCCAGGGATGTTCACCTTGCTTTCATCAACATGCATGTTTCACCAAAAGCATAGGCTGTCTTTATTTATCAGCTCTGATTAAGTAAACCCCTCAACACCAATACTCCTTTCAACACCAAACTAAACAGTGTCCATTGACGCTAGTGAAACCTAGTACACTTTTTTCGTTTCTTATGAAGAAAGTATTTTTCCAGTTTGGTCATGGAAAGATTTTATGCAATTATTCATTTTAAAATCCATCAAATAGAACTCTCTAATTGAAATGACGTTGACCATCATCCTTTTTTAGTTCGAAGACACTGAGCGGGCCTGAAAGCTTCCGTTTGTCCTACATATCTGTAAAACATGTCAACAAGAGATTTAAAAAGTACACTTAGCGCCTCAGGCACATGCTGGGAAATTTAGTTTTAAATGGTTTTGTTTTGAAAAAAAGGAAAAAGAGCTATTTTGGCTGGACGATTGCACAAGAAAAATACTGACAGTGCTGTTGTTCCTTACCAAAGTTCAGAAAGTTCTTTTTCCATACATCATTACCGATGTCTTAAGCATAACTTACCCATCTTACTAACATCTTGCTAACACTCCTTCTCTACTCTCTCAAGTGACAAGTGCCTTAAGTGGAGTATCCAGAGACAGTGGGTATTTCCTTTTTGGATTCTACCGCTTGCCTCAAGTTGGATTCTAGCGCTTGACACAATGTTTGATGGACTCCAGGATAGCGCTTGACACAATGTTTGATGGACTCCAGGATTCTCATACATGAGCTGTTGCTGCATACATTGGCACTGTAATAAGAAGTGTACAATACAAACAAGTTCTTTGATATGGTTTCAGTGGCTTACTCTGAAAACCCAACTTCGATGTTCAGTGGGCTCATGCTTCCCCCAACCCACATTTTTTATTGTGAGCAGTTCAATAGACTTGTGGAATATGAACATGTTTGTTCAAAATTCAGCAATTTGTATTACACTTGTATATTGAGTTCCCTTATTATCGAGGCACACCTGGAAGTGTCGTTCAAAAGAGGAATGAAGTACAGGGAGGGTGTACTTGTGCTAAATTTGAGTGACTGTAGCTCGAAGAGTATTTGGTGAATATTTTGAAGAGGTGTGTCATAGGGTGAGTGAGGCGAATCCCTGATTTCATGTTCTTGTTGTCAGTAAGCCAAAGCAAGACACCCTTCTGTGACCCTGCGCAGTACCTGTATGGCCTGGGCCCCATTGCTTTTAAAGTACATAAAAATGCACACACAGCATGTCAAGTTTTGGGTCTTCCACTATGCACACTAGTGGCCCAAACGAAAAGAGAAACTCCTTGTACCTGTTTGTGCCTTGGGGTATTTATTATTTTAGTATGTAGGACACTGATGGCTAAAACGTTTGTTTTTGGGACCAGATTGTACGATTTATATTTTACAATTAGCTGTGTGATATCCATGCAGGCAAACATGGCAAGTTCCTGTGCAGGCTAAATTTGTGCATGTTACAAACCTTCACCTATGTTGTGGCTTGCATAAGTTAAGTTTTGAATTATAGTTCTAAAATATTTAAACTGAATGTATGGCTTTGGGTGTGAATTTAAAAAGTAGCCCACCAGTTGTATCTTGGTCACTGCCATGTGCTGATGCTACAGCTACTTAAAAGTGCACCTTGGTCCATGTTTTTTGTTTTGAACTGTGTTTTACCTGATGCTATCCATTGCCCTTATAAATCTTACTGCAGTTTTTAAGTGTCTGTAAACTGTTTACCTAAGACAGGCTAAACACTCTTTTTTGTTACAATTTCAAACTTTAAAATATATTTTATATGTTTATTTCTGTTTGCAAAGAAAACCAACCACCTTTATGCACAAGGTTACAATTTTATTTTGCCATTCTACTGAGAAATTATGGGCTATGTTTGTTCAGATTTCTACATGTCGATTCAGAACTTTAATTAATGTTTGCACTTGCGTTTGAAAGTACTGTATTGTGTCATGACTATATAAGTGGCCTTTGAACTTCTACCATTATTTATATGTTTCATGTGTTGTAGCTTCCCGGAAGCAAAAAGGGAAATGGATACATTGTACAGATCTTGTCGAAACACTGGAAAACAATAAAGTTTATGGTTCAATAAGTTTTTATTATTAAAGTTAATGACAATCATCCACACAGCACCTGATTATTGTAATTCCCCCGTCACCTCCCAGTCCCCACTCAGAACCCTTCCCACAAATACCAAAGAAATTCTAAAATGTCTTTTGAGCCAAGGCAGACTACTAATGATCTGGAATGCTCTCGATGTTTGCGGGGATGCAAGTTCCCTGGAATTCCAGTAGAAGTCCAGCAGCAGCCCCTACATTTTCCCAAAAACTTGTTAACTTCTCTGTTCCCAAAGTATGCCACAATCTGTGGATACCAGTCAAACTTAGAAGGTGGCGTTGTGGTTCCCCACTTGCACAGAACAGAATGTTTCGCCGACAACAATAAAGAACTAGTTGCTGCTTGACTAGGCTACTGGAAAATTCAAGCATTTGCAATGCAATGGGTCTCGCGTTTACTCGAGTTAGTGCTATTAGTGTTGTAAATTCCTAACTGGACTTTCCTTGCCATATAATTTGAAAATTAAAAGTAAAACAGTTGACATAAGCAAGGCGATTCAAAGCTCCATGGCCGCCATGAGTGTGAAGGAGAGACACAAAAGGAAAAAGAAGTTTGCTTGCAGTCAAACGTATCAGCAAACATGCAATTATCCATGTAACCGGGTCGATGGCCAAGGCAGTAACAAAACTGCCCTAAGAGGGACAAACGGAAAGCATTTACCAATGATAACAAAGGATTTTTGAAAGGAAAGCATTGAACTAGTGATAGTGATGAGCGTGATTAAAAGCCCACAGATAGATCACAACACGTCAGAACGCTTTGTCGCTCGACTTAAAATCTATGAGCTTTATTTACAAGGCCTGTTGCTTAGGGGGGTGTAGCAAATGCCTTGCTGTGCTGCCCTGCGCAACAGGGAAGGGTCTAAAATGCGCCACATCTACAAAATATGTCACATTTCTGTCTTCTCCCCCTGCGCTGGTGCACAAATTGCTGCCTAGCACCAATGCAGGCACCCTTACACCGTGGTGCAAGGATGCCTGTGTTGCGGAGATGATTGTTTTTGTGCAGGAAGGGACTGCTTCCTGCACAAAAACAATCACAAGAGGTATGTTCCTCTTTCAATGTGTGCTGCAGAATGCAGCACACATTGAAAGAGGAAAGAACGGGGAGAAATAAAGATAGTTCTCCCCTTCAAGTCACTCTTACGCCACCCCTGAGGTGGCGTAGGAATCTGACGCTTTCACACACTTGTAAATCTGGGAATGCGTCAGGTTCCTCCCACCTCCATGGGTGTTGCGTGGGAATACCCCAAGCAGCACTCATAGAATGCCCTTTTCACACAGTTTTATGAGTGAAAGAGGTCCATATTTACAAGGCAATGAAAAGCCACGCAAGGTGGCTTTGTGTGGCCTTGTAAATATGGGCTGGCACAGTGCGCCACTGCAGTGTAAAAAATAAATGGCACTACGGTGGCGCAGTGTGCTGCTAGGGCCTCATAAATGAGGCTCTATATCTTTATTGCTTCCCTAGGCCTCACTTTGTCAGTGTAACAAATTCCGTAAATGAGGATGTAGTATTTAATTTTCTGATTTGTTCTGAATAAAAACATTTCTAGCTTACGCGTCAAGAATTTTCAATTCTATTCAGGACACGGAGGCGAGGATTATGCTGTCTCTCTCTTTTACTGATCCAAATAGCAGCCAATCAAATTACAACAAATGAAAAAACTAAACATCCCAGGATGCTTAACCCACAGTCACATGGTTCATTCCCCAGCTCCGACCTTAGACCATAAATAACCTGACCCCTGATGTCACTTCCTCTTTCTTTGATAAAGTCAGATAATGTCAATCATGCGAAAACGAAACTTCTTACAGCGTCGTAGGATCAATAAGCTTGGAAAATCCAAACGAAAACCCAATAGAGCTCAACAGGAGCCCAGACTTGCAGTGAAAAAACTCCAAGGATAAGACTCGCAGGAAGCGAGCCTCATCATCAAAAGATGAATATTCAGGAAGTCCTCTGATTGGGACCTATAATAACAGAGAAAAAAGGTAGATAATACCCTGCTTGATCGAACACAGTCCATAAAACTGATAATCATTTCATAAAATCAAAACGGGTGGGTAACATAATTAACAAAATACAATCAAAATACAACCAGTCTTTCTGAGCAAAGAATACACTACCTTCCCCTGGGTGGGACAATCCACGCCTCCGTGTCCTTAATAGAATTGAAAATTCTTGATGCGTAAGCTGTAATTTTTTTTAATTCTATGTCAGGATCGGAGGCTCCGATTAGGCTCGTTTAAAGCTGATCCATTACCACAGTAGCCACGTTCACTACAGGTTTGTGGTAGAACTTCCGAAATGTGACTTCCGAAGACCAATCAGCAGCCTTCATAATGTCTTCCAGACGAGACCCTAAAGCATATGACTTGGAGGCCATGGCCCCTCTAGCAGAATGAGCCCCAAATGTTGTAGTATCTATACCCGCTTCATTCATTAACCATCTCATCCATCTAAATAAAGTGGCTGAAGAAACTGGTTTGAAAGGTTTTTGCAAAGAAATCAATAATTGACCATTAATACCTTGTCTAAATTCTTCTGTAACTACTTCATACTGAACTACACATAATTTCGAATTATCTGGATACATTGGATATGATACTGACCTGCAATTCGTTTTTGTCCTTCTAGTAATGGAAAAAGTAACTCCTTCGGGGGAATATACCCTACCAGCTAAGTCCAAGTCTTTAACATCTGAAGCCCTCTTACAACAAATCAGACATAATAACATGGTCAGCTTGGCTGAAATCTGTTTGCGAGACAAATATCTATTGGCAGGCCAAGAATCCAAAAATTTCAAAATAATATTAACATCCCACAACACTGAGTACTTTGCTTGAGGAGGCCTAGATAAACGGATACAGTTTACCAAGTAAAGGATGTTCCCCAACAGGTTTACCATCTACATGAGTGGCCCGCTGAAATAGCTGATCTGAAATTATTAATTGTCCGATAAGCCAAACCTGCTAACTCCGCTAAGAAATTAATAATCAGTTCAATATGTGCTTCCACAGGATTGGCACCTCTTTCATCACAAAATAATAAGAGAGGGACCGGGAGATTAGAGGTCCAGTGTACGGCCTCCCATAGACATTATAAATCAGAAAAGTACACTGTTCCTATTGGAATATCTACAGGAGCAAGAACCCTCATGCATCACAATGGATGACTGGCTTCATCATTGGGAAAGCTCCTCGTTAGGCCGGTGCTGCAATGCCTAACGGGCTCCCCCAGAGGGGGTGCTCTTAACCGTGGTGCTTCAGATAGTCGCACTTCCAAAACATTTAATTAGTTTGAGTGGGTGCCAAATAGGTATTACCCAAATGTCAATGGAGTGAATAGAAAAAATTAAAATTGGTTCATCATCAATGATTCTCAATCATAGTTTTAATCAGTTTTATATGATGAAGACCAAGATTAAAAACAAGTCAGAGAGTAATGGGTGATAAACAATGGTCACCTACTCCCAAAAAGAGGATAGACACTGTATGGTGTCTCTCTATAGCGGGTCTACATGTTTCGCGTCCGAATGGTCCAACCGGATCCCATGACGCTTCCTCAGGACCGAAAAAGAAAATCTACTCCAAAATTTTCAAAACAAATACTCATTAATATCTAAAGATAAGTAGTCACTTACTTAGTTCTACTTGTGCAAAAAAGGTTCACCCTAAGTAGATAAAATATAATCATGATCAAATTGTGTAATAACACTTACAAAATTAGTGCACATGTGAAGTTAGTATGATAACAGTGGCTCACTCTAGTGAAAGCAAAATATTTAAAAACAGCTTACCATCCCCAATATCAGGATAGCGTTCTTAAAGGATCACAAGTCAGGAAAAGGAACTGTTATTCTATATTTTTTAATCAAGAGAAGTTAGTATGACTAGAAAAACTCGGCAAGTCCTTGGCTCTCAATTCGCCAAATCAAATGGTTGATTAAACATCAAACCCATTGCTTATTATTAGGTATTGCACAGATAAAAGCTAAGACTCCATGATTAGTAAAAGAATAATGTTAATAAGTTAATCATGCTATTATCAGTTGTGAAGAAGAAATTTCTCATATCATGAAATAATAGACCCAGGAGATTTATTATAGATGTTATGATTACAAACTAGCCCTCAATCTAATGTCGTTAGGTAATAACGAGGTTCGGGTAAATATATTATCTATACTCCTTGCATATGGAAAATGGCCAGGAAAAGACGATATTTGTGTTATATCAGTATAATCCTAGTTGGCTAGGCGTTAACAAAGGAAAAAACAGAAGTAATACAGTAAATAAATGAATGCCCGTCGCGGCTCGCTGATCTTAAACCTCGTTGTCTTGAAGCACAACAACGGGAGACAAAAGGGTACGCGCAGGGCAAAAGGACTTACTTGTAGTTCCTTGCCAGTAGGATGATTTGACCTACCCCGCAGACTTGTGTCCATATAGAACGTTAGTACGACGTTCTAATGGGGTTTATAAAGAGAAACCCCGATATGCGTGACCGGAAGTGTTTACCGGCTCGCATCTAATGAAAAGAGAAAAAAGACTTAAGATAGTAGTTTATTGAGAGTTAACGGACTACAATTACGGAAGTATTTGTTCGAGCCGGGGTGAAAAATCATCCGGTTCGATAGATCGAAGGATTTATACTGTAAACATAAATAAGGGGCACTCATAGAGGATCCACAAGCCCACAATAGTTAACACTCTAAAAAAATGTATGTATTAATAGAGTTTTTAGATAAAAGTGAAAATCCTGGGGTCAAAAAGACAAACAGGTATTATGCCTGTTTCAGAAAGATATAAAAGAATCCAATTAGAAAGGCCAATTCAGCAATGGTCATTAGTAATGCTAATCCAGAATCATAAGAGGTGGTAATTTGAGTGAAAATTCCCTAAATATATTAATTCATCATAAAAGGGATTATGTAGAGAGGGCGGACCAAGGTATGTCATCGTTTAATCCCCGTAACACCATCCCTAATTTAAAAATCCATCTCTGTTCTATTCTAAAAAGTGATTTAGAACCATTAGGGAGGCATTTAGGGGCTTCCAGGACCACCCATCGGAGTTCATCTGGCGAATGGGCGGTATCCAAAAAATGGGCACTGAGTTTCGTAGTTACTCTCTGGTATCTAATGTTGCTTCTGTGCTCATTTATACGTATCTTTACTGGTCGAGTTGTCATACCTACATAACGTAGGCCACAGGGGCATGTGATCATATAAATACAGTTCTTGGAGTTACAGTTGGTATGCCTTCTTAGGAACCATTTTCCAATAGGGTCAAGATCAAGTGATGTCATTCTATTTGTTAAAGAGCACACATTGCAGTTGCCACAAGGGAAATGACCCTCAACAGGTGGAAGATCCCATAAAGTTCTTTGTTTCGGGATGTCTCGTCTTTGTGGACGTGTATGGATCACTATGTCTTTTATATTGGAAGTACGCTTAAAAACGAAGAGGGGTTTTGGTATGGTAGAGCCACCACTTTCTAAGATAGACCAACGGTTGTTAAGTACCTTTTTAATAGTATTAGACAGGGGGGTAAATGTGGTTACACAGGTTATGCGTGACTGGGGGGTCCTTATGTTTTTTTCAAGTAAACATTCCCTGTGGTTGTTTCTAGCTGTTTTTCGAGCAGCATTTACAGTCTTAGCTGGATAATGACGGTCCCAAAGTTTAGTTTGAAGGATGTCGGCCTGTCTGTCATATTCTTGGGTGAGGCTGCAGTTGCGCCTTAATCGTAAAAATTGCCCCACTGGTAAATTATCCCTTAGGGCTTTAGGGTGGTGGCTTTCATATAAGAGAAGGCTGTTTCGATCTGTCGGTTTTTGGTAGGTACTTGTGCTCAATATACCTTTATCAATAGTAATCATTAAGTCCAAAAAAGGTAGTTGAGTAGTAGACACTGAAGCTGTGAACTTCAGGAATGGATCAAGGGAATTAATCCAAGATATAAACTCCTCAGTTAATGTAAGGGGGCCCTGCCAGATGATCAAAATATCATCTATGTAGCGTTTCCATAGATTTATGTCTTTGTTAAAGGGATTCGTTGATGTTAGAATGTATTTTCTTTCAAAATCATACATGTAAAGGCATGCTAAACTAGGGGCAAAAGTGCTACCCATCGATGTCCCTCTAATCTGGTGAAAGAATTTTTCTTCAAACTCAAAGAAGTTCTCCGTCAAAGCTAAGGTGGCGAGTTGCATAATAAAAGGTATGGGTGATGTTAAATCAGTGGAGTCATCCAACAGTGCTGATTCAACTACCCGTAAAGTGTCTTCTTGAGGAATATTAGTATAAAGTGCTTCCACATCTAGGGTGATGATCCCCTGCACTGCTCCAGTCAAGTTGATAGAGTCAATTAAGTTTAAGACATCCTTTGTGTCTTGTAAGTAGGTTGAGGAAGATCTCACAAGTGGCTGTAAGAAGTGGTCGCAGATGATAGACAGAGGTTCCAGGACAGATCCAATGCCAGATACAATGGGTCGTCCTGGAGGTGGTTGAATTCCCTTGTGGATTTTTGGTAGACAGTAGAAGTATGGTGTTCGAGGGTCCTCTGTATCAAGAAATTCAGCTTCTTTTGAAGTTATCCATGAGTTGCTCTTAGCTTCTTCCAAAATACTTCTAATCTGAATTTGGAGTCTCTGTGTTGGATCTTGAGTAATCTTAGTATAGTAAGTAGTGTCGCTCAAGAGGCGTAAACACTCACGTCTATATTCTACTGTATCCATAATGACAATTGCTCCACCTTTGTCTGCTTGTTTAATCACGATGTCTGGATCAGTAGATAGCTGTTGAAGTGCCTGTTTTTCTCGTTTTGGAATATTCACATACGAGTTTTTTGGACGTAGCCGGGAGACATCAGATAGTACTGCCTTTTCAAATGTGAGTACTTCAATTGACATCATCGTTGTGGGAGGTAAGAAAGTGGAAGGTTTTTTGAGGCCAGAATCACACCTTGGTTCAACTGGTTTGTCTTTAAAGAACATATGGAGGCGAATCTTTCGAAAAAATTGAGCTAGTTCAATATTTAATCGGAAAAAATCCTCTTTTGGGGTAGGTAAAAAACCTAATCCCCTATTTAGGACGTTAGTTTCGTCAACTGAGAGTGTTTTTTGGGATAAGTTAACCACTAGGTTCTGGGTGTGGGAATCCTCGTGTGGCTCCTTGTCACCATTTGTGGTTCTTCCTTGGACCATTGAACTGATCTGCCTCTTCCTCTTCTTCTGCCTCTGCCTCTGCCCCGGCCGCGGCCTAAAAAAAGGCCCGAAAGGCATCATGGGACGGGGTTGGAAGTATGGGTTGGGTGGTTGCCAAGGCATTGATTGGTTAATAGGATAGGGTGGGTAATTGTAAAAAGGTTGTGGTATGTTTTCATCAGTGCTCCACCCATCTGATGATGAACCACTACTGTACTGGCGTGGTTTTTTATAAGAAGTGGTTGACTCATCAGAGGAGCGTGACTGATTATCAGCGTCATAATCTTCCTTAATGTAAGGGTAAGCCTTCTCCCTGCTGAACTTTGTTATGTCTTTTTGGAGTTTCGTTATTTTTTGCTGAGTTAAAAACTCTTTTGTCTTTTCGGTCCTGAGGAAGCGTCATGGGATCCGGTTGGACCATTCGGACGCGAAACATGTAGACCCGCTATAGAGAGACACCATACAGTGTCTATCCTCTTTTTGGGAGTAGGTGACCATTGTTTATCACCCATTACTCTCTGACTTGTTTTTAATCTTGGTCTTCATCATATAAAACTGATTAAAACTATGATTGAGAATCATTGATGATGAACCAATTTTAATTTTTTCTATTCACTCCATTGACATTTGGGTAATACCTATTTGGCACCCACTCAAACTAATTAAATGTTTTGGAAGTGCGACTATCTGAAGCACCACGGTTAAGAGCACCCCCTCTGGGGGAGCCCGTTAGGCATTGCAGCACCGGCCTAACGAGGAGCTTTCCCAATGATGAAGCCAGTCATCCATTGTGATGCATGAGGGTTCTTGCTCCTGTAGATATTCCAATAGGAACAGTGTACTTTTCTGATTTATAACCTCTTTCATCACACCAGCTATTCCATCGGCGCCAGGCTGAATAATATCTTTTGAGAGTGCTACAGGCCCAAGCCTGTTTAATGAAGTCTGCAGCTTGCTGCGAAATGCCTGGGGTACTCCATCTTGTCCTGAAATCAACCAGGCCAGCAGAGTCAACTTCCCTGATAAGATCATTGGATGTTGAAGGCCCTCCGGATTCAAGAGAAGATTCCGACGAGGAGGAATGAGAAGCGGAGTGGCACAAGCTAATTGAGGGGCTATTGGGAACCAAGGGTGAGCTCTCCAAAATGGCGTCACCAGAACAATCTCTGCCTTCTGCCTGCGCACCTGAGACAGTACTCTGGCAATCATCAGAAAAGGAGGGAAAGCATACCCTCGAAACTGGGACCATTCTTGGAGAAAAGCATCTGTCTTCAGTGCCAAAGGGTCTGGTCACCAACTGTAGAATTTTGAAATCTGGAAATTGAGGCGAGAGGCAAAAAGATCTATTTCGCACGCGCACTACTCCGTGGTTATCTGAGAGAAAATCACTGGATCCAGTTTCCTGTCGCTGGAATCTGTCAGATACCTGAAATTCCAATCCGCTACTAAGTTCTGGTCTCCCGGGAGGTACTCTGCCAGGACAACCAGGCGATGAGTCAGACAATAATGCCAAAAATCCTTGGCTATTTCCACCAAAATCCTGGATTTCATCCCCCCTAGCTTGTTCACATATCTCACTGCTGAGATATTGTCCATTCGTAACAAAATGCAGCAAACTGTCTTCTGCGGGGAAAGACTCTTTATGGCAAAAGAGCCCGCTAGAAGCTCCAGACAGATGATGTGAAGAGTCTGTTCCCATTCTGACCATCGACTCCCTGTCACTAGAGTGTTGCAACTTGCTCCCCACCCCCAACGACTGGCATCGGACTCGATCACCACTTCTGGTTGAGACATGAAAATAGCTCTGCCGTTCCAAGCTTCCATGTGCTGGAGCCACCACTGAATCTCTGACTTCACTTTGACAGTTAATGGAATCTGCTCCGAATAACTCAGGCCCTGTTGAAGATGCCTGATTTTGAGTCTCTGCAGAGCACGATAGTGTAAAGGGGCTGGGAAAATCGCCTGAATAGAAGAGGCTAGTAGTCCCACTACTCTGGCAATGGTCCTCAAGGATACAGTCGGGCTGACAAGGACAGACCTCAGATCCCTCTTGATGTTAAGAATTTTCTGAGAGGGAAGAATTAGTTGACATAGGACAGAGTTTATCTGGAATCACAGTCAGTCTATCACCTGAGTCGGTTCCAATAATGACTTCTGTGCATTGATCAAGAAACCTAAATCCTGCAAAAGGTTGATGGTCCAGTTCAAATACATTAGAAGGGATTGAGGAGTCTGAGCCATCAGTAAAATATCGTCCAGATATATGATCAATCGGACTCCCTTGGATCTCAGCCATTCCATCACTGGTCTCAATAGTTTCGTGAAGCACCAGTGAGCTGACGTGAGGCCAAACGGGAGAGCTAGAAACTCTAGACATTGGTCTTTCCACAGGAATTGTAGAAATCTCCTGTGTGGAGGAAAAATTGGAATTGAAAGATATGAGTCTTTCAGGTCTAGGCGGACCATCCCATCTCCTTCTAATAGAATATCTCTTAACATGTGGATCCCTTCCATCTTGAAATGTCTGTACAGGATCCAATAGTTGAAATCTTTCAGATTCAAGACTAGGCAATGACCTCCCTCTTTTTTGTCTACTACATATATGGGACTGAGGAAACCAGAAGGATGAGGGGATGAAAACTGTACTGCGCCTTTGTCCAGTAATGCTTGAACTTCTTTGTCTATAAAAGTTTGATTTGACTGGGAAAAACACATCTGTTAAGGAGGGTTTAATTGTTTGGGAGTACCGAGAAACTCTAGTCGAAAGCCTAGAACAGTCTGGAGAATCCAAGGATCTCCAGAAATCTTTTTCCAATTCTCTAAAAACAATCCCACTCTGCCTCCAAGAATCACTTGAGAGAATGGAATAATGCTCACCTGAGTAACTTGTGTCTTGTATTGCTCCTTGTTGTCCCCTGCGGGGACATCTGTGGAATCTAGGACGACCTCCTCTGGAGCGTGTAGGGTAGAAGCTGGAGTCTTGTTCCCCATACCAATTGCCTATCCCTCTGGGGTAGTAGTTCTGAGGACCATTGAAAGTTCCTCGGCCGGACATGCGTCCTCCATAACGACCAGCCCTGACAAAAAGGACCCGTCTAAACACTTTCTTAAGTGACATTTGGGCCTTGTCCAATGAAGAAAAAGTGGAGCAAAACTTAGCCAACTCTTAATAAAAGAAGAACCAAAAAGAAGACCATTGGCAGAAGGGCCTGCTTCAGATGAAGCCAAATCCGACAGTTTAGGGTCAATGCGCATCAGAATGGACTTTCTGCGCTCAGATGAAATAGCGCAGTTACTGTTGCCAAGTTGGTAAATGGCTCTCTGGGCCCAACCAATCAGAACATCAGTGTACACAGGGGTATCTGACTCCTTAGCAATAAAGGCCATCTCAAGAATTTTTGTCAAAGGACCAGCCAAGTCCAGAAGCTTGTCCTGGCAACTACGCCACGACCTATCTAAGCCCTTTTTTGGGTCTTTCGCAAATTTTCTCCTGAACGTGACCATTGTAGGGTCAATCTCAGGTGTATTGGATACTTTACCCTCTAGATCTGGTCCTTTTTTGCTTTTATGCTAGTACTCGGAGTATTGGAATCATCTGAGTCAATAGATGAAGAATCATTATCCGAGGAGGGCGGGGAGGAAGAAGTATCCTTTTTCAAACTATAGTTGTGTTCAGCCCCACATTTCCTGCGCAAGTTGTCAAAAGCGCTAGCATGTAACTCACCAGCACCTGCGTTAGAGCCTTCTACAATTTTTGATTTTGATTTTACTGCAGTCCCTTCGGGTTGTGATTGTCCTTGAAGCCTACTTTGGGAACGGGCATAGTAAAAAAGTTGACCTGAAAAAGGTCCTAAGGCTCTCACCATGGCATCATTAACAGATTGCTGAACCCTGGTATCAAGGTTCACCTCTAGTTGGTTACCTATCTCTTCAGGGTAATACCTTGTATCTTGATCACTCCACTGAGCCATGATAAAGTGAAATAAAGTGATATTTAATGTATTATTCTGTGTATAAACAATAGGGGGAGTGTAAAAACCCCTAACAGGCAATAAAGAGCCCAATAGAGTGTGGAGGGAGCTGCCTGTGAAACACTCTAGGAAAAAGCCTTATTTATTTTACAACCCACGTTATTTTTTGAAAAACTGGGCGTCAGGGAGCAAAGAGTGACAGCAAAACTGGTCTCCGGCACTGCGCGACGCTTCAAACACGAGCCGATCTCTCAGAAGAAAGGAACTGAGAAGATCGGCTTGTGTGAAGCACGCGAAGCGTAAAAACTTAAAGAGGACTACGTGAAAGCATGTAGCCAGCTCCCACTCCACAAGAGAAAAGGGCATAAATCACTGTGAAACCAATGATATTGCAGTGCGAGTAGCACTTAGTAAACACACCGAAAAGTGAGCAGGATCACGTCGCTAAGGAAATCTTTAACCTGAAAATAAATACATCAATGCCAATACATTAATATAGAGAAGGAAAATTTTTTTACTTATCTGCTGTGGAGCAGCAAAGAAAGAGGAAGTGACATCGGGGATCAGGATATTTATGGTCTAAGGTCAGAGCTTGGGATTGGACCATGTGACTGTGGGTTAGGCATCCTGGGATGTGTAGTTTTTTCATTTGTTGTAATTTGATTGGCTGCTGTTTGGATCAGTAAAAGAGAGAGATAGCATAATCAGAGCCTCAGGTCCTGACATAGAATTTAATTTTGCCCAATAACTTTGCCCAAAACCCTTTATCTTGTTACAATGCCATAAAAGATGTGTCTGGAATCCCTTCTGTCCCTCCAACACCCGTGACACCTTCCAGCATGCGTCATGCATGGCATGGAGCTTCTTCGAATTGTAATGCCACTGAGTAGTTTTACATTTGCTTTGGTGCCCTTTGTACCAGAGGAGCCCTTTGTTGCCAATCCCGGTCCCACTCTCCCAAACAGATCCCTAGCTCTTTCTCCCGTACTCTTCAGAACATCAGTTTGAAGGATACGTCTGGCACGCTCAAAAACCTATATGTGAAGGAGGTCAGATTTTATCATATCTCACTGACTTCATCAGAATTCTCAAAGTAAGGACTAAATGGGGAGGAGTATGTCGTCAAGCTTTCCTTCTGAACTGTTGCATGCCAGACTCTCGATGTGGCCCCCAACACCATAGAATTCTGAGTTTTCTCAAATCTACCCTCCCTTTTAAGCGATGGGTATTTCCATAAAACTTTGCAGAGATGGTTAATCTTGTTTGTGAAACAATATGTTAAGTGCTTCTGAATTAGCTGTATTTTATAATCTACTACTAAATGAAAGCACCCAAGTTCCGCTGGGAGATAATGTGGAGGGATGTAAGATATAATCTGCAAATTAAGCTATTTTAAATTATCACTACCCAGGTGGCTACCTCCTGGCTAGCGTTGTTGTAATGGATCAGTTGGACCAAGGGTACAGGTATCTCCCCTCGTGATGTCAGTTTTACCTGTTAGCAACTCTAATCAAACTGTAAATTTCCTACAGTTTTATGCATGAGCCGACATGTTGGTTTCCACCAGATCGTGAGCGAGTGGTAGGAAAGGACCTTTTTAAGGCTAATGTCACTAACGGCTAAGGCTAAGGTTTCAGCTGTGCAACTCAGCCAGCAACCCGATTTCTGCATCTAGAATGTTCACATAGCTAAGCTGGGGTCAGCCACTTCGTGCCCCCGTACATCACTGTCTGTCAAGTGACAAAGTTTAACATGCTTAAAACCAGGCTGAACACCAGTGTTAATGGCTGTTAAATGAAAGTGGATGCAGTGATGATTTTTTATAGCTATGAGAACTGTGGCATGGTCACTAGTGGTACGGAGCAGGTTTAGCAATACATACTCCCTCTGAAAGAAATGCATCCTTGCAACCTAAGTGCCTGCTTGCATGGGTAGGTTTCCTCGGTGTACTGTGACTGCAACTTGTATCCTAAAAAAAAATGTATGCCAAATGTTACAATCTCCAAGTAGCCATTTTGAAGTGACATATGGGGTTCCTTGTGTTTTGTTTTATTCTTGTCAGGCCTATTCAGATCAATGCGGAAGAAGTTCCTTTAAAGCTAGAGGTCAGGGACATGTTTAGCTGTGAAGAAGGCTACCTAACAGCACCATCTGTCCTGTTCAGTTTGTTGGAGAGGCCACATTAATATTACAAACCTTTTCAGCTGGGCCTGGCTTCCTGTCTATCATTTGATCTCATCAGGTGTGGCAAAGATGAGCATATGCTTGATAGTGAGTTGTCAGTCCCATTACCCCAAAATGGTGTCCAGTGCAACCCGCGCTGCCATTTTATGTTCTCTTTCTTCTGTAGGAATATCAACATAACTGGACGATTTGGTGCCAGAAAGATGACTGAGGACTACCCATTCGAATATTGTCTTGTATATCCTGGATAAAACATTTCCTTTGAGATGCACTGCTTTTAGGTGAGAAAACATGACTGGAGAAATAACCATCCTTATAGAGCCAAGGATTAATAGTTTGTCAATTACCAAGATCCATAAGGCATCTTTCCTTTTGTTGTTTTTCCATGGATGGGCTCGAAGCTTCTCTTCAAGAGAGTGAAGTGATTTTGAAGTTGAATTTCTATAAAATGCATTCAGATCAGTACACTGCAGTTTAAACATTTTGGTTCTAAACACGTTTCACTCCAGCTAGACATCACTGGAAAATTGTAGCTTTTTTGCTGCTATTATTTAGAATCAAGGCCTATAAACCGAAATAAAAAATAGATCTATGCCATCTGATCACCTTCTCAGTGGAACCACTACTTCTGTTAATTGTCAGTGCTTTTGGTATAACTGAACTAACAGCATAAGGATCCAAGCATGGTTAGTCAATACTTTGTGTGCTTATGCTCTTGAAGGCATCTGGTTATATCCTGAACTCACAGTTAAAGTTGCTCACATTTCTGAGGCAATATGTATTGCCAGCTGCCTTTTAATGGGTGCATGCCTCAAATGTCCTTTCCCTTCCCTGTGCTGCTTAGCCACAAACATCTTGTAATTCACCCACTCCCCCAATTCTGTCAAGCAATTCATGGTACTGTTTCTCTGCCACACATCACTTCTTTCGAGCTTCAGGATCACTCACTCCCTTCAGCCCAATTAATGCATCTTCTATTCTAACAGTTAACTGGTGTGTCCTCATTAGCTTTGTCCCATAAATATTCTTGAGGCACACTCCCCTTATCATTACCTTGAACATATCTCACTTAGTGGCTACATCTCTCTCCTTCTACTTATATTCTGTGAAATAATGAGTGATGTGTTCCCACAACCTCTGTTCTGGAGAGGGCATCCAGAAGTGCATCGACACCCAATTGCCAAGTTAGTACTATTGGTTGGGTTCTAACGCACACCACACACATCCACTGTAGTCAGACAGGGAGTATCTAATGCATGCTGGAGTAGTAGGAGTACTTCCTGCCTTCAGGGGAAAGTTCCCTCCAGGCCTCTACTAACCACAAGTGTTTAGTCCAGGAAATCTATTGCCTAGAAACTGTTTTTGCATGGGGCTTCCTTCAACAGTATTATTGATCTATCTTTAATTACACCTCAAAACCATATTATAATCGTCAATCAGCAGATATGCTCATCAACCACATCCGCCAGCTTTCTGTCAAGAGAACCCAGACATTGAATCTAGTTCATTTTAGGAGCATAAATACTTGCAGCATCAGGCTTGCACCATCCAGAGTCATTCAATAATTGACATATTTCCTCTGTTTACCTACCGAACATCAGCAGTCCCTATAGGTACCCCTGGGGCAATCTAAACCAATGAGTATGCTGAATACCCTGTGCCACCCACTTGGCCTCGCTACTTACTCTGTAATTTTTCAAGTTCTGCTTTATTGAGGTGGGTTTTCTGTATTTATCGTTCTGCACTTCAGGTATAATAAGCCTTTTAAGTGTTTGAGCGGGGGTCCCCAGTCCTCATACACTTAGGGTCGAAAAATTATAAGTAGTTTGCATTCAGTATATATAAATCTATAAGATCTGACATTCCCACAAACTTCATCTCTGTGTATTTTGCTCCATTTAGGCAGGACTGCTCGGCTGTAGGATCACTTCATCTCAACCTCCTGATATTCATTTGTTGTCTCTTAGAAGCATGTTTCCATCTTGTTGTGACGTTGCTCCCTAAGTGCATGAAATCTCACCTCTAAGGCCCAGGTTTGTTAAACTATCATGCCACCCCATTCCCAAACATGCAAACAGTAACTTTCATTTCCTACCAGAGAATTTGTGGTTTGTGTGACACAGGAAGGTACATGACTCAAAGTTGTGCTACAGCCTGAAAGTCACCCCCAAACTATTTGTATTCAGGCCCCAATCAGGGCATGACCTTCTGAGAGCAGAACCTGGAGGGGTCTGCTGATGCAGTCCGGAGCATCCCAACCAACACCACTTAGACTATCATTTGGACATGCTATTAATTATCCTTGCAATATTGCCCCCTCCCCCTCCCCTCAAGCAAATAGTTCCACTGCCATAGGCATGACTTCAGGGCCAAGACCCAGAGTCTGAGGCAGATGGCCCTTTGGAGACCTCCACCTCATTCTGCGAACCATGTTCTCATTCTGAAGCCTGGTTGTATTGATCTCTGCATTTCGAAACCTCCTACACCAGTTAAACTCTTTGCTGCACTGCCTGGTCCATTGGTGGGTGCCCATCAAAGGACTCTGCAGTTCTCTTATTTCTTGAACTCAGCCTCAGGTCTCTCTGTGCACTCCCTGTTGCTCTTATTCTGGGAATCCCTATTGTCGTCATCCACACCCAGACCTCAGATGGCAGGATTAAGCAAAGTCTAGTTCCATCCACACTGCTGCTTCCTGGCCCGTTGTAGAATACAGTCCTGTTACTCTGCATACCCTTTTCGCCAAAAAGAACTGTGGTGCAGTGTTGTCATATGTATTTGCAAGCAGTCATTGTTTTATGATAAGTTCTGCATTCAATCTCTCAGCCTTTTCTGTGATACCTACCAGGTGGATATTGTTCCTACGGGAGCGCCCCTCAGGGTTTTCTGCCCGGTCACACAAAAAATATATGGCTTCTGATGATAAGAAGGACCCAAGTCAAGTCAAGAAATCCTTATTTGACCAACGTTTATGACCATAAAAGCACAAATAAAATCCATATTTTAAAAACACGTCAGAATTTGAAACAGTCATCAATTAAAAAACACTTAAAACATCATTTATACAGAACATTTGATTTTTGGATACTAGCCCCCATCTCAGAAAATATAAAACAGTAATCCAGAGTCAGTTAAAGTGCATAGGTTCTTCTTAGAGCAATAGTAGCAACTATATAGCTAAGAACAGGAGAACAAGTTTCAATAAAGGAGAGGCTCTGCAGGTAAATCAGCCCATCTTTATAAGATGTAAAAGGTTTATTCAATAAAATGGGGTGCAAAAACTGTAATCTGGGGGAGTCGTACAATGTGCAAAAGAGCATAAGGTGCGGGATCAATTGGTCAGTAAGCCCATCACAAGGACAACATGCTAAAAATGTATTTCAGGAACCACCTACATGAAAAGCCACTAAATGGTGGACCATGTTCAGTCTTAACCTGGTAAGGTAGAATCTATTCTTTGGCTTGTTTAGCCAAGATAAGTATGGTTCTGTGCTTGAGGTTGTAGAAACTTGCATATACCTTATAACTGAAGACATGTCTAAAATACCCTCGAGTATAATTTCCTAGCTGGGGGATTCATAGAGCTCTTTGAGTATCATTTTAGATTTAGCAACAATGTTTTCAGGGCTATATGACAAAGTGTCTGCAACCTAGGCTATAAAAAGTAGTATTTATGTATGTCAGCCATTTAATTGATGCCATATCATCCACTCTTAAGCAATCAGTCAGCACCCGTCTAGAAAATTGGGCTGAGGGGTGCTCCATATCTTTAACCATAGAATGCCAACTTAATGCGATCTTTTATAAAGCCTAATTGTAGTTCTGTATGTAGAATAAAGAACACAGTAGCTCTAGGAATAGCTATGAGCCTACACAAAAAACTATTGTCAGCTGTCTAGAGTTTCCCAGATGCAGCATAGCCCCAGACTTTAGCTCCATAGGTACCACCTGATAAACATTTGCTGTTATAAAGCTGGATCAACTCCCATATCGACTTTTGTCCTAGCCTTTTTGTAAATCTAAATATGACATCACCAACTGCCCCATTTTTTGTGCTCTGGGTTATTAACCTATCCCATCGCACGTCAAATAAAATACCTAGATAATTAAAAGTTGATGCTTTTTCAATGGGACCTCCCCCCATTAAAAATGTTTTAGATTTTAGATTTTTAGGGCCACATGACATTATAAAGGAATTTTGCTGGTTCACCTTAAGCTTCGGTCCATACACAAAGTTATTGAAACTGTCTAAAAGGTTTTTGAGGCCATTGCCTGTCTGCACTAAAAGAACCACATCATCTTCGTACAGCAATCCCAGGACTGGCTGATAATCAACTCTAGGGGCATCTTTGGTACACAGACTTAATGCTGTATCTAAAGAATTGATATGAAATAAAAAAGGGGGCTAGTATACAGCCCTGCTTGACTCCTCTAACCACCCTAATTGGTGCTGTACAATCCCCTTTCCGTGAAAACTCTAGTAGTACAGTCCTGGTGAAGTCGCCCTATAAGGACTAATAATGGGGTGTCAATGCCTGCCTGCTCCATCAGATCCCAAAACAGTACGCTATCTACCATGTCAAAGGCACAGGAGAGGTCCATAAAGGCCATGTGCAGAACCCCTCTCCTGGGCTTGACGTATTTACCCAGGATGAGCGTGAGATTAAGGACCTACTCTGCGGTCCCCAATCCTGGTCAGAAACCAGATTGTACCAGGCTGAAAACGAAATTTCCCTCAGCCCAGGACTTTAATTTCCCAAAATGACACAACCTAAGATCTTCACTGTTGAATTGATCAGCTAAATTGGGCTGTAACTGCAGGCAAGTTCCAATATCCTCTTTTATAAATAGGGACTATTATTGATTCTTTCCAAGAGGCAATCTGGCCCCCCTTCACTGCGGCCCTCAGCACATTTGTAACCAAACATCCAAGAAATCGAAATGAGTTTTAAAGAGATCTACCAGAACTCCATCCGACCCGGGGGCCTTACACTTGTGGCACTCGTTATAGCATCAGATACTGAGGCTAGGTTTATAAGGTCAGCGATCCAGCTTTCATCAAGATCGTGCCCACTTTTATTACCATCCATTCCCTACTTGTTATCTGGGTTAAAAACTGCAGAATAATGATCAACATAGTCTTGTTCCAGAATGTGGCACATGATCTCAACAGACAGGCTGTCTGCAAAGAATTATGTCCCAAACTAATCTAGGAACTTTTAAATGTACTGCCTAATACAGATCCTCCCATGCTCTCATCCTGATTTTGTGTTTCCTCTGCTGGAAGGCTTTCTTGTATTTGAGTCTTGCCACTTTAATGTTTATAATGTTACGTGGGATGGTATTAGTAGCTATTTTAAGGGCTCTGAGTGCTACAGTACACTCATGAAAAAACCAGTAGTAGCCCACGCAATCTTTAAAGGGTTTGTTAGAGATAAGCATTCCTGATATAGCTCTAAAAAGTCCCATAAAACTGTCCAAAATGTTTACTGGGTCATCTGACAGAGAGACAGCCTGAGAGCTTGTTGCAATTTTTAATAATCAGATTTTCAAAAAACATTTTTGGGTTAATGGAACCACACTGCAGGCTAGCCCCCTATTCACTGAATATCTTACTGGCACTATAGCTTTTGGGATGAACTGCCCATAAGATAAGTAAGGAATTTTAAAATAGCGGGATTATGATCACTAAATGGGAGTGGGTGCACCTCATGGCCCAGGAGGTGCTGGACGAAATCCATCAACAGCAAAACAAAGTCTATTGTGGTGCCCTTGACCCCTCCTATGAAAATGGGTAGATTTGGTTGCCACAACCCAGGGTATCAGATGAAAGATTAAAGGATAAAATCAATTGATTTAGGGCTTCACCGTAGGACGTGTGTATAAAATGACCTATATCACCATCTTGGACGTTAGTGAATTCACATATGTGCTCCCCATTAAGAGCATTTACAAATGTTAAAATCGCCAGCCCAGATGATTGATCCAAGCGTGTTTCCCTATCGACACACTCTGCAACCACCTTACCCAACTCTTCGATTATGCAAATCGGGTATGCCATGAAAAAGTTAAAATAATAGTTAATTAAAAGAATATGAGACTGACTATGCGAATGAAGATATAAAATGTGAAAACAAGGTATTGACTCTATTGTTTTAACTTCCAAGTTCCTAATGCAAAAATGGCTAAACCACCTTTTCCTCTACCCGTACCAATTGGAGTTGCAATAATACAATAAGATTTAAATCTATTGATAGATATGTTGTCAAGAGCCCCAGTTTCCTGACAACACACCACATCATATTTCTCGATAAAGGTCAACCAGTCTTCATACCAGACAGTATGGCGAAACGATTCTCAAGTGGTAGGGATACATTTGATTGCAGTCCGTTGTGGGGATGATTGGGACCCCTCACCCAGTTGTCCCATACAGTAACGGGGTGTAAATGTAATGCCTATAAAAAAAAACAAGTGGTATTAACTTCTTAAGACTGGTCCAGTTGGATTAATGGCCTGGGTTAAAGTACTGGGTCCAACCCTGCAACCCCTGTCGCCTATGCCAGACAGAGACTATTTCTGATGCATTGGTAGCTGTGGAACCGAGATTACGGGGCTGGGAGGCAGGCAGGCAAGATAATACATTTGGGTGGTTGAACCTTCCCACATGGTTGTCACAACCTTCCCCTGGCTTTAATAATTGGCTTAGTTGACTTAGGCTAGCTTCAATATTGGCGAGGCGCTCATAGATAGGGAGGAATTTGACATCTAGGAGGTCACTTATGTGAGTCTTTAGAGGCTTCCAAGAGTCAAACTACAGGAGAAGAGGTAGGTACTGAAATAGTCACCTTCGCTGTCTCCAGAGGGCTCAGGACAGAAACAGAATCGTTCATGGAATTGTATCCCTGTAGCTGGGCTAAGATAAACGACCCAGAACCCATAGTGCTAGATCCCAGAAGCCTGCTAGGAGGTATAGAGACTTGTGTTGGGTCTATTATGGCTTTGGAGCATAAGGCTCCATTTGTCCTAGGTGAGGCTGTCAAAGATGAAGGTGGGACCGAAAGGTCCTCTGATGCCACTCTGCAAGCTTTACTTAATTTGTGACAAGATCTACGGCCCTTACCAAAAGGTTGTCTATGGTCGTACAAGGATATTTTGCTTGCAAGTCCATACTACCTGCCGGCGTTGCCTTTCTTTTCCCCATGTCACCGCAGGTGTAAATTAAAAGATTTAGAGCTTGCGGTGCCCGAGATGGGAGGAAACCAGCAGGCCTCAATCAAACAAGAAGGTTTTTCCTAGGAGTAATAAATAACCAGCGCCTACGGTCAGTTGATAAATTAGCCAGTGAAGGAAACAGCAAGACTGGGATCCAAAGTTCTGGAAGGGAGCCCGGCCTGGCCTCTATCGGGCTATGACGAGCTAATACTGGCCTGTCTTGGCCTGGTCTTTGCCCAGACGCAAGCCCGGACACATCCTGCGCTGCTGGGAAGCAGCTGTGCTTTTCTAGCATGTCAGGACTTGTCCTTCACAGATGGAAGTCCCACCCCAGCCTGTGGTGGCCAAGCAAAGTATCCTGCAAAATCTGGAGGTGAAATGAGTGTCACTGCCTTCTGTGGTGCGGGGAGGTGGCCGCGCTTTTCTAGTGCGTCATGGCCTGCCCTTCCAGATGGAAGCTGCAGTACAAAGTCCCACACCAGCCCTTTGTGGCCAAGCTAAGTCTCTCCCAAAATCTGGAGGTAAAATGAGTCTTGCTGCACCCATGTGGATTCATTTTGTGTCACCCTCTCAGCCATTTTTCTGTGGTTAGTACCTAGCAGGTTCATGTCAATTGCTACAGCATGAGTCTTGTTCTCTAAAGTGGACTTAGGGCCTGATTTACAAAACACAATTGGATTTTGTAAGTTTGCGCCGCTTTTGCGTCACAAAATGATGCTAATGCAGCACAAAAAAAGTATAAATCAGGGCCTTAGTGTCTAGGATAGGTTGCAATAGAGCATCACATTTTTCGGTATGCCCACAAGAGTTGTCTCTGCTGACTTCTGCATGCTGTCTGCCACGACCCCCCATCAGCCCCCATCTTTGTCGGCTGTCTCTTCCCTTTTTCAGGTCACATCTTCATAGCAGGAGACAGCACAGTTATAGGATATAGCCATGCTCAGTGGTTCACCAGTGTCAGTTGATTGGGTCCCCTTAAAAGCCACAGGTGTCAAAGCGCACTTACCCTGAGGGTGTCGGGGTAGGGTGAATATATATCCCAAGAGACCAGTCAGAGCACCTATTGCTGCACTAGATTTTTTGGAGCCCTCTGTCACCAAGGCTTCCACATGGCCCCTAGTGCAGCCCTTCAAGATGGTCACTTCTCAAGTGATGATTCCTCAAAACTTAGCCTGTTTGGCCACCCCCAGCACTGCAATCACTTCTCCCCAGAACCCATCTTCTCAATATATACCTCCATTGATGGTGTGAGCCAGCATTTCCTTAAGTACGCCTTCACTTATGGGCCCCCTATCTTTACCCTTTTGTAGTCTGTGTCACCCCATTATGGGGGTCAATCTGAGCCCACCTGTGTCCTGTGTAGTCAGGCAGACCACTCCAGCGCTATGCACCTCTTCGCCACCTGCAGTCTGACCATCTTGCAGCCAGGAGGCCACATGGGTACCCTCAAACCTGCTCCACTTCTCCCCTAGAATTTCACAGGGCAGGGCGGAGGCCTTAGGTCAGTTACACAAGCCCCTCTCACCACTTCTGAGGCAGCTCGGCATTCTCTGCTCGGGTCTTGGCAGCCTGCTCTGTCTTCTTCTTTAACACCACTTTCTTCTTATAGGCAACATTTGGTGAGCCACTCTGCTTCTCTTTTCTGTGGCTGTGGAAGCCGAGTACTCTGCAGGATCACAACACACATCCACTCCTTTGGCCAACGCCCCTGCACAGCCTTGTTGACTTGATTTCCATTACAGCTACATGGGCTATGTACTCTCCCTTTTTCCAGCTGATGGTACTGGATTCAGTCTCTACAGCAAATACTTGGTTTGAGCACGCAATGTTGAACAACAACTTTGATCTTGATTAGCCTCAATGTAACCTTCCAGCACCCTACATGTTGCTCTGTAGTAAAATATGCATCCTTAGTCCTTCAGGCCCCTTTCCTCCTACTTTGTCCCTTTGTTGGATCAGTCAGTGGTTAGTGGCCAATATAAATGGTGAGTGCTCTTGCTTACTACTGGTGATCTGGGGCATGAGATACTAATACACTTGAATCACATAATCAAGTTACAGTTTATACACAGGGCAGACAGGAGCTACTTTGGCCCAACTGAGATGTGTGATATAATTTGTCACTGGTGTCTTTTGGACCATCCCACTTTGGCTCTACAAGCTTAAAATTCTAATGTACAATCAGTTCATCCTTTTTCTTACCCAAAGTGTTGCAGCAGGTAGCAAAATAGTCTCAAGATGTTGCGTAGACCTCCGGGCAGTGCACCAGCTTGGTCCCAATCTTGGGCAGCAACCTGCAATTTTGATGTACTGCCCTGACAGTGTAGGTCAGGAGCAGCCCAGGTATGTGGTGTGTGCGGACTCTGAGGTAAATATATCATTGCTGCTCAGAAAGCTTTCAGTTTTCTCAGTCATTGTAGCGTGTTTTGGGGCAGATGCCAACAAACACACAGCAGTTGTAACCTAATACAGGTCAGTGCAGGATTCGTTCAGCATGATAGTTGCAGCCCCACCTGGGCTGGTGCGGGACAAACCAGCCCAACACAGTCCAGTGCAGGGTGTATGTAGTACAGTAGATGCAGGCCAGGGGTCAGTGCAGAATCAATGGAAATGGAGAAGCAAGGCAAGGAGCATGGGTCACTCCTGGATTTGCTGGTCAGGCCATCGGCGGCCTCTCCATTAGGGTGGAGGAGCATCGCCTCCGTGCTGCCAAATAAATTATTACAATTTTATTTTTCCCATTCCCCAGCAGTGTTTGGGGGTGGGCCACTGTTGCTGACTGGCAGCATGGGAGTGGTGCTCACTTCACCAGTTTACAGTGCGCACCTCTCCACTCAGCTGTCTAAGTGGACAGTGCCTACAAGAGCATTGAGCCAGCCCGCTGCAGCCAATCCTGGTGATGCTCTCCTGCTGCTTAACATTATCAGCATCATGAGAGCAGTGTCTGGATTGGTGTAGAGAACTGCTGCAGATCAGACGAGGGCTGAGGGACTGAAGCAGGAGGACCAAAGGCAAGCCAGCGCATGCAGTGGGTGAGTAAATTTTTATTTTATTATTCGGAACCCACTGATGCACTGTAAGACTTGCACTGCCTTCAGCTTCAACGCCAGAGTTCTCAGTGGTAGTTTGTTACAAACTGTTTATTATGAGCCATGGCTGTCTGCTTTGGCGTTGGCCAGACATTGCTGGTCAGTGGTTGCCCCACCAAACATTTAGGGTGCCAGCCAGCACTGCTCAGGCAGTTGACTTTCACTAGGTGTTCCCCTACCTCGAACACCCTGGGCTTTTCTCTAGAGCAGTCTCATCCTGCAAGGCTAGGCTGACTTCTCCCCTCTCCAAGCAGGCATATTTTATACATTTAGCAAAACATGGCAGGGTGCATATCCAAGTTTATTTTCCCAGGCTTTTAGGTACTAGACAGACCCTCAGCACTTCCAGTAGAATGAGCAGACTTCAGGTGATGTCCCCTCACTTCCAGGAGACTGGCCAAAGGCAGATACCCGCAATGATCACACAGTAGTCCTTCAAATAATCTGTGGAACACTCTCCTCCTTGGCCATGAAGAACATGGACCTGGAACAAAGTGGGGTTATATGGCTCCCACTTTTATACACAACTTATAAGAATGTGATGTGGATCCACTGTCTCAGGTGGTTCTTTTCAGCAGTCCTTTTCAGGTTGCCCTTCAGAAACAGCCTTTGTGTTATATGATCCTTCTCACGGCAGGGTCATTTAGAAACAGGAGCACTCAACACATGTGCATAATAACCTGTGAGGTTTGTTAAGCTCATTTTCATCAGCCTTTCTGAACACTAATCAGGGACAGACAAAAGGGCAGGCTCCCCGTCACCCCTACCATCAACCAAATTACAGTGCTCATGAAGAATTGATACTCTGCAAAAGCTATCCCCATCTCCGTCTTGTGCTAGGTTAATCAAAGGGCATTCAAAATGGAGCCACTGGCTTCAGTACTCAAACACTGCACATGCACGTACACTCCACCCACATGTACATAATGTCAGCACATGGCTTTTGGTTATTCACACTAGCAGAACTTTACACAAAGAGGCCAGTAGGTCACTATGTCACTGACACAGATGAAAAGTTCTCGTCACACTCAGAATTTACAAAAACTGGTATTCTGCCACCACTGCTTTAGGTGTTAAACCCAGGATAAGAGTACTGTGACCACGATGAGGCCAAGCTTGTTGTTCCCTTCCAGGTCACAGGACAGGTCCTGCACCTCGCATTGTTAGGGATAGGCCTAGGCCTCTTTTCTTTTCTTTTTTCTCTCTCTGTCGTTCAGATTAGCCTGATGCAAGTGACAAATTGAAAGACATGATACCAGCTAAACATGCGGTAGGGCTTTCAGGGAAGGGATACGTGCTAGAGCACTATGCAGAGAACATTCCTGTACCAAAACCAACTATGGAGAAATAGCAGCAACCTGTGATATCCTATGCATCAACCCCCTTACAGCTGGTGCTTCAGTGTGGTAAAGGCAAATACAAAGCACTACACCTTTGATGGTTGTCAGAACTCTGTTCAGAGAACCATGGGGCAAGCAGGGGTAATTGGTCCCAAACATGGCGTCTGAGGCCTTTTACTCCTGATGTCCCAGCGCCCAGCCTACTATAAATCCTGAGCCAATGGCCAAGTACCCCTTCAGCACTTGACTCAGTAGTAGCGCAGGTCGAGCAGTCCAAGGCTTCCCGGTGGGAGAGGTAGACACAGGGAGGTGAACACAGGCTCACAACTCAAAATATCCACAGCAGCAATACATGATGGTCCAGTCAAATGCTTGCTTTTATGAAAAAAAGGAATCTGTATATACAGCTATGACCACAAAGTAAAATATGACATTCGCAAACAATCTACACAGTGCCCTGAGGTAAGGGCTTTAGTGTGTCATAGATGAATCCCTGAGTCCTACTTCCCTCAAGATAGCGGTAGTGGTTATTCACAACTCACTATAGGTGAAATTCAGGTGAAGCCCCACTAGCAGTTCAAGTCTCAGGAGTCCCACTCCGAGTCTGTGATAAAGTCAAAAGTATTCCACTGCCAAAGCGCTATCTGGCAAGCAAGTTCCTCCTGGGCAGTCTGCAGTCTTACTCACACCAGCAGGATAGGAGCAACCAGAGTCTCTGAGCGCACCACCTCCATTCTCACTGGAGCTGCAGTGACTGTCTCCGGTAATTTCTTTGTACAGGGCCCAGGGTGTGTGCTCAACAGTCCTCAAGTTCCTCACATGCGGTTATGCAGCTGTAACAGACAGAGGGTTCTCCTTGCTTCTTTAAGCTGGATAAGTTCTTCCCATGGGTTTTGTGGGGTGGGGAACTGTGTGAAGGTCCAGGCACTTGGCCTCACTCATGGTGCAGGCCCACTAGGATCACCACAGCAGTCTCCTCTGATGGTGACCTTGATCAGTCCCACTTCCTGCTTGGTCCTGGCGGCCCCCTCTGGCATACTGAGTCACCATCTTTCCACTGCACACAAGCGCCAGCTCAATGGGCACAGCAGGTTTCTTCATGCCCTCCCCCACATATGAGGTTACCACCTCACAGAGGCTCTGGCCTGCTCGACATGACAGTCTCTTCACAGTGGCCCCATCTAGTAAATGGGGGTTGCCAGCTCACCTTCACACACAGGGTACAGCCCGCTTGGCATGGCAATCTCTTCATGGCAGACCACCTGGCATAAGTGGTCACTGACTTTTCCCTGCACATGGGCGATGACCTGATCAGTCCAGCAACGATCATAGCTTACTTCATGGTGGCCCTTCTCTGGCATACAAGGGTTAGCAACTTTTCCTACACATGGGCAATGACCCAATTGGTGCAACAGCCATATCCTCACATCTCACTAAGGGAATCTACTTGCCAGTATTACCCACTGGACCTCGTTCCCTCCAATGCTCTCCTCTTCCTCATAAGACACACTGGTCTTGGCAAGAAGAATGCAGCACTGGTGTTCCAGGCTCCAGGTGGTCTTGGATTTACTCGGTCATGTCGCCTTACCCAGCTGGAAGACAAGCAGGCCTTGGCTCCCAGTTTTGGTCAAAGGCAGAAGTCTTGCAGAGCTTCTCCTCCTCGCACAGCCCAACTGGCTGCTTGACAGTTGACAATTTTTGGAGTCTCAAGCTCTCAGTCTTATAGTCCATTTCTAAACACCAAATGTGATTTAGAGTCTGGGTCTTTGAAGTTTCTTGGGGGGATTCAGCTTCCTTCTGTACTGTCCCCTCCTCTGCCCACTCTTCCTCCTAAAAGCAGTCTCACAGCAGGAGTAACTCGAGATCCCCACAACACAGGTCATGGGAGTTACTAGAATTTCACACCTGGATGTCAGCTAGTGATTTGTGTATCAAAAGATTACCCCCAGGGCCTCAGCCCTCTCTTTATGATTTTGTTATCAACCCCATATCCTTACTGAAATGTACCCTGGCCCCTTCCTTGTGACCTATATCTGAATCAAAAACACCCTTTGAAGTGTGTTGCAGAACCTGGCGCTCCCTTTCCTTGGTGTGTTTCCCCCAGTTTACAGGAATGCAGCAATACACAAATCTGGAAGGATTACTCTACCTTCTCATGTTTCTCCATTCATTGCTGGGACACACAAAATGGAACTCTGAGTCTCCCACGTGTTGTACCATTAACAGGCACACATACACTCAGCACATGCATGCATCATACACATACTGCATTATCCCTTTATTGGACCATAACCTGACTGCTTGGATTCTACAAACCGTGCAGCTCCTCCTGTCTGCCTCTGTGCCCCGACCCTGCCCTCACTGCTGCTGCGAGTTCGGGGCCCTCCACCACCCGCAGGCACCCTCCTGCGCCTTATCCCTGGTGTCTAGTGGTTGCAGTGAGTATTGTGTGTCTGTCCTGTAATCTGTATTTTGTTATTTGTGCCATTTTTCCTCTTTGTTGTGCCTTTGTGCCTTTTTCTACTCTCTGCCTCTCTTATTGTGCCTTTTCCTTGTATTTCTGCCTTTTTCGCCAAATTTTCACTTGTTCGGCTTTTGCGCTCTCCCCGTTCCCAGCGCTGCGTCCCCGCCCCCTTGTGCCCCGATTTGCCCACCGCTCCCCGCCTTCTCCTCCCTCCCACCTCCCCTTCTTAATGGCAGCCGCTGCGTGGCCAGAGGCAAGCCCGTCCGCGCCCAGCGCAAGTCCCCCTAGTCCACGCCGCCAGACACGTTACACCGCTGAAGAACTCCACACTCTCAACCCTGGCCGCCCCACTGTCTGCGTCCAGGCCTCCCCGAGGCACACCCATGGAACTTTCTCCTGCCGGATGTGCAACTTCACCTGGACCCAAGCCACCAAGCACCACAACAGCTCCACCCATAACAACCACCTCAACTGCATCATCAATACCCGCTCCATCCACAAACACGCTGTCGAACTTTGGGACCTTCTCACCTCAACCTCCCCAGACATCACCTTCCTCACCGAAACCTGGATGAACCCCTCCTCGGAACCCCACATCGCCATAGCCATCCCTGGAGGCTACAAGATTACCCGCACCTACAAACGGGGAGGAGGAATCGCCATAGTCCATAGGAGCACCATCAGGATCACAACCAACACCCATGACACCATTGATGCCGCCAAACACATGCACTTCCAGATTTACGTCAACGCCAACACCACCCTGAGAGGAACCTTTGTCTACAGACCCCCAGGTCCCCGTCCACAGTTCTGCGACACCATCGCCGACACAATCAGTGCCCACGCACTCGCCTCTACGGACTACATGTTACTCGACGACCTGAATTTTCACGTAGAGAACACCAACACAGCAACTCCTCAGCCTTGCTCGCCAACCGCGCCAACCTCGGTCTCAAACAACTCGTCACAACGCCCTCCCACTCAGCTGGCCACACCCTCGACCCCAGCCACATCACCTTCTCCCATACCACCGAACTCCACTGGACCAACCACTGCTGTGTCCACTTCTTCTTCCAGAAACCCACTGCTCACCACCACCTGCAACAGATCCCTCCCGCAGCTGGAACAAGATCTCAAAGGACCAACTAATTTTCACCCTCGCCCACACCCACCACTCAACACCATCAACCCCAATACCGCCTCCCTCAACCTCAAACAATGGCTAGACGACTGCGCCAACACCCTTGCTCCACTTAGGAAATCAACCAACACCTGCACCAGCAAGAAAGCACCCTGGTTCACCGCCGACCTTCAGGCCTCCAAGCTGGAGAAACAGAAAACCGAGAAGATCTGGTGCCAAGTACAAACAGAGAGCAACCACGTCGCCCTCAAGACTGCCATCTGCAAGCATCGCCAGCTCATCCGGACCACCAAAAGATCATTCTACAAAGAGCGAATCGACAACAATGCACACAACAGCAAGGAGCTCTTCAGCATCATCAAAGAACTCACCAACCTCAAATCCTGTTCCGCCGACCCCCCCCCCCCCGCTCGCAAGACCTCTGCGACTCCCTCACCACCTTTTTTCACCGCAAGATCACGGACATCCACAGCAGTTTCGCCTTCCTGATCCCCACGACCACCGCTGCCAACCCCAACGCACCCAACCATACCAACCTGAGTGCCTGGACCCACACCAACAAGGAGGACACCACCAAGACCATGAGCACCATCCACTCCAGATCACCCACCGACCCCAGCCTTCACCATGTCTTCAATAAAGCCAGCCAAATCATCACCCCCCCCAGCTGCGTACCATCAACAGCTCCTTTCAAGACCGCCACCTTCCCGGAGAGCTGGAAACACGCCAAAGTCAACACTCTGCTAAAAAAAACCAAGGCAGACCCCAAAGCCCTCAATAATTACAGGGCCATCTCCCTACTCCCCTTCCCAGCGAAGGTCATCGAGAAGATAGTCAACAGCCAACTATAACGCTTCCTGGAGAACAACAGCCTGCTCGACATCTCCCAATCCGGCTTCCGCAAGAACCACAGCACTGAGACTGCTCTCATCGCCACTACTGACGACATCAGGATCATGCCCGACAAAGGTGAAACCGTGGCCCTCATCCTCCTTTACCTGTCGACATCCTTTGACACCCTCTGTCACCACACACTTCGCACACACCTCCACGACGCTGGAATCAGACACAAGGCCCTGGACTGGATCACGTCCTTCCTCTCCGGCAGAACTTAGAGAGTCCGCCTCCCTCTGCTCCTGTCGAGAGCCACCAAGACCATCTGCGGAGTACCCCAAGGTTCCTCTCTCAGCCCCACCCTTTTCAGCGTCTACATGGCGCCACTCGCCAACATCATCCGATCCCATGGCCTTAATATTGTCTCCTACGCGGACGACACACAACTGAGCCTCTCACTCGCGAAGGACCCCGCCACCGCCAAGACCGACCTCCACAACGGACTTCACACCGTCGCCAACTGGATGGAGGTAAGCCGCCTCAAACTGAACTCGGATAAGATAGAGATCATCATCCTCGGCTCTAACAAATCAGCATGAGATGACTCCTGGGGGCCTGCCACCCTATGAGCTGCTTCAACTCCCACCACCCACGCATGCAACCTTCATACTGGACTCATTGCTCACTATGACCCAGCAAGTCAACACCATCTCATCCTCATGTTTCAACACCCTCCGCATGCTTCGCAAGACCTTCAGATGGATCCCCATTGAAACCAGAAGAATGGCCACCCACGCCCTCGTTAGCAGTAGACTGGACTACGGCAACGCACTCTACTCAAGAACAATGGCCAAGCTCCAGAGGAAACTTCAGCGCATTCAGAACGCCTCAGCATGCCTCACCCTTAAGCTCCCTCACCACGAACACATCTCAGCCCACCTCAGAGACCTTCACTGGCTCCCTGTCAACAAAATGATCATCTTCAAACTCCTGATCCACGCTCACAAGGCTCTCCATGACACCGGCCCTGCCTACCTCAACGAGCGTCTCAACTTCCATGTCCCCACCCGCCAGCTCCTCTCTGCCAACTTCGCCCTCGTCACCGTCCCCCACATCCACCGTACCACTACTGGCGACATATCCTTCACCCACCTCGCTGCCAAAACCTGGAACTCGCTCCCTGTCAACTTACGTCTGACCCAGGACCTCCTGACCTTCAGGAAGTGTCTCAAGACCTGGCTGTTCGAGCAGTAGCACCACTCGCCGCGCCTTGAGACCCTATCGAGTGAGTAGCACGCTTAACAAATGATTGATTGATTGACCATTCACAGACTCACATGTACACCACATATGCACTGTGTGACTCCATACACCAAATCGAAGTAGGCCAGGGATGAGTTAAGAACACAGCAGTGAACCCTCCAAATGAGTGAGCCTGTAGGCCTTACTCCAGTGACAGAGGTAAAAAGGACTTGTTCACTCCTACTGATCAATACACGGTATGCTGCCACAACCACGCTTGTGCTGCTTAACTTCTAGTAAAGGCAGTAGGCTTTCACCACTATAAAGGTAGCACTAAGAGCGCCTCCAATAAGACTGCAATCTGTGAGACAGGGCTATGTCATGGTGCACACACAAGATTCATGTTTGTCCTATGGATACAACAAAAATGAACATTAGGGGTCCAGACATCAGGAAAGATGTGGCACTTAGGGCAGGAGGGGGGGCACCCTTTCCCATACAGAGGACTTTTTTTTTTTTATAACTAACTTTATTGATTTTTAGTAACAGTAGTACAGACCTCTCAGAAAGCACAATGGGGTACATTTCTAATGCAGTTTGTGAAAAACATGCAGCATCGATAATAAGTTGGTGGCATTTACATAATAAAAGACAGCAATAGGAAGATAAAGTTCACTATGTCATTCATACCAACCCATTTGAGACAGCCATTTACCCCAAACTCGCTCATGCTTTGCTGAGCACTTCTTGCTTCATTTAAGGGTTTCTCAGGCATTGCACACCAGTCCAGTCCTTTTTTGCCACTGTGTTGCGGTTGGGGGTGTAGGACGTTTCCATTTGAATACTATATCTTGTTTGGGTACCATAGTGGCTGTGCCTAGGAACGGCCTGTCTGCCCGGGAACCCCCAGATCCCCCCAAAACCCTCAGGAGGACTAGAGGAGTGTCCCAGGACATGAGTAAGTTCTTTTGCCAGTATTTATGTATCATTGTACAGGATCATACCATATGGTAAAAATCAGCAGGGGTCTCTGAGCAACAAGGGCAATCTGGGCTCAGGGCAAAACCAGCGCGGTGCAGTCTGGTGGGAGTAAAGTAGGCGCGATATTGGTAATAAATTTGAATTAATTTCAGTCTGGATGTTATGGTTATGACCTGTGGGGCCATAAATGGATTGTGCCAATCACGATCCTCCAAGGGGCCCAACCATTGCTCCTAGCGAGTCCTAGGGTGATTTAGTGTGGTGGGGTCATTGATAATGAGAGTGCGGTAAATCTGCAACATGCCTCCCTTTCCCAGAGCACCCATCAGGACTTTGGCTTCCAGCAGGTTGAACTTTGCGATGGAAGCTCCACGGGGAACATGGTTGGCAAGTGCATGTCAGAGTTGTAAATATTTGCAAAATTGTGTGCAATGCATGGAATAGGCACCTTGCAGTTCTTGAAATGAGCGTGTGTGAGACCCGGACCAAATAATTGAGTGATGCTGATAAGGTCCCATTTCTGGAAGCCCTCCAATGTAGCCACCTCCCTCACCCAGGTGCCTTACCACAATAGTGTCCGGAGTGTAAGTCTAGCATCCCAGTGTGTTTGTCAGAGTGCGGTTCTCCACACAAGGAAAATTGTCTGAGTTATTGTTGGGATGGTGGTAGGGATCAGGGAGCCACATAACATCACCATGATCTGGATAAACCCCAGGTATGTGAGCTCTAGTTGATAGGCCAGATCTGTCTACCCCCCCCCAGAGAACCTGTCATTGATCACCAGGAGTTGGGCCGCCGGATAATAGAAGTAAAGCCCCCGTCATAGGGCGCACGTTAGAAATAGATAAGAGCCAGACAAGGCCTGGAACTGCCCCAAATCAACGCAGTGGCAAGTCTATCTAGGGTCTGGATGCAGGGGTGTGGCAGGTGTATCGGGAGGTTCTGGAAAACATATAGGAATTTAGGAAATATAATTTTACAATAGGACGATTGTACCCATTACGTTCAATGGGAGGGATTGCCATCTGAGGAGGTCATCCTTTGCTCTCTTGGTCAAAGGGTTAAGGCTGAGGGACCAAGTGAGCTCTGGAAGGAGTGCCACCCAACTCCCCAGATACAGGAAATGGAGGCGACAGACGGGAATGTCAGATTGCCACACAGTCACAGGACCCGTTGAACTGTACCAAGATTAATTGGGCTGTGTTGACCTGCAATTCCACTGCTTCGCCAAACAGCTGAAGGACCCTGACGCGACATGTAGAGGACTTACTCAACCCAGCAGGCACCCCTCACAGATCAGAACACCCTGAATCAATTCCTAGCCTGGAGAGGTTGGGTGGTCAGATCAGTAAAACCAGGAACAAACATCAGCACTCCTGTGGCTCAGTCCAGCTCGGTGGTCCACTACAAAGCCAACCCTTGCAAAGAAATAGACCATGTAAACAACTTGGGATTCTCTCCCTTCATAGCCTACAACCATTTCAGCGGATTATGATCCATTTGCACCACAAACTTAGGGCCTGATTTATATTTTTTTAGTGCCACATTTGCATAATTTCTTTGCTGCAAAAGTGGTGCAAACCTACAATATTCAATTATATTTTGTAAGTTTGCCCCGCTTTTGTGTCAAAAAACGATGCAAATGAGGCGCTAAAAAAAGTATAAATCAGGCCCTTAGTGCTAAACAAATAAGTAGATTGTGGCAAAGCACTCCTTCTCAATAGTCGCTAAGTTCTGTACTCTGGGTAGTAACCTCCTGTAGAAAAAGGCTACCAGAAATGCTGTCCCTTTGTTATCTTGTTGAGCTAACACCACCCAAATTCTTTGTCACAGGCATCAATCTGTACAATGAAAGATTGATGTTAGTCAGATGCTTTCAATACAGGTGCAGAGCATAGTGCCATCTCCAGTTCCGCAAACACTTTCTGACACTCCTCAGTCCATATCACTTACCTGGCTGTTCCTGGAGGTCAAAACAGCGAATGGAGCAATTATAATTCATTAGGTCATCATAAAGTTCCTGTAATACCCGGCAAGTCCCAAAAAGGCCCTCTCTTCAGTCTGGGTAATAGGTACCTCCCACTCCAACATAGCTTGAATTTTGGCATCCAATAGGTGAATCTTCCCATTCCCCACCTCATGCTCAGGGAAGACTACAGAGGACTACCCCACCTGACACTTGGTCATCTTGATGGCCCGTTTTACCTCCTGTATCCTAGTCAAAACATGTCTCAGGTGTCTCAGGTTGTCCTGCCATGAATTGCTGAACACCGCAATGTCATCCAGGTAAGCCTCACAGAACTCTTCCAGCCCTGCAAGAATATGCTTTATCAGGTGCTGAAAAGTGGCTGGTGCATTTTTCAACCCAAAAGGAATCTCCCTGAACTGATATACCCACTCTTGGACAGAAAATTATGTCTTCTCCTAGGCATTTGGTGCCAAAGCAATCTGCCAATATCCACTGGTCAGATCCAAGATACCAAAGTACTTTGCAGCACCTTACCGAGCCACAAGCTCATCCACTCTTGTAATTGGATAGGCATCAGTTTTGGTTACCTCACTAAGGGATCGGTAGTCCACACAGAACCGCAAGTCAGTAGACCCTTGCTTTGGTACTAGAACTACAGGACTAGACCATGGACTTTGAGATTTCTCAATGACCCCCAGGTCAAAAATGTTGGCACCTTCTGCTCTAATGCATCCCTGAACCCTGTCAGACATTCTGTACATCCTGCCCCTCACTGATAGACAGCTGCCTGTGTCTATGTCATGCACCCAAACCAGTGTCATCCGTGGAGTCAGCAAGAAGAGGTTGGCAAACTGTCTCAACATCTCCCTACATTCCTTCTACTGCTCTGGAGTTAACTCAGGAGCTACCGGAACCCCTGTCACAGTTCCATCCTCCATGTTACTATGCAGCAAGTCAGGAAGAGGCTCACTGTCTTCCTCAACTTCCTCTGCCATAGCCATGACATTCACTATGTCATCTCTTTGGGGGGTAAGGCTTCAGCCTGTTCACATGGAACACCTGCTTGGGTTCCCTTGTGATACCTGTATCAATCTAGTAGTTAACCTCAGACTATGTTGTATGGCTCACACCATTTGTTCTCCAACGCCCTAGGACAGATAGGCTTTCCACCAACACCTCCTGACCTTTCTGATACCCAGCTGGTCAGCGCTTAGCTGGCCAGAGGGTTTTCCTTTGCCTGACTCCTATATTGTGCCAGGAATTTCCTGAGGGCAATAACAGTCTCCACGTCCTTCTGTGGAGATTATGAGGTTCCTTCTGACCCTTCTCTGACTATGGTGGGGACACCCCCCAATCAATGGATGTCCATAGAGAAGCTCAAAGGGACTGAACCCTACCCCTTTTAGTGGAATCTCTCAGTAGGCAAACAAGAGAAATGAGAAGAGACGATCTCACTTCCTCCTGAGGTTCTCTGGCAGAGTTCCCATCATTCTCTTCAGTGTCTTCCATTGGTTTGTGGGTGGTAAACTGTAGAGAAGTGGTATGTCATACTGGCTTGCTCCCACATCTCTGTCACGTAAGAGGAGATGATGTTGGTTCTCGGATCAGAAATCACGGTCCTTGGAAACCCAACCATAGAAAAGATCCCCTATAGAGCTCTCACTAGCATTTGTGCTTTCATGCTCCTCGGAAGTACAGTTTCTGGGTACTTGGTGGCATGAACCACCACAACCAACAAATACTTGTTGGCTGACTGTGGGGGGAGGGGTTGATGTACCACTTATGTCTATACACACCCATTCAAATGGAACACCTATAACTGGTTAAAGGTGTCTTAGTCCTCCCCACTGGCTTTCCACTCATCTGGCAAGCAGGACAGGTTCTACTGAACCTATCAGTGTCTGTGTTCACCCCTGGCTCACAGAACACAGATTAGAAACACCCACGATATGTTGGACCCTTTAAGTGTCCTTCTAAGGGAGACTCCTAGGCCAGTGACAAAAAGAAATTCCTGTGCACTAATGGAACCACTAGCCTCTTGCTGGTTCCCGGCTCAGGATTCACCCACTCACTATAGCAGTAGGCTATCCTCCCAGCCTTCACAGTGTTTGTTGACCACATCTTTGCTGACCTGTTCCTAGGAAATGTTCCCAGCAGCTCGGGACGTGATTCTGACTCCAGAAACTGGTCGGCTTCAGTAGCCTCACCCTCCCCTTTGGAGATGAAGCGTTGACCTCCACGGCCATTGCATTTCCAGAGCCTAACCTTTCAGCAAACTACCTTGTCCTGGTCCTGATCCAGCTATGAGACTGATGTGTAGTCTGTGATCTGGTCAACACAGCTGACATTGTCCAAGTCATAAGGCTTCTGGTCATGCCATCAAGCCAGGGGCAATCAAGTTATTGCCCAAGAGACATCCAGCACTTTGCTTGTCTTTTACGTCGATATCAATCATGGCCTCCTTGCTGATGAGTTCATTCTCAACCCTGACAAGCAAATACTACATTGGCTACACTGGCTACCAAACCTGTATCCTTGGTTTCAGGGAGCATCTACTTAGGGTTAAGGTACTTCCTATCGACCACAGAGCGGAAGGCTCCAGTATCCTTAGGGGCATGCTGTTTTCCCCTATTGAAGCTAACTTCCTCCACAAACCCCATTGTGCTAGGATAAGTGTGCTTCACAGCATCTGGGTCCCCCTGCCAGGTGTACATAGCTACTAGATTGAGCAGGACTGGGTCCTTTCACCTCATATAACATGCCTGCTAGCAAGGGCACTGTTGAGTCAGGGTCTTCTGCCTAACATTCTCTCTTAAAGGGAGATTCACAGACACAACATGCATGCATATAACATGCACGCACTTCACAGCCCTACAAACTTCATGTTTTGTACCCTTTGCAGGCACACATATATCCTGCAAATGAATATAACATACAGAGATTGCACACTACTGCATTGTCTCTGTATTTTACCATTCAAAGGCACACAAACATCCAGCATATGCACCCCACAAATCCCCTGTGCAGCACTAGACATCAAACTGATGTAGACTAAGGGTGAGGTAAGCACACAACAGTAGAACTTTAAATTAGTGAGTCTGTAGGCCTAACTCCAGTGAAACTGGTAAGAAGGACCTATTTACTCCTACTGATTACTACATGGTATGCTGCCACCACAGTGCTGCTGCTGATTAACTTCAAGTAAAGGCAGTATCCTTCCCCCACATCGACAATGTCCCTCTGGTTCAACAAGACCGCAATCAGTGAGATAGGTCTATGTTATGGTGCACAAGCATGATCCGTGTTTGCCTAAGATAACACATAAAATCAGCAGTAGACAACCAGACAGTACAGACTGTACAGAATTCCAAAGAAGAATGGCCCACCACAAATGGTGACTGAACATTAAATTAACTGGTACGAAAAAGGTAAGGTCCCACTTTAAAAAAGCAAAGTTTTATGATGTCAAAATGCCGATGGTTCACTGATTTTCATGAATGGGATTACAAAGAGAACTTTGGTTGCTCCTCTTCCAGTTTTATTTCAGAAGACAAATAATTCCCAGTTGAGGTACAGCAAAAAGGATCCCACAGAAAAGCAGAAGCTCAGCCAACACGTGTATCGCCCTTCAGGCGCGTACGCCAGGGCTTTTTTCTCAGGCTGAAATAAAGAAGCGACATACGACTAAAAAATATAGTTCAGTTATATATAACATTAAATTAAACTTGTTAAATGAAGATGATTGGATAAGGTGAGAAAGTTATGACCAATGAGAACATTAACAGACATCAAAATTATACAATTAGTTTACTCCAAGCTCTTCTACTTGCTGTTATTCCATTGACAAAATCTAAACTAATACATTTTATATTCTAGACTTCCTCTTTTTCCGCCTCATCTGTGGATCCTTTGTTTCCACTCCACCGATATTACGAAGTCACAGGAAGAAAGATTAAAAAATATGTTGCGTCACCATTTCTTTACCCTCGAGAAAAAACATACAAGTTAGAAACATATCTTTAAACAATGAAGTTAGTCAAGCTACGGCACACACTAGAAACATTTTATACAGCTTGCATTACACAATTACCTTGCATCTGCTTCTACTTCAATCCAGTAGAGGCCACTAAATACACATTTGTTTTAGTTAAGAAACACACTTTCTCGTAAAGACAGAATAATTCTATCAGCTTAAGTTAGTATGGACAAAATATAGGCTTTACATGAATTAGTGGCCACTCAATTAGTCACATTTTCGTAAACATAAAATTATCTAATTAATTCACACATTAATCTGTAAGTATAATTATGTAAAGACTCGAGATTTCATCAGTAAAATCTATGCTCTCATAATCCCTTCTCTGATGACTATATATGTCATCACACAAACACTCAAAATAAATTTATTTCATTTCAAAATGTAGAATCTTGATTCTTTCACCTTTTTATAAAGTGTCTTTCTCCTTGAATTTCTCTTGTAAAATCTTTCCATTTGAACATCTACCCTCCTATGATTCTTTTCAAATCTTCTTCTTTTAATTATAAAAAATATTTAATATATTCCCCAAATTCCAATTAGACAAAACACAATAATCAAAATCCATTTGACTAATTTTAATATAATGCCTTCTCCCAAGTTTCCAAGCCAATTTGCCAGTGAAGCAATTCATTTGCCAGCTTTTTCCACCCAACAGTAGTTTCAGTTAATTCTTTTAGTTCTGTTTTATCCTTTATTAAATTATTAATCAAACCTCTAACTAATTTAGTATTGTCTGGTATATATGAACAACAGTGACGCGGACCAAGTGATTTGCAAACTCCGCTCTCTTTTGCTAAGAGAATTGTCTAATGCAAGGCGGTTCTGAAGGGCCATAGCCATTGTAGCAGCCATTCCAGTATCTAAGAGGAGAAGAGATCCTGAATAATCCGTTAACATGTTATCCACAACTGTAGACAACTCCTGTATTTTATTGAATTCAGAACAACCCCCACTGAAGGAATTATTGCTCCAAATATGCCTCCCACAATGCCAGAAACTGATTCTCGCTTGTGTCTCATTTGAATTTCAGTGAATTTGAGAAACTTAATTAAGTCTTCCAGCTGGTACATTTTCAGAAAGACTATTCCCAAATAACATGTGCCATACCATCCTCTACGAAGAGGATACTAAGCATTCTTTCCACAAATATTGTACACACCAAGCACTGGAGTATCCTGACCATTCAGCATAAAATTCCATTTACTCTGGAAAAAAAAACACGTCTACATTTACTTGTACCCACATATATTCTATCAAAGTAACTTTGAGGCTTATATATACAAAGCGTCCCTACATGTTGTGCATCTAACGCTAACTTCCTTTGTTTAGTGATGTCAGTGTAAGCATTATCAATCCCAGGTCTACGGTGAACTATTCCCTTATCTATCTCAGCTTTGATTGCTCTTCTCCTGTTTTCTGTGTTATCTAAAATCTTCTTTTCTACTGGCGAAAGCAAGTAGGTTCAAAGAAACCCTTTACTAAAACTATATAATTTTCCTTAGCTATTCTACTTAAATATCTATTCACAAGCACATGGAAAAAGACTACATCATAATTAGAAAATAAATATTGAATATATTCCTGGTCATAGAACCGTGTTAGTAAAAGACTACAACTTATAGCATAAGTAAGCGGTAAACTATGATAAGCAATCCCCTTCTCAACAGAGGCTGGAATCTGTGTAGAGACATAATTGTTCACATCCATTACATGAACATACTCATGCAATAAGCGATAGAAGACATTAGAAGAAAGTTCCTTCTCTTCGTGTAAGTATTTATCATCTATTTTAAACCTATCGATTGCTGAAAGAGTAGTAGTGGACTCTAAAGGACTAACAGTTGTGAGTATTTCTACAGCATGGTTGGCTCCATTCGTCTCAAAAACAAACACACTCACAATCAATAACAAGCATACATAACACAAACAATTGCCAAACCAATACCTATACATGTACAATGACTATTTTTAGTGTGTTGGTTGTTAAAGTTTCGTGTGGTCTGTAACTAAACAGTAGAAGTAATAAAATATGGCTCTGCAGCAAAAATCTAAACAAAAACAAAAGACAAACAAATTTAAAAAATCTTCAACTTTCATCTTCAGTCTTCAATCTCTCCTATTTTCATTCACACTATCAGGATTCTCATTCTCAAAAATAGGCAAAAATGTTGTCAAATCAGTTTAGCAGCTTGCCAAGTCAGATTATCAAAGTCTCTTTTAGGTACGACTTCAGTAAAGTCTTTTCATTTACTTTTCAAACACTCAGCATCAGTTTTTTCCTTTTTCTCTTCACGTACCAAAATATAAACTTGGAATGTCTCTAAGAAAATTCAAAAACTCTTCTTGACATTCATTTGTAGTCACACATGCCCACTCCGGACCAGAATATTTCCGATTTACAACTCTCTTTCTTTTCACTCTTTGACTACTTCCAGCTTCTCCTTCGTTCAACTCGTTTTCTTCATGAATTGGTGGAACCATGTTTATCTTCCCTGCTTCTGAACTCTTCTCTGGCCAGTTGTCACCTTTCAAAGGCCTTCTTGTTAACACTCTTTTCAGAATTGAATTCAAACTCTTCTCCTTTGACGTTACCGCAACTGATTCAGGAGGAATCAAACCCTCTTGACTTGGATCTGTCTCAACTCCCTTTCCATTGGGGTGAGTCACCTGTTCAGCCTGGTTCGTCAGACCAGCTGCTTCTGAGGACACCCTCCTCTGAGCAGTGCTTCTCTCGACCGGTACTCTCTCTTGTTCTCCTTGGACTGGTTCTTATACCACTCCATTCGTGGATGTCACCCTCCAAGATATTCTCCAGTTTGTCTGATAAAGGAGTAGGTAAATCAATAGGAACGCTTCCAGGTACAATCTCCAACTCTTTCTCTCTCTCGCCGTGGAATACGTTTAGCTGCAAATAATCTCAACAGCTCTTCTTCTTGCTATTTTGGATTGTTCACCTTCCGAGTGTGGCTTGCATGCACCCAGTTCCCAAGTCCTACACAGCTGTTGTTGTTATTAATATCACCTGGTAGGGTCCTTTCCTCCTTGGCTCTAAGCACGACTTCCTCACGTGCTTACAAATGACGACCCAATCACCAGCTTTCAGGTTGTGTCCTTGGCCTAGAGATTGTTGAAGTGTGGTTACTTTCACCTGATGATAAAAAAATTGAACCACATCAGCCAGACCTTTGCAGTAATCTAACACCATGTCATCTGTAATATTTATAGGAACATTCACAGGTACTGCTGGTAGTCTCATAGCTCTACCCATGAGGATTTAATGGGGCAACAATCCTGTTTTCTTGTCAGGAGTACTTCTCATTGACATTAGAACCAACGGCAAAGCATCTGACCATTTCAAGTTTGTGGATGCACACACCTTTGCCAGTCTGGACTTTAGAGTTCCATTCATCTGCTCTACGAGTCCTGAAGCTTCTGGGCGGTAACTACAATGGAGTTTCTGCTCAATGTTTAAAGCAGAACATAGCAACTTTATCACTTCATTGTTGAAGTGGCTTCCTCTATCTGATTCCAAAGAGACCGGGAAACCGAAACTTGGAATTAACTCTCTAGGCAGTAATTTAGCTACTGGGAGACTATCATTTCTCCTTGTACGGTAAGCCTCAATCCAGAGACAAAAAATGCACATAATCACCAACACATACTTCAAACCAGCACATCCAGGTATCTCAATGAAATCCATTTGCATTCTGCTAAATGGTCCTCCTGCCATGCCAATGTGTCCCATATTAACCACTGTCCCCTTGCCAACATTCATCTGCTGGCAGACGATGCATCTATGGCAAACTGCTTCAGCAACTTGTCTAAATTTCGGATTAAACCAGTGCTGCTTAAAACTCCGAACCACTGCATCTCTCCCTATGTGTGCCTGACCATGATAGTATCTAGCCATTTGAGTCAGTAGACTGGCAAAACTACCTTCCCCTCTGCTGTCACCCAGACATAATCTTCTCTCTGGACACATTTACGTTTGATCCAATCCTTGTGCTCTTCTTTAGAAACTCAGTCTTGTAGAGCCTTCAGCTCTTTCAAAGTATCAATAATTTGCATAGCAAAATTCATATACACTTTATCATTTTCAGGTAATAATTCCCAATTTCCTTCGAATGATATGCCATTCAGGGCACAGAATCTTGCAACCTTATCTGCATATGCATTTCCCAATGACACGTAATCTTGTGACCTCTGATGTGCCTGCATTTCACCACAGCAATTGTCTCTGGCTTCTGAACAGCTTGTAACAACTCATGAATTTTCTCACCATTCCTTACTGGTGAACCAGAAGAAGTTAGGAAACCTCTCTGTGACCATATCTGGCCAAAGTCATGCACAATGCAGAATCCATATTGACTCGCATCGGGCTCGAAATTTGGCATACTCTAATAAAAGCCACCAATTCTGCTACTAGTGCAGAAAACACTCCCTGAAGCTATAAAGCTTCCAGTATGCCAGTGATACATACTGAACATCCTGCTCTCAAAGTGCCCACATTATCTCTTAGGCAGGAACCATCAACAAAGATAATTTGATCATTGTCTTCCAGGCAGGTGTCTCTAATATCTGCTCTGGGTTTTGTGTAATTTCTAAACAATCATGTTCAGTATCATCCAATTTATTTGAAGCAACATTTTCAACCTGAAGTAAAGTTGTTTGACCTTAGGATTGCAGTCTCATATCTGGTCAGCCTAGAAAGGGTCAGATACTGTGTCTTTGAACGAGTCAACAGAATTTCTATTGAATAGGGATCCTTCACAGTAAGAAGGTATCCCATAACAATATTCTCACTTTGGGCAATACTCTGGTCTACTACTGCAACGGACCGCAAGCATCCTGGTAAAGCTGCTGCGACCGGATCCAAAGTAGCTGAAAAATATGCTACTGGACTATTGACACCACCATGTGTCTGAGTCAAAACAGACAAAGAACATGCATCACGTACATGACAAAACAACAGAAAACTCTTGGTGTAATCAGGCATACCTAAAGCTGGAGCTTGACACAAACTCTCTTTCACATCAGTGAACGCTTTCATATACTCTGCATCCATTATTATAGGATCAGAAACATCTTAATGAGTCAATCTCTGTAAAGGCTTTGAGATAACTGGGAAATTTGGAATCCAGTGGCGACAACAACCAACCATTCCCAAAAATATCCTCACATCTTTGTGTACTTGGTACTCTCATCTGCAAAATTGTCACAACTCTCTCTCTCGAAATTCTCCTTGTTTCTTTCTCAATCAGATGACCCAAATTTTTCGCCTCTCTCTGACATTACTGCAATTTAGTAGGGGACACTTTATGACCATTGTCTCTCAGGAAATTCAGCAATGCAAATTTATCATATTTACATCCTTCTGTTGTCTTTGATGCAATTAATAATCATCTATGTATTGTACCAATGTCTATTGATAGGGCATCACCAGTGACTCTAGATTATTTTTCAAGATCTTTTTGAAAATAGATGATGACTCTGGAAACCCCTATGGAATTTTACACCAACAGTAGACTCAGCCCAAGAATTTAAAACACAAGAGATATCTACTGTCCTCATGAAGAAGCATGGAGAAAAATGCTTGACCCAGGTCTAACACAGTAAACCATTCTGCATCACATGGGATCTGAAACATAATCACAGCTGGATTTGGCACAATTAGACAACACAGCCACAATATCATTTATTTTCCTCAGATCTTGTACAAGATGAATTTTCCCACTTGGTTTTCTCAAACCCATAATTGGTGAATTTCATGGGCTAATTAACACCTCTCTCAAGATTCCCTTCTCCACAAACTGCTCTATCAATGGTCTTATGCCCTCAATTGCCTCAATTGTCATCAGATATTGTTGAGTCTGAGGGAAAACCACATTCGGCTTCACTTCAGCTCTGACTGATTCTACTCCTTTGATCAACCCAATATCCTTTCCTGAAAGATCTCAAACTATAGACTTAACAGTCTTTTGCAAATCAACCGGAAGATCTTTTACTTAAAAAACTGGAAAGAAATTAATCAAAGGTGCTTCTTCAATCTCTGGCTCATCAAAACTAACCAAAGGAAATGCCCCAGACACAGACTCACTGTTTACAGTAATTGTTGACTCTTCATCATCACTGTTTGTCCGAATCTCAATTCCCTCATCCGTACAAGTAATTGAACATCTTGTTTTACACGACAGATCTCTACCCAGGAGTGACACTGGACTTGAGTCACAAACTTATGCAAACCCTTAAAATTACCAATCTTAACAATAACTGGTTCTATAACAGGATTTGTCAAATGTTTGTTTGCAACTCCCACAATCTGAACTGTCCTCCCTGACAGGGGTAAATCTGGAACCTCTACAGATCTCACTGTTGAGCATGTAGCTCCAGTATCAACAAGAAAATAAACTGCGTGACCATGCACTTTTCCCTTAACATAAGGACCTTTCTGATCCACTTCTAATAATGTAGCCATCACATACTCATCTGAACTATCCGTCAGCCATTCATCATTTATTTCATTCTCATTATGTAAAGGAAATTGATTTACTGTATTGTCACTCTGATTTGATATCTGATTTGTGACCACCTGAGAAAGCATCACCTGTTGCTGATCCATAGGACTTTGCGACACTTGCAGTTGTCTAGGTATTTGAATTTGTTGTGCAGGCACCATCTGCACCTGTGGCTGTAAGTGCTGTACTTGGGGCATTTGCACTTGCTGTACCTGCAGTTGTACATTTTGCACATTCTGCATTGGCTATAAAGTTTGGAAACATTGCATCGGATTTACATTATTCTGGAAATTTTGAATTTGACCTCTCATTCTTGGTCGTATCATGCTCTGAAAAGTATTTATACCATTTGTCTGTTGAACAACACCCCCTTGATTCAGCATTGGGCACTGCCGTTTCCAATGTCCAATTGCCCCGCAAATATGACAAGGTAACATTCTTTTTCCCTGCTGCTCTCCTTGCATCATCACAGAATTCAAATCTACACCTCGATTAACAACCGGAAGTGTCATTCCACCACGTCCTTTACCTCTGCCTTGATTCTGAAACATACCATTTCCCTGCAGCTGCTGCTGAAAATTCCCTTGAATTCCTGTCTGTGCAGCCTAAATCTGCATCACTATTGCTTTTTCTTTCAACTTTCTCTGCTTCAATTCAGCCTCATCACTACAGTATTTCGCAGACTGTAACACTTCATCAATCAGTTTTGCTTGCCAACAGATCAAATGACTCTTACATCTGGCCAATCTCTGGTCTCAATCCTTCGACAAACCTGAACACAAAATGAATCGTGTCTTTTGGCTCGATTGTTTCTGTACCACTGTAATGTTTAAACGCTTTTAACAACCTTTCATAGTATGCATGGATCTATTCTTCCCCTTCCTGAGCTGTGCTACCTACGCATGCCAATCAATGTTTTTAGGCAAAATTCTTGTCTTCAGGAACTCAATAACATTATAGTAATATTTCATTACTTCAGGAGATGGTGCACCTGTTTTCTGATCTCTTTGAGGTTCAATTGTAGGCCAATCAACACTCCTTTCACACTCAGTCCACAAAACGGCTGGAACGACAATCTCAAAGATTGTATTCAAATGCTCCTACAGGCATTTTGGAAGTTTCACAAACCTGTCTGCTGATACCATTCCACTGGTTTCTCTCTCAACCTGGGGTAATCATTTGTAAAACTAAAAATATCACTACTGCTTCAAGGTACATGTACAAAATTCCCTCCTGGAGTTTCTCTCATCGGAAACATTTTTACTGGTTCTCTTGTCTGTGGTATATCTACAAGTAGAGTATCTAGATCTTTCTTCAGCCTTTCTCGTTTCATGACCCACCTGCCTTCCCATTTTTCCAATGCTCTCTAAATTAGTACTCTCTCAAGTAATTCTCTAAGGTGTGTTTTCATCCCTGCAGACCTCATGTGTTCAAAATCTTCAGGTTCAAAATGTAATCTATAACTTCTCTTCAAGTTCTTCATTTTTGTAAGATCTATTTCATATTTGTCTGCTGATTCCTGTAACTGCTGATGTACTTAAGCTGCTCTCTCTACAATTAATCTACACAAGTATCTCATCTGGACTTCGGTATATGATTCAAGTCTATTTACTCCCATTGTCCCTTCAAGAAGGTCACCTGCTTCCATTGATAATCTTCTTTTGTTTATAACTTCAACTCCCTTATTTTGATTCTCTGGGACTTTTGAAACACTCAAATCTTCCAACCATTTTGTTATTTACTGCGCAGTCAGACCCTTCAATTAAACATTATCAGGCTGAACAATTAGTAATTGCTGCTGCATTGAACTCACACATTGGGGAGTCAATCTCCTCTCCTGGCCACTGCATGGTCCAATTATTTCAGAATTTCTAACAGGAGACAGATCTATTAAAGACCTTGACTTGTTTAGAATCTGTCCCTTAAAGGACATCAGTCCAATGTTTCCATTCTGACTTTGAACTCCTTGATTCACTACACCCTTGTTGCCCTGGACATCTAACGGCATAGGTGGACCAAATGTAATTGGAACTGAAATCGCATCTGGGCTTCTGGTTTCCATATTCTGAGGCTACATTATTCACTTATTCTGCATCTGTGGTAACAATATCGGAGTAGGCTCTTTCTAAATCAATCTCAGCTCTTGTGGATTCTGACTTGAAGATAACACTAAATTAGTAGTTGTCTTCACAATTGGAACATCTGGATAAATCTCAGGAATATTAATCTCTGGTAGCTGTCCATTGTCTGTCAACTGATTAAAGCTACTCTGCATCGGTATTTGCCCAAAAGGACTAGTCTGTCCTGAGCTCTGTGAACTCTGTGCCAGTGAACTCTGGTTCATGCTAGGATTAACCTGTACAGAATTCTCAGTTGTGTTATGATCACTCTGAACTGAACTCTGTGATGCTACAGCTGGTATTGGTGCAGTAGGACTTATTCCACTAGTACCAGACCCTTCTTAAGCCACATATGGTGGTGGACGATTTAAAAAAATCTGTGTAATAAACTCATCATCGTCCGATTCATCATTATTGAACAAAACCCTTTTAGGCTCTTTTGATGGCTGCTCTTTGACTGCCGAAGAACTCTTTTAAATTTTCTTTGAAACCTTATTTGTCTCATTTTCATTGTCTTTTGCTATTGCTGGAAACAAACACCTTGTAAAGTATTGAGTCTCCACTGTCTCTGCTCACTGTCCCATCTAGCCTCCACTAGTGACTATTCTGCCCTTCTCATTCTTTACTCAAATTTCAAAGACTGTTGCTGTCTAGCTACTTGCTCCCAGATCGCTAAAGCTTCAAACTGAGCTGGTCTCGTGGAGGTCTCAGACCATACATCTTCTGTCTCAAATTCTCCAAAATCCTCACATTAAATGTACCATTTTCCGGAAAAGCTAAACAACCTTCCTTCTTTGTAATCTTAATCTAGTGTTTTAACCAACGACATGCTCTGGTACCTTTCTCCTCAATTACAGTATATGCCGGAGTACCTTCTGGTGGACAAATGTCTTATTCCTTTACAAATACTCATCCCCTCTAAGAGAACTTTTAAAGCTTTGAAAAACTTCAAAATAATAATCAGGAAGTGACTACAATCCCACTGTCCTCTCCAACCCCATTCTCGTTCAATTGCACTACATGAATGTCCATCAATCCATGCGTGACCCTTCTCACTAACCAACCTATCCCAGTGTGGCATAAAACTGACATCACACACACACACACAGCAGCTGACAAAGTCTTATGGCTTGTCCTCCTAGACTCGAAACACTCAAACTAAAATGCAAAAATTAATCATGAGCACTTCTTCAAAACCAAAAAAAAAAACTAAAATTCTCTATTTACTATAGCTAGGGTAACACAATCGCTTCAGGAACCTTCCAAATTTCACTGTGGGCTCTCGCTCTTGGAGTTATTCTTTTTCACTGTTCCCCAGATTCGCAAGCAAAATTTGACCTGGAAATTTCAACCTCAACTGATCAATTTAGACAGTCCTGGTGCACATAGAACTCGACAAATCTCAGTCAAAAATTTCAAACACTCAATTTAACTTGCAAATGCGACTTACCAACCACGCCCGATTGATCTACTAAATAGACAAATTACAACACCAAGTGTCTCACTACACTTTTCAATATACTCCGGAGTCGTAGACTTCTACCATCAGGTCTGGGTTATCACCAACCACATGGACAATTTTTCCGAGCACCAAGCACCACACACATGTGAAGTTCGCCGACTTCCCTACTCACTTACTTCAGAGTACGCCAACTCTCTTTTTAACACTATTTTCTTCTTCTGGAGTACGCCAACTCCCCTAAAAACTCACAAACAACTCAATCAACTGCAAATTAGCTAAAGCTGTGCAAGAGCATATTCTACTCACTCAATCTAACACCAGAACACTTAGAACACTCCCTACCAACCCAGGGAACCTCCAAGGACCGGGGAAAGTCACTTTAGACATCTAGCAACTCATTTTATTAAATTTGAACAACATCTTAAAAAATTTATATTCAAACACATTCATTTTCACAATTTATGACACAAGCAATGACATCATCAAAAATATACATAACCAAAACTGTTAACATGGAGAACTCCTAGCTATAGTTCTAGTCACCTAGGACTGAATAGTGGATTTCACAAATAAGGTTAATGAACCGAACCGGATCTGTTTTGAGAAAAAGTAATTCGAAAAAGGTCATAACCATCGCATATAACAAAAGATAATCGATTGAACCTCAATAACCTCACCAGTTTATTAAGAAGTTAATAATTTGTTTCCCTATATTAACAACGCTAAAGTCACAAAAATAATTCTCAAACACATATGATACGTATACAGAAAGAATAAAGGCTGATTCGAACGCCGTATACATCTGAGTTTAATCAACGCAAAAAGACAAATTATCTCAATAGTTATAAGACAAAACCATAGCAATAGAATCTGAGCAAAAGAAATTGAATACATCTGAATAATGATAAGACAAAGAAATATCAAAGACAAATCATGTGCATGTGAGTAACGCCTCCCTATCCACTAATTAGCATTGACGTGCTGGGCTTCATGTAAAGGTTTTAGTAACTCAAATTTAGAAAACATCTAGCTAGGGTGCTATCGAAAACTTCGTCAGTGGGACAGCAACATCAGGCACCAACATCAGGATAGGAACAGGAATAAGGACAGGGGTAATGGTTTAGAATTTTGGACTATAAAATACACTAAACCATCTAGCATACGTTCTTCAAAAAGCAATAAAATCTCTAGGTCTCAGGATACACAAGAATCCCAAAGAAGAATGATCCTCTAACAGTGGTGACTGAACATAATTTATTTTTTAACAATATTTTTATTGGTTTTATGTTTCAAGTATGCAATACAAACTGTTCGATTATCAGTAGCAGGATCACTTAAAGCATTATCCAGTGTTTAAACCATTTAACAACCACAACCCCCCTCCTTTGAACACATCTCGGAATCCTACCAATCCTACAGTATCATTTCTTGCTGCAATTGCCTGAAGCTTAACGTGTGTCGACTATCTTTGGGGGTGTACGCGCGTGACCAGCGTGGACCATATGCTACCGGGCCTGTGTGCTCAGCCTTCTGCCAGGGGCCCCCTTTAGGCTAGTGGGTGTGGGAGGCTCCCAAATTGGTACCACGCCCTGTGCATTGTTGGTGGTCCTGCGTTAGAGAGCTGATGGGGCATGAATACAGGAGGAAGAGGGGGGAGGGAGATATTGATTCTGTTATGGCTGGCCAGGCTGCGCCTCTATTGTGGGAGATGTGGGGAGATTTATATCGCGCTTGTTGCAGGTATGTGTTCACTGATTCATGGGGGCATATCATCGTTTTTGGCTTCAAGTTTAGTTACCAGGGTGTCCCAGGTAGAACTACCTGTATGGTACCGCCCTTCACGCGTCAGTTTCTTTAGTACCTGGTGTTCAGTGCGGGCCCACCGCAGTATTAGAATGTACCAAGATTTACGATCAGGAGCACTTGAGGCTTTCCAATGCATCGCTATGAATCTCTTATACATTAAACAGGCAAGGTCTACGAATTTGTGTAAGTGTTTTTGTTTTTTAGGTCTCTCCCTTAATCCCAATAGACAAGACCAGGGGTCTGCTATCAGCTCAAGCCCCGTTAACTCGGAGATCTCCCATACCACCTCCAACCAGGCTGTTAGTATGGTGGGGCAGTCCCATACCATGTGGTAGATGGATGCTGACGCTGCTTTGCATCTGGGGCATGCTGGTTCAGAGCCAGGGAACATTCGCTTTATCCTGGAAGGGGATAAGTATGTTTGGTGCGTGTAGTTAAATTGAGTGTACCTGAATCTTGGATTTCTTGAGACTCCACGGGTGTGATACAAGGCTTTTGGCCAGTCCGCCTGTAGGATTGGGGCGGTAAGTACAGCGTTCCATCTCTCCCGGGCTTTCTCCGCTTGTGGCTCAGGAGATTTGTTTAGGATTTTGTACAAATAGGATACTATTTTTATTTGGTCATTGTATTGTAAGAGATGATGTATCACCGGGGAGACCGCTGGTTCCGAGGTACCTGCCCCCCACATCTTTTTTATTGCGTGGCATATGGCGTGGTATGTCAGGAACTGGCCGGGGCTTATCTCTGTGAGGGCCTGAAGAGCCTCAAATGACATAAGCTTGCCATCCTCGAAGCAGTCGCCCACTGTCTGTATTCCCGCCTCCATCCATGCCCGCGGCGCCCGCATTGCATCTGTAATCCCCCCCCCATTAGGTAGTCCAATGGTATATGTGGGGAATAGGGGAGCTTGTCCGCTCCACTTTGCAGAAATTTAGCCCAGCACGTGTGTGCCACCGCAAGCAGTGGGCTAATGTGTTCCGACTTAGGGTGTTTAGATGTCAGCCACCCTATCAAGGGGGTCCCATTCAACCAGGACTCCAAGCAAGTAGATTCTGCCTGTGCTGGCCTGTGGATCCAATTTTCAACCCACTGCAGCTGTGCAGCTGCATAATAGCGTTCGAAGTTGGGGGCTCCCAGCCCGCCCACATCTACCGGCCGTTGTAGCGTGGCTAGGGCCACACGTGCTCTGCCTCCTCCCCAAATGAGCTGCAGCAGCGCTGTATTTAAGTTTCGGAAAAAGCTTTTGGGAATGGTTATCGGTAGGGCCACGAAGTAGTATAGCAGTCTGGGTAGGATCAACATGTTTGCGATCGCCACCTTGCCAGGCGGCGAGAGCGGGAGCTTGTTCCAGAACTGCAGTGAGCCTTTTATGGAGGTCAGCGCCCTCCCCAGGTTTCCATCTCTCAGGTCTTCTGTGCTGTGGTATATGTTTATCCTGAGGTATTTGAATGTTTCCGGACACCACTTTAGACGGCCTAACTGAGGAGCATCCTGATTCATGGGTGACCGCTTTGCCAGAGGAAACGCGCACGACTTTTCCCAATTTACCACTAGGCCTGACAGGTATCCGAACTCAGCCAATAAGGATATCACTAAGGGAACGAGTGCACAGCCATTTCGGATATATATTAAGGCATCGTCTGCGTATAGCGAGATCGTGTGATAGAGACCGTTCCTGGTTATTCCCCATTCGTGTTCCATGAGGCGTACTCTTGCTGCTAGAGGTTCCATTGCTATAGCAAACAGTAACGGGGATAAGGGGCAGCCCTGCCTTGTACCCCAGAAAATCGAAAAGCTGTCGGAGATCACCCCACCCATCTTCACCCTTGCACTTGGGCTGGAGTACAGTGTCCGGACCCAGCGGATATAGTTGGAGCCTAATCCTATGTGGGCCATTGTAGCCAAGAGGTAATCCCACTCGAGCGTATCGAAGGCTTTTTCGATATCTAATGAAAGCACTATTTCCTCTTGTGCGTCACGGGGAGTATCCCCCATTATGCTCAGTAGTCTGTGAATATTTAGAAAGGTGTTGCGCCTTGGAATGAAGCCATTTTGGTCTGTATGTATCAATGAGTGCATGAGGGGGCCTAATCTGTTAGCTAGTATTTTGCCTAGTATTTTACAGTCTATGTTTAGAAGTGATAGTGGTCTATAGGATTTGACATCTGTGGGATCACGACCTTGTTTAGGGAGTACCACTATCATAGCTTCTCTTTGGGATGTGGGCAGGCATTCATTAGTCCACGCTTCTACAAACACCCTTAAAAGATGAGGTTTCTGGCAAGATAGGTGGGCCTTGTAATATTCTGACGGGAGGCCATCTGCGCCAGGCGCTTTATTTCTAGGCAGCTGTGCAAGGGCTAATTCTATTTCATCCATCCTTCTATTTTTTCTCTATCTATTTGTGATAATTGTGGCAGTAGGGAGTCTACGAGAAAAGCCTCAAGTTGTGGAGTAGTGCATGAGGTGCGTTTGGTGTATAAGTTTGAATAATATTTCCTAAACGCCTCGTTTATCTCTGCCTGCGTGGTGGCCATAGCTTGAGCACCCACGCGTATGGCCCCTATTGGAGATTGCTGTCTGTCCTCGCGGAGCAGCCAAGCTAACAGTCTACTTGATCTGTCCCCTTCTATTTGCACCCTTATTAAGTGATAGTTATAGTCATGACAACGGAGTTTGCTGTCGGCGTCATTATATTTTGAGCGCCTCTCTTTTAGGACAGTGTGAGGGACTTCTGCCCAAGTTTGGTGGAGGTAAGTCCTTGCCTCACCTCGCTGGGCTGCATTGCTGGGAACCGCGACTTTGCAGCTACTCCGGCCCCTGTGCACTTCCGGCGGAAATCCTTTGTGCACAGCCAAGCCTGGGTCCACGGCACTCTAACCTGCATTGCACGACTTTCTAAGTTGGTCTCCGGCGACGTGGGACTCCTTTGTGCAACTTCGGCGAGCACCGTTTCACGCATCCTCGTAGTGCCTGTTTCTGGCACTTCTCCGGGTGCTACCTGCTTCAGTGAGGGCTCTTTGTCTTGCTCGACGTCCCCTCTCTCTTCAGGTCCAATTTGCGACCTCCTGGTCCCTCCTGGGCCCCAGCAGCGTCCAAAAACGCAAAACGCACGATTTGCGTGTAGCAAGGCTTGTTGGCGTCCTTCCGGCGGGAAAACACTTCTGCATGACTCTCCAAGGCGAGAGGGATCCGTCCACCAAAGTCTCTAGCCCTTTTCGTTCCTGCAGAAACCTCAGCTTCCTCCAGTCCAGTCGAAGCTTCTTTGCACCCGCAGCTGGCATTTCCTGGGCACCTGCCCATCTACGACTTGCTTGTGACTTTTGGACTTGGTCCCCTTGTTCCACAGGTACCCTAGATTGGAAATCCACAGTTGTTGCATTGCTGGATTGTGTCTTTCCTGCATTATTCCTCTAACACGACTATTTTGTCCTTAGGGGAACTTTAGTGCACTTTGCACTCACTTTTCAGGGTCTTGGGGAGGGTTATCTTTCTAACTCTCACTATTTTCTAATAGTCCCAGCGACCCTCTACAAGGTCACATAGGTTTGGGGTCCATTCGTGGTTCGCATTCCACTTCTGGAGTATATGGTTTGTGTTGCCCCTATCCCTATGTTTCCCCATTGCATCCTATTGTAACTATACATTGTTTGCACTGTTTTCTAAGACTATACTGCATATTTTTGCTATTGTGTATATATATCTTGTGTATATTTCCTATCCTCTCACTGAGGGTACACTCTAAGATACTTTGGCATATTGTCATAAAAATAAAGTACCTTTATTTTTAGTATAACTGTGTATTGTGTTTTCTTATGATATTGTGCATATGACACTAAGTGGTACTGTAGTAGCTTCACACGTCTCCTAGTTCAGCCTAAGCTGCTCAGCTAAGCTACCATTATCTATCAGCCTAAGCTGCTAGACACCCTATACACTAATAAGGGATAACTGGGCCTGGTGCAAGGTGCAAGTACCCCTTGGTACTCACTACAAGCCAGTCCAGCCTCCTACATTGGTTGTGCAGTGGTGGGATAAGTGCTTGAGACTACTTACCACTCTTGTCATTGTACTTTTCATAAGAGAAAAATATACAAAACAAGGTCAGTGTATATACACATAGCCAAAAAGTTTTGCATTTCCTCTTTTCACTCTTTTCTAAGTGCTGAAAAGTACTCCTAAACTTTCAAAAAGTAAAAGTTTAAAAAGTTTTTTTTTCTGTCTTTCCAAAAAGTTCTGAAAACTTTTGTCTCTTTCTCTATCACTTTAACTCTCTCTAAAAAATGTCTGGCACAGGCCAAAGTGTTGATCTGTCCAAACTTGCATATGACAACCTTAGCTGGAAGAGAGCAAGGAGTCTCTGTATAGAGAGAGGTTTGAGTGTAGGGAAGAATCCTGCCTTGGAACTGTTAATTAACATGCTTAGAGAACAGGATAAGGCCAGAGGTGGCCCATCTGTTGAAAAAGTACCTAATAGTTCCCAATCTGATTCAGGGACTCCCCCAGGAAAAGATTCAGGAAAGAAACTTTCTAGCCTGCCCATTACTAGACAATCTAGCATAGATGGTAATGATGATGAGCCACACCAAAGAAATAGTGTTGTCTCACATCATGGCAAAAGCATTTATTCTCACCATACTGGTAGTAATGTTTCTGTAAACCAAGCTGTTAAGTTGGCTTCTGTAAGGGACAGGTCTCCTTCTGTTCATTCCCATCATAGCTCTGTTTCTAGAAATGTCCCTCCCACCAACCCTGATGACAGAATGTTAGAGAGGGAACTCAATAAGTTGAGGGTGGAACAAACCAGACTGAAGCTTAAAAAGCAACAGCTGGATTTGGATAGACAGTCTTTTGAATTAGAGAAGGAAAGACAGAAGTTGGGTTTAGATACCCATGGTGGCAGCAGCAGTATTCCCCATAGTCATCCTGCAAAAGAGCATGATTCCAGGAATCTGCACAAGATAGTTCCCCCTTATAAGGAGGGGGATGACATTAACAAGTGGTTTGCTGCACTTGAGAGGGCCTGTGTTGTACAGGATGTCCCTCAAAGGCAGTGGGCTGCTATCCTATGGCTATCATTTAGTGGAAAAGGTAGGGATAGGCTCCTTACAGTGAAAGAAAATGATGCCAATAATTTCCAAGTTCTTAAGAATGCACTCCTGGATGGTTATGGCTTAACCACTGAACAGTACAGGATAAAGTTCAAAGAGACCAAAAAGGAGTCCTCACAAGACTGGGTTGATTTCATTGACCATTCAGTGAAGGCCTTGGAGGGGTGGTTACATGGCAGTAAAGTTACTGATTATGACAGCCTGTATAACTTAATCCTGAGAGAGCATATTCTTAATAATTGTGCGTCTGATTTGTTGCACCAGTACTTGGTGGACTCTGATCTGACCTCTCCCCAAGAATTGGGAAAGAAGGCAGACAAATGGGTCAGAACAAGAGTGAACAGAAAAGTTCATACAGGGGGTGACAAAGATGGCAACAAAAAGAAGGATGGTAAGTCTTCTGACAAGGGTGGGGACAAATCTAAAAATGAGTCTTCATCAGGCCCACAAAAACACTCTGGTGGGGGTGGTGGGCCCAAATCCTCCTTTAATCAGAACAAGGAAAAGAAACCATGGTGCTATTTATGTAAAATAAAAGGCCATTGGACAACAGATCCCAGTTGTCCAAAGAAAGGCACCACAGCTCCTACCACTACAACCCCTACTGCTACACCTAGTGTCCCTACTAATAGCAGTGGTGGTGGGAGCAAACCTACTAATAGCCAATCCAAGGGAGTAGCTGGGCTCACTTTTGGTAATTTAGTTGGGGTTGGTCTGATTAGGGAGACCACAGAGGCTACTTTAGTCTCTGAAGGGGCTATTGATTTAGCCACTTTGGTTGCTTGCCCCCATAACTTGGAGAAGTACAAGCAACTAACCCTAATAAATGGTGTTGAGGTCCAGGCCTACAGGGACACAGGTGCCAGTGTCACAATGGTGATTGAGAAACTGGTGCACCCTGAACAACACATACTTGGACACCAGTACCAAGTAACCGATGCTCACAACATAACACAAAGCCACCCCATGGCTGTTGTAAATCTCAACTGGGGGGGGGGTAACTGGTCCAAAGAAAGTTGTGGTAGCTTCAGATTTACCTGTAGACTGTCTATTAGGGAATGATTTGGAGACATCAGCTTGGTCAGATGTGGAGTTGGAGGCCCATGCAGCAATGCTGGGCATCCCAGGGCATATTTTTGCTTTGACAAGGGCTCAGGCCAAAAAGCAAAAAGGACAGGGAAGCTTGGATCCTGGAACAATGGACCAAGTGCTCCCTAAAGCTAGGGCTAGTAGAAGCAAACCACTTCCTACTATCCCTCCCTCTACAGTGGATTCTACTTCTGAGGAAGAAGAATTCCCTCCCTGTGCAGAACCTACACCACAGGAGCTGGAAGCAGACACTGCTGAGCTTTTGGGTGAAGGGGGGCCTGCCAGAGAGGAGCTGAGTGTGGCACAGCAAACCTGTCCCACATTAGAGGGTCTCAGACAGCAAGCTGTCAAACAGGCTAATGGGGATGTCAGTGACTCTCACAGAGTTTACTGGGAGGACAACCTCTTGTACACTGAGCATAGGGATCCTAAACCTGGAGCTGCCAGGAGATTAGTGATTCCTCAGGAGTACAGAAAGTTCCTCCTAACACTGGCACATGACATTCCCCTAGCTGGGCACCTGGGTCAAATGAAAAGTTGGGACAGATTGGTTCCATTGTTTCATTGGCCTAGGATGTCTGAGGACACAAAGGAATTTTGTAAGTCCTGTGAAACCTGTCAAGCCAGTGGCAAGACAGGTGGCACTCCAAAGGCACCCCTTATCCCACTGCCTGTGGTTGGGGTTCCCTTTGAAAGGGTAGGGGTTGACATAGTTGGCCCCCTTGACCCTCCTACTGCTTCAGGCAATAGGTTTATCTTAGTGGTAGTGGACCATGCCACAAGATATCCTGAAGCAATTCCTTTAAGGACCACTACAGCTCCTGCAGTGGCAAAGGCCCTCCTGGGAATATTTTCCAGGGTGGGCTTCCCAAAGGAAGTAGTATCAGACAGAGGAAGCAATTTCATGTCTGCATACTTAAAGGCCATGTGGAAGGAGTGTGGTGTAACGTACAAGTTCACAACACCCTATCATCCACAAACAAATGGACTGGTGGAGAGATTTAATAAAACTCTCAAAGGCATGATTATGGGTCTCCCTGAAAAACTCCGCAAGAGATGGGATATCCTTCTACCATGCCTCCTTTTTGCCTACAGGGAGGTACCCCAGAAAGGAGTGGGCTTCAGCCCCTTTGAACTTCTTTTTGGACACCCTGTTAGGGGTCCACTCACACTTGTAAAGGAGGGTTGGGAACAACCTTTAAAAGCTCCTAAGCAGGATTTTGTGGACTATGTACTTGGCCTCAGATCAAGGATGGCTGAGTACATGAAAAAGGCCAGTAAAAACCTTGAGGCCAGCCAAGAGCTCCAGAAGCAATGGCATGATCAGAAGGCTGTTTTGGTTCAGTACCAACCAGGGCAGAAAGTGTGGGTCTTGGAGCCTGTGGCCCCAAGAGCACTCCAAGATAAATGGAGTGGTCCCCACACAATTGTTGAAAAGAAGGGTGAAGTCACCTACTTGGTTGACTTAGGCACTGCCAGGAGTCCCCTTAGGGTGCTCCATGTCAACCGCCTGAAACCCTACTATGACAGGGCTGATCTCACCCTGCTCATGGCAACAGATGAGGGACAGGAAGAAGACAGTGATCCTCTACCTGATCTCTTCTCTTCCACAGATCAAGATGCTCTTGTGGAAGGTGTAGTTTTGGCTGATTGTCTTACTGCTGAGCAGAAAGACAATTGCATAAATCTCCTAGGACAATTTTCAGAACTCTTCTCTACTGTGCCAGGCACCACTTCTTGGTTTGAGCACACTATAGATACTGGAGACAGTTTACCTGTCAAAAGTAAGATCTATAGGCAGCCTGACCATGTCAGGGACTGCATAAAGCAAGAAGTTCAGAAAATGTTGGAACTAGGAGTGGTTGAGCACTCTGACAGTCCATGGGCTTCTCCTGTGGTACTGGTACCAAAACCCAATTCTAAAGATGGAAAGAAAGAAATGCGGTTTTGTGTAGACTATAGAGGTCTCAACTTGGTAACCAAAACTGATGCTCACCCTATACCCAGGGCAGATGAGCTCATAGATACACTGGCATCTGCCAAGTATCTAAACACTTTTGATTTGACTGCAGGGTATTGGCAGATCAAATTGTCAGAAGATGCTAAACCTAAGACTGCATTTTCTACCATTGGAGGACATTACCAGTTTACTGTAATGCCTTTTGGTTTGAAAAATGCACCTGCCACTTTTCAGAGGTTGGTGAACACAGTCCTGCAAGGGCTGGAAGCTTTCAGTGCAGCATATTTGGACGATATAGCTGTCTTTAGCTCCAGCTGGGATGATCACCTGGTCCACCTATGGAAAGTTTTGGAGGCTCTGCAAAAGGCAGGCCTCACTATCAAGGCTTCAAAGTGCCAGATAGGGCAGGGTAAGGTGGTTTATCTGGGACACCTTGTTGGTGGGGAACAGATTGCACCACTGCAGGGGAAAATCCAAACTATTATTGATTGGGTTCCCCCTACCACTCAGACTCAGGTGAGAGCCTTCCTAGGCCTCACTGGGTATTACAGGAGGTTCATTAAGAACTATGGCTCCATTGCAGCCCCTCTTAATGACCTCACATCCAAGAAAATGCCTAAAAAGGTATTATGGACAGCAAACTGTCAGAAAGCTTTTGAGGAGCTGAAGCAGGCCATGTGCTCTGCACCTGTCCTGAAAAGCCCTTGTTACTCTAAAAAATTCTATGTCCAAACTGATGCATCTGAATTAGGAGTAGGGGCAGTCCTATCACAACTTAATTCTGAGGGCCAGGATCAACCTGTTGCTTTTATTAGTAGGAGGTTGACCCCTAGAGAAAAGCGTTGGTCTGCCATTGAGAGGGAGGCCTTTGCTGTGGTCTGGGCTCTGAAGAAGTTGAGGCCATACCTGTTTGGCACTCACTTCATTGTTCAGACAGACCACAAACCTCTACTTTGGCTAAAACAAATGAAAGGTGAAAATCCTAAATTGTTGAGGTGGTCCATATCCCTACAGGGAATGGACTATACAGTGGAACATAGACCTGGGAGTAGCCACTCCAATGCAGATGGACTCTCCAGATATTTCCACTTAGACAATGAAGACTCATCAGGTCATGGCTAGTCTTATTGTCCTTCATTTGGGGGGGGGTTGTGTAGGAAAGTACCATCTTGCCTGGCATGTTACCCCCATTTTTCACTGTATATATGTTGTTTTAGTTGTATGTGTCACTGGGACCCTGGTAACCCAGGGCCCCAGTGCTCATAAGTGTGCCTGAATGTGTTACCTGTGTAGTGACTAACTGTCTCACTGAGGCTCTGCTAATCAGAACCTCAGTGGTTATGCTCTCTCATTTCTTTCCAAATTGTCACTAACAGGCTAGTGACCATTTTTACCAATTTACATTGGCTTACTGGAACACCCTTATAATTCCCTAGTATATGGTACTGAGGTACCCAGGGTATTGGGGTTCCAGGAGATCCCTATGGGCTGCAGCATTTCTTTTGCCACCCATAGGGAGCTCTGACAATTCTTACACAGGCCTGCCACTGCAGCCTGAGTGAAATAACGTCCACGTTATTTCACAGCCATTTTACACTGCACTTAAGTAACTTATAAGTCACCTATATGTCTAACCTTTACCTGGTAAAGGTTAGGTGCAAAGTTACTTAGTGTGAGGGCACCCTGGCACTAGCCAAGGTGCCCCCACATTGTTCAGAGCCAATTCACTGAACTTTGTGAGTGCGGGGACACCATTACACGCGTGCACTACATATAGGTCACTACCTATATGTAGCTTCACCATGGTAACTCCGAATATGGCCATGTAACATGTCTATGATCATGGAATTGCCCCCTCTATGCCATCCTGGCATTGTTGGCACAATTCCATGATCCCAGTGGTCTGTAGCACAGACCCTGGTACTGCCAGACTGCCCTTCCTGGGGTTTCACTGCAGCTGCTGCTGCTGCCAACCCCTCAGACAGGCAGCTGCCCTCCTGGGGTCCAGCCAGGCCTGGCCCAGGATGGCAGAACAAAGAACTTCCTCTGAGAGAGGGTGTGACACCCTCTCCCTTTGGAAAATGGTGTGAAGGCAGGGGAGGAGTAGCCTCCCACAGCCTCTGGAAATGCTTTGTTGGGCACAGATGTGCCCAATTCTGCATAAGCCAGTCTACACCGGTTCAGGGACCCCTTAGCCCCTGCTCTGGCGCGAAACTGGACAAAGGAAAGGGGAGTGACCACTCCCCTGACCTGCACCTCCCCTGGGAGGTGTCCAGAGCTCCTCCAGTGTGCTCCAGACCTCTGCCATCTTGGAAACAGAGGTGCTGCTGGCACACTGGACTGCTCTGAGTGGCCAGTGCCACCAGGTGACGTCAGAGACTCCTGCTGATAGGCTCCTTCAGGTGTTAGTAGCCTTTCCTCTCTCCTAGGTAGCCAAACCCTCTTTTCTGGCTATTTAGGGTCTCTGTCTCTGGGGAAACTTTAGATAACGAATGCATGAGCTCAGCCGAGTTCCTCTGCATCTCCATCTTCACCTTCTGATAAGGAAACGACCGCTGACCGCGCTGGAAGCCTGCAAACCTGCAACATAGTAGCAAAGACGACTACTGCAACTCTGTAACGCTGATCCTGCCGCCTTCTCGACTGTTTTCCTGCTTGTGCATGCTGTGGGGGTAGCCTGCCTCCTCTCTGCACCAGAAGCTCCGAAGAAATCTCCCGTGGGTCGACGGAATCTTCCCCCTGCAACCGCAGGCACCAAAAAGCTGCATTACCGGTCCCTTGGGTCCCCTCTCAGCACGACGAGCGAGGTCCCTCGAATCCAGCGACGCTGTCCAAGTGACCCCCACAGTCCAGTGACTCTTCAGCCCAAGTTTGGTGGAGGTAAGTCCTTGCCTCACCTCGCTGGGCTGCATTGCTGGGAACCGCGACTTTGCAGCTACTCCGGCCCCTGTGCACTTCCGGCGGAAATCCTTTGTGCACAGCCAAGCCTGGGTCCACGGCACTCTAACCTGCATTGCATGACTTTCTAAGTTGGTCTCCGGCGACGTGGGACTCCTTTGTGCAACTTCGGCGAGCACCGTTTCACGCATCCTCGTAGTGCCTGTTTCTGGCACTTCTCCGGGTGCTACCTGCTTCAGTGAGGGCTCTTTGTCTTGCTCGACGTCCCCTCTCTCTTCAGGTCCAATTTGCGACCTCCTGGTCCCTCCTGGGCCCCAGCAGCGTCCAAAAACGCCAAACGCACGATTTGCGTGTAGCAAGGCTTGTTGGCGTCCTTCCGGCGGGAAAACACTTCTGCACGACTCTCCAAGGCGAGAGGGATCCGTCCACCAAAGGGGAAGTCTCTAGCCCTTTTCGTTCCTGCAGAAACCTCAGCTTCCTCTGTCCAGTCGAAGCTTCTTTGCACCCGCAGCTGGTATTTCCTGGGCACCTGCCCATCTACGACTTGCTTGTGACTTTTGGACTTGGTCCCCTTGTTCCACAGGTACCCTAGATTGGGAATCCACAGTTGTTGCATTGCTGGTTTGTGTCTTTCCTGCATTATTCCTCTAACACGACTATTTTGTCCTTAGGGGAACTTTAGTGCACTTTGCACTCACTTTTCAGGGTCTTGGGGAGGGTTATCTTTCTAACTCTCACTATTTTCTAATAGTCCCAGCGACCCTCTACAAGGTCACATAGGTTTGGGGTCCATTCGTGGTTCGCATTCCACTTCTGGAGTATATGGTTTGTGTTGCCCCTATCCCTATGTTTCCCCATTGCATCCTATTGTAACTATACATTGTTTGCACTGTTTTCTAAGACTATACTGCATATTTTTGCTATTGTGTATATATATCTTGTGTATATTTCCTATCCTCTCACTGAGGGTACACTCTAAGATACTTTGGCATATTGTCATAAAAATAAAGTACCTTTATTTTTAGTATAACTGTGTATTGTGTTTTCTTATGATATTGTGCATATGACACTAAGTGGTACTGTAGTAGCTTCACACGTCTCCTAGTTCAGCCTAAGCTGCTCAGCTAAGCTACCATTATCTATCAGCCTAAGCTGCTAGACACCCTATACACTAATAAGGGATAACTGGGCCTGGTGCAAGGTGCAAGTACCCCTTGGTACTCACTACAAGCCAGTCCAGCCTCCTACAACTTCCCCTAGTGCTACCGCTATTTCTGCAGCTCTGAGTTCCTTCTCTAGTTTGCCGATGTCCGCCTGTAAGGAGCGTCCCACTCCCCACGTGGAGGATATGCATACTCCGCGTACTACTACTTTATGGGCGTCCCACTCTGTCGCACGTGTTGTTGCAGACATGGCATTTATATCCCACTATTGGCTTATAGATTATTTAAATGTTTCGGCGAATGCCTGGTCCTGAAGTGCTTCTGCTTGGAACCGCCAGGTGGGAATCGCCTGGCGTGATCTACCCCAGTTCAGTGTTACTCTCAGTGGTGCGTGATCCGACAGAGTTTTTGCTAAATATTCCGACTCGCTGACCAGTGCCCCTATATCTCGGGTGCCCCATAATATATCTATTCTGGTGTGGGTGTTGTGTGGTGCTGAGTAGAATGAGTATTCCCTTTGCTTTGGGTGACCTAGTCGCCATATATCGTGTAGACTCATTACGCTTGCCCAGTCCTGTAGGGGGCCTGTGGGTTTCCTGTTTACTGGTGAGCTTGCTTGGGTACGGGATCTATCCAATGTTGCAGATGGTGTGCTGTTGAAGTCGCCGCCCCAGAGGGCCAGGGCCATGGGGTGAGACAATAATGTTGGAGTGAGGGTGCTGAGAAATCCCGTAGTATCACTGTTTGGAGCGTATATGCTAACCACTGCTATTTGCCTGCCATCTAATCTGCCCTCTGCTACTACGTACCTTCTGCCTTGGTCTATTTTATGTGCCGTTAATAGGAATGGGACTCCCGCCGCTATCCAGACCAGCACCCCTCTCGCGTAGGCTGAGTACGTTGTGCCTATCAGTAGACCTCCCCATTTCGTGCGCAGGTCACGTAAGTCCCCTTCTAGCATATGTGTCTCTTGTAATATGGCAATGTGCACTCCTAGTCGTTTTAGCCGTGCATGTACTCTGGTCCGCTTGCTCAGTGCCCCGAGGCACCTAACATTCCATGTCACTATAATATACTGGTTTTTGTTGTTTATACCGGGAGGCATCATACGTAATTTGGGGGATAAGTCTCTGCGCTTGAGATCTGGGCTTTGGTGTTGGCCCACCTGGTCACTGCCCTTCTGCAGCTACTATTTGTTAGATATAGCCAGTGCAGCTGTTTATTTTGTGTTTTGAGTGATTCCGATACATGCATTACGGCTAAACTACAAACCCCAACTCCCCTCGATGGATCCCCATTGCTACCTACAACTAGCATAAAACTACTAAACCTAAACACACATGAACTAACCCATATCCGGTTGGATTTACATATTGGGATTCTCATATCTTCCAGATGTGGCTCTTACAAGGGGCTCACATCTTTCCGCAGACTTAGTCTGCTAATACCATTAGGCGCCCCCCGGTACGCGAGACCACTCCCTCCAACGCCGCCCCGCCGCCTATCCCCGCGCAACCCCTATAACTTAGCTTCGCTATTATATCAAAGATACACAATGCAGGGGGAACGTTCACTCCGGTCTACAGCAGCACCACAAAGTCCCTGGAGGTCTTCGAGCTTCGAGCATTTTTTAAGCCAGCGGGCCAGCGGAGTAGGTATACGCGACAAAGTTCATCTGCGGACCTGGGGGTGACCCTTGGCACGTCCAGCTCTCCGGTTAATGTAGATGTGGAACTGGCCGTGTCGGATTCCAAGCCCTGCTCTGGAGGTGTCCTGACCGTTGCAAAGTTGCTTTGCATGCGTAGAGGTGTCTCTTTCAGCACTCTTGCTCTTTCTTCTGCCGCCTGCCAGTCATTGGGCTGGCCCCTAGCGCGTCTCTTGGATCGCTTCCTTGAAGCAGAAGTTTGCCATTCCTCATCCACTTCCGCCTCTTCCCGCGGGCGAGCTAGGCCCTTGGCCTGCAGCCATGTCCAAGCATCTTCAGGATTGATGAATATGTGGATGCGGTCCTCCGATACTACCCTTAGTTTCGCCGGGAAGAGCAAGGCATATTTTATGTTGTGTTCTTGCAAGCGTTGTTTGATTTTTAACGTATGAGTTGCGTTGGTTCTGCACCTCCTGTGTGTAGTCTGGGTATGCATTAATAGTCAAGTCTTCATACTTGAATGGGCCTTTATTGCGAAATTGTTGTAGTATTGCATCCCGGTCTCTATGATTCAGGAATCTGGCGCTCAGCGGTCTGGGTGGCTGACCAGGAGCCGGGGGTCTGCCCGGAATTCTATATGCCCTTTCCACGGAGAAGAACTTGGATGGAGCCCCATTTAACACATTCTTGATTAACCACTGCTCCAGGGGGATTTCCGATTCTGTTTGCCGCATGCTTTCTGGGAGACCCAAAAATTGTACGTTATTGCGGCGCGCCCTGCTCTCCATTTATTCCGATCTCCTCCAGAGCACTTTCAGTTCCGCGTCCATGCGCTCAATCTGTTTTTGGTTACCTTGGGCCATTGGGGTTAATTCGAATATTTCGTCCTCAGTCGTTTTCACTCGCTCAGCTAAATTCCGATGGTCTACGCGCAGGAGATTTAAGTCTTGTGCAACTGCGTCGATTCTGTTTTCTAGCGATGATTTAGTGTCCAAAATCGCCTGTAATACTTTCTCAAACTGAGCACAGTGCGACATGAGAGTGTTTTCCAGTGACTGAAAGGACGGGCTGGGCTGCTGGTCTATAGGTGTTGAACCATGGGTGCTACGGTCCAGGTTTTTAGCTGACTTGGCTCTGCCGGCCCTTTTGGCTGACCCTGGGTTACCTTGCGTGCAATTGTTTCACACTGTTGGCCGCTTTCGATTCAGCTACTTAGCCTTCTGCTTTGTGTCCCCAATATGGCGTGCGCGTTGGCGCTGGGAGTGTGGGATTGTCCGACAGGAGCGAGGAAGAGATATTTTAGTCGTTGCGTGACCGGTGTATGTGATGGCGTGGTCAGTGGTAGACGCCACTGCCGCCGAGCCCCACATCAGTCCAACATTGAGACCCCATGTGACTATGCGTGGTGCCCCTGGAGGGGGAGATGTAGCGTGTCAGCTAGAATAAGGTGCTCTCACCCTCAGGGGTGGCAGGGGGCCCAGCGTCAGGGGCGTCCTCGACGAAGAGGGGGGGCGCAGCCGACGACCGAGGAGGGCAGCGCAGCCCTGAGAGTTCGAGAAGGGAAGCCGATGCCCGGGGTCACGGGCAGTCACTGCGCCGGCAAGTTAGATGCTTGCTGTTCATGTACAGTCTGTGGGGCCCAGGCGCGGTACAGGCCCCCACGGCGCGCGCCGGCCGACGGCGCCGTGCGAGCTACTTAGGCGGAGTCTGCAGGGGTCTGTGGCACGCACTGGGCATGAGCCCTCCAGCGCTGCTTGCCTCCACTATGAGGGGCACAGGACTGTTGTGGGACTGTCGAATCAGAGGGGGGGGGGGGGGCGGTCCAGAGGTCCAGTAATGTCCCGGCCACGTAGGTGAAGCTACCCCCTCCAGCTCACCCCCCCCTTACCGCAATGTGCTGTCCTGTAGATGTGCTCCTTAGCTTCCCTGCAGTCCTCCAGCCGTAGTGTTTTTTAATCCAGGGCAAGAGTGCCCTTACTGCCCAGCAAGATGAGCCCCTCCTGGGCCGCCGCAGCAATTTCCAAAAGGGCGCCTCGATGACTTGATGCCCTGGTCCAGTCCCGGACTCTTGTGCCGACCTCGTGCCGGCCGCCTGCCGCGCCGCGAGGGCTCAGGGCGCCACCCCCAGGTCCCGGCCAGCAATGAACCGGGCCCGGTCGGCGGCCCGAGGTCAATAGGCGCGATCGCGGTGCTCCGGCACCCGCGATCGCACCAGAGGTAAGCCGGCGCCGGCCGCGCCGAATGAAGGTGCAGGTAGAGCTGCCGTAGCAGCTCCACGTGATCGCCTTGGTCGGGGCGAGTCCCTCCTGGCCGGTTCCCATCTCCGCACACTCGACGGGCCCCGAGTCCGGCCCCCAGCGAGTGCACCGGGCCGCCCCGAGCGGACCCCCGCCCGAGGGCGGCCGCAAGGTCCCGAGGGGCGCCTTCCAGGATAGTTTGATGTAGCCCGGGACGGAGCGCTCAGATCAAGCGACCGTCCCGGACACCATTTTGGCTGACTGAACATAAAATTAAACTTGTTAAATGAAAATGATTGGATAAAGCATAAGGTGAGAAAGCTATGACCAATCAGAACATTAACAGATATCAAAATTATGCAATTAGTTTACTCCAAGCTCTTCTATTTGCTGTTATTCCATTGCCGAAATCTAAACTAGTACATTTTATATTCTAGACTTCCTCTTCTTCCGCCTCATCTGTGGATCCTTTGTTTCCACTCCACTGAAATTACGAAGTCACAGAAAGAACGATTACAAAATGTGTTACTTCACCATTTCTTTACCTTCGAGGAAAGACATACAAGTTAGAAACATATCTTTAAACAATGAAGTCAGTCAAGCTACGGCACACACTAGAAACATTTTATACAACTTGCATTATGCAATTACCTTGCATCTGCTTCTACTTCAATCCAGCCAGTGGAGGCCACTAAATACACATTTATTTCTATCATTTGTTTTAAACACACTTTCCTGTAAAGACAGAATAATTCTATCAGCTTAAGTTAGCATGGACGAAAAATAGGCCTTACATGAATTGGCGGCCATTCAACTAGTCACATTTATTATTATATTATTATCTAATTAATTCACACATTAATCTGTAAGTATAATTACGTCAAGACTCAAGATTTTATCAGTAAAATCTCTGCTCTTACAGCTCCAAAAACTGAGGCAAGGAACTAAGACAACTGAAATTTTGAATCCGTTGTAGGACTTTATGGGGATCATCCATAGCGCTCGAGATACCATAATTGGGAGTTGGTACATAGCTGCTGAACCTGCAACATATATTGTTTGTACTTCATTTATTGTGAAACAAACAGTTAATAAAAACAATTCCGAAATGCCTTCTATTTAGTACCATTTATTCACATTAAGGATGAAAACTAAAACAATAACATGTTTTACAATACATGAAAAAAAGTGGTTGCAGGTAAAATAATTTGTTTTCTTTTAGCAACACTAAAACCATCAACACCAATTATTTGCAAAGCTAATATATAACAGACTACAAACAATTTGAGGATTGAGGACGAATCAAATAAGACTCCTGGCTTTCAAATGCAAAACTTGACACTTCAAGAAGGGCCTACACACTACAGAGGACTATATACTGTATACGTTAGTGCATAGTAGTAAACAACATGGCTAATTTAATTTAAAAAAAACGCTGCACACATCGCTGGATTATCACCTTTCAGAGAAGGCACTCACATTTGCTTAGTTTGAAGGAAAACCACTTCACATTTCTACGAGGCTGTGCTTCAGATAAATGTAAATTACAGCCTTACACACAAACTTCCTTCTAACAGTTACAAGTCACCTAACTAAGGGTGTGGCCATGACTAAAGGCACTTCGCCACTGATAACTTTACCAAACATTCCCAGCAAAAAACGTTTAAAATATAAGAAACTGTGCTTATTAAAAATAAAATCTTTATCCCCAACAGTGAGCTCTTTACAAGTAGCAGCAGCACTCGGATGCCTATTCCCTATGTTTACAAAATGTGCAGTTTTAAGTAAACAGCTACCCAGTTTAATGGTCTGTTGTTAAAACAGAGGGATAGCCAATAGCATTATCGAATGATACTGTACTCAAACATTAGAGGGGTGTCCTATGAGGGTCTGAGAATGGGCAAGGTGCATGCGGTTGTAAAACATAACAAGCACTGGCAAAGACAATAGCTCTTGCCTATGCAAGAGCTATTGGCTTTGCCAACGTGTTTTAGCCATGTTGTACACCAGCAGGACTGCTGATCAGCATGGCTAAAACTTAGTGGCATAGAAGACAGCGGTGTGGAGTGTCGTAGAGTGGAATGGCGAACAGTGGTGTACAATGTTAGTAGGTGAGTGACGTGTATTGGAATGGCATAGAGTTGAGTTGCTTAGAGTGGCACAGAGTACAGTTGAATGCTGCATTGGTGTAGAATGTTGCAGAGTACAGTAACGCAGAGTGCAGCAGCATTGAATTTGAGGTGTAGAATGCAGTGGCGTAAATTAGTGATGCATAGTAGAGTGCAGTGGCGTACAGTACTGAGGTGAACAGTGGTGTAGAGTGCAGTGGCATGGAGTAGAACAGAGTGCAGTGCCATAGAGTGGTGCAGAAAATAATTTAGTGCCGTAGAGTGGAGGTCTGCACAGTGCAGTGGCAAAGAGCAGGGTGGCAAAGAGTTCAGTGGTCGAGACTGCACCAGCAAAGAATACGGCAGTGCAGAGTAGAGTGGCATAGAGTTCAGTAAAAGGGTGCAGTGGTGCAGAGTGGCATACAGTGGTGTTGAGTAGAGTGGCGTAGAGTGCAGTGGCTTGAGTACAGTAGTGCAAAATAGAGTGCAGTGGCATAGAGTGTTGCAGAGTTGAGTGCAGTTGTGTGGAGTGTTGCAGAGTATAGTGTCTTAGAGTACAGTGACGTAGAGTGCAGCAGAAAATATTTCAGCTGCATACAATGCTGCTTCATAGTATGTAGTAGCGTAGTTTAGAGTGGTGCATAGTACAGTGAAGTAGTGTAGAGCGCAGTGGCATAGAGTGCTGTGATGCAGAGTAGCGTGCCATAGGGTTCAGTGGCACAGAATGCAGTGTTGCAGAGTGGAGTGCTGGAGAGTGCAGTGGTATTGAGTGGCATAGAATGTAGTGGTATGGAGTAAAGTGGCATAGAGTACAGTGGTGCAGAGTAGGGTGCAGTGACTGAGTGAGGTTGTGTAAAGTGCACTGGCGTAGAGTGCAGTGGCATGGAGTGGTGCAGGGTATAGTGCAGTGGCGGACAGTAAAGTGGAGTAGAGTGTATTGATGTACAGTGCAGTTGCATAGAGTGCCATGGTGCAGAGTAGATTAAAATGAAGTACAGTGGATTGGTGTATAGGTAAGGGGCATATAGGTGAGTGTTACAGTGTAAAGTGAACTGGCATAGAGTGTAGTGGCGTAGAGTACAGTATCTAGCGAGATTGTCCCATAAATCCTCTCACTTTGAAGTCAGGGAAAGAAAAGTAAACACCAAGCTGCTTCGGAAAAAAAGAGCCTGACATCTGACCTCAGTCTTTGAATGCACAGCAAATGTGACAAGATAACAATATTTACAGGCCTCTTTACAGAAAGGAGCACTCATGAAAGAATATAGGGGGAGTTGCTGTGAAAAGGCATTGCTGCCTGGGAGGGACATACTCACCCTGGACAGCCTAAAACAAATAATGCCAGCAAATAGAAAGCCAGAAAATGTAATGTTAGAAACAAGTAAGCCAAAGATATGCAACGGACGGAATGTATTCTCAGGCAAGCTTTCTGAATGTCCCCAAGATGTTTTTAGGTAACCAGACAGCTGTGCGGTCTGGTCAGCTTCGATCTAACAAAGCATGGGTGTTGCCATAGAAGGAGCAGTGGTAAATATAGGAAAGGCAATGTGTTTTCCAACAATTAGCTGAGGTTTGGCCAACCGTATGGATGTTGGAGGTTAAGAGAAGGTATACTGAGCCCTCCACTTTAGTGGCTACTGCTGGGGAAGGAAAGAGAGGGATAGGTGCAGTTTTGAGAGGGGTGTGAATTTACTCTGCATCATAGCCCTTTTGTCATTTAAATGATTTTATTGATCTTTATGGGCCTCATTGAGGAGTGACTCAGTGATCTCTTTTCATGTTTTCAGAAGCTCAGAAACAACCTGAAAGAGAAAAGCATGATAGAGATGAATGGGGGATGGCAATGGGTTACAAGCAGGGAAAGACAGAGCAGAGGAAATAAAGGAAAATGTAAAGTAAAGGTGCAAATTAAGAAAGGGTGTGACAGAAAGAGAGTGAGAAAGAAGGAAAATGAAAACAGAAAAAATGGAAAGAAGTAAATAAGGAAGGAGTATAAGGACAATTAAACGCAGGAGAAAAGGGAAGATGTAAAGAAAGGAGGACAGAAAGATGAAAATCGAAAAAGGAACACAAAAGAGAATAGAAAAGTATAGGAAGAAGGAAAGAGTGCTACAAAGAAAAATAGAAGAAAAGAAAGATGGAACAAAAATGAAAAGAAGTAAGACAAGGAAAGCAAGATGAAAGTAAAGAAAGGAAATATGTAAAAAGCTAAACACATATGGACAGGAAGAAAGGAACAAATATGGCAAGGACTAAGGAAGGGTAAGAGAAAATGGAAACAGATGGAAACATAGAAGGAAAGAAAAAGAAAAGAAGAAGACAGTTTTAAGAAAAAAGTGTGCATTAATTAATAAAATACAAAAAAGTAAGAAAGAAGGTGCAAACTTTCATCCAGACTTTTGGTTCCCTTGCTTTGCATGCTCCCTCAGTGCCATTTCTGATAAGATTCAAAGAGTGACACATTTTATTTTTCTGCCGGCTAAAGTCTGGAAACAAGACAGTTAGGTATATCCATATAAAGAGTTTTGCCTTAGCCTAGAAAAAGCAACTGATGACCTTAACCTTAATACTCATGCCCTAGTTGGAGAAAAGACAAATATTTTTTCTCAAGGTTCTGAGTAAGAGGAAATGGGTAGACACAATCTTACTTATTTTGGCAATTAAGTAAGAAAGAATTAGATTCTGAACTTTAAGGCATGATAGGGTACCTTTAGTATCTCGCCACCAAGCACATAACAACTAAAACAAAAATGGAGAGCATCCTCCAACCTAGACTTCTGTTTCGAAAGAGTTGAGTTTGAAAGTTACTTAATCTAAATGATTTGGCAGCTTCTGGATATTGTCTGGAATTGGTTTAGATGAATAATGTGACACAACAATTTTGAATAGGTGTAAACAATGAAATTAAGTATTCAGAGATGGAAAATACATTTTCTAGGTAAGATGGGAATAGACCACTACTATAACTGAGAAATGTGGAAACCTTAATGGGATGGAATTGGATTGTACACTAGGGTGATCTGAAGAAGTAAACAAATGTTTCACTGAGGTACTTAAAGTGATAAAATGAAACATGAAGTGTGGCTCTGGAGACACACTTTCATAAAATGGGAATGAGGTAAAGAAGGAAAACCCCTGGTTTAGGTGCTTACAAGCAAGATACAAGTAGGTAAATGTAGGCTCGTCATGAAGGCTAGTGTAGATCTTGCAATGGGAAAAGCTCATGTCAAAGTTGATATAGATGTGGGAATGAACACCAATTTTACATTTGTACTTTGGGGAAGAAAGCAATCTGATGCTGTTAAAATTAATATGGACGGGGGGAGGGTTATGTAGCCATGAATAAATCAAGCAAAAAGGACAATTAACTATAATGGGGGATGTTGAAGGGCAAGGCTCAGTAAGTGAGGGTACGCTAGAATAACACACTCAAATGGGCACATTTCCGAGTACAGGAAAATGGTTAAGTGTTTATAATGGTTAAGGGACAGTAATGTTAAAGGAGAGAAAGCAAGCTTTGGTAAAGGACCAACAAGTTAGCTGAGAACGGAACCACAAGGAAGAAAGGATGAAAATGAGAAGGGTGTTCTATAGTAATCACAAATTTGAAAGGCTGTGGGTTGATAGGCTGGAGTAATAAATAGGAAGACGTGGGAGGCAACAGGTTATACAAACCTCAGGAAGCCTCTCAGGAAACTCATTTTTTTTCTCATGTTATGCAAAATCTGTGCTGAAGCAATAGCTCCTGCAAATGCTATAATGGATTTCTATTATGTCTGCCAAGATATTAACTTCCCCTGAAGTTCAGATTATACTAAAAACAGAGGACTACACAATTGAGAACTGTTAGACCTGGCATCCTTGGCGTGGTCTTCCCTAACGTTTTACCTCTCCGTCCCAGGTTGTTGACTGTGTGCTGGATTCTTGTTACTGATGACTGGGATGGTCAAACAGTTGATTTAGTGCTTGCTGAGCTGCAAGACTACACTGTATTTGAAAGTTATTATGTATACACTAACACAAAGACTTATGGAGAAATGTTCTTGTTAGACCTGGCATCCTTGGCGTAGTCTCCCCTATCTTTTTTGGCTCTGCTTCCCATGTTTTGACTGTGTGCTGGACTTTGTTTGCGGTACTCTGGGTACTTTACCACAGCTGACTAGTGCTAAAGCACAAGTGCTCCCTATGTGAAATTATATGTGTAATTGGCTTTTCCCTGATTGGCATATTTGACTTAGTCCCTAGTAAAGTACACTAGAGGTGCCTAGGGCTATGAATCAAATGCTACTAGTGGGCCTGCAGCACTGGTTGTGCCACCCACATAAGTAGCCCTGTAAACATGGCTCAGACCTGCCGCTGCAGTGTCTGTGTGTGCAGTTTTAAACTGCCAATTCGACTTGGCAAGTGTACCCACCTGCCAGGCCTAAACCTTCCCTTTTTATACATAAAGGCACCCCAAGGTAGGCCCTAGGTAGCCCCACGGGCAGGATACAGTGTATTTAAAAGGTAGGACATGTACTGGTGTGTTTTACATGTCCTAACAGTGAAATACTGCTGAATTTGGGTTTCACTGTTGCAAGGCCTATCTCTCGCATAGGTTATCATGAGGGCTGCCTTTAAATAACTTTAAAGCGCAGTTCCCTTTGAGAGCAGATAGAAATATGGAGTTTAGGGTCTCTGAACTCACAATTAAAAATACATCTTTTAGTGAAGTTGGTTTTAGGATTGAGAGTTTGAAAATGCCACTTTTAGAAAGTAGGCATTTTCTTGCTTAAACCATTCTGTGACTCTGCCTGTTTGTGGGTTACCTGCCAGGGTCATTTTGACAGTAGGGCTGTTTACACCTCCCTTCTAGACAGGGGCACCAAGGAAGCTGGGGTGTAGCCTGCATATCCTGATAAGCCATCTGGGATAGGGTGGAGGGTGGAGTGGTCACTTACACCTGAATGGGCTGTGCCTGCCCTCACACAATGCAGTCTCCAACCCCCTAGTGTGTGTCTGGGGCCTGGCCACAGCAGGACCCTGTAAACAACAGAGACTTTCCTTTGAAGTTTGCTTACTTCTAAGGCAGAAAGGGGTATAAGTATTGGGCCCAAAACCCCAGACTTGAGATCACTTCTGGAGCCAAGAGGAACCTCTGCCAAGGAGAAGAACTGAGGATAAGTGCTGCCCTGCCCGTGACTGTGCTTTGTTGGGCTATCCTGCAGTTGCTGCTTTTGCCTGCGAAAGGGGACAAAGACTGGACTTTGTTGTGCATTCCTGCTTGAGAAGAATCTCCAAGGGCTTGAACTGAGCTTGCCTCTTGTTTTGAACTCTCAGGGCCATCAAAGACTTCCTATGGCAGCACCTGGACCCTCTGCTGAGACTTCTGCCCTGCCAGGTGGTCCCTCATCCTGTCCCTGGGCCCTGGACAGGTGAAGTTGGCAGAACAAGGACTGAAATCCACACACAGAACTCCATGCGGGGAAATCTGATGCACAATCTGCAACGCTGCTGATAAATGACGCGGCACCCGCTTCGCGGCTAAAATAGGCGCTCCACCTGCATCGTGGCTGGGACATCGATGCATCACAGCTGGGGAAACAAAGCAACACTCGCTTGCGGCTGCTGGTAACGACGAAAACCCCACGCAGCACAGTTTTCTAACACTGTGCGACCGGATTTCTCAGGCATCATCGCTGGGTGTCAAAGTCATTGTGAACCTGCGCGGATCAGAGGTGCCCTCTCCGGAAAAATTTATGCATTGCTCTCTTGTGAGGGAGAAAAACGATGCATCGCCGACCCGACCGGAGAAGAAAACAACACAGGGCCTCACTTGCAAGGGAGGAATCGACGCATCACTGACATTTCCAACGCACGCTCACCCGTGCGGCTTTATTTTTTACACAAACCAGGTACTTTGTGTAAAATCAATGTTTCCATTGTTTTCTATGGAGTAAGACCCTTATTCTTTTGAAAATTCACATTTTGACTTGCATATGTTGGATTTTTGTCGTTCTGGTCTTGTTTGATTTAGATAAATATTTAGATAAGTATTTTTCTAAACTGGTATGGTGTCCATTTTGTAGTGTTTTCACTGTATTACTGTGTGTGTTGGTACAAATACTTTACACATTGCTTCTGGAATAAGCCTTTCTGCTTGTGCCAAGCTACCAAGGAGGTGAGTGAGGGTTAACCAGGTGTGTTTCGCCTTTGCTCTGACTAGAGTGAGGGTCCTTGCTTGGACCTGGGGTAACCCGACTGCCAACCAAAAAAACCATTTCTAACATGAACTGTAACAAATATTTAAATCAAGACCTCATTTACACAAAAGCCTTCATTATGAGTGGCTCGGAAATACCACAATCGAGTGCAGTGCCCATGTCTGATTCCTGTTTTCCAAGTTGTGCAATATTAATGGACTGAAATTTTCCCCACACAAATTCCTCCAAATAAAACCTGGAGAAACTTGCTGGGGGGAAAAGAGGTTAAAAATAGGGAAACATGAGCATTTTAGGTTGAACAAAATAACATCTGTGCAATATTACCTCATCCCAACTTTATTCATTTTGAATGTGGCAGTAAAATTACAACGGAAAGCTGCAGTAATGAGATCATCCTGATGAAATATAATTATGTGAAATTCATAGTAAAAGCTTTATTGCCATTTAGGACACCAAACTCAAGAATAGCTCACACTTCAGCGACATGAAATTTAGTCTAACCATCTCTTATTCTCGTTGCTCCCTATCATTTTAATTAGAAATGGAGCACATTTAGAATGACAGAATGAATCTCTACTAGGAAATACAAAGTCCAGCTAAGCAAAGCTGAAAGTTTTTTTTTTAATGCTGCTCACACTGCAAAAAGAGATGGGACAGGCAATCTCCAATTATTAGGCACATTGTGGTTTAAAGGCTGTATTTAGTATATCAAAGGGTTACTTTTCACAATTTGATATAACTTCTCAATAAAGCACTAAACTACACGGTGCACTTATACTTGTGCACACTGTATGCGTTCCTAAAAGGATTACAAAACAAGGACTTACAGTGTAAATACATCTGGCGTTGGCTGCCAGCCTTTTGGCTGTCAATTTGATTGTCATAGGTTTTGTATATCTTTTTGATTTGGGTGAGCTGCAGTGCCATCTCTAATATAAAAAAAAACATTAACTGAAAGGGAAATTATTTTTTGGTCTCAAAAGGCACACATTGCCATAATCCTACCTGGCACTGATGAGAAATACTTTGTGTGCAGATGTGGTCATTGTGAAAAAGCAAAATGCCATCTATCACAGTGAAATTAGCCAATGGGTGAAATTTACTGAACCATCTATGCTGTATACAGGCAGTTGCAGTAAAGCAGAAGAGAAAATGTGAGTGATACAACAACAGACCAATGGGTAAAGAGGGTTGGCTGAAGGCCCTAAATGTAAGTATATTATTATATATAAAACTGTAGTAAAATCGAAAGGTTTTGGGCTCACGTCAGACCTGAAAATAGGTGATCAGAACCTTGGGCCCATGAAGACACTTGTAGCACTCCAATATAAAAATCAATTAAATCCTTATAAAAGCAACATCTTGGCTGCTTAAGAAGTTAAAGTTTTATCTCTATCCCTATTAATGCATATTCAACAAATATCCTCTGCTAGCGACGCAGATTCATATCTGGCTGAACCAACACAATATTCTCGAGAATCCACATTTTTCACACAAAAACTTGTCCTCGAACTATGCACCACCATGGTAGCTGTGAAGAGGTGGGCTGAAGTAGAATATAAATATATCACAGTCTTCCAAAAAAAAAAAAAAACATTATTTGTCCATAGAAATACACTCAGTCATAGAACATTTCTTCATTTTGGTGCAATTCAATTTTGCTGAGAACACAGTAACATTTAACTTATTAGTAATTGTTAAAAACATGAAAAAAAAAAAAAAATTGAAAATAAAATGATTTTAGCATTGCATGATGGACTATGCTATTGGATTTTAAAATGATTAGTTATATACATCATGTTTTCCCTTCCCTGAGACTGGATGTCGATTGTCAGCACACATCTAGGGATGATGAGTGAGAAGTCTGTAGCACTCCAGATGCCTTTTCTTCTAGGCACAGATGATATTTGGTTGGCCTGAAAACAGCAAGCTTAAGTCCCAGAACCCTCTGGTCATCCAGCATGTCTCAAACAAAAAGTTCAATTCTAGTTCAATTATGAGTATACACTGCATGATGTGTATAAGGTGTAGTTTATATCAATGCCATGTAACCTGTGATTTCCTCATTATTGCCCACGTGGTTTTCATGATTGTCCTCCACCTCTTCTTCTTCTTGACCACCATGCACAGTCTGACCTTCCTCTGGCTCTCCCCTGGTATCAAAGAGCTGGCCTTCTAAGAAGAGGCCCCCGGGCCCATACTCTTCATCATATAGTCTCATTTCTTCTGCTGATACATGATAAGACCCCAGAACAAAGTCTGCAAACCTGCAAGAATAAAGAAAACAGACAAAATGAAAAACACATTAACCAATAACAAGGTAACCCTTAAACCTGAATGAAAAATAAAATTATCGCTTTGAATGAAATATGTTATTTTAGAAGTTGAGAGACCAACTTTCATTTCAACAACCAAATCAAGGGTGCTTAAAAATAAATCATTTACGAGATAGTTTTTAATTCTTGCTCTTGCGTGAGTATGCGCAACATTTCATACAGTCTGAGATTTATATGTGCTATGGATTAATTCCACTAATCACCACAATTAACCCACTCATAAGAAAATAAAATGACAGCTGTATCAGGAACAGGCAAGGAACAGGAGTGATATTTGAATATTTTCTAAAATGCTAAGTATATTTTATAATATACTGAGTAACAAACCAAACTCCCAAATGCATTTTTATAACATTTTATTCTCGTATCTAAATAGTCATTTGACATATATTGGAAATATATATTTTTATTTATCCTCCACTATTTTTTCTATGGGGAAAATCTAGCTCATACAGAGGATATTCTAATGTGGGTTTTACCCCGGAGACTCGTATGTATTTTGTGAATGTCCTGCTATAAAACTTGTTTAGGGTTTTAAAATGAGTTAAGGTTCTTAGTTACAAAGTTATTAGAAGTTTAAGAACAATGTTTATTTGGTGCAACTCTGGACTACAGGTAGGGAGATAGCCAAGTCTTGGCTACAAGCAACCATTACGATCATGTCAAAACAGGGAACAGGTTCTTCTGAAGTGATCCACACCACCCAATTTCACTTTTAAATACTCTATATAAAATACTGACAAAACTGCTGGTGAATATATTGGAAGCCCCTATGTGATATCAAAGCCCTTCAGACTAGACTCAAATCATGGAATGACGGTTGGGACAGCGTCAGATGCCTTGTTTCAGTTCAAAATGTCTTGAGAAGGGTTGGGAGCTCTTGACACAGAAAAAACTGTTGACCAAGTAGAGTGGCAAATACATTAGGGAGGTGAGCTGCAGAATGAAGTTCCCTGAAAGACTAGTCAACTTTCTGAATAAACTGGACAAATAGTGTGACTCGCAGAGAAACGGGGACAGGGTTTTGTCTGGCTACGCTAACTGACCACAGCGCAGGGCTGATCACACCGTCCGTTTTTGTTTGTTCTGCGCACTGAACCACTAACTGACAGTGTGCGCTCCAGTGGGAACTAAGTGATGCAAAGGTTTCTGGTGTAAACAACAGAAAATCCCTTTTGGCAAATGATTTACTTTTGTATGTGCCGAAACCAACATCTTTCTTCCCAAAAGTCATTGAAAACATGAGAAACTCTGGGACTATCACAGGCTATAAGAGGGAGAAACAAGCTGGCAGAGACAGAGATAGAAGAATAAATGAAAGATCAACAGTGAAAAGCGATATCAAATATCTAGGTAGCAATATAACAGAGGACCAGGAGTAACGCTAACTACACACGGATTTGGATGACCCTCCAATATTGACTTGTATAGTTGGACTATTCTTATTATGGCCTTGCACTGGAGGTGTAACACTATGAAAAGTCATTTCCTCCCAATTCAGTTCTTGTTTAAATGGCATCACTCCCCCCAAAGCACTAAAATACTATATAAGCACTGTATATGCATATCATGACATTCAAGTAAGTGGAAGCCATCTATGGATCCCTATGAAAATGTTATAAAATCTGAAACACGAGGACTGGCTGAGAGACAAAGATGCCTTGAGTTCTTCTGTATGAGGACGTGGCACTTGTAAAGGCAAGCCATTGATGGATCATTGCCCCAGATATAGAAGAACACCTTGAAGTAGATGAGCCGCTAATATTTCTCTCAATACATAGAAAATAGCAGGGTGGTAATATCTGAGTAGTATAAAAGCAATCTGGTGTCTCACACACACACTTTTACAAATATCCACAGATTACACATTGCTTTTAGCCCCCGCTCCCAACCAGACAAATATTTCTCTCAATTCACATAAAATAAGAGGATGGTAGTATCTAAGGACAACATAAGCAATTTATTGTCTCACAAAATAGGTTTACAAGTACCCGCAGACTGCACATTACTTTTAGGCCTAAGGCCAGAGAAGGCAAAGGAGCTTATTCACCATCCAAAGAGTATCCATAGTTTAACACTATGTAAAGCAATATAGCTAGGCTGGACCATTTACACAATGCTGAATGATGTAAAATACTACAGCTGGGCCTATATTGCCATATTAATAAAATTACAATATTGGACTAGCTATGGTGCTTTACATAAGGCCATGAATAAAAGGAAGCTAAGCCACAGACTGCTTCACATCTGATAACATCAACAACTTAAAACCAGAGTGAGCAGCAGCAACCACATATGTCATCAGGGAAGAAGGCATTCTGTGGGGACAACCCATAGCCGTGGACAACCACTATTGCTTTCCAACAGCCTGTACTTACCTAATATACAACCAACAAAAGCTTTACTTAGAACACATCATTTTGCATCTCAAATATTTGCTTTCATTAACACAAGGAGTTGAGCGCAATCACAGAGTATGCTACATTAGGCCATTCTGTTAAGAAGGTGGAAAATGTGTAAGCTGGCAGTCAAAACACATCTTCATGTACAGGACCAGAAAGTGGTACAGTAAGCAGAGACTGCAATGCTCTAAAATGTACTGAACCATAGGAAAAGGTGTGCTAAACAATGCATGATGCAGCAGAAAAAAACCTGCCAGGTAGTGACCAAAATGATTGTGGTACTAGATGCTTATTATGATCCCCAAGGTTACTTGCATCACTTGCATATGGCCAGAACGGGTTCCCTTTGATATTGGTGTCTGTTTGGTTTACTTAGGGTGAAATCAGTTATATATCATTTGCACTTGTGAAACAGTGAGTGGACTAGGCCATGGTCTGTGACATCTATTCTGTTCTTTACACTGTTGAAGAGAATGAGGCTGCTTGAGATGGTTTGTTGTGTATCAGACAAAGTACCTGTCGATCTATGGTTTTTGTGCTTTATATGACTAAGCATAAATGTAACAGAAACACAGTACTGTTAGTTCAAGACAGAGAGAGAGAGAGAAAGGATGTGTCTCTGAAGCCTCCAAGGACAGAACTTTGGTCATGTTACTTGAGATGAGTAGAGATCCAGTCTGCAGCGGGAAGGGTGTGTGTCAGATGTTTTGAGCAAGAAATTTTCCACTCTATGAATTATAGTTCACATGTCCTTTTTTTAAATGTTGGGACTCCACAAGTCTTGGAAAATGCCTTTGTTTGTTTCCCTCCCAAGTCTAGGAGGCTTGCTACACTGACACCCCCCCCCCCCCAACTCACACACACAGGGATGGGACTAAGCTCCTAATCTCTTAGACTGAAGGACTTTAAACATTACCTCATCAACTCTAGGCAAATATCCTCTCCTTCTGCTGCAACCTGTAGTAAAGCTAATATTTGTTTTGTTCACACAGCAGATTGAAACCTATTATGGTACTCTACATTAAGTGTATGATCACATTTTCCATGTATGTTATATCAGTTTCCTTGGTGGCATACAATACTGCCAAGTGCAGGTTGAAGGATCTAATTATATCTTTATTTACAATACTGTCAAGACTGAATGCAACTATCGTCAATTCTTCTGAATTTGGAGCTGCCAGATGCAAGGACACTCCTTCCTGTACCACCACAATTAATGTGTAGTAAGCAGGTGGCCTCTAAAAAGGGCGCAGGGAAGAAAAAAATCATGAAGAGTAAAAAACCCACTAGGAAGACACCAAGGGACAGGAAACTCAAAGAACCAACCATGGAGTTTGGAAAAGGCAGTGTGGAAAACAACAGGAAACTAAACTATCCCAAACCGAGTATAGAAGGTTCTGGACGTCCTGTTGGAGGTTCTTGACACCAAAGGAAAAACCCTAGGGAAAAATAAATAATTGAATGGGACAAAAACTCAGAGACTAACATGTAAAATACAATTTCCAGCATTGCCTCACACCTCTGCCTAAACTCAGCAGCTTTATATACTGGAGAACAAATATGCCAGAAGTAGTACATAGGCTATCTTGGATTTGGATGTAGTCAAAGAAATTTGAAACCCCCACCATCTTGGATTGGGAATATTCATATACGCAAGCTGCTCCTCTTCGTGAACTTCTGTGAAGAAAGAGAAGGCAACAAGGAGGATTCTAGAAGGTAAGTGATTGATCTTCCTCTTATTAATGAGATGAGTCTTTACAACCACCTCTTCCTCTGACAGGGTTTTTTCTATCTTCGGAAATGCGAAGTGCAGATCCTCGGTAACACTAGAAGGTTCCAAATACACAAAACACGGTCATGGCGTCCTCAACATACAAGTACATCTTAACAGGATCACACTTGTCACTAGCAGAAGCACATACTTCACACCTTCCAAAAAGCTCACAAGGGCTTCTTACCTAGGGAGTAGGGGACCATAATAAGAGTCTGTTGCAATATTAATCCCTCTCTACCTACAGGGTGAAACACTCATCTACTCCTACAAATGGGCTACAATGTTTAGCGAGATGTGTTTAACTGGAATATTTCCTTCACCAACAGACATAAGATTGAAATTGTTGTTCCAAGTAAAAATATACAAAAACATTCAAGCCAATTATAATTCTGTTGTGCTATTTACTAACAACAATATTCTCCAGAGATTATAGTAAGTCCTACTTTTTGGGTGAATAGATTTTGGACATGGCCAGCCACGATGGAAACTCAGGACTCCTGCAGAATGAGCGCAGTTCCTCTAGGGCTTTTAGCGTTTCTGTCTCTCCCTGGTCTCTATATTCTTCTTCAGTAAGAAATCGAACCACTGGCTTATTGAACGGAAGGAAGCCTCTGATTTTTCTAAAACAAGAAAATTCAATATAGGATGAAAAATAGATATATAAACATAAAACGCTCACGTTTCACAATTCAAACCCCTTATTACAATATATACGAGCAGGTATGATAATTACAGATTAACTGGCTAGTGAATTGAGACAATAAGTGAATACTTCATCACAAGGTTTAAAGACATGACTAAACACAAACAAATAACTGTGAAAGGGTGTAATGTGTCAGTGCTGACACACTAAAAATACAGCCAACATGGACGCCAATAAGGAACACAAGTAAAACCCATTACTTGCAATGCTAAAATATGTGCTTTTAAAGTAAAGAAAATGACCTCCTATAAAAAATTAAAATCATAATAAAAACACAGAATATAATCATGCAATAATCAAACTGCAATGTAACTCTATGCTAAGAAAAACATTCAGGTGTTGCTCCAGTTTACTGTTACTATATTGCGATATCTGCATGACAGCCCATCTCAATAAAAGGGGACCTTTGAGGGCTTGAATAGACTCTGCTCCTTACAATATCCAACAGTGAAAGAAGAGAACAGAAAAAAATGAGCATTAATCTTACTTTAGATGGTTTACTTTAGATGGTTTATATAGATTTTACTTTCTTTTTCAGCTCGGCCTTTGTCAGGTCTCCTAGTCCTCTGGGTCTAGACGAGGCCCTATATCTGTGCACTGGTCACAGGACTGGTCCGCACATAGGATCTAGTAGGGAGTACCATCAGGATCGAGATACAATGCTGCACTGTGACCACATGAATCTCCTGGATTTCTTTGGTGCAACTATTGTTCTTTATGAGTGTATGAATCAATAAGGTGCATGAGACACTGCCTGATCCATGTCAGATGACTGCATGCTCACAGACTCGGCCTTTTCTACCGCTTTGGTTAGTATCAGTTTTTTTTTTGGGGGGGGGTTTGTCTGCTTATTTCTAAGATTTCTTGGATATCTCATGAACTATTTGTTAGAAATGGGGTCTCTAGTTGGCAGAGGTATACACCCTTGTCTAAGTAGGGACCACAATCCTAGTCAGGGTAAGTCACACACAATCCAAATTATCTTGTGCCCACCCTCTGGCAGCTTGGCACTGTGCAGTTAGGCTGAACTTAGAAGGCAATGTGTATAAATCATGCTATAACACAGTGAGAACACCACAAAAAGACACCACACAGGTTTAGAAAAATATAAGATATTTATCTGATTAAATTAAGGTCAAAACGATCAAGAATTGATAATCACAAGTTGAAATATCTCTTTTGTAATGATAAGGAGAGTCTTAAGTTTTTAAAAGCAACAATTGTCTCTTGCAAGCACAAAGTACCTGGTTTGCGTCAAACACACACCCACGAGGACCGCAGAGGAGGAGATGCGAGGAAAAAGGTAGGTGTGCGTTCGTTTTCTGGGTGCACACAGATGATGCACTGATTCTTTTCAACGCGGCAAGGGCTTTGCGTCGATTTCCGCAGGCTTGAATCCTGTTTGTGATATGGGGTCGTGGAAATCCTGGGTGTGAAGGGCGAGGTCACAGTTGTCGTGTCGATCCGGTGGGTGATGCGGCAGAATTTGAGCTGTGCGGCTGGCGCTGCGTCTATTCTTCTTGCAGGAAGTCGGGATGCGTTGTTCCGGCTCAGCAATGAGTCGATCCGGTGGGCTGTGCGTCGGAGTTCCGGTCGCAACGTTGGCGCTGCGACGATCTCCACTTGGGGAGCCAGGCTGTGTCGCTCCATTTCGGCGTTGCAGTGATTTTCTCCCCACTGGACAGGCTGTGCGTCCATTCCAGCAGGCTGTGCTTCGATTTTCACAGCACAAGGAGTTTCGTTGCAGAGATTAAGTCTTTTTGGCCCTGAGACTTCACAGGATGCAAGCTCAATCCAAGCACTTGGAGAGCATGTCTCAGCAGAGCCAGAGGCAAGCAAGGCAGCAGGGCAACAGCAAGACAGGAGTCCTTTACAGCAAAGCGGTCCAGGTGAGTCCTTTGGACAGCCAGCTTCTCTTGGCAGGTTGCAGGTTCTGGTGCAGTCTTTCCCAAGAAGTGTCCAGTTTGGTAGGGTCTTTGACCCTGTTTATAAAAAGTGCCTTTGAAGTGGGGGAGACTTCAAAGAGTGGTTTTGAAGTGCACAAGGTCCCCTTTCAGTACAACCCTGTCTGCAAGGGCCCCAGTAGGGGGCTTGACAGTCCTTTGTGTGAGGGCAGGACACTGTCCTTTGAAATGTAAGTGTCAGTCCCTCCACCCTTCCAGCCCAGGAAGACCCATTCAGTATGCAGATGTGTGCAGGTGTGACCGAGCATCCTGTGTTTGTGGTTGTCTGGGTGAAATGCACAAGGGAGCTGTCAACCAGCCCAGCCCAGACATGGATTGGAAACAGGCTGTAAGGCACAGAAGGATTTAAATGCAGAGAAATGCTCACTTTCTAAAGTAGCATTTCTAAAATAGTAATCTATACTCCAACCTCACCAGTCAGCAGGATTTTGTATTACCATGCTAGCCATACTAAATATGACCTGCTTCCCCTTTCTAATCAGAATCTACCACTCAAACAGTTTATGAGGGTAGCCTTAATGCTAGCCTATGAAAGGAGCAGGCCTCACAGCAGTGGAAAACGAATTTAGGAGTTTTCAACTACCAGGACATATAAAAGAAACAGATATATGTCCTGCCTTTTACCGACACAGCACCCTGCCCTCTGGGTTACATAGGGCCTACCTTAGGGGTGAGTTATATGTAGAAAAAGGCTTGGCAAGTACTTTTAAATGCCAAGTCGAAGTGGCACACACACAGGCCCTGCAATGGCAGACCTGAGACATGGTTAAGGGGCTACTTATGTGGGTGGCACAACCAGTGCTGCAGCACCAATAGTAGCATTCAATCTAAAGGCCCTGGACACCTGTAGTGCACTTTACTAGGCACTTACAAGTAGATCAAATATGCCAGTTGGGTAAGAACCAATGTTACCATGTTGTAAGGGAGACAGCATATGCACTTTAGCACTGGTGAGCAGCGGTAAAGAGCACAGAGTCCTTAAACCAGCACAAATGAGGTCACAAAAAGAGGAGGGGGAAGGCAAAACATTTAGGGGTGACCCTGCAGAAAGGCCATTTCGAACACTATTGTTGCCTACAGATCATTGATTGCCATTGCTCTCTTAATTATAGGTGTTTCTGTGTCGGCACAGACTGATGAAGGGTTTCAACTGATTGCAGAAATCGCATGTACTGCTATCGTCCAGAGATGGGGTTACCAATCACTGCAGATATATCTAATTCTACATCTCTAAAGTGCAGGTATTTCTGGGCTATTCCAACTAATTCCTTGAGTTACTACTGCCAGCACACTATTGCTTACACTTCATCCCAGAAGCAGAGGCATTTCACTGTTGGATTACAACTGTTCTTTTTCATTTTAAGTGAACAGAACTGGCTGTGTTACTTTATTTCAGCTGGTGTATTTGTACATGTGTATTCTAACCAGCGGGAATGAGTTTATGGCATAGGGTTGCTCATTCATTAGGAGTGTCCTTTATTTCCTTACAATATTTCTGGTTCACATCCTGTTCATCAGTTCTGGCCTCATGCCCTACTCATTGTGACCTTCCTATCATACATTCCTGAGACCTTACAGATCCTACTTCTCCCAAGCATTTACATCATTTGTATAACAATAAGATCAAGAACCCAAAGCTTTTCTTCAAAGCCAACAGTTGGCATGGGCGAATGATGGTGTATAGATTACCAAGGGTGCCTAGTTTGATTCCATCACATTCCTTTTTCTTCTACCTTCCAACAGTTCCTGTATCTTTATGTCACTTTTGTAGGTTCTTTTTCATCCCTCTTTTCTTCTTTCTTGTTTCTCCCCTGCACTGGGTCAAAGCCGGATGATGGAAATGAACTTCAAGTCCCCAACAAGAATCAGCAATGCCAAAAGGTCTGGCTTTAAATTAATACTATATGGTAGTTGGAAGGATTACAAATAGATACCACGGGAATGCATAGGTATGTGTGTGGAAGCAACGAATTGTAAAATAATATTGGTGTATGTTATGAGGTCAGGTGACAGTTTCACTGTCAAGCCAGACCTAAAATACATGTAGGTTAATGTCTACCCTCCTTCCATATGTGCTGCTGCCAGAGAAAACATAATAAATAATCTATTCATCTAAGACTTTTTGATTTCTTTACAATGCCACGTGTGCGCTCCTGAAGGTTCAAGCTCAGGCAGCTGGATAAATAAACAAAATGACCACAGCTGTTTGTACGGGAAGCACTTTTTTTTGTGGACGCACAAAACATTCTTCCTAATCAAAACGTGCTCCTGGCTCCCAACATGTGGATGAAACCAAAGTCTTTCTCCTGGTGATCCTCACACAATTTTCTCATGGCATCTACAGAGTCAAGTAAGACCATAAACATAAGTGAAAGTGTCCACTACCTGCAATCACCAGGACAAATTGAGCATTGCTCCCAAACCCAAGCATTGTAACTTGTGCCCTTAAGGTTGGGATTACCGCTCACAGTGGCTCCTGCTATTCCAACTCAAGGTCAGCATCAACAATGTGCACTTCGTAAAAAAAAAAAAAAAAAAAAAAAACACGCTAATGCTAGTTTGGAACAAAGTTCTGAAACTAGAAATGTATCCTGGATGAAAACACAGCCTACTGCCAGGTCCGACTTCTCACCTACCCTTTAAAAGGCCAATTCATATGTTGCAATGATGAGTGCAATAGAAAGTAAAATCACATTTGGAAAAAATGAAAAACTGACCAGGAAGAGAAGATTTATAAGTAAGACCAAAACAGGAAGTGTAAAACTAAAACTGTGCACTTTAAATTAAATATGAAATAACCAGTTGGCCTATGCCACTCCCAAATTTACGTTTTGAATCTTTCAATGTTTTGAGAAATGCCTATTTTTTAGGGCACACATCAGATCCTGCTCTCTGTAATGTGAATCTACATGATTACTTAACAAGGTGAACTGGAGTCAACAGGTCTCCATGACAAGGTTGCCTTCAGTGCATCACCTAAGTCAGAATAGCACAGACAGCAGCAACAATTTCATGTCTAAATGCGTTGTTTTTTGTTCTTCGCTAGAGTACTGGAATTAGATACAAATTTGGAAGGATCTGGGCTTCCATTCTTCATGTGAGTGTTATTCAAATTTGATATGCAAATCTACACACAATGCACTTAATCATGGCAGGTGGTAAACAAGCTTCACACAATGTTCTGCGGCAACAGACAGAAACCACTATGCATCTAAAGCGATGGCTATGCCTTCCACAAATCAAAATACAGCTAATCTGCCTACTAGGCAACATTATTTACCGTCTGCAAAACTCTCCTGAGGGAGTCAGAAATGTGGAACTCACCTGCCCAGGGAACACAGCAATCGAACTAAATAACAGAATCCTTTTGAAGGAACGAGCACAACTAGAATAAGATATGCAATGGTAGTAATGGCAACACTAAAATAGATCAAGACACAGCCGATAATCTCCAGCATCCAGGTCCACAAGTTTAGACTCCGCTGATTCGTTAGTGGTCCATGTTTGTAACAAATTGCAAAGCTGATAAGTCCAGCTACTAGAAAATACCCTGTGGAAGTAGAAAACAAGAGTGTAAGCCAAGGGCACTTCTGCTCCTCTTACTTCAAACTCGCACGCCGTTCTATTTACATCAATCTTTTACTCATCTTTTAATAATTACTTTTATTAATTTGGTGAAAATATGTTGTTGAAATATCAGTTGTAATTTCATCATGATCATGTACAAGATGATGTTATAATTGAATACATGAGGTCACTGTGTAAAATAAAAAGCAATGGTGACAAACACGGAGGAAAAAAAGAAAAAACACGTATGTGACAATACAGAGCGCACTGCTTGATTATTTCCAAGACACTTATCACTAAGACAACCAATATGATTGTTATTACTCTTTTGGCGAGGAACAGAAATTAATGTTAAATACATGTGCCTGAGAAAGCAACCATCAGTCTGTTAGTAAACTTAAAATATAATTCATCATGAAGGCACATAAAGACACATTTCAATCTACTTTTAAAAATGTAATGTGTATATCTATATCATGGTCACTGCATGTTTCAAAGCTTGAAGAACCTGGGGCGCAATGGGCCAGCCCTTGAACTAAATATGCCTTGTTGGCCCTGGAACCTCAGGAAGCAGATACTGCTGAGAGCCCACTAAATTGCCAACTGCTTCCCTTTACGGCTTTGAGTTGCATTGTCAAACCTCAATCTTGGTGGATGATACAGGTTTAGAAACTCCGATCCACACACTGAAAACAATAATAAAAAGAATAAGGATTGTACTCACAATTGAGCCAAATAGTGTAATGATATGCGATAATTTCACAGTTAAACACGTTTCTATTGGCCTGGGGATAAATCTGGAGGATTTAAGTCAATAGGCGCTGCCTGCATTCAGTGAACACAAGCTTAAAGGTGGCACCATAAACACATAGCGGAATGGAAAATTCACCATAGGTGCTATGTGTGTGGGCTGCATGATTAGCTGTGAAAAATCTGTGTGCATCTCTTAGACTTCCTCTCCTTTGTTGGCCCAAGGAGGCACCCGTCATTCACTTCTGGTGCAGCTCATTGGCTGTGAAGCTGGATGTCAATGCACCCTCCACGGGAAAATCTGGTACAGTTTGCTGTGACACACCACTCGGGTCCTTAACAAAAGAAATGGTGATCTGTGTATTCTATCCAGGAAGGCCTCAGTTAAGAGAACAAAAAAATCTTGCTGGCAAGCTGATGGATGCTTGGAGGCTGGTTTCACAAAGACAGAATTACTTATACTACAACTTGACCGAGAGTGCACTGCTATAAATTAGTGTGTGCATTTGCCATCACCACCTACATATAACAATCATTTATTTAAAATCAGTATAAACAAGAATGTTTGAGCTAAACTTCCTGAGCCCTGCAAGAAACACATAAATTGTTGGTAAAATGGGGTGGCCTGGCTTATACCAGACTGTTGAGCCCCATAAAGGTGAACCCCGTCGGAGGACTTGATTTAGAAGTCTGGGATGAACTGTTCCCATTGAAGCAGGGTCAAGACCCATTTGCATATGGCTGGGTCCAAACAAAAGTAGCATGGTGTGCAAATTTACTATGGACTGGGGTGTGGCCCGAGTGATTACCAGTGGATGAGATTAATTCAAGCATTCTATCATTGCCACTTTTGTATATGCTTTGGTTTGCTTTTTGAGGCCAGACAAAATCACTAACAAAGCCTGGAGTGAACAAAAATGATTGTTTTCTGAACACCATGCATCTATGAGATAAAGAATGCAATGCATGATGTTTCAGCACAATTTGAAGGAGTTAAATAGTCACAGGAGGTGGAATGATATACCAAACTAGCAATAGAAGGAATTAAAGAGAAATACTCTTCTGAGTAGAGCATAAGCCCATTTGATGTGTATTGTAAATAATAGTTAACAATTAAGTGCTGAGACAGATATGCCACCACAAGACCTAAAACGAGGCTGATGGGATGGCCCTCATCTGTCACACTGTACTCATGCTGTATCGTGTATTAGTCAGGAGAATGAGCTGCAGTACATCAACAGGTTCAGACTGACTGAGCATTCACAACAATGACAGCCTTGATATACTCTGGTCTGCAGGTAAAGACATCTGAATTTAGTGGGACATTCCAGGTAAAATGAGGCACTTAGCACTGTGCTTAGGTCTCCTATATTACTGTTTGGGAAAAACGGTATTAGTAGTGATGAAGCAGAGGCCCAGTAGGAAAGTTCAGTAAATGTACTTCAGCTCAAACTTAAATTGTTAATGGCCTCTGAGGCTTCATTTCCCCCTCTTGATTGTTGTAATAAAAAATGACAAACACAGTAAACATAACATAAAATGCTAATTAGAGTTAACTCGGTCCCACTGGTTACAAGTGCATTGAGCTACCACTTTATCCTCTTGTTTGCTGTTCCTTCTGTCGTCTCAGCAGCCTAAATATTGAGGAAATGGGCTGTCATAAACATGGTCCATGATACTACATGAAGGTATATACAATAAAAGCATGCAGACGTTCCAGTTCTCCATCTGAGAATAATATGCTGTGCCCTAGAACTGCCATGACCAAAACCCTGTTTTTGGACCAAACGTTTGGCAATGTAGAAATGTTATGTCTCACTAATGGAATTTTCCATAAAATCAATTGTGTCTGACAGAAGTGGTGTCAGGTGTGAATGAGACGCTGTAGATGGGGTGTGCATTTAGTAGCCGCCTAGGTTAACAGGTATCGCGAGGACTGCAGCTTCTACAGAAGGCAGAGACCTAAGAAATTATTCTTTTTATTTGCCCATATTCCTCTTCTGGCTTTAATTTTAGAAGAGGCGCGTGAGATTGAATCAGTGGTATCAATCTGGCATTTAGAATCCTTATAAACTGACACTACTAGATATTTGTAAGTCACTTAATGGCCAACATGCAAGCTTATTTGGCCATGTGAAACTCACTCAAGAAAAGCTCCAAGAAATGTTGATACTCTTTTTGGGCAGTGGTACCACAGGACCCCCCTTGGGTTAACTCATCTCAGAAATGCCATTGTCAATAGATGAATAAGTGGTTTTATAATAGGTTTGCAATCAGGATAATGATTTGTAAATTGAAGAATGATCCGTCAAGAAGCTGGAAAAACAGACTCTAAACAATGGGGAAGAGTCATTCATTCCAGGTCTGCAGGATAGCTCTGGCTTACAAATGTACCTGGTAGCTTATTGATGATAGTTGGTTTACAGCGATGTTTGAGAATTAGTTCAGCAAGAACCTACTCACGCTCTGTTATATCCTAGAGAGAACCAACGAAGAACAATAGAGATAGGGATGATGCTCAGGAAATTTGAATTAACACACCTAACACCCAGGCCTAAATTAGCTAAGAATGTCACTACAGAAATAGTACTGGCTCACAAAGCAAATATGCAGTAAGAATATCCCAGAAGAGATATGTACACACACGTACCAGAAAAACAGTATTGCAAACCAATCCTAGTCTTTTTGTTCGTCTTGGTCAGCAGACAAAAATGGAGCTGGGTAATGAGATATTCAGGAGGTGCTTGTTCAACGTTTGTTTGCAACATTTATCTGTAGATTTATCGGTTGCAGATACATGTAGATCATGTACCTTCTTCTGATACCTTTTACAAGTAGTTATTATCTTACACATTAATAATATGAGGAGTTACACGTGAGTACAAGGATTAGAAAGCTATAGAAAGGAATATTGCACCTTACTGGGGACTGAAGCAACATTTTACTTTTAGCTGCTTCACACAACCAAAAATGCACATTCCGTACATTGTGTACACTTCTACACCCAATAATTTATATTCACAACATTTAGACAAATCCCTAATCAGACATTTCAAGTTTCCTACCAGGTTGAAGGCACTGTTTGACAACACTGTAATGTTATTTCCCATTAACAGCATGTAATGGTTATTAGGTGAGGTTTTATCGGTCTTGCCTGAGGTTGTACAAGAGGAAAAATTACCTTGCATCTCACATTCGTAATATTCTACATCTGAACAACTATAATTATTCTCTTAACTACTGCATTTGCAGCAAGGAAGCATAGGGTTTCATCCCAGTGATTTTCACATGGTATAGAAATCTGTACATGTATCAATAGTATCAGTCTTCATTTGCTACGTATTATCACATTATCAAAACAAAATGTTTCTTTAATAAACCCTAACAGGATTAGTCAGAGAATGCTGTAGGCCATGCTAACTGCCAACAGACAACTAACCTTAATTAACTTCTTTAAATGTTTGTGATACAGGATCCCCAGGGACTTGAAGAACAGGATTTGTTGGTTGCAATGTTTCCAATCTACCTGTAAGGCTGTATGCCGGGTTTAACTTACTGCATTCTGGCAGTACGACACACACTTCTTGTTCTTCATCAGCTCTTTTCTGTGCTTCTATTTGAATTCACAGTAGTTCTTTGTGAATTGAGGATCCCTGAAGTTTGGGGTAAAATTCGTGTTTTGGAGATTAGTTCAAGTGAAGCACGTCATACACCTAAAGCATTACATTTATGCATTAACTCTGGACACTACATTTTATTACTCTAAATGTCTTGGGTAACAGCACTGCTAATGCTTTTTTGTACTTCAGGAACCTAACAGCACTCTTAACATTTAACACGTGGGGCCTGATTACGACCTTGGTGGAGGGGGTTACGCCGTCGCAAATGTGACAGATATCCCGCTCGCCGTATTACAAGTTCCATTATATACTATGGAACTTGTAATACAGCGGACGGGATATCCCTCACGTTTATGACAGAGTAATAACCTCTGCCAAGGTCGTAATCAGGCCCTTGGTATCTCACTTTCTCACTGACAAAATATTTTCTCATAAAGCAATAATATTTGAAGCTGCTTCTCCTTTGGTTGTAGACATTCAGTCACAATTCATGGGTTTTGCTGAATGAAATGCAGGCACTTTTAATTATTTATTTATAGGTGTGATATAGAGTAGTCTTAATCCAGGGAAGCGGGATATTGTGGCTTTACTATTAACCAATCAACAAAACAGCAGTCTCTGAGAAATTAATACAACTGTGAAAGTGTAAAAATAAAATACACAATAACTCTAAACACAAGCTGCATTGTAATAGGCCAGAGCATTTTAGAGCAAAGCAACTGGGGAGGATCCAAGAAAAAGGCAATTTGACAATTCATAGGGTGTTAAAGGTGGGAAGGAAAAGGGAGAGATGAAATAAAGGTTTAGGTGGGAACTGAACAATACAGCCTTCAGGTATTTACAACATGGGAGATATTTTTGGACAACCATCCTCAGTCAGAGAGCTCCACAGAGACTGAACAGCATTAGAAAAGGATTTTGTTGAGGCAGAGTGGGACAAAATGCTTCTTTTCCTCTACAGTTTTTGGCAATCTCTGATATTTTTAACAGAGGCGCAGTGCGGGGGTCGGGCAGAGCACCAGGGGCCCCCCGCAGCGCAGTACACTGTGCAGAGGTGGCAGGCCCCTGACTGGGTCAAGGGGGAGGGGGCCGACCTCAGGTGCTTCGCAGGTGGGGGTGGGCACCTCAAGTTTTGTTACTGCACGTATCTTTAAGCGCTTATGACTGAGTGCTTTAAATATGTGGGATAGAGCCTTAAACTGAATTCGTGCCCCGAATGGTAGCCAATTAAGTTCCCCTAAAATGAAAGTTATATGGTCATGCGTTTTGGAACCGGAGACATATCTTGCTAAACAGTGTGACAGAGCATATTTCTGGGTGCTCCAGTGTGAATCGTGCAACTATAGTGACTGCCTTGCAACACACATTCCTTTTTAGGGTCGAGCAACGAAGCGCTCAGGCCCCTGTTTTAATCTCTCTGTGGGCTTTTAACCACACCTATTTCACCACCATCACTTTCATTGGTTCGTGGGCTTGCCTTTTAAAAAGAATCACTTGATTTTATTTGTGAAAGGCATGCATACGCCATGTCGGGGTTTAGACCTCCTCGACAGCACCAGTAAACTACTGAAAACATACGAGGTTCCATGTTTTCCACAAGGCTTCTGGGCTACTTTTTCTTTTTCTTTTCTACACAGCACGATCTTGCTGGGCAGTAGTTGAGTGCTTTGCATGACATCGACCCTGTTACATGGATAATTGCGTAACTGCCCATATATTTGAAAGCGAGCAAGCTTCTGTTTCCTTTTGTGTGCTCCTTCATGCTCATGGCGTGGCACTTTGAATCGAATCGCTTATGTAAAACTGTATTACTTTTCATTTTCAATTATGTTGGAAGAAAAGTCTGGTTAGGACTTTACAACACCAATAGCTCTAAGTAGAACAAATGCGAGACCCACTGCATTGCAAATACTTGTGTTCTTTTGTTGCTCCCTTTAGCATGAGGTCTACGTGAAAATGTCACCCTCAAGCTAAATTACACTTTCAGCACGTCTTGGCTTTTACTGGCACATGCCCTCAAAGTGACCTCATGTCACAGACACCTAATGCCATGTCTAACATTTTAGTCTGCATGCTGGGATGTTTAAGTCCAGGTTTGCAAGTATAAAAGCAAAGGTGCAAGTCCCAAAATGCAGTTGGCAATTGTCTTAAAATGTGGACAGACAAGGTATGGCAGATGATGCCGGGCCACTATATAACTATGCATGCAGAATCTAACATGCTTGCATTTTTCGGATGATCTCCATCTTTACAGTCCTACTCCTTCCCCCACCCCTATGCACACCCTTAGTCTCCACCTTTACTCTTGCAGGCAGCAATAGCAATGGCCCCAGAGCAGTCCCAGAGTACTCCTATTTTGAGTGGGGGGTCGGTAACGTGTTTCCAAGTTGTACTGAAGGGATGTGTTAGAAGACACTGACTCATTTTCCTGCATTTTCATTAACAGAAGTCGAGAGGATTAAAAAAATTCTAGCTAGCGCGTCAAGAATTTTAGATTCTATTAAGGACACAGAGGCGAAGATTATGCTTTCTCTTTCATTTACTGACAATATAGCAGACAATGAAAACAGTATAAACTTTAAACTACTTATCCCATGAACACTCAGCCATCCAATCATGGCTCTTCTCTGACAATATAAATAGCATTAACACTATAGTCCTTCCTCTTTCTTTGCGAAAAACAACAAAATTAAGAGTCAATTTGGAACTTGCAGAACGCCCTCTTGGAACGTGCCCACTGACCCAACTTTTCCTTCCGGGTCCTTCATCCAAAGAACAGAACGTCCACCTGATCCAGTATCATAACCGAAGAATTCAAGAAACAGTATTTCGCCCCTCTCAAGAAGAAGAGGAGCAAAAAGTAATATCCACAAATATACATCGGGTTGGGTACTTCATCAACTATTAACATTTATATTTAATAAACAACAGTAATATCATACTAAGCATGTATAACATATACCTACAAAGGGTGGGATAATCCTTGCCTCCGTGTCCTTAATTCTTGATGCGCTTGCTCGAAACTTTTTAAATCTATGTCAGGACCGGAGGCTCCGGATTATGCTAGTTTAAAGTCTACTTACAACATCAGATACTACATCAACAATAGGTTTGTGATAAAATACTTTGAAAGTAAAATCGTTTGACCAGTCTGCTGCTGCCATAATACCCTCCAATCTAGCTCCTGTTAAAAAAGCTTTAGACTCCATAGCTCCTCTGACAGAATGAGCTCCAAGGATGTTTACATCTATACCGCTTCTACCGATAACCATTTGACCGAACAAGACTAAGTAGCTGCAGCGACTGGACAAAAAGGCTTCTGCAAAGAAATTATCAATTGACCAGAACCATCCTGTCTGAACTCATGCATACAATCTTCAAAAGCTTTTATACATTGAACAACACATTTTATTAGGTGGAAAAGACTGATATAAAATACACTTTGATGAAGTCTTAGCACGTCCTGTAATGGAAAAAGATACTCCTTCAGGAGTAAATACTCTACCTGATAAGTCCAAAGATTTGACATCAGAAACTCTTCTACAAGAGAGTAAGCATAGTAACATTGTAAGTTTCACTGGCAATTGGTTACAAGACAGGTCCTCATTAGAAGGGCAACTTCTGAGAAAACGAAGGACAATATTAACAATCCATAAAGATGTATATTTTGGCTGAGGGGGTTTTACCATACGAATGCCCCTAAGCATTTTACAAATTAAAGGGTGTTCTCCCACCAGTATGGCCTGAATATGAGGATGACCAGCTGAAAGAGCGGAACAACAATTAGTAATTGTCTTGTAAGCCAAACCTTGTGAAGCCAAGCCGGACAGAAAATTGGCTATGACATGAATCTCTGACACCAGGGGATCCAAACTCCTTTCACTGCACCAACACAACACCTTCCTCCAGGCTTGCTCATATCTTTTATGAGTGGAGGGAGCCCAAGACAGGGATATGAAAAACAGTGCAGATTCCGAAACTCCAGGCACTTGCCATCGTCTCCTGAAAGTCTCAAAGCCATCAGAGACAAGAGTCCCTGTAGAATCAGAGGGTGCGAGCTCCCTGACGGATCCTTGAGAAGATCCTGGCACACTGGTAGCATCACTGGAAATTCGCACAAGAGAGCCATCACAGATGGGAACCAAGGCTGAGTCACCAAGATAATTTCCGCTTGATGTCGCAGTACTTGGGCCAGGACACGCGGAATCATAGCAAAGGGAGGAAATGCATAAAGCAGATCCCCTAGCCAAGGTTAAAGGAATGCATCTGTCCCCATCAACTGAGGATCCAGCCTCCAGCTGAAGTAACCCGGAACCTGGTTGTTCAACCGGGAAGCAAACAAATCTATCTGACAAATCCCCCCCCTCAGCTGAAGAGTATGGAAAATCTGCGGTATGAGCTTCCAATCGCTGCCATCCCGCAGGAAGCGCAAATTCCAATCCGCTGTCGTATTGGAACGATCCGGAATGTACTCTTCTATCACCGAAATGTGGTGATGCAGACAATAATGCCAAAAATCATTTGTGATTTCTGCTAATAGATGAGATCTGGTCCCTCCTGATATACCTGACCGCGGCCAGATTGTCCATCTGAAGTAGGATGCAACAATGGGCTCTGCGAGGGGAAAGTGATCTGATTGCAAATGCCACCGCTAAGATTTCCAGACAATTTATGTGATAGTTCAATTCCCCCGGGGACCAACGACCCCTGTCTCCACTGAGCTGCAACGAGCTCCACAGCCCCACCGGCTGGCATCCAACTCTATTATCAATCTGGACTGGAGGTAAATATCGCTCTGCCATTTGAGGCATCCATGTGAAAGAGCCACCAAGATATTTCAGTCTTGGCTTCCTCCATGAACGGAACCAACTCTCAATACTGAAGGCCTTTCCGAAGATGTAAAATCTTTAGCCTCTGAAGGGCCCTGTAATGCAGTGGCCCCGGAAAAATTGTTAGAATTGACGATGCAAGAAGGCCGACAAGGCGTGCCAACGTCTTCCATGATATAGTCAGAGAGGCAAAGGCTCTCCTCAACTTGTTCTTGATCAAAGTCTATTTGCATAAAGGAAGGAGCAACAAGGCCTTGACAGAGTCTATCTGAAAACCTAAGAACTTGATAGTCTGCACTGGCACCATGCTGGATTTCTCGGAATTGATGACGAATCCAAGATCTTGTAACAATTGGACAGTCCAATTGAAATGACAAAGGATCGTGACTTTGTTCTGAGCCATAATTAGAATGACGTCGAGGTATACGATAAGACTCACTCGTTCCCTCAAAAATTGCACCACCGGTCGAAGAAGCTTGGTGAAACACCAAGGAGCTGAGGGCAGCCCGAAGGGAAGAGTGGTGAATTTGAACTAATGGGGCCCCCATTGGACTTGAAGAAAATGTCTGTGGGGAGCGAAATTTGGTACTGAAGGGTACGCATCTTTGAGATCCAATTGTACCATCCAATCCCCGTCTTTTAACATATCTCGAAGATGTATTCCCTCCATCTTGAAATGGCGGTATACAATCCATGAATTTAATTGTTAGAGATTTAGGGCCAGATGTAGCAAAGACTCTATTTAAAAGCAGTCACGGACATGGTGGCCTGCTGTTCCCAGCAGGCCACCATCCCCGTGAGTGCCCTGAATCGCTATGGGGTCGCAAATTGCGACCCCATAGCGACTCGCAGAAGGTGTCTGAGACACCTTTCTGCATTCCAAATTGCGAGTTGCAATTTGCGAGTCGCTGGGACTCGCAAATTGCAACTCGCAATTTGGAACCTTGCTACATCTGGCCCTTAGTACCAAGCGGGAACCGCCTCCCTTCTTTTGCACTAAGAAAATCGTGCTTATGAAGCTGTGAGGATGAGGCGTAGTCTTTACAACTGCTCCTTTCTGTATGATCGCAAAAATCTCCTTTTTGATAATTGCGCAATCTGTGAGGGAAAAAAGAAGCGGAGGAGGAAGAACCCTCTTAACCGGAGAAGCGTATAGCTCTAGGTGGAAAACCTGGACCGATTGTAACACCCATGAGTCTTGTGTAATATTTTGCCACACCAGTAGGAACTGCTGCACTCTGCCCCCTAAAATTACTTCAGAAAATGGAATAATCCTTACCTGGGGTATTGCTGTCTTGAGTGGAACCACCTCCACAATACCCTCTGGAGGAACGGCCACGTCCTCTATTACGACTGGCATAGAAGGTCTGATAATCAGAGGAACGTCCTCTGCCCCTTTGAGTGGGAAATCAGGAAGCCTGGAATCTACGGTCTGGTGCTTGGCCTCTGAAGTGCCCAGCCCAGGCAAAAAGAGCATTGTTGAATAATTTCTTGATATTAGATTGAGCTTAGTCCAAAGCTGTGAAAGTCGTGAAATATTTGCCCAAATCTTTGACGAATTAGTCGCCAAACAGCATACCACTGGCTAAGGAACCAGCTTTGTTAGTTGCTAACTCTGCCAATTTGGGGTCTAGGCGTATTAAGAAGGAGTGCCTGCGTTCCGTCCACATGGCGCAGTTGGCGTTACCCAAAAGACAGATAGCCCGCTGCGCCAATTCCAGCACGACTTCTAGATCCAGAGGGGTGTTAGTTTCTTTAAATTGGATGGCTAGGTCCAGGATTTTCGTCAATGGATCTGACAAATCTAACAATTTGTCTTGGCAACCACGCCAAGCACGGTCCAGTCCCTTTTTGCGATACTTCGTAAATTTCCTAAGAAACGTCGCAATACTAGGATCCAACTCTGGAGTATCCGCTAATTTGTCAACCAATGAAGCCCGTGGACATTCAGATCTGAGAGTATTGCGCATTTCCTTTTCAAAACTTTTGCGCAGCCTATCCTGCACATAATGAGCCACTTCAGCATTGGGAACCCACTCGGTGGAACATGGGTGTACTATATCCTCAGGAGAGAATAGGAGATTCCGACTAACCAGGGCCGGTGCATCAGGAATAAGATGATGGGACTTGAGCTTCTTTTTGCGTGGGACAGAATTTGCATGCGAGTCATCCGACTCGCATGCTCTTGCAATCCCAGCTGAGAATGTGAGAACTTAGGAAAAGTATTTGGTGATTCTTGTTGGAGGAAATTCATGATCACGCAGAACTGAAGCTGCCATCTGCGCCAGTATTTCTGCTGAAGAAGAACCTCCAGAGTGCTGTAAGGAGAGGCCAGACACCTCCACACACTCACCAGCTTGCAAGTGAGTTTGCTGACTGCCTTCACCCAAAAATTCTCTCCTGACAAAATTGGCCAAGGGTTGGGTAAAAGGTTTGAAGGCCTGAATTAGGGCCCAATTCACGAAGTCCTGCACATGATGTCCAAGTGCCTCCACCAATCTTTCCTCCATTTGGTGCTCCACCGGCACTTCCTGCAGTTCCTGATGCTGCGCCTCCTGGCATAGTATGCCATGATATCATAGGCTGGGAGGTATGGAGAAGTCAAAGGGGGTGGGAAGCTGGAGCAGGTGCAATTTTGAGGAGAGAAACAGCTAGAAGCTGCTTGGCCAGCAATTATTTGTGGAGGGATTCACCTGCTCGTATAAGCCAATTAAATAATTAATTAAATAATCACTCAAGCAATCACTTAAATAAGCAATCCCCAGGGCTGAGCCCACTTCGTATTATTACAGCCCTGTCGGGTGATTGACAGGCCGATCTGTAAAAGAAACAGGTGCCCTGCACGATACACACGTGTTAAGCCGATCGGAAGGAAATCCTCCGAGCCGGCTCAGCACGTGAAGTAGAAAGTGGACTACGTCCACAGAAGAAAAACTGAGAGAATCTCTCCTTCGGCTTTGCTCCCAGTCCTCGCTGGCCGACAAAAAAGGAATCATAGATCCCAATGAACACAACAATAGCGCGGCAGTGCAAAGCCAAGCCAGCGCGCGCGTGCTTTAAAACAGTAAATACACACATCAAAGAACATTGAAAAAATCGTTATGCACGATATGAAAACACTTAACTGGCTGCTGCAGTAGCAAAGAAAAAGGAAGGACTATAGTGTTATGCTATCTTTATTATTAGAGAAGAGCCATGATTGGATGTCTGTGTGTTCATGGGATATGTAGTTTAAAGTTTATACTGTTTTCATTGGCTGCTGTGTTGTCAGTAAATGAAAGAGAAAGCATTATCTGAAGCCTCCAAGCCCGCCCTACCGGCTCTTTCTCTCTCCTCCAACGAGGTTATTAGGGTCAGTTTCTCTCTTTCCTTCCTCAGTGTGAGTTGGCCCGGCAACACGGCAGGGAGGAATAATAGGGCTTTTTCGGAGTTGACACTTCGGCAGGCTGCAGTAGGACCTGCCCGGACCGTGTGAAGTAAAGAGGACTCATTCATGCTCTTTTCCTTCCAAAATATGTTAATGATGGGAAGCAATTAAGTGAGTAGCATCTAATACTTAGCTTTTTAATTATTTCCTTTATGGTCCAGTCAGTTGGAGAACCTCTGCACTAACTGCTTTGTACTAAAAAGTTAAACATTTTTTGGGAGAAACAGCACAAAAGGTGGGTTTTTGTCAGAGCGTTCATTATTCCAACAATTTCTCCATTGCAAAAGCTTCCTCCTCTAATACCCTGCACTTAATAATGGTGAAACTCCACCACACCTGCTGGACTAAATATTATTAGGCATTATAATAGTGTGGATCATCCCATTCAGGACAGTGGTTATGGTTGGGACGGTAGCTGGAGTGTGAGTTGTCAAAGGAGACGAAAAAGAATCATATGGGCCTGCCTTAATCTATTTTTAAAAATAATTGTCGCAATTATGTGGGTGAACGTTTCCAGTTGTCTAGCTTTATAAGTTTTATTTTTCAATAGTAAATTTCTAAATGCACGTGATCTTGTCTGCGTAAGATTGCTAAATCCAAATTGCTGATGGAGTAATGGGACTGGAGGCCGCCTATTACTGTGCCCAACCTTAGCTAATTGGCAACATTTATTATTTTGCTGCAGACAGAGATAAATCGAAGTGCTTTGGTAATATGCAGGGCCACTAGAATGATATGGCAGGAAGACATAATTACGAGGCAGGGTAGACCAATTTATGCGGCAAAAAAACGCCCAGATATGAATTTACAATGCCAATAGCTCTAACTTGAGCAAATGCGAGACCCATTGCATTGCAAATGCTTGTTGACATTAGTGGGGGCTTCAAGCTTTTTAAGAGTAAAATGGCAGCCCAGGGATCTCAGAGGCCAGTGAAAGCATGAGGGCCCCAGAGACCATGCAGGGGCATCTCTCCCAGTGTGTGGCAAAGGAGCAAACGACGTAGAGAGTCAAAGAAAATGGTATCACAAAACGCATAAAGATAATAATAAATAAGGACCTATTAAACAAAATACCAGGCACCATTTTCTTGTGAAACCTTAACACAACTGTGGGCTCCTAAACATGCACTGCTACGAAGCACAGTGGACTGGTGAAAAAAACAAACCCAAAAGTCACCTGCTTAAGAACAGTACATACCCAATACGTAGTTTTTGTTCTCGTGCCACAACCAATTCATGTTTTCCTTAATATAGCTGATGATATATATTGAAAAGGCACTGCCTGCAGTCATTAGTAGTCCAAATGTGCTAAGCTACAATGAAAAAAAATCAGAGTGAACAGTGAGTCTATAAAATGAAACCATGCAGAAATGTCTAGATCTGTAAAAATTAAATGCACGTGAAATAGGAAACTAAGATTAGCACACTAAGGCAATGGACTCTCCTCAAAGGTCCAGTTACCTGTTTCTGAATTCCTCTGAACACTAAGCAGATACAACATAGTATCTTTGACAGCAACATCAACTCCATGAAGGAGTAATCAATTAAAAAAGCAAAAAATGAAACAATAAAAACATGCTTCTTGGAATGCACATTTATATTTGATTAGGCTTGTAAATAAGCTATCTAACCAAGTTATTCCACTCACACTGTTTGATTAACGTGCATTGTTTACACTAAACATAAAACCCTTTTTCAAGACACATACAAAAGCCCTGCGAAAATGACTTCAATTCATATAAAATGCTGGTGGAAATTGATAATTTTAGATATAATTTAGATAAGTGCATGGCACGATAGGTTATTATTAAATGACAAAACACAACCAATGCTAGATTCGGCACTGCAGAACACTAGGTATAACACTGAAAAGTTGTCAGTTCCTATGACAACTGCTGAGTGGCAGAGGGTTATTAATAGGTGGTACATGCATTCTACCGAGGGGCGCAACAAAACAGCACATGTGCTTAAATCACCCAACCACAACCAGAAATATACGTTCTCATGGGGTTGTAAAAAAAGCAAAACAGTGATAATACAGAAACAAGTGAAGGACATGTTTGTCTTTGAAAGTGCACAAACAATCTGACATTAGAAACGAAATGGTGTGAGGATTTTGGTTTCTGTACAAAGTGCTTCAAGGAGGTTCATATGCAAGGCATGATGAGGTGAATTCTGGCATCAAAATCTAGTGTTTTCATTAGTGTAGATATGTGTAGACTGCTGGCTGTGTGTCCTAGTTTTGTGCTTCCTGCAGTGATCAACAGGTAACCTATCTGAATCCCAGGATGGGCATCTCAATCCTTCCTCCTCGGTGATAAAATAGGTATCGCGGAATTCATGGAAATGTGTTATTTTTAGTGCTAAAAAAACTGCCACAGCAACTGCTGCATAAACACAAATTCTATTTGTAGGAAGTTGGCTCTGTATATACTATTTCAAAGTAAGAAATAGTGTCCACGGGTTCCAAGGGTTCCCCTTAGAGGTAAGATAGTGGCAAAATTAGATAATTCTAATGCTCTATTTTGTGGTAGTGTGGTCGAGAAGTAAGCTTATCAGAGTGTAGTGTTAAGCATTTGTTGTACACCCACAGGCAATAAATGAGGAACACACACTCAAAGACTCACTCCAGGCTAATAGGTTTTTATATAGAAAAATATATTTTCTTAGTTTATTTTAAGAACCACAGGTTCAGATTTGAAGTAAACACAAAAAATGCAAGCTACTTCACTTAGGTAACTTAGGAACTTTGAATAAAAGCAATATCATATACAGTCTTTGAAAATAGCTTATTGCCATTTTTACAAAGTGGACACTGCAAAAATCAACAGTTCCTAGGGAAGGTAAGTAAAGGTTAGATTAGGAGGTAAGTAAAACACTTATAAGTCTCAGTCCTGTGGCATAGGCAGCCCACCGTTGGGGGTTCAAGGCAACCCCAAAGTTACCACACCAGCAGCTTAGGGCCGGTCAGGTGCAGAGGTCAAAGAGGTGCCCAAAACACATAGGCGCCTATGGAGAACAGGGGTGCTCCGGTTGCAGTCTGCCAGCAGGTAAGTACCTGCGTCCTCGGGGGGGGGGCAGACCAGGGAGGTTTTGTAGATCACTGGGGGGGACACAAGTAGGCACACAGAACACTCCCTGACAGTGGCACAGGGGCGGCCGGGTGCAGTGTGCAAAGCAGGCGTCTGATTTTGTATTGGTTTCAATGGAGGGACCCGGGGGTCACTCTAGCAGTGCAGGCAGGCACGGGGGGGCTTCTCGGGACAGCCACCACCTGAGCTAGGCAGAGGGTCGCCTGGGGGTCACTCCCGCGCTGAGGTTCAGTTCCTTCAGGTCCTGGGGGCTGCGGGTGAAGTGCTGGTTCCAGGCGTCGGGTCCCTTGTTACAGGCAGTCGCGGTCAGGGGGAGCCTCTGGATTGTCTCTGCAGGCGTCGCTGTGGGGATTCAGGGGAGTCATCTCTGGCTACTCACGGGCTCGCAGTCGCCGGGGAGTCCTCCCTCTGGTGTTTGTTCTCTGGATCTCGAGCCGGGGGCGTCGGGTGCAGATTATGAAGTCTCACGCTTCCGGCGGGAAACGTGCAGTCTTTGAAAGTTGCTTCTTTGTTGCAAAGAAGTAACTGGTTTTGAGCAGGGCCGCAACTCACAGGAGTTTCTTGGTTCTTTAGTCCAGGGCAGTCCTCTAAGGCTTCAGAGGTCGCTGGTCCCTGTCGGATGCGTCGCTTGTTGCAGGTTTTCGAAGTTGGAGACAGGCCGGTAGGGCTGGGGCGAAAGCAGTTGTCTTCCTCCTTCTCTGCAGGCTTGTAGGTCAGCAGTCCTTCTTGTTTCTTCAGGTTGCAGGAATCTGATTTCCTGGGATCGGGAGTGCCCCTAAATACTGAATTTAGGGGTGTGTTTAGGTCTGGGAGGGCAGTAGTCAATGGCTACTGTCCTTGAGGGTGGCTACACCCTCTTTGTGCCTCCTCCCTGTGGGGAGGGGGGCACATCCCTAATCCTATTGGGGGAATCCTCCAAACTCAAGATGGAGGATTTCTAAAGGCAGGGGTCACCTCAGCTCAGGACACTTTAGGTGCTGTCCTGCCTGGTAGGTGACTCCTCCTTGTTTTTCTCATTATCTCCTCCAGCCTTGCTGGCAAAAGTGGGGGCAGTGGCCGGAGTGGCGGGCATCTCCACTAGCTGAGATGCCCTGGGGCGCTGTAACAAACGGGGTGAGCCTTTGAGGCTCACCGCCAGGTGTTACAGTTCCTGCAGGGGGGAGGTGTGAAGCACCTCCACCGAGTACAGGCTTTGTTCCTGGCCACAGAGTGACAAAGGCACTCTCCCCATGTGGCCAGCAACATGTCTGATGTGTGGCAGGCTGGCAGAAACTGGTCAGCCTACACTAGAAGTCGGATTGGTATTCAGGGGGCATCTCTAAGATACCCTCTGGGTGTATGTTACAAAGAATTGCACACTGGCATCAGTGTGCATTTATTGTGCTGAGAAGTTTGATACCAAACTTTCCAGTTTTCAGTGTAGCCATTATGGAACTGTGGAGTTCATGTTTGACAAACTCCCAGACCATATATTCTTATGGCTACCCTGCACTTACAATGTCTAAGGTTTTGCTTAGACACTGTAGGGGAATAGTGTTCATGCAAATATGCCTTCACCTGTGGTATAGTGCACCCTGCCTCAGTGCTGTATGGCCTGCTACAGGGGTGAGGTACCTATGCCACAGGCAGTCTGAGGTTGGCATGGCACTCTGAGGGGAGTGCCATGTCGACTTAGTCTTTTTCTTCCCACCAGCACACACAAGCTGGGAGGCAGTGTGCATGTGCTGAGTGAGGGGTCCCCAGGGTGGCATAAGACATGCTGCAACCCTTAGAGACCGTCCCTGCCATCAGGGCCCTTGGTACCAGGGGCACCAGTTACAAGGAACTTATCTGAGTGCCAGGGCTGTGCCAATTGTAGAAGCAAATGTACAGTTTAGGGAAAGAACACTGGTGCTGGGGCCTGGTTAGCAGGGTCCCAGCACATTTTCAATCAAAACTTAGCATCAGCAAAGGCAAAAAGTTAGGGGCTAACCATGCCATGGAGGCATTTCCTTACACTATTTGTTTTACAAAAAACGATGAATTTGAAGGTAACAACACAGAGACCCCAAAAACTTGTTATGGTAGGTCAATGGGCTAATGCATCCACAGTTCTGTGTTTAATACCACGATCCCAGGTTAACATCCTATTTGAACCACTTAGCCTTTAATTCTTGAGAGGTTGACAAAATGGGTACCACTGACTTGGGAAAAAAATCAACATCTGTTGTTTGTCTGTAATACTAACACAGGTACACAGGGTAAACCTGCACTATTCAAATACGACCAGTTATGTCTGTGTTAACACAACAAAAAGTGTCTCACTTTACAACGAGCTTCCTTCACAAACAGCTGCTATGGCAAAAGTGCCATGTCCCTCTGTGCAGCATTTCCTTGATTATTTAACCCTGCATCCAGTGGGTAGACACTATGTAGCTCTATGGGCCACAGGTACAAAGATCCGGTTTTGCGACTCGCAAACTGTGAGTCTTAGCGACTCGCAATTTGCGAGTTGCAAAACCGGATGTGCTACAGTGTACTTTACACTGTTTGCGATTCCCAATGGGGTCGCAAACGACCTACTTCATGAATATTCATGAGGTAGGTCGCAATATGCGACCCCATTGGAAATGGCTGCCCTCACAGGGATGGTGGCCTGCTGGAGACGTGTGTAACTGCTTTTAAATAAAGCATTAAAAAAAAAAAATGTTATGCAGCCCGTTTTCTTTTAACTTTTCAGAGGAGGCAGTGGTCCAACGGACCACTGCCTGCTCTGAAAAAATATTTTTGCTGCCATTCACAGGGGGAAAGGGGACCCCGTCCAGTTTGCGAATGGGTTAGCACCAGTTTGAAACTGGTGCTAACTGTGATTGTTTTTCAACCACATTCACAAAACAATCATACATACCATTTGGATTCGGTATTAGGAAGGGACGCTCTTGGCACGCCCCTTCCTAATACCGAATCGCAAAACCCAAAATGCGATTTGGTAACAAGTTACTGAATTGCAGTTTGGGCTTTGTACATCCCAGAAAGCATTTTTCAAGTCTCAAACGGGCCGATTCTATGAATCGGCCCGTTTGAGACTTGAAAAATGCTTCGTACATCTGGCCCTATGTGTGATTTTTTTTCAAGCAAACTTTGATAGTTAATTGCACACACAATGATGTCTATTCTCACCCTCTCCCCTACAGCAAATGCTTGTATGCAGCAGCATTAGCCACATCTTGCGTTGATCATGTTGTTCAAACCTCACATACCTCACTCAAGATGTGTACTATAGTCCAACGTCAAAAACAACTTTGTGGAACTAACTCCACCTAAAATACTTTGGTGCGAAAGCAAGTATTACTAAGAGTATGAGAAATGGCCAGCACCTCTGATATGTAAATATGAAAGGTTTGATTGAATTTTTAAAGACTATATCATTTTTTAGTTATTTTAAGGAGAACTGATGTTCCTTCCAAAGCTGTGGGTCCTGAGAGCAAAATTATTGTTCCCCACTGCAAGGTTTATTTATCCGGGACTCTAAAGAAGAGAATGACCCAAAATTCTCAGGGGACATTGCGGGCAGAAGGGCTTTAGGAAATTATCAGAGGCAAATGGCATTTAATTGTAGCAAATTTTATGAGTTAGTCAGAGGGTCTTAAACCTGATTCTTTGGTTCAAAGACAGTCAGTGAATCCTACACCTTATAGCCATTACCTCATAGCCATCAGATGACCATTTTACTCAGGTTTACAGCCCAATCTTACCTCATAATTTGAAAACTTCTGGGGGCTACCAGTCTGGGTTGATGGCAGGGGTGAATTTGGGGAATAAAAGTATCCAACTAGCTATACAGCATGAGCCTACTACCGTAGTGCAATAATCACTTGGAAGGAATGGTAGAATTTTCCAATGTCCTAAAGCAGGGGTTAACAACAGAGGAAATATGATGGGAAAAAGGAAGATTTACATGAAGAATCACGCTAATTGATTTATCCTTTTCCACAGTCTAAAAGAGTACCCTACTGAAGTGAAGGGTATAGATTTTCTACTACTGCATGACATTTTTTACCTTGAAAAAAATCCTACGGCAATAAATTCACAGTGCCATCAATAAACCATACATCAATCAATCAATCAATAATTTGTTAAGAGCGCTACTCACCCGATAGGGTCTCAAGGCGCTGCGTAGGGGTGTGAGGGGGGGTGGGAGGGATTTTACTACTGCTCGAAGAGCCAGGTCCTGAGGTGCTTCCTGAAGGTCAGGAGGTCCTGGGTCAGACGTAGGTTGAGAAGTAGGGAGTTCCAGGTCTTTGCGGCAAGGTGGGAGAAGGATCTGCCCTCGGCTGTGGTTCGGTGGATGCGGGGGACATAAGCATGTCAAACAGTTGAGCTGTAGATGAGTTATTCTATAGACGATAATATTTCACAGCTACTACTACTACTAGTTTGTATCCTGCAGCTGCCAGAATTCATAGGTATGTTTCATGTTTGGGTATCTATTTTTTGATCTTGGGGAACCATGTGTACTCATACACTGTGCTCAGTTTCTGTGTTTGATGTTATTTTACAGCCAACATCTTTCCAAACAGGATTTCATTTCAGGTTTTTGGAGTGCCGAATCATATTATTTAATGTTACCTAGAACTTAGGGTTACCACATAGTACCAGGTTGCATTTCTCTGTGTTTGAGAACGTGAATCTGAGGCACCTTGCTCATAACAGAAAAACAGTCAATCTTGCATACTAACATCCCATCCTACGAATACAGTAAACATATTGTATGCTGATAAATAGTGTATGAATAGAAAATAGCAAAAGAAATGTGCCTAAACTACACCACTGGCCTCTTCTATTTAAAAAATATCTGGGTGGTGGGCGGTCAGTCTGGCGAGATACAGCAAATATCTTGAAAAGATTTCTTAAGCTCTATTCAATTACCCTCAATGTGCTTCTAAAGCACAGTTGCTAGTGATTTTCCCAGAAAATAAAGCACAAAATTCTGCATGTAATTGAGTATTAAAATTAAACATTTATCAGTGAAGGGAGACTCTAACAGTAATTATGACTCCAACTTTGATGATGGCTCTGCTGCGTATCGTTCAAAATCTTAGCAGCCCCCTTTAAAGTCTGGGGCTAGTTGCGCCCCTGATTCTACACCAACAATGTAACCGCTCTCTCCTTGTTTTAAACATTACATTCTGCCCAAAACGGCTGGATTGCGCCAACAGCAGCATGCTTCAAAAAAAAGAGCCTGCGCAGGGGCACAGAGGGTTTAAAACATGCACAGTTCTGAAGCTTCTGCACCTTCTACAACTTCTCCTTTGTATGATTGACAGTTACTGCCTCTGCCACTGCTGCAGCAGCAGCACAGGTCAAACATGAAGAGCAGGAGTTTTCAGACAAAGCAGAAGACCGCCCGAGTCTATCTCAATCGACCAAACAGCTGTTTTTCATTTGGCAAAGTAAAGGAGGACACAGGAGCAGAGGAGACTTCTTCCTTCCTTCATCAGCAACTTCAGTATCACTATGAACCCCTTGAAGGAAATAGTATGGAAACCCTGACACTTTGGGCCTGATTATGAGTTCCACGGACGGTTTGAACCATCCAGTGAACTTCCAAAGGGGAAGTTGCAGCCACACTGGCTACATTCTTCGTCGGACCCATTAAAAGTTTTCGCCCGCCAGCCTAGAAGGACACAGGCGGCAGCATTGTCGCCAACTTGTAATCGAGCTGGCGGCAATGCTGCTGCAGCAAGGTACTCCAGCACCTTCGCAATATTCACTGTCTGCACAGCAGACTGTGAACATTTTGATGGTGCTGGTCAGGGGGGCCCCTGCACTGCCTAGGCCTAGTGCATGCAATGCAGGGGTCCCCCTGTTGCCCTGTGCACCTGTTCTCCGCTAGCCTTTTCATGGTGGTAAAACTGCCATGAAAAGCCTAGTAGAGAACGAGGTCGTAATCAGCAGAGTGGCGCTGCATATAGCGCTTCCCTGTCTGATTGCGATCTCCGTCACCAGCAGCCCTTCGTGAGTACCCTGGCACTCTGACCGCCAGGGTCTTAATGGTGCAGTTGGACCGCCCCAGCAGCGGCGGTCCTGACCACCAGCCTTGTAATGAGGCCCTTTGTCTCCGTCCCCAACCTTTGCTTTGTGGTTCCTCTGAATTAAGCAGAGGAGAGCAAGATTCAGATTAGGATATTATAAGGTTCACAGATGTGACCTATACAAGTGTTTATAGCCCCCTCCTGCTCTACTGTCCTCAATAGAGCTGCTAACATTCCAATGTTCTAAAGACCAGTATAGCCCTCGGCAGTGGCTCATACTTCTATACTAACAAAGCCAAATTAAGGGAACTGAATTAGTTTTAGCAAAGATAAAATACTCACACGCCCAATTAGATTTAACATGAAGCTACTGGACGTAACACAATGCTGGAAGGTGCATATGAATTCAAATTCAATGTCTCAGTAAGCATGTACAGTAAAAATGTTTTGCAATCTGAAACAGAAAAAAAATCATCCCAGTGCTTAATAGTGACTTAGGGCCAGATGTAGCAAACAATTTGCGACTCGCAAATGGCGAAAATCGCCGTTTGCGAGTCGCAAATTCGTGTTTGCTATGTAGAAATGCATTTTGTGAGTAGGAACCGACTTGCAAAATGCATTTCCGAGTCGCAAATAGGAAGGGGTGTTCCCTTCCTATTTGCGAGTCGCAGTGGTATGCAATTCCATTTGCGACCGCGTATGCGGTCGCAAATGGAGTCGCAGTTACCATCCACTTGAAGTGGATGGTAACCCACTCGCAAACGGGAAGGGGTCCCCATGGGACCCCTTCGCCTTTGTGACTGGACCCAAAATTATTTTTTTAGAGCAGGCAGTGGTCCAAGGGACCACTACCTGCCCTGAAAAAATCCGAAACTAAAGGTTTCGTTTTTTTTTTCTAAGTGCAGCTCGTTCTCCTTTAAGGAAAACGGGCTACACTTGAGAAAAAAAAAAAAAATGCTTTATTTAAAAGCAGTCACGGACATGGAGGTCTGCTGTTCCCAGCAGGCCTCCATCCCCGTGAGTGCCCAGAGTCGCTATGGGGGCGTAAATTGCGACCCACCTCATTAATATTAATGAGGTGGGTCTTTGCGACCCCATAGAGACTCGCAGAAGGTGTCTGAGACACCTTTCTGCATAGCAAATTGCGACTTGCAATTTGCGAGTCGCACGGACTCGCAAATTGCAAGTCGCAATTTGCTTCTTACCTACATCTGGCCCCAAGTCAAAAACACATATGGAAGATTTTACATTACAGTACATCTGTCCTGAAAACATTATTGCTAATAATCACACATTAATTTTATCTACTGTGAATGTATTTATATAGTGCTTCATATCCCTTACATTGTGCCACAGTGCGTTAGCAGACAGATGTGATACTACACTGTGGGGTTGGGCATAATTGAAGGAGTACTGAATGACAGTGGATACTTTTCCAATGATCCCAGTACTCCTTCACCTGACTGTCAGTGGTAGCTGTGGTCGAGCAGTCAAGGCTACCAGGGTGCTGCATCAGGGAATGCAAACCATTAGGCTGTACTCAAGAGTTCTCCCTTCAGCTCTTTAGGAATGTAGTTAAAAGTGTTTATGGTGCAGCATCACTGTTAGCAGCAAATCCCCTGAGGCCCAAATGGCCCAGTTCACATCTTACCCGCTTTCCCAGCACAGAGGAGTTAAGCGATGTAGCCGACGCCTATAATGCACACCCGCGAGTCTGCTTAGTTTGAAGAAGTTGGGCTGCTCACAGCCCACAAGCAGCACCTGGTGGTGCAGGCTCTCTCCCGAGTGGCACTGCTGGAGTTCTCACAGATGTCAGAGCAACTCCCTGTTTGTGAAGTCGCTGTAAGTTGACTTTGCTCAAGGGGAGGGGGAATCCTTTCTAGCTCTCGAATGGAGCCAGCAAGGATGCATTGTCATCCACGGCAGTCCTCTATGATGAGTCAGGAGCAGTTCCCGCTCAGTGTGGGTCCAGCTTGCAGACTGAAGCTTCAGTCTCTCCTTTGGGCGACAGCCCCAACCCTTTGGCAACCTCTCCTAGCATATGGGATTGTTGCAGTAGGTGGTTAAATGGGTGCAGGTTCTCCCAGCACAAGCACTGGCACGGACGGTCACATGTCTTGGTACTCCTTGAAGTGGTAACTTTACTGCTGCTCCCCCACCCCCAGCATATCGGGTAGCAAGAACCACATGATGCTCAACACATGGCTAAGTCCACAGTGGTCCTCTCCAATCATACGGGGGTCACTGAAAAAAAATCCTGCACACTGGTGACATCTCAATTGGTGCACAGCCGAATCCTCACATCTCGCACAGGGATCCCTCATGGTTGGGCTGCCCACTGGACCTTGCATCGTACTGCGCCCTGATCTTCCTCACAGGGCACACTGGTCTTGGCAAGCAGGAAGGTGCTCCAGGGCAGGTGGTCTTTGCTTCCTTGGGTGATGTCCCATAACCGAGCAGGAAGACTAGCAGGCCTTAGACCCCAGTCGTGGTCACAGGCAGAAGTCTTGCAGAGCTTTCCCTTCTCACACAGCCCATCTGGCTGCTTGGTAGGTGACACATTTTTGGGGATGCAACCTCCCCTTCTTATAGTAATTTTCCGAACACCAAATGTGATTCAGGGCCTGATTCTCTGGTGTTTTATGTCTATGTTCTCTTTCTTCTTCCCTTATGAAAGATGTCTGTCACAGCAGGCATGACTCTATAGCAGATTGACCCACATCACAATTCATGGGAGTGACCACAGTTCATACGTGGATATCAGCCACAGACATATGAGCATCAAAAGGCTAACCCCAAACCCACGCCTATTCTTTACGATTCCCGTATCAGTCCATCTGCCTTCCTGAGATGTGTCCAGGCCCCTTCCTTGTGATCGATCACTGAATCAAAGAGTAATGTGGGTTCTCCTTGGTGTCTGGACTGGACACATTTATTTTAGCATTAGGCCCGTAGCCTGTGCCTTTTACACGTTGACAAGTTTTTATTCAGTTCACATTTTTTAGCACAGCCAGCCTTTAGCTCCTTGTTTTTATATTTTAATCAGATGCTTCTGAGAAGACATAGTAGTTCGCGCTGCACTTTTTATCAGCCCTCTGTAAACATTACACTTTGTGCCCTGTTCAAGGCTGCCATGTTCAGTACATGATATTCTAAGTTGTATTGCCACTCTAGGAGATCAGGAGTCAGTCCCCAATTCCTGACACATTGGTATGTCAGGCCTGTTCTTAGAACACTGCTGGGTTTACTATATAAACACCCCTTAGGCCTATTGGAGAGGGAGCGGGCAGTCATGGGGCCATCTTGGGGCGCACATCATTCCATTGACAGCTTCTCTGATCCTGATCCTGACTCTTCAGCTACCCAAGAGGATTACCATCCTGACAGCCTCTTTAGGTATGGGTTCTGGGGTCCCTCCCTTAGATCGGGAAAGGCAGAAGGGTTACCACCACTATGCTCCCAGATTTTAAACACAGAGTGTAGGTAGGATTCTTTAGGCATTCAGGATCATACAAAGATGGTGGGGTTGTTTATCTTCTTCACACTAAATGGAATGATGATCACTGTTTCATGTTTCATCTGCCTAATTATCGCAGCCCATGCTTTTTATACTAGGATGCAATTTCTTTAATAAATGCATTGAAATCCATTTTACGTCTTGTGTCCTGCCTTGGCATGTGTGAGTCTCTGAGTAACTGAGTGAAAGGGGTATGATCTGTTCATCATGACTTCCTTGAGGTGTCAGGTTTAGGTTGCCACAAATCACTTTTTCTTTCCAGGACTCAGTAAGGTACTGTTGGCTCCACAGGAGTTAGGCCGACAGCTTTCAGACAGTGTGGGGCCAACTCCGTCAAACACACTCAGTGGTACTGCCTTACAACATGCAGTCTTATTTCCAAAATACGAATTGCACGACAAGAACAACATTTCCAACATCTTGAAATGCAAAGAAAGCCTCCCCTTCCTTCCAGTGTGTGCCCCACCCAGCTCACAAGGATGCAGCAATCCAGAAATCGGTCTGGGGAGATTCCTCTCCTCTACATGACTTCACTAGGGAGGCCTGGGCTTACCAAAATGGAACCCAGGGTCCTCGATGTAAAGTACCACTGCATGTGCATAGGCACTCAGTGTGCATTCACAGCGCACTTACTGTACAGCACTGTCACTTCTTTGCATTGTAGCAATAGAAGTATAAATACATTCAGCATGCACATTCAATGTGTGCACTGTACAGTACTGTAGTCTTCCTGCATAATACCAGCATGTGCTTTCTGCAAACACACACAGCCAGCACACACACGCTCACAGTGTGCACTGCACAACATTTCGCTCTGTGTATTGTACTTCATGCAAGCACATATACCTCCAGTACATGCTTCTTCCTGCACACACCCACACGCACTGCACAGCACTACATCTCTCACGTAATGTATTCCTCCCAGGCGTACATATACTCAGTGCAAGTATTATCCACACATGCACTACAGCACACTGCTCTATCCGATTACTGTACACTTCTCAGGAACACATATCTCCAATGCATAGTCACTACTCTTGTGCTGTGCAGCACTCCACATCTACCTTATGTAGGCCAAGGGAGAGTTCATCACAAAACAGCTAAACCTCTAAAAAGGTGAGTGAGCCTGAAGGCCTCACTCCAGTGACAGAGGGTAAAAAGGTGCTGTTCACTACTGCTGATCACTACACAGTATGCTGCTACCAAAACACTTGTGCTGCTTAACTCCTGATGAAGGAGGTAGACTTCCACCACTATGAGGCAGGCCTCGAAAAATCATAATAGACCTGCAGGTCGAAAAGCTTGAACAATCTACTCAACCTAACTGTAATGTACTGGACCCGAAAACAGGTCTCAAATTGTGTGATCCTAGGCAAGTATTGTATTTTACAGTTCTCTTCATTCTCACAAGTGCACTTTCAAATATGCGAGTTTAGCATTTCTGTTGTAAAAAATCCTCTTTTGTTTGACTAAATACACTAAATGTTTGCCCCATGTATAATAAATCTAGCCCACATATAGGATGCACATGATCCATGCATGACTTGATTCTTAGCTTACTAATAGCTTTGCCATCAGGGCAGGAGTGTTTCTCAGTTTATGTTTAAACACTCACTTTTAATAAATATATTACTAAAGCATGATGTGGTAGAGCACTGTCATTGATAGACAGTCATCAATCTCACTAACTTGCAGCTTTACTGATAAAACTACATAGTGTATTAACAATAATCTGTAAAAATTGTGTTTCTGAAAACATTTATCATTTGCACATCACCAAGTAAAGTGTTCAGACTTTTTTCTTCATCTGATTAAATTATTTTTTTCATCACAGAAGTAAAAAAAGGGTCTTACACAGCTACTGAATTATATCTTGAAATATTTGTAAAGTTGACTTAGGTATATAAATGTTGTGTGTTAGGAAAAACCTGATACCAAAAGCCTTTCACTTCACATAGGTTAGACAGTTCACCTTACAAAATCCTGGAACTCTGCAGTTACAAGGACAAGTATTTGCATTGCAAAAAGACAAACTGCCTTTTGACCTCTGTCTCTGAACACAGAGCAGATGTGACAAGAATAAGATTTAAAGGCATCTTAATTGCTAATTCAGTTTTTCACTTAACAGAACACCTGTTCTTTGTCCACTCTCCAGAAGGGTTGAGTGGAATCTAAAAATAGCTTGACATCATAAAATAAAACTTGCCATAACGAGTGATCGAGTAGATTTTCTGAGCTCTGTGAGGGTAGTGCTTTGGTTGCCCCACCCGGTCCAACAAGATCGCAATCCGTGAGACAGGCCTATGACATGCTGCACACGCATGATCCACATCCACCTATGACAAAGAAGTCAGCATGAGGGATCCAGACAACAGAACAGGTGGATACCAAGAGCAGGGGTACACCCCTTTTGCCATGCAGAGGACTTTTCCATCCCAAAAGTGTGTAATAGGAGGAAAAGGTACAAGGTGTAACTACTAGTCTTACCCTATACCAAATCCTTCAAACTCGGTGCAGCTAGTTTAGGATGTCTCATTTCTGCTGCAGATGTATGTGAGGTTCAGTTGTGAGAAGCTGACCAAAGTGTATGAACCAGCGGGGAATCAATTGTTTTTAAAATATTTGGGAGGGACGTGCCTTCTTTGCAAGTCATGCTTAGTTTTATGTAGGGAAAGCTCATTGCGGCACTGGCAAAAATAACCCTATAGTGCTCAACCATTCATTCTGACAGCTGCCATTGTCTTTGCGTTCATCTGAAACAAAGTGTACTTAACCATAAGCTGAAAAGTGTGTGATCTTAGTACAGAAATTACATCACTAAGGGCCAGATGTAGGTACAAAGCAAATTGCGACTTGCAATTTGCAAGTCCGAGCGACTCGTAAATTGCAACTCGCAATTTGCTATGCAGAACGGTGTCTCAGACACCGTCTGCGAGTCGCTATGGGGTCGCAAAGACCCACCTCATTAATATTAATGAGGTGGGTCGCAAATTGCGGCCCCATAGCGACTCAGGGCACTCACTGACATGGAGGCCTGCTGTAGTCAGCAGACCTCCATGTCCGTGACTGCTTATAAATAAAGCAGTTTTTTTTTTTTCAAGTGTAGCCCGTTTTCCTTAAAGGAAAATGAGCTGCACTTAAAAAAAAATCCGAAACCTTTTGTTTCGGAATTTTTTCAGGGCAGGTAGTGGTCCTTTGGACCACTACCTGTCCTGAAAAAATATTTTGGGGTCCATTCACAAAGGGGAAGCGAGTGGGTTACCATCCACTTCAAGTGGATGGTAACTGCGACTCCATTTGCGACCGCGTACGCGGTCGCAAATGGAATTGCATACCACTGCGAGTCGCAAATAGGAAGGGAACACCCCTTCCTATTTGCGAGTCGGAAATGCATTTTGCGAGTCGGTCCCAACTCGCAAAATGCATTTCTGCATAGGAAACTCCGGTTTGCGACTCGCAAACGGCAATTTTTGCCGTTTGCGAGTCGCAAACTGGTTCCTACATCTGGCCCTAAAGCCCTAATTACAAATTATGTAGAGTAGAATTTGCGTGTGGCACTTGGCTCTGCACGATCAAAAGTGGGATGGTGATCCTGCAGCCAAATATCCCAGGTGAAGGCACACCAAACTCAATTTTACCAGTAGGAAATAGCGGCTGCTGAACATGTGTTGGAAAAGGGCTGCATTTCTGCCGGGCTGGTTTTCCAGTCCCTCTAGGGCCTTTGCAGAAATTTACCACCTGGTAATTGTCTGGGTTAAACCATATGGAATAGAGCATTCCATGCAGAATACTGGCTGGCAGAACAGAGGTCATAGAGTTTTATTTCCATCCCGTGGAGCCTAATACTTAATTGTAGGAATTCCATGAAGAGATTGGTCTAATGTCTGTAATTGTGGCCAGACAGTCTCCACAAGCATTATCAGTAATAAGAGCCAAAGTATTGATCAAAGTATGTTTAAAAAATATATTTTTTGTAAGAAGTCCACTCCTCTCCAATTTTTTTTTTTTAGCTTGAGTGGCTGGTATTTTGGCCTCTGCAATGTATGGTCTTTGTCTACATCAAAACCATTTCTGCAATTAAATCTGCACATTTGACCTTGGCGTGAATTATCTGTAAAGTATGCAGGCTTCATTTCCCTTAAGTACCAGAGAAAACATTCTCCAACCACTCTCAGAAGAAACCTGCAACAAAGGACTGAAAACAGTCTGGTAGTAAAACAGACAGGGCTTCTGTGTCAAAAATGAAAACAAAGACATTTTAGCATCTTACTGACAGATTTACCACTTTGTGATTCTGAAGTAAATGTTATGCACATGATTAATGTGTAAGTCTGAAAGGTAAATGTTTGTTTTGGTTTGAAACAAAGAGATAAAATGGGCTTACACATTTTTGGCAAGTATAAGATTATAAATGAAATGTAAAATGTAAAACTGCTAGAAACTTCATCCTAATAGCATTTAACTCCTAACGGAAGAAGAACATCATTTAGCATGTTGGATTTCAATTATCTTCACCAAGCTAACCCTGTGTAGTAGCACGAAATATATTTAATCCCCATGACATGGACTTAATGTTCTATTAGCAGGCTGTCAGGGCAACGCCAGTCAGAACAGCAATTTTCAAATGAGATGGATTGGAACAGAAATCAAGGTAGACTCTTTGCAAGGGGCTGTGTGTGCTACATAGACTGAGTGTGCAAGACGACAGGAACATTTGATTTCCTGTTTAAAGGCAGCTGTCGGGCATTGTAGCAAAAAAGCTATTTTAAGTTGTAGCTGTCCAGAGTTATGTCATCGAGTTATGGCATCATCATAGGTGAGGCATGGTGCTTGTATATGAGGAGTCAGACGTTTTCATGTGCTGGAAGAAAACAGATAACAGGAAACTATAAACCAATGTTTAATCCTCTTTTATGGTATTCTGAAGCCATAATTCAAGTAGTAAATTTAAGTCAAGTAGACAGTATTGTTTCATAAAGTTTGGTTTATCATCTCCTAAGCAGGCAGTTCTGCGCAATTTCCATTATTGCTTAGAGGTGATTGGGTTGTGGATGGAGGCACTAGATAAAGCAACCAAATTCAAATTGAATTGTTGTTTCACATGCATTTATAAATTAATGCATACACGGGTTCCCTCCTTACAGTTCTTCTTATGTAGAAATATTTCAGGTCAACATACCCGCAGACTCACTGACTGGGCACCCTCTTCCTGTTACATCCACAATACCAAATATATGTTAAAAAGGAGGATCCTAGTTGAAAGTGTGATGTGGGCTGCTGCAATTAAGACAGTAGAGCTACCCGTGTACCTAAAAGATCATATACTTCAGAATAGTTACGTTGACCTCAACAATATACAAAGTTGTAACTGAGATAGAGTTTAAAGAGTTCACATGTGGTATTGTAGGTGTGATGGTGCAAAGTTACACTCGAAGTGCAGAACAGAAAGTAACTAAGAATTTCATAGAATCATTGGACAAGCTGGGCATCTGTTTAGTACTCTAATGAGATAAAGAGCATTGCATTGATTACAAACATATAAGGGAGCATTAGTGAGTGATGGATCATCAAAGCTAAGTGAACGGGTCGAACAAGAGAATCTAGTTTGAGACAGGTATATAGTGATAGAGGGAAAACCCCAGATACACCAACCAGATTCCATTAAATACGTTAAAAGGGTAAACAATTTAACAGAAGAAGCATGAATAGCAGAAAAAGAGTTCACAACGAAAACACGAATATTACAGGTAATTGTCTACAGAGCAAAAAGAGATTGAAGTAAAGGTTTGACTGGAGAAGTTTATACTGGTCAGAGAGGGAACTTATATGGACTGCAAATGCTTTGAGTTCCATATTGTGCTTCTGTGACTATTATACAGACAATTATAGAGAGGAACAAGGTCTACAGCACAACTAAGTACTTAATTAAAACAAGATTTATAGAGGCAGCAGATACTTCACCCACAATTGAAATTGACAACGGCCTACAAATTCTTCACTGAGTATTAATTAAATATGGCACTGGCAAGGTAAACAATGAGAGTGGACTATATTCAGATTTGGGACCTTTCTTACGAAATATCCTTCAGCTACAGGGAGAAGTCTGTTTTGAGTAAAGGTGTAGAAAAGCTTTAAAAAAGAAAGGCCATCATAGAAAGTCTTTGAGGAAAGTATGTGAGGGATGACCATAATAACTGCGCAACCCTTGAACTTAATGAAATCCAACATATTTGCCATGGGCATAATGGATCTGTTGAAAAGTCACTTTGGGAGCACAGAATTAGATACTTTGAATTGTTTCTATGTAACAAAAATGAATCATGGCTAGAAAACGTGTACTTATGTCCAAAGATTAGGAGACAGTCTACAACTAACTTACTCAAAGAGTAGACTGCATTCTATTGTAAATGATTATTTGAGGTTGGAACTAATTTTCTGAGGATCTGGATTGACTTTCATGATGATTGTGAATCTTAAACTCAGGGATAGAGTAACAAATCGATCATCGTATGCAAAACTACTGTGATACCAAGTCACATGGAGGAGGAACACTTAGAAAACATACCAGATAACTCCGAGATATGAAAAGCTCATTCTGACTCTTAACCGCTGCAATTTGAGAAAACACATAATTTCAATGAGAACAGGGTTGTGCAATCAAGAAGAGGAAATGAAGATGAACACTATCACATATCAGAAAAATTAAGGGCAAGCTACAGCTAAGCTTGACAGAGAAGGAGGATCTGAAAAAGGAGAGAGGATATGAAAATCATCCCGAAAACACTGTGGACAGTCATATTTTTCACATCCAGAAGAGTCCGATGTAGGCCTGGAAGATTATCTCAGGAACAGCTGGTATACCTAAATATCACAAGACAAAGCCACTGGTGATGTAAACATCCAAAGGAGATACTTTCCCACTAGAACTACTAGTAAAACAAACTTTTTTCTTTACCTCCAACAAAGGAACAGTGGTGGACTATTTATGTTCCCATTAAAGTGTAACCAATCATGACATCACTCTGGCTGGAAAAACAAATACAGCAGACTTTCATCTAATCTCCACAAAAGCACAAGCTGCCAGTATACAGAACATTCTGCTTCAGATAGATTTGAATTGAATGTTTAGATTCACCATTTTCTGGGTGGAAAAGGCAAAAATGCTATGCGCTGACATATTCAATTACAATGTAGTAAGAGACCATGGAGTGTCACATAATATTACATTGGATGATAATAGCCCCCTCTGTTCAGAGGCAGATTTACTATATGTGAGGAAATAACCAGAAGGTTTGTTATCATCTGAAATTATCAAATAACCATGACATTCTTATGCTTCCCTATTTGCTGGCTGGAAGAAGAAAGATGTGACTGTGCTTTGACTTTTGACTTAACAGGAGAATAATACCGGATCAGAACACAACTCCAAGATGTGTTGATGCATAAAACTGTTTAACTTGATATAAATGCTTTCTGTTTTACATTTACAACTAAGAAATAGAAATTATGAAATAACCATGAACAAATATGGTAGAGGACAAAAAGCACATATATACACCCTTGAATTCTGCAAATTCAATCATGCACCCACATACATATAGAGAGCCCCAAATATAGGTAAATGCTTAAAGGAAAAGACTGCTGGATACATAAATCTCGGGTCTACCGCTGTAATTGGTGACATCATTACATTTGGCTGTGCACTCTGCTCACACCAGCATGATAGCTATGTAGAGAACAATAATGTCCTTTTCAAATGAATATCTTGTAAATACATTGCTCCCTAACTGCATTGCACAAGTAAGTAGACTGCACATGGCCGGATATGTCATGTGGCAAGTACCCATGACCTAATTGTACTGGCAACCACACATACTTCTAGTGCCTACACGTGCAAGTGTGGTCTCAATATGGGCCTTTTCAGACAAGAGTGCATTCCTCAAAACATATGAGGATCTCAGCCAATGTCCTTTTGTTGTGTTACTTCCTGTAATATCTTGTCAGCCGTGAGAGTCTCCAGCAGGGTCTTTTACTGGTGACGATCTTGGTGAGGGTCCCTTAAATGTGACTAAAAATAATGACTTGACTCTCTAAACGAGGGCCACATGAGGGCTGTGCACATCCCTACTACTTTTCACCTGTCTGCCTGGACATGATTTTAATGCTGTTTTTCGTGGACTGCAGGAAGCTCTGGCCAGTTCCATCTAACAGATGGTTAATCTGCAAGGCAGCATGCAAACTTACACGGCTGATTGTAAAGAGTTGGAGGATTGGGAAAAAAGTACAAATTAAATAGCAATTGTGAATTCCCTTTCTGCAATTAGCTAAAATTGCAGGAGAAAAACTATCACATATGTTTACTGATAAGCATGTGTCTAACCATCCCAGGAATGAAGACTCTGCAAGTAGAGAAATGAATACAAAAACAAAAATAATGCGTTGGCAGAGAGAAAGGTGAGAGCACTAAAAAATGTAAGATTTATTTTTTAAATACAGACAATATATGACAAAGGTCCCCTTTTTAAATGATGTCTTCAGAACAACTGTGGCGACCACACCCTAAGAGCCAAGAAGCAACTTCCAAGAGGAAGGGTAGTTAAGAAGAATTTGCTATTTCAATCAGATGTCTTTAGTACCGAAGGAACTTATGAAAAAAACTTTCAAAAGGAGCAAAGAATTGCAGGGAAAATAGCTTTTATTTTTTCCCCTCTTGAAAAATAGGGCTAGTCTTTGTAAATGTATTGTTGAGGGACCTTCTCAATCCTTGACAAAAATGAAGTAACTGATGCAATCCTCAAGATATCTGAATAGTGCTGACTTTGAGTTTCACTGCTAACGATTTTGTGAAATTGCCTGGCTGTCAATAATGCATAACTTACGTAAGATGTAATACATTTACCCTTAAGGATTAGAGATTTCTACAAGTATTTAGGGATAAGTGGCTACATATCATCAACAACAATAGAGGCATGAAAAAAGGCAACTTTCCGTGCTTCAATTTTCAATGCTATACAATATCTATAGCATTCAACATAGTTGCTTTCTTGGACGGGCTTGCTTTATTTGAACTCCGTATCATAATAAGAAGATACAGTCTAGAGAATCAGGTACTTAACATGCTATACTAATCCAATAAACATCAGTACATATTTCAAAACGATACCTTTGAAATGAAGCGTTTCAATATTATAAGCAGAAGGATGAGCATTGCAAGCATTCCTAGAGAGACTCCAGCAGAATAGTAGAATGCAGCGCTCCTAGAGAGAAAGAAAAATCAATTGAACAGTTATAAGAGGCCTAGTAGTTAATTTATATAGAAAATGATGCTTGGTCAAAGGCGATATTTTAGAAGGACACTAAATCAGTATAGGTGTTTGTGTAAGTAGATATATATACACATATATATATATATATACAGATGTATGTACTTAAACGCCTATGCTATATATATATACATACACACACACACACATATATATATATATATATAAAATAAATAATATGGATTTAAATAAGCTCAAACTTCGCTACAAAAGCAAGGAAGCCTTGTACAAACAGTGGCAGGAGAGAGAAGTCTTACTAATTGTGACCTGCTTAAATGCTGAAACCTCTGGAAAACCTGACATGCCAAGGTAAAGGCACATGTACATCGATACAATTTTTATGGACTGCCTACCATCCTCAATTCATCTTGTGTTATAGTTATATTCATAGCTATAGTTCTCATTCTAATCAAATACATCAGGGCCCCAACTTGGCAACAGTTTATGGCACGGTTCCTTAGTTCTGTGTTTTTAGGATAATAACATTTTGGGACTCACGTTTGAGTTAGTTTGGCATGGTTGCAGTCCAGTCACCCCTTATCTACGACCCCAAAACAGAAACAAGCTTTGTGTGTACTTTGGAGGTGTTAAGCCTTGAGTGGCCGGAACAGTCACTACATGACGTAAAATCCTTAAAATGTGCACGTTTGGGATACTGCGTACAATTAGAGAAAAAGGGCAAGGAATAATACATTGGAGAATTAAATGTTAACGTGACTATAGATTTGATTTTAAGCGATTTGTAAAACTGCTGTTCTGGTCATTTCCAAACATATGATGATGGTATATGTATTCCTGGCTCATGTCCTTTAGATTGGCTACTTATGGAATACAGCATTCAGCTCAGAAATTTTATTCTGATGTATGCATACATACAGAAAAAGATGCCATGAAAGTCATGCACAATAAATTTAAACGTTTATTTAAAATGATCGCAAGCCCTTAGTTGGTCACAGTTCATGAGTGGCAGAGAAGATACACAGTGATATATATGTAAATGTATGTATATTCACTGAAAATAACCACACAGGTTACAAGGACGTTATACCCATACAAAACCATAGATATTCTGCATTTATAGTATACTTATGTTAAGAAACTATAGCTCACGGCCTAAAGTTACGTAACGGCACAAGTTATAGTTTCTTCAGATATCTATAACTAGAAGTATTACTACTATAACTGCTGAATTTCTATAATTTTGTAAAAAAAAAAAAACCCGGATCGATAAGAGAAAGAAAATGGTGGCCGCAACTTTCCTCTCAGGTTGTGGCCAGCCAATCAGTGCCTTGCTTTTTCTCTGAATCCACACAGCCTCATTGAGTGATTCCATGAAAGATCCACATCCCTAGATATCTATATCACTTTTTCCTAACTCCAAAACTACTGAACAGATTTACACCAAATTACAAAAAGCACTCTTTATTTACCAAGATCTAGTTTTCTGCCACATTTGTTGTAATTCTGTCCAGCGGTTCGGGCTGTAGTTGTGTCTAAAATCCCTATGGGAAACTGCCTGGGGAAAATGCATTTTTGGGAACCCCATCCCCTTTTTTACAGCCCTTGCTGAACAAATTTGCCCAAAACTTTCCAAACAGTGGCAGATTTGAGTGGAAAACTAGTTTGGAAATCTTGTGACGATTCCTCAAACGGCGCCAAAGTTATAGGCAAAACATAAAAATGCTTTTCCTATGACCTTACTATAAAATACCTAATGGCTATCAGCAGTATGTATATGTATATCGATATTTTTATATATAAATGCAACAAATTGTCTGTGACAGTGTGCGCCTGACTGCCGCTGGTGCTCGTTACTGCGTGACAGCCACCATGCCTAACATCCCAATTAACGCCTCTTATGTTCAAGAAAGCAACAGCACTTCCAGCATGGCTGTTAGCGCCTGTTAGAAATGAGGTCTTTGGTTGGCAGTCAGGTTACCCCCTGTCCAAGCAATGATCCTCACTCTAGTCAGGGTAAGTCACACACAATCCAAGCTATCCAGTGCCCACCCTTTTGGTAGCTTGGCACTGAGCAGTCAGGCTTAACTTGGAAGGCAATGTGTAAAGTATTTGTGCAATAAATCGTACAATAACACCATATAGCAGCACAAAAATACACCACACAGTGTTTAAAAAAATAATAATATTTATCTGATAAGATGCAGGTCAAAACGATTAAAGATGCAATAAGTAAATGCTGCAATATCACTGAAAAGTGATATAAAGTGTCTTAAGTCTTTTAAAAGCAAACAAAGTCTCTTTCAAGCACAAAGTACCTGGTTTGCGTGAAAAATCTCCGCAAAGAACCAAAGAGGAGGAGATACGTGGAAACACAGGGGTGTGCGTTGATTTCTCGGGCCGCACACGGCCATGCGGCGTTTAGTTTACATGCAGGGATGGCTGTGCGTTGATTTACGGCACTCGGTCGTGGATCCTCTTCAGGTTGCGGGGTTTTCAGACACCCAGGGGATGATGTGTGGATTTCCTGTGGTGGCAGGACGAAGTCACAGGAGCTGCGTCGATCTGGTGGGCATTGCATCGAATTTTCTCCTGCACGGCAGGCGCTGCATCGTTCCAGCTCGGCTGTGCGTCGATCCAGTGGGGCTTGCATCGAAATTCCGGTCGCCACGCTGATGCTGCATCGATCTTTTAGTTGCAAAGTTGGGCTGCGCTGTTCCGGTTCGGCGTGCAGTGAAATTTTCACTGTGGTACAGAATGTGCGTCTTTTCTGGCAGGCTGTGCGTCGAATTTCGCTGCACAAGGGGTCTTTCTTGTAGAGATGAAGTCTTTTTGGTCCTGAGACTTCAGGGAACAGGAGGAAAGCTCTATCCAAGTCCTTGGAGAGCACTTCTTCACCTCAGCCAGAGAGCAGCAAGGCAGCAGGGCAACAGTAAGGCAGCAGTCCTTCACAGAAAGCAGACAGGTGAGTCCTTTGGGCAGCCAGGCAGTTCTTCTTGGCAGGATGCAGGTTCTGGTTAAAATTTCTTCTCCAGGAAGTGTCTGAGTTGTTAGGGATAGAGGCCCTGTTTAAATACCCAAATGTGCCTTTGAAGTGGGGGGGACTTCAAAGAGTGGCTTAGAAGTGCACAAGGTCCCCTTTCAGTTCAATCTTTTCTGCCAGGGTCCCAGTAGGAGGTGTGACAGTCCTTTGTGTGAGGGCAGGCTACTGTCCTTTGACATGCAAGTGTCAGGCCCCCCACCCTCCCAACCCAGGAAGATCCATTCAAAATGCAGATGTATGCGTGAGGCTGAGTATCCTGTGTTTGGGGCGTGTCTGAGCGAATGCACAAGGGAGCTGTCAACTAAACCCAGCCAGACGTTGATTGTAAGGCACAGAAAGATTTAAGTGCAGAAAAATGCTCATTTTCTAAAAGTGGCATTTCTAAAACAGTAATATTAAATCCAACTTCACCAGTCAGCAGGATTTTGTATCACCAGTCTGGCCATACTAAATATGTCCTTCATACTCCTTGCCGATCAGCAGCTAACACTCAAACAATGTATGAGGGCAGCCCCAATGTAAGCCTATGAAGGAAGCAGGACTCACAGCAGTGTAAAAACAAATTTAGGAGTTTTACACTACCAGGACATGTAAAACTACACAGGTACATGTCCTGCCTTTTGCCTACACAGCACCCTGCCCTATGGGTTACCTAGGGTATACCTTAGGGGAGTTTTAAATGCAAAGTCGAATTGGCAGTGAAACTGCACACACAGGCCTTGCAATGGCAGGCCTGAGACAAGGTTAAGGGGCTACTTAAGTGGGTGGCATAATCAGTGCTGCAGGCCCACTAGTAGCATTTAATCTACAGGCTCTGGGCACATATAGTGCATTCTTTAGGGACTTATAAGTAAATAAGTAAATTAAATAGTCCACTTGGGTATGATCCAAAGTTACCATGTTTAAAGGGAGAGCATATGCACTTTCGCACTGGATAGCAGTGTAAAGTATGCAGAGTCTAAAAACCAGCAAAAACAGTATCTAAAAAGTGGAGGGAGGCAGGCAAAAAGTTAGGGGTGACCACCCTAAGGCTATCAGGTCTAACAGCGCAATGTTTTCTCTTGCATTTAAACACCTTAAAACTAAACTGAAAATGATGGACTATCTCCGAGTACTGGACTATGAGAGGGGCCAAGTGTATACGTTTTGAAAGCGATTCAAGAACTTGAGGAAACAAAGACTGAATGAAGGTAATTGAGAAAGGCAAGAAGCCGCAGCCAGTGACTTTAGCTCAGATGTGAGCTCGGACATGGATCGAAACAGGAAGGGTAGTGTAGAAGGATTGGAACAAACACCGGCCAGGGAGAAGCAAAGACAAAGGAAGCGGCAAAAGGCGACAAAAAGAGAGGTGGTCAAGAGAAACAACAGTATCAAATATGAGGAAAACCAGGAGTCACAGGAAGTAGATGTGGAGTTGAATATGGTAATTAACTTGATAGACATGACGCTGTCTCGTGCAGAGACACATTGACTATTTTTGGGTTTATCCTTTTGCAAGGACTCAAGTTTTGATTATGTACAATCAAAAGCTGATGTATATCTGTTCATCAGGAAGGAAAGCTGGTGAAATTATTTGAAGAAATAAAGAAGAGGGGAGGATTACGGGTTAAACCACAAACAACTTTGGTTGAAGAGAGCAACTTACTAGTTGAGGATGTTGATATTTTTGTTCAACTGTCAGAACTTGAGAACGAATGTGTGGATGGAGAGGAACACATGGTGGGATGGGCATAGAGTTATCTGCAAGGCAAAGTCTTTATCCATTCCTCCAATTGCTCATGATAACATACCTTTGTTCTCAAGGGTATGGTGAAGGAGTTAAAAGATTTCAATGCTAGACAAAGATTTAAGAAAGGAAATGTGTGGAAGCACAAAGATTAATGTACTGGTGATGAAATTGACATGGATTGTGTGGTAAGAAAAGCAGTTAAGGGTAGAAATGTAGTTTTGTGACCTAGAAAGTGGTATTTAGAAGAGACCTAGGTGTAACTGAATGATTCTGCTTGTTATGTGAGGATTGATCGTCAGGCGTAATTGGATACTCTTAAGGAGTTTCAAGAAGTTGAAAGAGTGTCATTCCAAAGAGTTATTGAATGATGATGACGTGAGGTTTTTGAAAATTAATTTTCCTAAGTTACCAAGGGCCAGATGTATCAAGAATGCATTTTGCGAATCGGAAGTAGCGATTTTTAAGAAATCGCGATTTCTGAGTCACAAAATGCAATGCATCACATTTGCGATTCGGTAATAGCAATTTCTTAAAAATCGCAAATGCTATTACCGAATTGCAAATTGCGATACAGCCCCCATTCGCATCTATGGGCCTGTCGAACCATATTAGCGAATATTTTGCATGTCCCAAATTGCGAATTCCTAACTGGAATTCGCAATTTTTTGAAATGCAAAGTCAAGGGTGCTGGGGGCCTAGGGCCCCCTCTGCTGCACCCCAAAACATTTTTTAACAACATGTAAGGCGCACACATGCCAAAAGGGCATATATGGTTTCATGACCATATTTCTTAGAAAGGTTATTTTTTTAAGTGGTGACCTCTAGGGGCTGTTCTGAGCATGACAGTCAAGATAGTACAATATTCGCTGCACTTGGATGCTTGCCCCGTAATGCTTTGCAAGGCATTCCTTTTACAAAACATTCTTGCCCATAACTCATTGCATGATGTGCTCTTTCTGTCTAGGCCATCTCTGGGTTTCCATACAAGGTTGAGGGGACCGCAAAATAATATTATAAAAAAATATGATAAATAAAGGCAATATTTTAATTTTTTGCTGCAGATAAAGGAAGAAGAAGCTAAATGGAAGTGCTTTAGTTATATGCAGGGCCACTGGAATTATGTGGCAGAGAGAACCAAATTATGTGGCAGGGTTTACCAATGTATGTGCCATTTCATTTGTTCGTTTCAGTGTCATTTAAAAATCCTTGCTTGCTAGTGGTCAGTCATGCCTCTTTGTCCATCCTTTTTCTCTTTGGGAGCAGGGACCAACTACTGTACAATTACGCTTTGTTGTGTTTGTCTGTTCTTCGGGGGACTTTTTTTTTCTTTGTTTCCTGCTGGTGTTTAGTGATGTTTCCCATTTTATTTACAGAGCATTCTTGCTCTCAGCTTAGCTTTGCTGTAAACAGGGCTGTGAATTAGGCTATCTTGGTCACATTTCCTCTTCGTCGGCTCTCTGCGCCCTCTCTCGCTGCTCTCTCTCAGCTGCCTGGCTACCGCCCTTCCTTGGCTTGGATTCTCTTTACCAAACGTGCCTGCGTGTGATTCCCGATTGTGGGAGCGAGGGTGGAGGCCCGTTTGTTTAGTAGTATCATTCTTTCTGTGGCTAGCAGAGCAGCTCAGTTGTGCTGGGAAGCCTAAAAACACACTATTGTGTTCTGGACAGATGTGTTTCATTACCTGGTGCTTGACACTTTCGCTTGATTTTTATTTTTTTATTGTTATAGCCATGGAATGCATGTCTGTGGATGAAGCAAAGAAAAGGTACACTGACTAATGCACTTGTGGCTGGGAGCCATCTTGGGTAAGTATAAGACTACATTAAGGTTTACTCTAACTAACTTGCTTCAGAGTCAAAACATTGCACATTAAGTTCCAGGGCATAACAATTGGCGACAGCTTTGGGACTTTAAAGGCACCTTACTGTGCCCGGTCAAAACTTGTCTGCTCATTACTTTTCAGAATCACTATTACCATACTGGTCCCAAGTCCTTCTTAAATGCAATTTCAAATCAACTCACTTATAAATGATCTGCATGTTCGTTTCTAGATCCTGACCTTTTTAACCAGTGAGAGAACTACAAAAGAACCACAGTGTACCCAGTCACAACTGGCCATCACACTGAATTTCAACACCAGTGATAGTAAAGAGCCCCTCATTTGTAAATATGCTATCTGTTGAAGGGCTTGAGGCTGTCAGTCTGTGGCATTCTTCTACAGGAACGGAATGTTAATGGCTAATTTTCTGGCACACCTTCCTATAATGTGCTGGCAAATTTTGAGGCCCCCATTGTCACCACCCGCAGGCCCAGTCCTTTAATAAAATCATAAACATATTCGACTGTATCACATACGTGGCAAACAGGACTCCCCCACCCCGTGATCCGATTAGCACCTGTGCATTCCAACAGTGATGGACGCTCATCGCCTCTCAGACCCTGCTCCCGGATCACCTCGCAGATGGGAGTCCTGCACCCCTTTACAATTCTGAGACCTTTTGATGTTGGCTTCAGGTGCTAACCCTGCTTTATATTGCATTATGGGAGTTGTAGTCCTCCATTACGTCTGTGAATGCAAGTACCAGAATGCAAAAAAAGAAAAAAAATATATAAAAAAACAAAAACGGTGCTTCGTTTACTACCAACACCTGAAATGGGGTAGGGTTCATGATCTGACAGTGCTTATCATTCCCACACCCCATCACTCATCTGAATCACGTGAAATTCCCTGCTAATGAAGGCCTGAATGCATTAGACTGACAGTGTACTTTACCATTCACCATTCCTTGCTTCTCTTTATTGACTCTCCATAACCTATGTGCGGAGAGGGCCAACAGCGCATTAAACTGCAGGAATCCCTGGGTTAGCTGAGTAACCCTATGGGAGCAAGAACACACAGCCAAAACAAAGGCTCACCACATGCCGTGTGAGGTGGACACAGCCTAACCCAACAGGTAGACTAAGACACCACAGGCTACCTACACAGAGAATAAGGACCACAGGCCTGTCTCACACAGAGACTTATATGACAGCACCACAGACTGAGGGGGCAAAGGCTAACCACCCCCTGACTGACTAAAGGCTCATATAGATTACTCATATAAGTTCAACTGAAACAAAACAAAGGTACAATACCCACAATGTATTAGACTATCACACAGATGTCCACGGCTAGAAACAGTGCCGGTAATTATCTACAGGGAGATAGTCGCATTCCTCACTGAGGAACAACAGGCTGCACTACACCTTCTAGGGGCTATAAATATGGTCACACCACATTATGTTCTGCCATGGGTTTCGTGTGCTTATGCTCTCTAGAGGCTAACTATATGGTTTCATCACCATATTTCTTAGAAAGGTTATTTTTTAAAGTGGTGGCCTCTAGGGGCTGTTCTGAGCATGACAGCCAAGATAGTACAATATTTGCTGCACTTGGATGCTTGCCCGTAATGCTTTGTAAGGCATTCCTTTTACAAAACATTCTTGCCTATAACTCATTGCATGATGTGCTCTTTCTGTCTAGGCCATCTCTGGGTTTCCATACAAGGTTGAGGGGACCGCAAAATAATATTTAAAAAAATATGATAAATAATGGCAATATTTTCATTTTTTGCTGCAGATAGAGGAAGAAGAAGCTAAATGGAAGTGCTTTAGTTATATGCAGGGCCACTGGTATTATGTGGCAGAGAGAACCAAATTATGTGGCAGGGTTTACCAATGTATGTGGCAAGAAAAGTCCAGTAAAGCATTTATAATGCCAATAGCTCTAACTCAAGCAAATGTGCGACCTATTGCATTGCAAATGCTTTTTCATCAATGAACTGAACAACAACAAATTTGGTATTAACCCCTTAGCTGCTGGGCCATTTCCGCCCCACTGCTGAGCCCTTTTTTTTAGCTATTTGGGGTAGTTTGTGCTTAAACCCCCATAAGTTGTTGTGCACATAAGTTATCCACACCAAGCTTTTGCTGGCGTAGATACGTCCAGAATAAAGCCTCTTCTCCCCCTTATTCACCCTTGCTACCACTGTTCCAACTACCAGGCACTCAAGTCCTCTCAATGTACCATAACACACGTGGAATAAACACATTGCAACTGGGCGACTTATATTCTGGGTCTGTGATGCATACCTTTGCGGAAATGGTAGCCGCCGGAGTGATGCATAATGGGGCCTTTCTAACATATAGCGCCATAAAACGACTACTCCATAATCTCTGGGGCACCAATGACACAGAGCCCCTGGAATCCCCATTACTCACTACCATCCTCACCATAGGTAGCACAAAGGGCACTATAACTAAACTATATAAAGCATTGCTTGAGCCGATATGCACCACCCTGCCATACGCGAAGGCACGTTGGGACTCCGTCCTCCCTTCACCATTAACGCAAAAATCGTGGGCCGCCGCTCTCGCAATGGTTAAAACAGTATCCCGCAACCCTCGTCTGCGTTATACCCAATTCAATTATCTTCACCACTCATATTTATCACCAGCCCGCATCCAAAGAATATATCCGAGCACATCACCGACATGTCCCAGATGCGCCACACCGGCGGCTGACTTCTTTCATATGGTTTGGAGTTGTCACTCAATAAATTTGGCCTGGCAGCGTGTGACAGAGACCACTGCAGATATCTCAACCCATACCCTGGTGCCTACGCCCGACTCTTGTTTACTTGGCATACGCCACCGAACCAGAACAGATAAACAAACACATAAATTTATAGACCTGGCATTCGTGGTTCACAAACGATTAATAGCAACGCACTGGAAAGCCCCACATGTCCCCTCCCATCTGTCCTGGCTGCGTGAGCTACATAGCCGTGCGCAGGCAGAAGCCCAGACACTCCACTTACTGCGACAAAGGGGTCTCATCCAAGACGGCCCCGAGGTCTGGGACACTTTTGTGGTGGCCATTGAAGCAAGAGACGATATATATCCCCCGTAAGCAGGATAATATACATACATACTACAACAATGCCTAAACATCGTCAACACTTTAATTATACTGTCCCAAACTCAACCCCCCTCAACTGTACCCATTGCTAACAACCTCACCTCCCGCAAAGTATTTCTGCACCACAATTAGACACGCTCTAGGGGATAACACACGTATGTAGCTTATACCCAGATCACGTGCAGTCATACCTACCTTGCACCCTGTCATTTCCATAGACATATACTACACCTCTGTGGTAGCCATCTTCCTTTTACTCACACATATTAACCTCGCTCCCTCTTCTCTCTTTCCCCTCGCAACGTGAGGGATCATTTAAACTAGTAGTGACACTGAAAGTGGCCACCTGTGTCCTAGATCTGCAAACAGTTCACTCATAGCCTCCATGTCGAATGCTGCTCCCCCTTCCTCCTTAGTTCTTCTTGGATTTGCACTTTTTATGTTGCTTTATATTTGTTTTCCTCGTTCCTTATTATCATTAGTTTTCTTATTTTATTTTTTTTCTTTGACACTTTGCTGTGTAATAATGCTGTGTAAATTTATATAAGCGTGTTAACCGATCGCAAATTATCAACAGCTATTGTATTGTTGTGTGCAGTATGCGTTTAATAAACAGATTTAAAAAAAAAAGTTATCCACACCAAATTTGTGCCTTTTTTTCCAACATTCTGGGGATTGTAAAGGTACACAGAGTTGGTGGGAATCCCTCGAGGAGACCAAGAAATTAGCCAAAAAAGTGCTGCAGAAGAAAGCAACGCATCTGTTTGTTCCCCTGCAAATGGCATCAACAAAGGGTTTGGAGTGCTAGAATCACCATCTTCCCAGCTTTCAGGAACAGGCAGACTTGAATCAGAAAAGCAAATTTCTCAACAAAGTTTTGGCATTTTACTGGGACATACCCCATTTTCACAATTTTTTGTGCTTTCAGCCTCCTTCCAGTGAGTGACAGCTAAACAATTCTGAAAAGTAGACAACATTCTGAATTCAGCAAGGGGTCATTTGTGTAGATCCTTCAAGATTTTCCTACAGAAAGTGACAGTTGAAATAAAAACATTGAAATTGAGTTGAAAAACAGTCCGTTCTGACTATGTTTTCTTCCAAACCTTTTTCCAACTATGACAGATTTTTGAAAGCAATATACCGTTATGTTTGCTGGACCCTTCTGGCTGTGTAGCTATATGGGTCTTGTAGGTTCATCAAGAACCCAAGCTACTCAGATCCAATAAATGAGCTGCACCCTGCAATGGGTTTTCATTGTAGGCAGCATATACAGCAATCCATTTGGTAAAAATTAAAGAGTGAAAAATAGGTATCAATGAAACCTAGGTATTTCCGAAATGGGCACAAGATAAGGAGTTTAGAAACAGTGGTTATTTGCACATCTCTGAATTTCTCAATTACTAGCATGTGAATTACAGGGCACTTCTCAAAATGACTTCTTTCTTATACACTGCCTTACATTTGGCAGGCAAAAATGTAGAGAAAGAAAAATTGACAATAACACTTGTTTTTCTATTTTGTGTTCCCCAAAGTTTCATGATAAAAATTGTACCTCACGTGTACGGATAGGCTTAGTGCCCGTGACAGGAAACGCCCCAAAATGCAACATGGACATATCAGGTTTTCCATTGATAAATGATGTGTTTTTGTGCCTAGCTGTGCATTTTGGGAAACCTATCAAACCTATACATTTATGGAAAGTAGACACCTGGGGGAATCGTTGGGTGACGTGGAGTGACTTGTTGGGTTGTCACTGGGTTCTGTCACACAGAATCCTTTGGAAACCTCAAAAGTCGGCTACAAAACCCCACATTCACTTCACATTTCGGTGATGGAAAGTTCTGGAATCTGAGGGAAGCCAACAACTTCCTTCCACCCAGCATTCCCCCAAGTCTCCCAATAAAAATGGTACCTCACTTGTGTGGGTAGGCCTAGTGCCTGTGACAGGAATGGATCACACAACGGTCAATGTTAGTCCTTACAGGAGGGCAACTCTTGACCCTGGGGTGATCCATTCCTACGCAGGCACTAGGTACAGGCACTCAAGTGGGGTCACATTTTTATCTGGGCAGGTGGGGAAACACTGGGTGGTAGGAATTGTGTGGATTCCAGCATACTCCTGTAGCTTGTATGACAGAAATGCAAGAAAAAAATAGAGTTTTTTTTAACATTTCACCTTTGCAGGGTATTCTGGATAAAAAACACTTTGATGAATCCACAAAAGCCACACCTCCGTGCACTCCCCTGGGTGTCTAGTTTCCAGAAAAGCCCAGTGGTTTGGTAGGTTTCCCTATATGGCCACCGAGCCCAGGACCAAAAACGCAGGTGTCTGCCTTACAAAACCAGGTTGTTTTGTGATACATAATTTTGATGTCTCCACAATACGTTTTGGGTGGTGGAATTCGGGGCTGAACTAAATTGGGGAGCTCCTAAGAGAATACTCTCTCTATGCTTGCCACCGCATGCACCTGCTCTCTGGGTTGGACTAACCCACTATTGTCCCGCTGCACAGACTGTGCTTATGAAGGGACAGCACGACTGTCCTCATCACCTCCCTCGAGATCACTGGAAGAGGAGTTGTCAGATGGGACTCCTCCAACTGAAAAATCACTCCCAGGATATGCTCCACTGTCCTATCCCTCATATGCTATCTCAGTATCTGCTCTCTCAGTCTCTGATCATACATCAAAGCTGTCCTCTATAAGCCGAGTTGGGGACACCATCTCTGCTACTGGCTAAACTGTCCCTCTAAAATACTAGCCTACGTAGGCAGTTACAAAATTGCTAGTGGATGTGTGATGCGTGCAACAGTAAAGGTCAGCCACCTTACTGTTGCTTCTTCCCTCAATCAGCACGTTCTGTCAAGACACTCAGAAAAACAAAAAAAGACACACTATAACTTCACCTTGTCACATATCCATCGTAACAGTCTTTAGCACCAGTGGCTCCCAGTCCAACAATCATTATTGGTGCTCCCACTACCATGACCTCCTCAGGTTCCCTCACTACCACCCAGCAAAAGTGCCCCTCATCACTCCATAGCCTCCCTTGCACATACATTTCATTTGTATTATAGTGCAGGTAATGGCTGACTTTACTAATCCATTCAGCTACTCACATAAAATACAGATTTGATCTTTGCAGCAGGCATATAAACCTTCTGCACTACTTTATGGCATCAAAAACTGCCACTCGACAGAAGTCCGATCCTTCTCTAGCAGAAACATAATCACAAGAGTTAGCTTTACTTTTTTTATTGCTGTCTAAAAGCTACAGTTGAAATGCGTTGGTTGGAGTATGTGCATTGCTTTGAAGATGTGCGCTACAAGACTGGTGGTGCATATACAGGGAGTGCAGAATTATTAGGCAAATGAGTATTTTGACCACATCATCCTCTTTATGCATGTTGTCTTACTCCAAGCTGTATAGGCTCGAAAGCCTACTACCAATTAAGCATATTAGGTGATGTGCATCTCTGTAATGAGAAGGGGTGTGGTCTAATGACATCAACACCCTATATCAGGTGTGCATAATTATTAGGCAACTTCCTTTCCTTCGAACAATCAAGCGTTTCATTCAAAATAGTCAACAGGGTCGCAAGAAGCGTGTGGAAAAACCAAGGCGCAAAATAACTGCCCATAAACTGAGAAAAGTCAAGCGTGCAGCTGCCACGATGCCACTTGCCACCAGTTTGGCCATATTTCAGAGCTGCAACATCATTGGAGTGCCCAAAAGCACAAGGTGTGCAATACTCAGAGACATGGCCAAGGTAAGAAAGGCTGAAAGACGACCACCACTGAACAAGACACACAAGCTGAAACGTCAAGACTGGGCCAAGAAATATCTCAAAACTGATTTTTCTTAGGTTTTATGGACTGATGAAATGAGAGTGAGTTTTGATGGGCCAGATGGATGGGCCCGTGGCTGGATTGGTAAAGGGCAGAGAGCTCCAGTCCGACTCAGACGCCAGCAAGGTGGAGGTGGAGTACTGGTTTGGGCTGGTATCATCAAAGATGAGCTTGTGGGGCCTTTTCGGGTTGAGGATGGAGTCAAGCTCAACTCCCAGTCCTACTGCCAGTTCCTGGAAGAAACCTTCTTCAAGCAGTGGTACAGGAAGAAGTCTGCATCCTTCAAGAAAAACATGATTTTCATGCAGGACAATGCTCCATCACACGCGTCCAAGTACTCCACAGCGTGGCTGGCAAGAAAGGGTATACAAGAAGGAAATCTAATGACATGGCCTCCTTGTTCACCTGATCTGAACCCCATTGAGAACCTGTGGTCCATCATCAAATGTGAGATTTACAAGGAGGGAAAACAGTACACCTCTCTGAACAGTGTCTGGGAGGCTGTGGTTGCTGCTGCACGCAATGTTGATGGTGAACAGATCAAAACACTGACAGAATCCATGGATGGCAGGCTTTTGAGTGTCCTTGCAAAGAAAGGTGGCTATATTGGTCACTGATTTGTTTTTGTTTTGTTTTTGAATGTCAGAAATGTATATTTGTGAATGTTGAGATGTTATATTGGTTTCACTGGTAATAATAAATAATTGAAATGGGTATATATTTTTTTTTGGTTAAGTTGCCTAATAATTATGCACAGTAATAGTCACCTGCACACACAGATATCCCCCTAACATAGCTAAAACTAAAAAAAACTAAAAACTACTTCCAAAAATATTCAGCTTTGATATTAATGTGTTTTTTGGGTTCATTGAGAACATGGTTGTTGTTCAATAATAAAATTAATCCTCAAAAATACAACTTGCCTAATAATTCTGCACTCCCTGTATATATACATATATAAAACCTATATATATGTGTAAAGAGATTACTTTTATATGTAGGTATGGTTTCCCTGGAGGCTGATCGCAGTTTCCAGGGAAATCACACACACACTGACAAAAGATATATATATATATATATATATATATATATATATATATATATATATATATATATATATATATATATATATATATATATATATCTCTCTATATGGAAAATGTTACTTACCCAGTAGTCATCTGTTCATGGCATGTAGTGCTGCAGATTCACATGCTTTGCATAAGTCCTCATAATATTTATATATATTTACAAATGAAGTACTACAATGGCTACAGGCTTCCGGGGAGGAGGGAGGGTGTATGTGAATCTGCAGCATTACATGCCACAAACTGATGTCTACTAGGTAAGTACCATTTTCCATTCAATGGCATTGTAGCTGCATATACACATGCTTTGCATAGACTGTAAAGCAGTCCCCTCCCAAAATAAGCAGTGGCTAGCCTGTAGTTGAAGTAGTTTGAAATTGTGTTTTAAGCACTGCTTGTCCAACATTTGCTTGTTGGTGAGATAAGACATCTGCACAGTAGTATTTAGTAAATGTGTGTGGTGTGGACCATGTGGCTGCTTTACATCTATCTGCTATTGGTATATCTCCTAAGAATGCCATTGAAGCTCCTTTCTAGTAGAATGTGCTTTTGGAGTTACTAGTAACAGTCTTTTAGCTTTAAGACAGCAAGTTCGAATACACTTTACTATCCATCTGGCTAATCCTTCTTTTGAAATAGGATTACCCTTGTGAAGTTGTTGAAAAGCCACAAAAAGTTGCTTAGACTTTCTGAAATGTTTTATCTATATAGTACATAAGAGCCATTTTAACATCAAGGGTTTGAAGAGCTCTTTCAGCGACTGAATCTGGCTGTAGAAAGAAGACTGCCAATTCCACTGACTGATTGATATGAAATGGTGAAACTACTTTTGGTAGGAATTTTGGGTATGTCCTGGACTATTTTATTTTTGTGAATTTGAAAGAAATGTTTTTTTAAAGTGAATGCTTGAATTTCACCAACTCTTCTTAAGCAAATAATTGCTTCTAAGAAAGCAACCTTCCATGACAAAAACGGGAAAGGACAAGAATGCATGGGTTCAAATGGTTGACCCATAAGTCTTGTGAGCACAATGTTAAGATTCCAGGCAGGACCTGGTGAAGCTCTAGGTGGAATAATTCTTTTAAGGCCTTCCATAAAAGCTTTTATAACAGTAATTCTAAACAGGGAAGTATGCTGTCTGTTTTGGAGCTAAGCAGCTATTGCTGTTAAATGGATTTTAATAGAAGAGTATGCTAGATTTGCTTTTTGTAAATGAAGCAAATAACAGACAATAGCCTGTACAGACGCTTTAAGTGGGTTAATGTTTTTGAGCTGACAGTAATATACAGAGCGTTTCCATTTAGCTGCATAACACTGTCTAGTTGTAGGTTTGCGTGCTTCCTTTAGAATATCCATATAATCAGATGGAAGCTGTAAATAGCCAAATTCTATGACCTCAGGAGCCAAATCGCCAGGTTAAGCATTCTGGGATTGGGATGCCTGATTTGACCTTTGTTCTGGGTCAATAGGTCTGGTCTGTTTGTGATGTGGTACTACAGACAGATCCAACAGTGTTATGTACCAGTGCTGACGTGCTCACGTGGGGGCTATGAGTGCGATAGTGAGGGAGGTGTGACGGATCCTCTTGACCAGAAATGGAATTAGTGGGAGAGGCGGAAAAGCATAAGCAAATATCCCTGACCAATTGATTCATACAGCATTGCCCTTGGATTGAGGGTGTGGGAACTTGGATGCGAAGTTTGGACATTTCGCTTTTTCGCTTGTTGCGAAGAGGTCTATGTCTGGGGTTCCCCACATTTGGAAGTATTGTTGAATGACTTGTAGGTGAATCTCTTATTCGTGTACTTGTAGCTGTTTCCTGCTTAAGAGGTCCGCTAGTTGATTGTGTATCCATGGAATATACTCTGCTAGTAGTTGAATGTGCGTGTGAATTGCCCATTTTCAAATTGTCTGTGCTAAAAGGGACAATTGAGATGAGTGTCCCCCCCCGTTTTTCCAGATAATACATTGTGGTCATGTTGTCTGTCCTTATTAACACTGTTGTGTGTGTAATTTGTGTTTGAAAAGCTTTGAGTCCTAGGAACACTGCTAGCCATTCCAAATGGTTTATGTCATAGGTTTGTTGAACTGAGTCCCATTCCTCTTGTATGGTGAGGTTCTTGAGATGAGCTCCCCAACCTATCATTGATGCATCTGTTGTGATTATGGTCTGTGGCACAGGGTCCTGAAAGGGCCGCCCTTTTAATAAGTTAGTGTGATTCCATCATTGCAGAGAGTGAGAAGTCTGGCGGTCCAACAACACTAGATCCTGAATATGACCCTGTGCCTGAAACCATTGTTGTGAAAGACACTGATGTAGTGGTTTTATGTGTAGGCGTGCACTGGGTACTACTGCTATGCATGATGCCATAATTCCCAATAGTTTCATGATCAACCTGACTGTGTAAGTGTGATTGTATTTCAGTTGAGATATGAGATGGTGAAAAGCTTGAATTCTCACAGGGTTTGGGTATGCTAATGCTGATTGAGTGTTCTGAATTGCTCCTAGATATGGCTGTATATGGGCTGGCTGAAGGTGAGATTTTCGATAATTGATTGTGAACACTAGGTTGTGTAGGGTGTCCACTGTATAATGTGTATGCAAATCTTAGAAATTTACGATGTGCTAGTTGTATGGGAATGTGGAAATAAGCATCTTTTATATCTAATGCTGTCATGTAATCTTGTTTCTGTAGCAGGGGAATGATATCTTGTAGAGTGACCATTTGAAAGTGTTCTGACAAAATGTACTGATTGAGGGGTCTGAGATATACGATTGGTCTTAGAGTACCATCTTTCTTTGGTATGAGGAAGTATAGTGAATATACTCCCGACCCTTGTTGGGATACAGGTAACATCTCTCTGGCACCTTTGATGAGTAGTGATTGTACCTCTTGTTTTAATAAATTGAGATGTTCCAGAGTAAGTTTGTGCGAGCGAGGGTGAATGTTTGGTGGAGTAGAGATAAGTTCTAGGCAATAACCATATTGGATAATTGATACAACCGATTGATCTGTAGTAATGTTGTGCCATTGTGGGTAAAACATTTTCAGTCTTACTCCCACAGAAGATGTATGCTGTGTGGGGATCTGTAAAAAGTCACTGTTTGATTGAGGTGGAAGAACCTCTTGGGGCGGATGATTTACCTTTCCCTCTATAATTATTCCCTCTGTAAGAGCCTCTGAAGGAGCTGGCACAGGGGAAATACACAGTACTTAGCCATGCATTTTATTCTTCCAGTGCAAGGAGGGTGGTGTTCTTAATATATAAATTTAATTTATAAAAATAAAACAAAATAGTGGTCTATCATGTCCGCAAGACCTGGGTGGATGTCTTGGGGCGCTGTGCAGCGTTTTTGAGGGACTGGGAGGGACAGCGGCTTGCCCTTGTTAACATTTATGCCCCACTGGGGCTTCAAACAGGAACAATGACATATTGGGCAGACTACTCACAGAGATACCACAGGCTACCACTACTGTAGGGGGTGATTTTAATATGGTGCCAGACTGGCCCAAACTAGATAGACCCCTCTCGTGGTTGCCATGGAAAATGAACAGTTTTCTCCAGGCGGTGGGCATGGGGGATGTCTGGAGGATGCTCCATGGGGCCCGTAGATTCTACTCCTTCTACTAAGGTGCAAACGACACACACTCCAATATACACTTCCCGGAATTGGTCCGTCCTGACCAGAATGTTTTATGCCCTATATAAAATCCACTGCCTACATAATTTTGCCGTGGCCAGGGCAGTGGCGCTCTCGCTGACAGTAGTATAGTTGTTAGCCAATAAGGCTCTCAACTCCATGGAGTGGCTGGTTGTTTTTTTTTTTTGCAATCATCAAGAAAATAGGCTTTGGGCCCACATTTTTGTGTTGGGTCGGACTCCTTTATGGGACGCCGAAGGCCCAAGTTAATGAGAACTGAGCCCTTTTCAGGAGTTTCCTATAGGATGGGGTACCAGATAAGGCTGCCCCCTGTTGTTGATGTTGTATAGCCTGATGATAGACGCACTAGCGGACTGGTGTAGAGTTGATGTGCAACTCTGGGGCTGGCGATGTGGGGATGCTTGGGAGAAGAGGTTCTTGTTCTATGTTGATGATGACCTCTTAAACTTGGCGGTGCAAACAACCCTAGGCAAAAGGATTATCTTGGGGATTCTTTTGCTGGTACTAAGCTTGATCAGCATAGGCAAAAAGTCTTATGGCTTATGATGATGCCTTAGGACCGTGAGTCCAGGGAAATCTTATGGATTTTAATGTCTCCGCCTGTCACTGTTTCTGCCAAGCAGAAGGCATGTAAGAATGTTTTATGGGTAGAGGGCAACAAACTCAAATAGAGCCTTCAAAGGATGAGAACCTTTTCGAAAATTGTAGCTAAAGGTCACATGAAGAAAGATAAAATATGGCAGATGCAGAATCTTGTGCCATTTAGTGGCATTAGTACTGTTAGCTTGGCTTATTAATCAACCAGTACTTATAAACCATAGCTTATCAGCTGTGAGGGTATCCAGGTGCTGGGTTCCTCGGCTTAGTCAAAAAACCAGGTCTTGGGTCTCTTCCCGTACTCCATCAGCAAAGGTGACATTTCTGAGATGGAGGGAGTACCAGGACTTGGAGGCGAGATGGGAGAAGGAGCACCCTCTGCTATTGCTCTGGTGGATGTGTGGTGTCCGTGCAAGGGAGGCAGATCTCAGGTTTCTGGTTGGTTGGTCGAAGTTTAGGTGGCGGTTCAAGTATGCTGGTCCTTGGATGTGGAGGGCTTATTAGTTTGAAAAGGCATCTCCTCTGGACGGGTGTTGGGGTACGTTTGGGCAGGTTGAGGATTAGTCTGGCTGCTGAATTCTGTATTGTCTGGAGCCTTTTCATGAGTTTGGTTGTGGTTCCTTCATACAGTGCGTTGCCGTAGTCCAGACTGCTGGTAATTAGGGCTTGCGTGACTGTTTTTCTCGTGCTTGTGTGAAGATACTTCAGAATATGCGCAGAATGTGGAAACAGGCAGAGGGGACTGTGTTGATCTGTTTCATGTTAAGTTTGCTGGCCAAGATGATGCAGAGGTTGCGAACGTGGTTCTTGGGTGTGGTGGTGGGTTCTAGTTCTTTGGGCCACCAGGTGTCATTCCAGAGGAAGGCCTGGGTGCCAAAGATGAGCACTTTGGTCTTGCCCGTGTTGAGCTTCAAACAGTTGTCCTTCATCCAAGCTGCACATTCTTCATGCAGTTGGTCTTGTGGGTGGTGGGGTCTGCAAAGAGCGAGAGGATGATCTGGGTGTCTTGGACGTAGGATATGATCTTGATATCGTGGGTTCTGACTAGTTTGGGCAGAGGCATCATGTAGGCTCTGAAGAGGGTGGGGCTGAGGAATGAACCTTGAGGGATGGCGCATATAGTGGTCATGGGTTCTGAGGCGAGGGAGAGGGAGGATTCTCTGTGTGTGTCCCATGAGGAAGAATGCATTCCATCTGAGTGTGTCTCCCTTGATTCCAATCTGGTTCAGTCTCTTCATGAGTATGTGGTGGGAAACAGTGTAGAAGGCAGCAGACAGATCGAGAATGATCAGGGCGGCTGTTTCGCCTCTGTCAAGTAGTGTGCGGATGTCATCCAAGGCGGCGATCATGACGGTCGGAGTGCTGTGGCTGGCTCGGAAACTAGACTGGTAGGCATCTAGCAAGCTGTTTCTCTCCAGGTGTTCGGTGAGCTGATGGTTGATGGCCTTCTCCAGGACTTTGGCTGGAAACAGGAGCAGCAAGATGGGCTGTAGCTCTGGAGTTCTCTGGGGTCTGTGGAGGGTGTCTTGAGGAACAGTCTGACCTCTGTGTGTTTCCATGAGTCAGGAAAGGAGGCTGTGACGATGGATGTGTTGAGGATGGTGGTGAGATGGTGACTAATCACATTGCTACCTAGGTTGAAGAGGCAGTGGGGGATGGGGTCGGTGGGTGCTCCCGAGTGGATGGAGTTCATGACTGCTGTGGTGTCCTTTGTGGTGAGCTGTTCCCATGTGGTGAGATGTTGGTTGGCGAGGCTTCCACTGGAGTGAGGAGACTGAGGAGGTCAGTGGGTTGGGGCTCAAAGTTCCTATAGATGGTGACTATCTTGTTGTGGAAGTGGTTCACTAGAGTTGCTGAATTCCTGTGATGGAGGGATCATGTTTTCGGTGGCTGTTGGGCAGGAGAGTTTTCAGACGATGGTGAACCATTCCTTGGTGTGGTTGGCGTATCCTTGATGCAATCTGCAAAGGCATTCTTTTTCACATCTTTGAGTCACTGGTGGTATTTGTTGAGGGCTGACTTGAAGGTGGCTTGGTCTGTATCGTCCCTGCTGCTGCTCCATCTTCTCTCCAGTAGTTTGCATTCATGTTTCACTGTGCTGAATTCTGGTGTGTATCAGTAGGCTTGTTTGGTTGATCTTGAGGTTTTGGCTGGTTTGATGCGGTTGGTGATGTTGGTTATCCAGGTGTTGAATTTCTCAAGTGCGTGCTTCAGGTTGGTTGAGGCATCAGGCTGGGTGGTGTTGAGGGTGTTTGTCCAAACGGTCTGTGTCACTTTGATCTGGCTGTGGAACGGGGTTCCTTGGAGAGTTTGGGGTAGTGCATGGTGATCCTGTGATGGAAAAGTGGATGATGGAGTGGTCGGTCCAGGTAAGTTCTGTGGTGTAGCTATATTTGATTCTGGTGTGTGACATGGAGATAGAGTCCAGGATGTGTCCTGCACTGTGTGTGGGTTCTGTGACCAACTGGGTGAGGCTGATGGTGAGGCTGATGTTGTCCAAGATTTGTTTCAAGAGGTTGGTGGAGTTGGTGTAGGGCCATCCAGGTGGAAGTTGAGGTCGCCAAGGAATACGTAGTGCTTGGATTCAATGGCGAGGGGAGCGATGAAGTCTGTGATGGATTTGTTTAGGACAGTAATTGGTCCTGCTGGTCTGTAGGCGAGGATACCTTTAAAGGTTGTTTTGTCATTAGTGTGAATTTGAAATTCAGATGTTCCATGGTCGATATGGTTTCGTCGTCAGTGGTGTGGTGTGAATTGATTCTTTGTGGATGAAGGCGATGCCACCTCCGTGTTTGTTGGAGAGGTCCCGGTGTATCATCTTGTTGCCGTTGGGCGTCACAGTGGTGACGAGGTCAGCGAAGGGGTTGAGCAAGGTCTCTGAGATGAAGGTTAAGAAGAAGGAGAGGGTGGAGATGATGTCCCAGACTTTGGTGGTGTGTCTGCAGAGGAATCTGGTGTTAATCAGGAGGCATCCGAGTGGTTCCGGGGTGGCGTCGGTTGGTGGGGTGGGCATGGAATGGATTTCTGTGAGGGCGGGTGGTTCTAGGTTGCAGGTGAAGAAAAAGCGGTGGCAAGTGAAGTGTTCTGCTGGAGAAGTGAAGCGAAGAGATCCGAGGCAGCAATTGTTTTGAGATCTGGTGCCAAGATCTCAGAGATCTGCAGTGGAGTGCCTGTGTGTGCCTATAGGGCCAGGGTTTCTGGCACTGGGTGCGGTCCAGGTGCCAGCAGGTACAGGCACTGTGCAGACAGCATTGCCTTTGGTGCACCCACACTGCAGCCTCCATTATGTAGGTCCTGGGAGGTGCGCTGGGGAAGCGAGAAATGGGCAGACGGAATACCAGGCAAGCAGAACGGCTTGTTGTGCAACATGAAGGCTAACCAGCACAAAGGCAGAGTAAACACAAAAACAAAGCCCAATGAGCAGAAAATAAAGCCTAAGCAAAATCAAGCAAAAAAGATAAAAACAGCCTGAGTAGGCACAGACAGACCAGGTAAAACGTAGAGCCTAAGTATGCACAGATGAGCCCATTAACCGAAAAAGGCAGAAAGCGCAGATAGAATGGTGCAATAGAAAGGTAGAGCTCAGCAGGCAGCTGATAAAAGCTCTAGGCACAGCGGAATGCCAACAGGCCAATTAGGAGGAGAGGCACGCAGCCAAGCAGCCAGTTGGAGCTGGCAGAAGGACCTGCTCCTTATATATTTTTGTAAAATTTTTATTTAGCATTTTTTAAACATAAAAAATAAACGCATAGCAATGCAGATCTAGCAAAAAACTGTTTCATATGTAAACAGAAAATCATCATTTCATATTACAAGCATTACTGTTAGTTACAGGATGAGCAAGTTGACGGCTTGTGAAATGACTAAACAGAAAAGAGGCATAATCAGTGTCATGGAGAGAAATAGGGTCAGCATGTTCATGCTTCAATAGAGGGCTTAGAGGATGGTTGAGAGGTGATGAGTACATTCAAGTAGTCCCACAGTGGCTGCCAGATATTTTTAGGCCTAGATGTCACAGGCTGTAGCGAGGCATAAAGTTCATTGTTGTATCACAATATGTGAGGCTTGTTAACCAGGAAGTGGTGTTTGGCGTGTATTTGGTGCCCCATAGAAGCACTATCTCCCATTTTGCCAATAACAGAGAAATCACTGTAAGGCGCCTGATAGCCCTTGGCATATCTCCCGTGTAACTGAGAAGAGCCGTAAGCGGATCAGGATGACGAGGCCATCCCACAATAATCGATTGTCAATCATATACCCCGCACCAGAAGTGCCTAATAATTGGACAGGTCCAAGTCTCATGTGGAAAGTATGCATTCGGTGCATGGCACTAGAGGCAGGGGGGGAGCGGCTTCGGGAGATCCAGGGCGTGCCCCTAGGGGTGATATAAGCTCTTCTCAGGAATTTAAAATGGATTAACTTGTGGCGCTGGTTAAGTGAGATAAACCGGCTCTGTGCACAACATGCCTCCCAAACTTTTTGGGAAAGGGGATGTCCCAGGTTATTCCCCCAGAACTCTCGGAGTCGTGCATCTGAGACCGGGAGGGCTGCAAGACATACACAATATAGTTTGGAGACCAATCGGGCCCCAGAGTCCGCTGTAGCAGCCAAGTTAAGTGGTGAAAAGTTAGCCGGAGCCAACGGGTAAGTGGGGTATCGTGCACGCAAAGCAATTTGTATGCAAGAGACTACAAAGTGTTGTAATTGAGTGGCATTAGTAAAGCGGGTATCTATTGTGCACGAGAATATATAATCATTCGGAAAGACGTCCCGAATGTGTGGAGCTTGAACGTTTTTAGTGTTCGCTGAACAAGTGCCTCCTGCGTAATGGGTAAAAAAGGGTTATTAATCAATATTAGTGCTGAGGAATACAGCGTGTCACATTGAAGTAGGCCGGAAAGTCTTCGCCACACCCAGCTAGTTGTAGAAAGAGATTTCATATCTCTGCAGTGCAGGGGGACTCCCCCAGGCAAGAGGGTGTCCAGTGGGACAGGAGGTGAGAAATCTCGCTCTGGGATGGAATATGGAAGGCTAGCGTCAGGATGATGCCAGTGATCCGAATACTGACATTGTGCAACCATGTAGTAGAGTTGAAGATGGGGAAACCCAAAACCACCCCACTCATATGCAAGAGTGCGGACCTCCCAGCGAATACGGGGAAGCCTGTCCACCCACAACAGCCAAATGAGCGAGCCTCAGAGTGTCGCAAAAAAGGAGTTTGTTAGCGGAACAGGGATGTTCAAAAAGAGATACACAAATTGTGGGAGAACCACAATTTAAATAGATTATATACGGCATGCCATAGACAGTGGTAGCTTCACCCAGTTTTCCACCTGGGCAGTGAGTCTCTCCACCTCAGGCCCATAATTTAAAGGAATCACCTGTTCCTTGTCTCTGTGAATATGAATACTGAGGTACTTCGCAGAATTGGTGCACCATCGTAAGGGGAACTCAACTGCAGGCGGTTGGGTACTGTCGGTTAGCGGAAAAAGCTCAGATTTGCTCCAGTTAACATGCAGTCCAGAGAATTCAGCAAAGCGGATTACTTCATCTAATATGGGTTCAAGATTAGTGGCAGCGTGGCGGACAAATAATAGTATATCGTCTGCATACAGCGACACCAAGAACGGATGTAGGAAGCTGGCCTGGTGTGTGGTTGGGTCCCCAAGGTACCTACACCTCTACACCTGATACCAGGTCCAGGTATCCCCTCTTAGTGAAATGTAGGCAGTGTCTGGAAGCCAGGCTCTCTACAGGTAGCTGTGGATAAGAAGCCAAGGCTAATGTAGGAGACATGCAAAGTTCATGCAATACCACTGTAGCCACACAGCATTCACACACATGAAAGACACTCAGTTGTACAAAACTAAAGATACTTTATTTTTGGAACACAATACCACAAAATACTAGAAGGGTAACCCTCTAATAGGAGGTAAGTAATACACTAAATATATACACTAGTAATCAGAAATAGGCATAGAAAAGGTTAGAAAACAGTGCAAATAGCAATAACCAATAGTGACCCTAGAGGGAGCCCAAACCATATACTAAAGAAAATGGAATGCGAACACAGGACCCCACCTAGGTAAGTGCAATGTGTAGAAGGGAGCTGGAAGTACTAGAAAAACACAGAGGTAAGTAACACAGTACCCCCTTCCCCCCTAGCAACCAGGAAAGCAGGAATAAATCACTGGTATTTCCAAACCATCCAAAAGGAAAAAAAGAAAAGAAAAAGAAGACACCCGTGGAGGAGTAGGAACTACTACCCACCCAGCTGTGCTTGCAGGAGTTGGTCGACAGTGATGAAGAACAGATCAGCACTGCAGCCCTGGAGCCAGAGAAGAGTTCCTGATAGATGCAGATGATGTCCCACGCTGGAGATTGCAGACGGGTGTTGGTGCAGGAATTCCACCAACAAGCCTTGGCAAAGGCAAACTCGCGGTTAGTGGAAAAGCAGTGCTGCCGGGAACCAGCAAGGCCCAGGAGGACTCAACCCAGGAGCGGGGGAGTCACAGGGGACCCTCAGCATTGCAGAGAGTCCACAGGGGCCGAGGCAGCACCTGCAGGACTCCCACAGGATGGGGACACAGGAGTCGCAGAAGGAGCCCACGCAGCACTACAAAAGAGGATCCTACGCCACCAGAGAACCACGCAGGAGGCTGTGCTTTGCAGGAAGGAGTGCTGGGGGCTGGAGCTGCACGTCGCCTGAAAATCCAAAGCAAGAGATGCCAACAATACTTGCCAGCTGCAAAAGTCACAGTGCATGGGGCTACTGTCTTCCGTAGGAAGGTAAAGGCTTACCTCCACCAAAGTTGGACAGCTGGTAGAGAGGACCAAGAGGGCTACTCTGGACCACCACCCGTGATGCAGGATCCATGCAGCTCAAGATGAGGGGAGATCCACGCAGCCGGTTGTCGCTTGCTGTAGGTGCCTGCGGTTGCAGGGGAGTGACACCTTCACTCCAAGGGAGATTCCTTCTACGTCTTGTGCAGGCTGAAGAGTTGCTGTCATCTGACGATGCACACTGGGGAAATGTTGCAATGCAGAAAGGAACCGTGGAAACAAAGTTGCAAGAGAGTCTTTTTCGCTGATTGCAGCGTTGTCGGTCCCTGGAGGGTCCAGTCGCAGTTCCATTGGCCAGAAGTCGAAGTGAAGGTTGCTGAGGAATCCTGCTGGAGTCTTGCAAGCAGAATCTGGAGACTGATCCAAGACAGAGACCCTAAATAGTCCTGAAAGAGGGATTGGTCACCTAACCAGGTAAGCACCTTTCAGGAGGAGTCTCTGACGTCACCTGCCTGGCCTGGCCACTCAGATGCTTCCAGACTTCCCTGCCAATCATGGAAACAAGATGGCAGAATCCAGGGACCCTCTGCAGGAGCTCTGAGCACCGCCCATTTTCCGGTTTCGTGCCAGAGCAGAGACTGGGGGTCCCTGAACTGGTGTGGACTGGTTACTGCATGGTGGGCACCAAATGTGCCCTCCAAAGCATACCAGTGGCTTGTTGAGGCTACCCCTCCCAAGCCAGTCACACCTATTTCCAAAGGGAGTGGGTGGTACCTCCCTCTCCCAAAGGAAATCCTTTGTTCTACCTTCCTGGGCTTGATCAGATCAAGCAGCGGGGGGAAGAAACCTGTCTGATGAGTGGCATCTCTGAGCTATGCCTTAAAGGCATCCCATAGCACCGCCCTGATGCCCACCAAACCTTTTTTAAACTTGAAAAGTTCAACCATTGCTTCTCTCAGGATTGCGCAGAAAGAAGCATCCTGCAACGTCATGTCAGGAAACCTCCAGTTTCCTAGTGCCCCAGGTCGGGATAATAGCAAGTGTGATTTGTACTGGTGAGTAATCTGACAATGTGTGGGGTAGGTGCTTGACAACTTTGACCCACTGCGTGACAGTACTAGTAAGGAGCCAATAGTTGATGCGCGGCCAGGTGCCATCAGGTCCTGACTGAAAAGTGTAGGCAAGGGCGTCAGTACCAAACAATCTCCAGGGGTCATGTAGAACAAAGACGCTACAGAGGTAATTCAAGGCACAGGCACAGAGGAAAAAGGGGTTTAGATCCTGGGGCGTGAGAGGTGGTGTCTAGTGCTGGGTCCATTGCCATGTGAAGATCACCTCCCAGCAAAATGTGTTCTACCTCAAAGCGATCTATGTGGGAACGGAGGTCACGAAAAAAACTCAAGTGTGTCAATGTTCGGTGCATAAACATTTACAAGTAAAATCTTAAGATTGTCAAGCAGCCCTGCAACCACTGCATATCTATCGTCGCTATCCGACTGGGACAATAGCGGCCTGAACGGTACAGTTTTATACACCAAAATGCATACCCCCATGAATAGGTGTAATAGCTAGCAAAGTAAAAATGGGGTCCCATGTGGACGCAAAGGAGGGTGCAGTGCCCGCAGGGAGGCGAGTCTCTTGCACCCCTGTGGAGATATTGCAACACCATTTTGCCTTTACGGGGGTTATTGAGGCCACGTATGTGCCACGACATAAATGTTAGATTGAGGGACTTTTCACCGTAGTAGCATTAGTCTCCGCTTGAGGGAAGTGTGTGGTCATTTATAAGAGAGAAAAGTATAAAAGTTGCCTGCATTGCATAACATAACAACATACCAACATACGATCCGTTGAAAGAAAACAGCCCCCCCTCCTCTCACACCCGACCTTTAACTGCCAAGCCAAACCCACATAACCCTAAACAAAGACATGTCCAACATGTCCAACAGAACTAGAAATATCTCGGTTTTTTACCATGGGAGCATGGCAACGCAACCGCAAAGCACAGACAGGAATGATATTTTAGAATGGGAATGGGCAGGCTATATAAGAAACCTGTGAAAAAGTTGACAGAGCAGTGAAAATGTAATTATCATATATAATCAAGGGAGAACAATGCTGAACTAAGTAGGATCGGACTTCCAGGCCGGTCAATCTGATCTAGTCCAGAGGGAACAGTCCCATGTTGGAAGTGGGCACTGCGTCCATATCGTCGGGCACCTGAGCGGGAGCACGCGGTGACACTCCATGTCCAGGGTGTTGTTTACAGAACGACATGGCGTCACCAGGATTGTCAAAGTAGTGCAGTTTACCATCCACCTCCACTCTCAACCTAGCAGGATATATTGTGCCATAACAAATGTCAAGTTTTCGGGAGCACTCGTTTGACTTCAGAAAATTTCTGCCTGGCGTCCTGTAGAGCAGGCGTAAAGTCAGGAAAAAGGGACACAGTTGTGCGCTGATATTGCAAAGGGCCCTTTTCCGTAGCCAGGCGAAAGGCAGAGTTGCGGTCCCTATAATTTAATAGATGTGCAATGATATGGCGGGCGGGGGTGGTTGGGGTGAAGCAGCTCATCAGAAGGTTCTCAACTAACAGGTCCAGCCGGCCAGTGTTAGTGGTTTCGGAGATTCCAGAGTTGCGAAGGTTATTTCGGCACTCCTGGGCCTCCAAATCTCCATTTTTCATAGCTACTGTTTCCAACCTGCTCTCCACTTTTTCGAGGTGCTTCATCAATGTTGCTGTCCCGTCCTCGACAGCAGAGATGCTGCCTTCCGCTCCCTCCAGGCGAGTCTACTGTTTATCCAGCTTGCTTCCCATGTTGTCCAATCTGGCGGTTAAAGAGTCAAATCTGGTATCAATGGCTTGGAATACGGCGCGCTACTCAGCCATTATGTCCTCCACACCAACTTCTTGATCGCGTAGGGGGCCCTCCTGAGCGTCATCTTCCTCCCTTACAGGCGCAGCAGTCAAGCCAATCTGTCTCCACTTCTCGAATGGAAGTTTACGTTGTTTAGGGTCACCGTGGTCCATGGTCACCTGGGGGTAAAGGTCCCTAGTCTCCACAGTTATCCCACCAAGTGCACCGAGCACCTTCAAGCCACGCACAACCCCGCTTATGAGCCGGAAAAAACAGCAACGACCCAGGCACCAGATCACCACCAGGCAGCCAAATGGAGCTTCTCACCACGCACTCAAGAATTTAGCAGAGATGTAATGTAGTGTAGTCGAGGTGTCCCGCTGAAGTAAGCCCAGTGGGTGGCACCGCCATCCAGCCCCGCAATGGTGGGTGCTCCGATGTACATGGGAGCAAAGTAGCAGGGGAAGACCAGGGCCCAGCACACCAATCGTGCTCAACGCGGCCTTCCCAGCAGCCACACAAAGGTGTTTAGCAGTCGCCCATCCTGCCCCCTATATGCTATGGGTGGTTGAGTATGGGCCCCAGGTCCTATGCAACGGGCCTCGCTCCAGTCAGCCTGCCATCAACATCACCATGGTGGCCAGAAGGGCTGCACCCCTCAGAAGTCATTGACCTCAGCCCAGGGAGAATGAGCTGTACTCCCCCGATATCGTTCTGTGCGCGGGGAGGGAGGGCCAACTTCCAATAGGGCCACGTGGCACAGTGCCTCAGGTTCACCTGATGCCCCTGTCACCTCGGGGCCCCTGAGGCGCGCAAGCCGGACGGGCGCAGTCTGCCCCCGAAACAGCACCTGCACGCCGCAACACCTGTCAGTCGCGCCCCTCCCCATGAGTGCCCCCCACTCCACCGCTCCACCACCTTTACATACATGCCTTTGTGCTGTGACGGCCCGTACAAGCAAATCATCCGGGAGCAGCCGCAGGAGCTTCACAGCCACGCAGCCATTATGGTTGGTGGCTTGGCCATGCCCCACCTACTCCTTATATAAACAGGGCAAGCTTGCTTTAAAATCTGCTAACAAATGCTTCAGGGGAATAACGCATGCTGGTGACTGCACCTCTGTTCAAATATCTGTCTGCCCTTTTCTGCACAGCTTGGCTGCTCCAATAATTAAGTGCAATTACCACTGATTGCCTTGCCAAGCAGGGCGTAAGTCTGGGTGGATGCAGTGCGTCCACTCAGGTGTCACTGATGGCCTAAGTGGCTAAAAAGTTTCACAATAATTCACCCACTATCACGGCTTGTTTTGAGTCACGTCAAGTCATACAGCTCTGAACACTAAGTTTAATACAATTTAAGTATATAAAATATTACTCACACTTACCTACTCAGGGAACTAGCATACCAGAATAGAAAAAGACCACTGCAGAATATCAGGACTCGTCGTATGTCAAAGTCTGAAAAAAACAAATTCAAGAAGTTGTTTATTGAATACATGACCTTCAACTGACCGGATGGGACACAGCCAATTGTTTGAGTATCAACCATACATTTATCAAAATAAGTGCACAACAACGAAACCTGGCTTCTGAAATAGGAGCCTTTTCTGCCTAAAAGGTAGTAACGCAGCACAGTTAATGGCTACACTGGGAAAAAGTCACAGAAAATAATCATTTATTCATAATACATTTACTGCAACTCATTTTTAAGCATACGTTCCCAAATACCACAGGTTAATTTGATGTCATCATGGAGAGGGCAATTCCTCTATTTAAAACCTGGCAGCAAAGAAATTAATAAGAAAGAAAGTGCAGGACTTCAGCATGGGTTATTTCTTCAGGTAAGATTAATACTGCAGTTTCATATTCTTTCGCTGTGGGGACTGAATCATTATCTTATGGAACCAGGATCTCCACATCAACCTGGCCAGTGGCCCGCTAAAAAGGTGCATTACTATAAAGATGACTAAATCGGCAGGGAGACTAGTATTGCCCTGGATGCTGTGGATGCTACAAAGTGTATCTGTCGTCTGGCATCCAACAACGACGAGACATGAACTTCTAAAATGTCTGACCTTGCTTCCATACTGCTGAAAGACCTTCACGGGCTTTTTAGTGAAATCTTGACACCCTCACAGAGTAGTGCCCAAGTCTCCTTTTTTTCTCTGATGTCACAAAAAAAACATGACTTCTTCACAGTAAGTGAGAAAGTCTAGTCAGGACTACACATTACTTTTCACTGACGATGGCACTCTATTATGAGCTGTCCATTCACCCATTGTGGCAGGGTCATGCTCGTCTGTAGAGTTGGCCAAGAGAAAAGGCACACAAGCTGTGGTTTTTCAAACTCTGCAGCAACACTTTATTTCTCGTTCACACTTGCCCCCCAAAGACCCCGCCTGTTTCGGGTCACCCTAATTTATCCCTGTCCCTGACGTAATCCCAAGCCAGCAGCATGGGGAAGAGGCCAGAGGGGGTTACAGATATTCCACCTGTGAGTCTGCTGCACTTGGTGTCGCCCGCAAAGGATGAGACTACCTCCCTCCACCCCTAATAGAAAACAAACAGCACAAATGGTGACCATAACTTATACCCACAAACTCTAACTCAAACGTGGCACCAAAATAACAGGATATCGGCTCATGGCATCAGGAAATCAGCATATCGCCTGGTGGGGTCCGGGTTGCACCGGAGGTGATAATGTTCGGCCCTTGCCCTTCCAGAGGAACTCACCGTGATCCCACTCATGATAGGGACTTGATTGGGCGGCAAGTTTGGTGCATGTGTCCCTGGGATGGCTTGCGACTTGTGACATGCAGGATGATGGGGTATCAAATCTGTCACTGCTCGTCCAAAACATAGCTGGCTCGGGTGACCCCAGTTGTTTCATGGGGAGTGAACCTGTACTCCCAAAGGAAGTTGTAGATAGCTCGTTCCACATTTCAGGTTTCTGCTAGCGCTATTTGAACTTATTTGTTCTAACAAAACGCTCCACTTCCCCATTGGCTTGGGGCCATCAGGGCATGATGTGTCGATGCTTGATGTTCTAGGTTTGTAGAAACTCGCCACACTCATGACCAATGAACGGGGGTCCGTTGTCTGTGAAGATCTCTCCAAACATGCCGTGGGTGGCCATTCACTTCTCCATTTTTGGAGTGACTTCCGTTGCTGAGATTGTTGCAACAATTTCAACCTCTGGGTAACGGGAGTAGTCATCCATGACTATCAGCATGTAGGATCCATCAGGGAGACTCCCAAAATCAGTGCTAGCTTGCTGCCACAAAATCGTGGAACCATCCTCTGTGAGTGACAGGTGCTGGTGGATCAGGCTGTCCTCTTGCTTGGCAGACTACACAGCTCTTAACCTCCTCCACTTGTTGGTCAAGGCCAGGGAACCATAGTTTTCGACTTCACGGTACCCTGGTGGGCACTGAGGGCAACGGCGTGGGACCTCAGGCTTTCTGGGAGGACGAGGCGGGGCCTCTCATAAGGCAACTATCTTCACTAACGGAGAGTTCATGCCGGGGCATGGTAGAATGCCTGGAGGGTAGACCTGACTTAATGGGTGCGGAAAGCCGCCAGGTGTTGTAACGGCTGCCAGTCACCTGACCGGATGTCCTCGACAGCCAGCTGCAAACAATCATCCAGGGAGGTGTCTCCTATCACTTCCGTGAGGGGTATGGGATGTGGCCTTGCGTGGTCTAGTATGAGTCTGACATATTCACCTGTGTCTTGTGCTTCTCGGATCTCGTGTGGCGTGGCCGGGCACGCGTGTCTTGACAGGAAGTCATCCCCGGTTGATACTGGACGGTGAAATCAAATTCTTGCAGTTGTGAAATCCATTCTACTATTCTCAGGGGTGGATTGGAGGACAATCCTTTGAAGTGTGGGAGGAACAGTTTATGGTCAGTAAGAACGGTGAAGGGTTTCCCATGCAAGTACAGATGGAAGTGACTGCACCGCCAGTGGATGGCGATGGCCTCTCTTTCGATCTGGGAGTCAGAGTCCTACTGGCATAGGCCACGGGTGCCCATTCACCGTAGTCCTGCGTCTGGGCTAGCGCAGCACCAAGTCCGATGGGGCTAGCATCAACGACAAGCTGAGACTCCCACTGCGGGTCAATGTATGCAAGCGTAGTGGTAGCTGAGAAAACTTCCTTGGTGTTCTGGAACCCGCGTTTCTGATCTTCTCCCCACTCCCAGGGGCTGTTGGTTTTGCTCAAGTCACACAAAGGGCCGGTAAGGTCAGACAGGTTCTGCATAAACCACCCACAGTAATTAACCATGCCTAAAAAACTCTGTACCCCGACACAGAGGTTAGAGCTGGAGCTTCTTGAATGTCTTTTACTCTGGCAGGGTCGGGCCAGTTGCCTTCTCTGAAAATCTGTATCCAAAAAAGCTGATGTCTCTCCTCCAGAATTCACATTTATCTTGGTGGAGCATTGACCCACATCCTCAGTTTGGCGAAGACCATTCGTAGACGAGCTAGATGGTCTTCCAAAGTCGGCGTGTGCACCAAAATATCGTCACTGACATTCAAGACCCCGGGTATACCTTGCAAGACTCCTCGGATGGTGTGTTGGAACACCTCTGCCGCGCTGGAAATACCAAAGTTCAAACGCATGTATCTCCAGAGGCTGGTATGAGTTGAGAAGGTGGTGATTGGCTGGGACTCGGGGTGCAATGGAAATCTGGTGGTAACTGGATCTGAGGTTCATTTCTGAAAACCATTTTGATCCAGACAACTTACTGATGATGTTGTCGATAGGCGGGTCAGATGTCTCTACCGTTTGATGGCTTGATTCGGTAGCTGCATATCTACGCAGATGCGCACCGCGTCAGGCTGCTTTGGTTTCTTGGTGACGACTATTAGTGTTTGGCCATGACACCTTTTTGATGACTCTGGCTTCTTCCAGGAGCTACAGTTCCCTTTCCACTTTCGGGCGGCGGTGGAAGGCGATCCTTCGGTGCCTTAGTGTGACTGGGGTGACGGACTTGTTGATGTGCAGTTGGAGCGGGGGACCCCGCAGGCACCATAAGCCCTCAAAAAGGATGGTGAACTCTTAAACAAGGTTCTCCAGGTCACTGGCATAAGCACGGAATGCAAACGGGACAAGGCTCAAGCTTTGCGCGGTCTAGAAGCCCAGTAGGTATCCGGATGCTTCCTACAACACATATATTTTAGTAACTGTGCTGGTGGACTTGTGGGTAATATTCGTCGTGAAAACGCCATTCATTTGTGGTTGGGCATTTCCAAAAGTGTGCACTTGTACCCTAGATGTCAGAAGTTTGGGGGGATCCGGTAGGTGCGTGTACTCTGCAGTGGCCATGAGGTTAACTGAGGCTCTGGTGTCGATCAGAGCTGATATGTGTTGTCCATGTACTATCACTTAGCACTTGGGTAGTTTCTGCTGATGAGTTCTGGAAGAACTCACTGTCTTAACCATGTGAACCACTTCCTGGTCATCGTCCATGTCACTGTCAGAAGATGAGGTAAGGGGAGCAGCAATGGCTCTTACTGGTCTCCTGGAGCTGGTTGGCACCGCCCGGAGTGTCAAGCGGCACAATTTTGAGAAATGGTTTGATTTTCCACATGCGCTGCATGTCTTTCCTTTTGCAGGGCATTCACCAGGATGTAGTAGCGGGCCTCCACACCACCCGCAGGAACAGTTCTTAGGCCTGGGCCGTTCAGTCTTGGGCTTGGTGGAATCCTTGAGTACAGTGTTGACTGGTTCAGATTTGACTACGTTGGGTGGTGCTTGCTCCATGTGCACTGCATGGGCTTTGGACAACTCTTTAGATGGCCCCAGCATAAGGATGTCCTTCATACTCATGTTGGGTTCCTTGAGGATGCGCTCACGTAGTTTCGAGGACGCACATCCTTGGATGAATTGGGCTCTTACTTCATCTTCTTTATTTGGCAGCGTGCAGGTGCTGGCCAGCTCTTTTAAACGGGTGTAGAAGACATACACTGACTCTTCTGGCTTCTGGTGTGCTTGTCGCTGCAGGAACCTCTCATCGTCGGGATTGGCATAAGGCTCGAAATATGCCGTAATGGCATTGTTCAGCATGGTGTACGTGCGTGGTGTTGCTTCAGCGAGAGTTTTGGATATTTTGTGGATGTCCGCACCACCCAGGTGTAGGAGTAATGGATGCTTCCTTTCATTAACCACACCAATGACTTTGAAGTAGGTCTCAAAGCATTCGACCCAGGCTTTCCAGTGGGCTGCCTGTGTGGGTGGAGCCCACGTTGTCGTGAAAGTTTCAATGGTGGCTATGATGGCAGGTGGGCAGGAGTTTGTGGACAGTTGGAGTCTGTTGGCCCTCTGGGCAGCCAGCATGCAAGAGGTGAAGGCTGGTGGTGCTATCCCTGAAGAGCAGCGAGGGGGATGGGGGGCAGCAGGCCTGGTGCTATGTAGCCAGGGACCATTGGGATATAAGTCTCTGTATCCCTCAGTAGCAGTTCACTTTGGTGAGATATTCACAACTTTATGTCCCCTTATGTGTCTGCACACTGTTTTCTCTCTTGCTTTCTTTTTCTTTTTTTTTTAGGGTCACCACCAGTTGAGGTGAATCTACTGATGTGAATAGTAATGCAGAGCCTCACCTGTACTGATGTGCTGGTCGAAATGGTGTGGCCGCATTGGACTCCACGAGGCCATCTTGCAGGAGGGCTCATCTCCGAGAGCCCGGACAGCAATATTGCAAGGTCCTGCAAGGCAGGGCGTGTTGGCAGAGGTGAGAGGCGAGGGGCGTGTTAGTGAATGCGCGGCCCCCCTTATCACTAGTGTAGATTTGGCCAAGAGAAAAGACACACAAGGCCATGGTGGTTTGAACTCTGCAGCAACACTTAGGGCCAGATGTAGCAAGCAGTTTTGCCCATTCTGTGTCTATGGGAAAATGTGCTTGTACATATGGCCCTTAATTTCTTGTTCACATTTGCCCGCAAAGACCCCGCCTGTTCCAGGTAGCTCTAATTTATCCCTGGTCCTGATGTAATCCCTGGCCGGCAGCATGGGGCGGGGGGAACAGGCATTTCACCTGTTAGTCTGCTGCACTTGGTGTCGCCCGCAAAGGAAGACACTACATCGCCAACTGCAGTTGTCTATGGTACGGTTTAAACAAGAACAAAAAATGCAAAGTCTGGGGCAGCTCTCAGGAGTGCTTTAAGCCTCTCCCAGCTTACAGCCAGTGGAAGACCAGTACAGTTTTGAAAGGCTTATTGGCAATGGTTTATTCCTTTGACCAAAATACAAAGTATGATCTGCAAAATCACATTTTATTTTATTTCGTTGTAAGCTTTCATTTGACACATGCACCTCCTCTATTTGGGGGGAACATATACTTGATAACACGGGTCAATCAGTCACTTGAAAATCATTCTTTGCTAGTAAGTTCAATAATTTTAAGATTCCTGTATAGCTGGCTGTACAGGTTAATACTGAAATTCAGTACACGTCCAGAAAAGAAGACCGCACTTTTCGCTATGAACCAAATGTTGTGCAGATACAAATTACACATCTACAAGGACTGGCATGTGTCCCATTGACAAAGAGTAGTACCTCTGCCCTATCAGTGACGTTTAAGAGAACGCTGTTCATTAACTGGGGTTGCTACAAACAGTTACAATTTGCATATTGCCGTCCTTCATTAGAGAAACCTTTGGACCCCCGTAAGTGAACACAGCAAGACTCAAATATCTTAAGAAATATATCAAAAGCAATGCAAACTCCTGATGTTGCATTTATCAAAGAGAGCCTTTGAACGCCTTGTGATGGAACAGACCTTCAGACTGACGTGACAATCTCAACAGCAGGACCTGAAAACATACCTTTCAGACTAAGGGATAAAATCTGAAAGAAATTACTGCACACCTTTTAAGTTTAATGTGCCCCCTTCTTTTCTTTCTTCCCCCCACAAATCTCTGTATTTTAGAGTTTTACAAAAACATAGCTTTGTCCATTAAAGAATGGCCCCATCCAACCCAACCTTTATTGTCAAGGTATTCACTTGTTTTCTTTTTATTTAGTAACTTCCACTACATACGAAGCAATGGTCCCCTATCTACAGGCCTTAAAACAAACCAGATTCACGGGGACGATGGTTATCCAAGACTGTGTCGAGGAATAGCAAACACTAGCAGTAATAAAGATTAGAATGTTGATTAAACAACAATGTTAAAGCCCTGCTGAACTGCTTAGGAAGAGTTTTCCATATTTCATGGGGACCCATGAGATATATATATCTATATATCCACTGGTAAAGTAACGTTATATTTAGGTAAATATGTCAGTTAAATATGGCGTTTTAAACGTACAAAACCACGGAAAGTCACCAGTTCTAGTTATCTTAAGTAACTATAACGCGTGTGCTTAGGTAATTATAACTTGCACCCCTTTTGGTTTACAGGTGATAAGAGCTACATCCAAGCAGTATCACTCTGTTAAAATCACTAGAACAAACCTAAAAGAACATGAAATGCGAGGACCATCTAAAAGTCGTGTTTCTTAAATAAAGAGTTCCATGGTTAGTTCAGTATACAATTCTGGCTTCATCTGCACCTCCCTACCAAAACGTACCTTGAATACAGCCTTCACCCAACAGTGAAATAGGAGCACTGCTCGTTCAGATATAGTGGTTAACGGTGGAGAACCTCTGAACTCAACGATCTAACTAGATCTTGTAAAATCTATATGAATTCATCATAATCTACTAACTACTGACCAGCTCTGAAATAAGAACCCCACCCTCTGGTGGTGATACCTGATCCTGCAGCAGCAGTTGAGACACTTCTTCAGCTGCATAAGTACACATTTGGAGGTCTAGAAGGCCCATGTGTTATCATACTCAAGTCAAAGTTAATTGTGGGCTGGTTATCTTATGAATCCAGTTTATAGGACTCATAACGGTCTCCCTTTATTTAGAAGAGTACTTCTTTCCGACAAAAAGGTGGCATACCTATACATAATCTGTATATACTACTGCCCTTAGTGAGATCATTGAATAGCTGAGTGCAAGCACTGACCCAGGTACCTTTTTTTGCAGAGCTTTTACTACATCCATAGTGAGGTTGAGCACTAAAAGCTAGAAAGGACTCCAATGAATACCAGTCTGACTCAGCTTCACAAACGGGACCGTCTTATCTAAGAGATTGTACAGAAAGACGCTTTCAGGGAAAGAAGCCCTGTATTTAGACACAAAAAAATCTTGGCAGCAAGATACTACACATCCCAATCCAACAAGTGTTTCCAGAAACAAACGAGGTATGGCCTAGCAGACCTAGACGTTCAATAGCTTGGGTTCAAAAAGAGCTAAAAGGCGATATTTCAATTGCATGTACATATTTGAGGCCACATACCTGTCTATTGTAGCACAGAAAATCAAATCACAAATATCGACAGGACTGAACAACGTCACCACAATGTCAACATCTAAAAGTATATATATATATATATATATATATATATATATATGCGCAAAACAACCAAACTCTGCCGATACAGGAGAAAAGCACACTGTAGAAAGCTGGCTCTTCATATGGCTTCATATGATATATCAAAATGAGATATATCATGCAAATTAATCTCATTTACTGGGGCCAGGGACTCCCATAAATACTGAATTTAGCATCAGTGAGGGTTTATTAATGACCGATGTTCAATAACAAACATTCCTATTTTCAGTGGAACCTTCATGTAGCTGTGGAACTCATATTGAACAGTGCCCAGCACATGAACCTAAAAGGGCTTCCCTGTTCACTCAGAATGTCCAAGAAGCGACAAAGACATAGGAGGGGCATATCTTCTCTTGCAGATATGCCCTCTTCCTCACATGTAATATAATTCCCCCTGCCTTAGGGCTGGTAAGGCCTGCTGAAGGGGTGACTTGCATATCTTGCATGCAGTGTTAGGGGGCAAGGCCCACAGGCTGTGTGCCATGTCGTGATTTCACTTTTAGCTTCACCAAGACACGTAGCCTGCAATGGCATTCTGCATGGACTAGGTGAGGGGTCCCTGAGGGTGGCACAGTACATGCTGTAGATCCTGGGGACCCTCTTTGGTAACCATGCCCTAAGTACCAGGGGTACCATTTACTAGGGACTTACAGGGGAGGCTAAAAGTATTCCCAACTGGGGAACACTTGCACAGTTTTAGGGAAAGAGATCTAGCACTGGGAACCAGCAGCAACCCATTGCACTTTCAGTCAAAATTGCATCATTAATTATTAGTCAAAAAGTGGGGGTGACCATGTCAAAAAGGCTCACTTTCCTAAAAAAGCTCACTCCAGTTGAGTGAATGTCAGCTTCCGTCTTTATTTGTGGCAAGCACACCTTATGCATTGGCAAACATTGTCTTGATCACGAGTAATCCCTTGTAAACGAAAACGGATATTTAAACAAAATGTGTAACAAAATAAGCAAAGGACTCTGGATATAATTTACATATAACATTAACACCATCTTGGAAGGCTTAGAGAGCAATAAGCTCCACCTGTAAATGCAATGCTTATAATAATAATTCTCTTTAGAGTTTATCCACCTTCCTGGCAGTGGCTCTCAGGGTTTTTGAGTTATAACCTCTTAAGAGGAACCAGTCCATCATGATTTATTTTTCCTCCTCGGATGCAGCATCACTGCTGCAGTTCTCCCTGGCCCTTAATAACTCCCCATAGGGAATACTGCAAATTAGATTCTTGCGATGGTTGCTTGTGGCATGTAGTACACTGTTACCAGCTGTTTCCTTTCGGAGCAGCTTGGTTTCCATACAGGAGTTGTTTAACACAATTTTCAAATCAAGAAATTCCAGGGTACTGTCATAAATGTTTCTGGTGAAGCTAAGCTGAAGGGATGTAAAAGTATAGTCAATGATTATTATGTTTGTTAGTCTGGAACATATTATGTGTTCTATTTAATGTTGAAATATTAGAATCAAGTCCACTTTATTGTGCTGCCATTTTATCATGAGAAGGTACTCTTTGTTTGTTTGTTCTAATTTTATTTATGGTCAACACTTAACCCTAATTATTAACAATTTAGAATTTGGTTGACACATTTACATTATATTTGAAAACCTGGTAATCTATTTCGTTTCTTGAATAGCATTAGAACATTAGAAGCATTTGCCCACAAGGGCATTATTCACTGGGGTACCATGATGAGCTTCCTTAAGATTTTTTTTCAACTTTTTTTGCTGCTTTAATTTATGTGAATTTGTGTGTGGCACATGGCATCAATTGTTATATTACACAGCAATGCATTATTGTAGTTACAAGAATGTGTTAGTCTGCTTTATATTTATTATACGAATGGCATTTATGGGTAGAATGTATTGCTTTCTAAGCCTTCCATGATGGTACTGATGTTATATATAAGTTATATACGCAGTCCTTTGTTTATTTTGTTACACATTTTGTTTAAATGTCCATTTTCACTTACAAGGGATTACTCATGATCAAGACTACATTTGTTGTTGAACTGCGGTGAGTGCACTTGCCACAAATAAAGAAGGACACTGAAATTCAATTAACTGGAGTGCACATGCTTTTCTCCTGTATCAGTGTAGTTTGGTTGTTTCTCATATATCGGATTCCCATACCCGAACATGCGCCGCAATTTTGCAGAGAGGTTCCCGTGGGATAAGTGTAGCTTTGACACACACACACACACACACACACACACACACACACATATATATATATATAACTCGCATCCCCGCCATGCATAGTTTTATCATAAATAATTTGATTGCAACTGTTGCAATGATATTATCAATGATGTCATAAAAGATGTCAGGACTGAAGTAATATGTGGGGTAATTAGTGCATTAAAAAGGCACGACTTACAGTTACCTTAGGGCACGACTTATAGTTACTTAAAATAACTCTATAACTGCTGAATTTCTATGGTATTGTGTGTTTAACATCTGAACCTAACTAGAAGGTCTCTGTAACCTTTGTTTTTTGTGAATTTCTAAGGTTTTTTTACATTTTATTTTCCCACTATAACGTCCCTGTAACCTTTGCTTTTTTCAGTGAGTTTTTACGTTTTTTAACATAAGCTAATATTCAATTACTATACATCATTCCAACCGCCCTGCAGCCAACCCCCTCTTTGCAGCAAAACCCACACTGTGCTGTAGGTCTGGGAGTGGCTGTGTGAGGGACTGTAGGGGTCTATGACTGGGTGTGATAGTGGTTTGGCAGATCTGTGAAAGGGTGTGAGACTGCGCATATGAGTGGCTTTGTGGGTGTGTCAGTGGCTGTCAGGGTGTGTGAGTGGGTACGTGGGTGGCTGTGTGAGTCTGTGAGAGGGTGTATTATAATTGTTTTTGTTAATTGCAGCCTGTAGCTGCAAATCCGTCTTGGATTCACATGGGGCTGCGCTGAGCGCAGAGGAGGATCCACAAATCCTTACCCCCACAAAACAAATGCATTTGGGCTATTTCTTGCTAAAGAGGGTCCCTCACAGACCCCTCCATCAGTCCTATGGGGTCTGGATACCTATATCCTTACACCTTATATCTTATTTTCTGTGTATTCCCCCGACCCAAGTCGATAGAGAAAATGGCAGCCGCATGGTGGACCTGCAATTCTAGATATGCAGAAATCTTTTTTCTTAAATAACTCCAAAACTACTGAACAGATTTACACCACATTACAAAATAAAAGTACTCTTTCGGGACCAAGATCTAGCTTTCTCCCAAATTTGGTGTAATTCCATCCAGCGGTTCAGGCTGTAGTCATGTCTAAAATCAAATCCATATTGGAAATTGCATGGGGAAAACGTGTTTTGGGACCCCCTTTTTCACAGCCCAGGCTTGAGGAATCACCCCAAAACTTTCCAGGCAGCAGCTGAAGTGAGTGGCAAACTAGTTTTGAAAATTTGTGAAGATTTGTCAAATGGCACTAAAGTTATAGGCAAAACAAAAAATGCTTTTCCTATTGTAAGTAGATCCTAACCAAAACTACCTACTGGCTATTACAAGTAGGTGATATATATCACCAAGATACGCTTATGTGGAGTTAGGTACAGAAAATGTATAGAAACTCATCTTTCAATAATTTCTCTCTTGATATTGTTGTAATAATACTCTGTCCCATCGATGTTTTTTTATTTAAGTTTTCTTAAAAAGATCCACTAAATCGGGCAGGAAAACAGTGAAGAATTTACAATAAATTGAGAATGCTAGTAGAATTCGATTATGACAAACATGAGGACGTATAACTGGTCTGTCCATGTGATAAGATAATAATAAACACAGGAACCTTACTTTTTAATATAGCATTTAAAAAAGGTTTTGCAAAGGTACTATGAGTTCCATTGGGGTAATCTTTTAAGAGAACTTGTCCCAAGCAGCAAACATTAGTGCGCGTGGTAGAAGGTTCAAATATAAACATGCATTCATTGTCTGCTATACTCCTGACTTTAATAAAAACGTAAAATCTAACCAAGCACGATGTCAAACATTTTCTTAACTAAAACTTTATTGTAAAAAAAGTCTCTTACTTACTGTTCGTCTTCACGTGTATGGTGTAGGAGGAAGACGGGTCTGTTGGTTGCACTTGAAAGCATGCATCAGCATCATACTGATTTAAGTTTATAATCCTCTCTTTACTTTCTCCCCACTGCCAAAGGTTCTGCAGTGCACATTTTAATAAAACTGAGAGATTGTTTGGGTTCTGACAATTCACTTCATCTGATGTGTATGCAACCTTTAAGGTGCCTGTGCTGCTAATTGTAACCTAAGCGGGAGAAAAACAAGTTATCTTTTTAGATTGAAGCAGAAGACATTCTCTAGTAAATGGCGCCATTTTACGTTAGCCTAGGCTGTTAAATCAGTGTCGGCGAATCTTATCAGTCATTACATTTTATTAAAATATATATTACTGACAAGGTTGATATCTACCTGAAGAGTTGACCAGATGTCCGTCGGATGCATGTCTTCTTTTGGCACATGGCAGAAACAGTTACTGTTTGTGCTGACAATAGTTGCGCTGTCACGAAAAGGTGTGCACCCTTTAACTGAAGAAAGATAAAACAGCCTTTAGATGGTAGGAAACTGTAGATCGGAGTATTTTTAGATCAGTTGGCAGCAATCAATCATTTGTGTATCTGTTTTGCTCAGTGTACGCGCGGGGGCATCTAAATAATTTCTCAATGATGAGAAAGCGTCTTAACTGGGCCCCCACAAGAAACTTTTGCTCGCTCTGGCACCAAAACCTGACTGTCACGGAGTATCTCCCCGCAAGAAACGAAGGGCATGGGGGCACTGACTTGTCAATGGTAGGATTAGACATTTTCACACTTTGCACTGTAGTAGTGCAAATATAACAACCTTCCCTCCTACGTCGGTTTGTAGGGTTTGCCGAGGTTACTAAATTTAGAATCATACTTTTACCAGTAGTTTTTGTGTACTTCTTTTTTTGAAAAACGTTTCAAATTCTGTAAAGCTTACAAACATGGCCACTTTCGTAGCTTTTAGATTGAAGAAGCTGTTGCAACGTCGTATTTGACTTTTTATTCAATACTATAACCTCTAGGGGCTAAAATTGCCATCTCCATCTAGTGCACAGAAAAGAGAGAGGGCAGTTTAGATTTACTTCAGCGCCGTTATCATCGAGGAAGGGAGGCTGGATATCAGCCTAAAACCCACCGTAAACATTGGTTATGCAAACACCAGATTAGAGAAAATTAATTTGACAGCAAAATAAACTCTCAAAAGTGCTGACAACAGGTGCAATATCACAGAGAAAGGATAAAAAAAACCATGTAGGTGATCTCAAACCATTCTGGGTCTTTTTCAAGTGAATCTTTTTAAGGTCAAGCCCCTAATGTTTATTCATATCGCACTGCTATCTTCAAAATCATTCGGGGTGAGGGTAGAGGGAGCACGGAGTAGTGGGTGGGAGGTGTAGCAGGTCTCCTATAAGGGTGAATAAAATGGATTTTTTTAACCCAGTGCCTGTAGGAATCTCGAGCAGGGAGTCATAGACAGAAAGACCTGTATCCATGAACTTCAAGCCCTGCCACCCTAGTCGGGCTAAAGGGACAGTTGCTAACACTGATGTTGGTGGGGTGCACCAGAGATAGGACCAATTTTCCATCTGAGTCTCTCACAGTGCAGGGAGACCAATACTCAACAAAGTTTGCCACACCTTTTTAGAAATTTGTTATGTGAGTTTTTTCCTGAGTGGGAAAAATACCAGGCAAGTCAGAAATCACGAAGTGATGGCAGAGAGTACAGTGGAAGCATGTCAAAGGTATACGACTCAACAGCTTTCCGATCCAAGTCTTCTCACCTGTTCCTCCATTCTTCATTCATTCGACCCTCTTCCCTTTGTCACCTTAGTTCCAGTATCGTGTATTACAGACTTTAGTACTTACATAGACTGCACACTCAAGCGCACATGTTTAAGCAATCTGCCCTTGACCTAGAACTACATAATGTTGTTTCTTTCTACAGTTTTGTATTCTCAGACAGTAAGGTATCTCAAAAAGCCTTTTCCCATTATATTCCTAAAACCCCACATGAAACAGTGACCATGACTTAAAACTGTCAATTCTTTACTCTCTTTTCTTCCAAGTGACCCTTTCCTTACCTTCCGTCTCCTGGATGCGCCTCTCTCAGTATTCTATTCCAAATCATATGCCAGCCTGCCATCATTTTCTAGTTTCTAACCTATTTTACTTTAAACAATATCCTTGCAATCTAACAACCTTGATCACTGCTAGTCTATGTATTCAACCCACCAACCATTTGAATGAACTCACATTGCTCCCACTACTGATCACCCCCAACTCATATTGATCTATCACCAAGAAACTGAAGTAAACTCACTGAATGATTTAACTCGAGAGGAGATTATGATTTATTACAATAACCAACGACCACTGATTAACCACTAACCTTGAGTACCGGAGTAGAGTGCTACTTAACATTAAGCGTCTCAACACTTCGTCAGGTGTAGTAAGCACTGTATAAATGCTATTATAATACAATGCAAAGAAACTTTATATTAAATTAGAATTTTAGGTTGTGTTAATTTGCCTTAACTGCACACAGTTTTGGGACAATTGCCAATTATCAATGGAGAGCCATGAAATACTGCACAAAAGAAGGCAAAAGATTAGTTTTCTTAGCTACACTCAAGATACAGAACGTGGGCAATAAGCAAACAAACTTAGCATAGGCAAGGTCCTTGTGGGCCTAAGTTGGCTGAACGGAGATATCTAATTGGCACACAATGGTCAATCCTCTGCGAGAGGTCAGCAAGGGGTGTCACCAGAGAGACCTCCAAACAATACTAACACTGCTAAAGTGTACTCTAGTAAGGGACATTTACCAGTGATTTGATTTCAGTCTATCAGTTCAATTAGTGGTGCATAAATAAGAGGCCAACAATTATATCTTGCTTTTCTTTGGGGTTCAACAGTAAGGACAATCCCATGACAAAGTACATGGTCTTGGAATCCAGGTTTGGAGGATGTCCAACAGTGCAAGTTGATTTTAACCCCCTATAATAGCCTTTGCTTTAAGGGGCTTTAGTGGCTTAAATGATGAGAAGGGTCTCCAAACTGAAATAAAGTAATAACTGAAAAAGCCTTAATAAATAATAATGATTCGTGTAGCTAGTAAAGAGAACCAGTGAACATATGTGTTGAAGCATTAAATCATAGTGTACATTTACAGTAAGGCACTTCAAACTGTGGGCATTATGATAGAGGCTTTACATGAATACATTACACATGTCTGATACCTTTAATTCTGCACCTAGTTACAAAAGGCTTACATCCCCTGTTCATCTGGAGAAAGCTGTGAGGCATTAAGCTCAACTATAATTTCCCTTTCTAAAATGTGCTGACCAAGATTAGGATGAATGTTACATGGGGTACAATTCACCTTAAACTGTCAACCAAGAGTGCTTGAATTAGTCACTGAGGAAAGGAAGATGTTGTGCTCATCTTGAATGTATGAACAATAGCGCTATTACACGGGCTGCTTTGGGGAAGTCCATGTCCCTCAGAAACACATACACATGTATTCAGTCTCAGTCTCAGTCTCAGTCTCAGTCTCAGTCTCAGTCTCAGTCTCAGTCTCAGTCTCAGTCTCAGTCTCAGTCTCAGTCTCAGTCTCAGTCTCTCTCTCTCTCTCTCTCTCTCTCTCTCTCTCTCTCTCTCTCTCTCTCTCTCTCTCTCTCTCTCTCTCTCTCTCTCTCTCTCTCTCTCTCTCTCTCTCTCTCTCTCTCTCTCTCTCTCTCTCTCTCTCTCTCTCTCTCTCTCTCTCTCTCTCTCTCTCTCTCTCCCTCTCTCTCTCCCTCTCCCTCTCTCTCTCTCTCTCTCTCTCTCCCACAAAATGTCCTGGAAATCTTTGTTTTTAGGGTCTCCAAACAGAACCTGGACCCAAGGTTAACTGCAGTGATGCCATAATTATGGCATTAGCAACAACAAGCAACTGTGACAGTGAAATGTGCAGACTTCATGGACACTTAAGAAACTCACTTTAGGAACCAACAGAATCAAGCAATCACTGGAGAGCCACTCAGGAGCACTGTGCTTTTGAAATTGAACTATGATGCCAGGGCCCGCTATTCTGTCATCGCAGTCAAAGGATGAGCATCTAACAGGTGGTTTATTACACACACTTGCTCTGGTAGCAATAGGCACTTCTCTTGTGTAGGCATGGGTGACAAATGCTGAATGATAACAAAGCTGCATATTGTTCGGCACTAGTGAAACACAAAGGAGCATGCGTTGATTATTTTCCAGGCCTCAGAAACTAGCCTCTTTGAGGAAATTTAAACTAAAACTGACTTTGCGTCTGCAGTTGGCCAACTGTAACTATTCCAAAGTTGTTTGCAACCCCACCAACTGAGTGACAGAACGATACATACAAAATTGAGAAGGGTTCAATCATGGTTTCGTTAGCAGTGTTTATTTAGTTATAAAGCATATTTTCAATGGCTGCTTGTTATTTATAAAAAGAAATAAACAAAATCTGCCAACCTATCTCCAATACTGGTGGCAGCATGCACAATATGAACAAAGACAGTTCCCTAATTATTTAAATTTCCTTATAGTTTAACTACTTCCGCCGCTCTCCACCCTTGTCCTTCATCCTTAAATCAAATCAAATCAAATCATTACCATTTATAAAGCGCGCTACTCACCCGTGCGGGTCTCAAGGCACTAGGGGGAGGGGGTTACTGCTGCTCGAAGAGCCAGGTCTTGAGGAGTCTCCGGAATGCGGGGTGGTCCTGGGTGGTCCTGAGGATGGTGGGGAGGGTGTTCCAAGTCTTGGCCGCCAGGTAGGAGAAGGACCTCCCACCTGCTGTGGAGCGGCGGATGCGAGGGACGGCGGCAAGAGCGAGGCTGGTGGAGCGGAGAAGACGGGTGGGAGCGTAGAAGCTGAGGCGACGGTTGAGGTATTCTGGTCCCTTGTTGTGGAGGGCTTTGTGTGCGTGGGTGAGGAGACGGAAGGTGATCCTTTTGCTGACGGGAAGCCAGTGCAGGTGTCTCAGGTGGGCGGAGATGTGGCTGTTGCAGGGTATGTAGAGGATGAGGCGGGCGGAGGCGTTTTGAATTCGTTGCAGACGTTTCTGGAGTTTTGCGGTGGTCCCAGCGTTAAGGGTGTTGCCGTAGTCCAGGCGGCTCGTGACGAGGGCGTGGGTCACGGTCTTTCTGGTGTCGGCGGGGATCCAGCGGAAGATCTTCCAGAGCATGCGGAGGGTGAGGAAGCAGGAGGATGATACGGCGTTGACTTGTTTGGTCATGGTGAGAAGTGGGTCCAAGATGAAGCCGAGGTTGCGTGCTTGGTCTGAGGGGGTCGATGTGGTGCCAAGGGCCGTGGGCCACCAGGAGTCGTCCCAGGCGGTTGGGGTGTTACCGAGGATGAGGACTTCCGTTTTGTCAGAGTTCAGTTTCAGATGGCTGAGTTTCATCCAATCTGCGACGTCCTTCATTCCATCTTGCTTGTTGGACGCCGCAAATGATCTCGGTGGGGTCTGAGCGAAAAGGTCGGAGGTAGACTCTTTGAGAGCGGTTGGAGAGGAAGGAGGCGATCCAGTCCAGGGCCTGGCCTTGGATCCCGGTGGAGCGGAGGCGGGTTATTAGGGTGCGGTGACAGACAGTGTCGAAGGCAGCCGAGATGTCGAGGAGGATGAGGGCGACTGTTTCTCCGTTGTCCATCAGGGTTCTGATGTCGTCTGTGACTGAGATGAGGGCGGTTTCAGTGCTGTGGTTGGCTCGGAATCCGGATTGAGAGGGGTCGAGAAGGTTGTTGTCTTCAAGGAAGTTGGTAAGCTGCTTGTTGACTGTCTTCTCTATGACTTTGGCAGGGAAGGGGAGGAGCGAGATGGGGCGGAAGTTCTTCAGGTCGCTAGGGTCAGCCGTAGGTTTCTTCAGTAGGGCATTGACTTCAGCGTGTTTCCAGCTTTCGGGGAAGGTAGCAGACGAAAACGAGGAGTTGATGATGGTCTGGAGGTGCGGGCGATGATGTCGTCGGCTTTATTGAAGATGAAGTGTGGGCAGGGGTCCGAGGGGGCACCGGAGTGGATTGAGTTCATGGTGGTTTTGGTCTCTTCTGTGTTGATGTGGGTCCAGGCGTTGAGGGTGATGGCTGGGGGTGTGGGTTCAGTGGTGGTCGGCTGGGTCTGGTGTCCGAAGCTGTTGTGTAGGTCGGTAATCTTACGATGGAAGAAGGTGGCGAGGGAGTTGCACAGGTCTTGTGAGGGCGTGATGGCGTTGGCGTTGGAGAGCTCTTTTACGATGTTGAAGAGTTCTCTGCTGTTGTGGCTGTTTTTGTCCAGTCTGTCTGTGAAGAAATTCCTTTTGGCTGCGCGGATCAGGTGGTGGTGTTCGCGGGTAGCGTTCTTGAGGGCAGTCATGTTGTCTGCGGTGTGGTCCTTCCGCCAGGCTTTCTCGAGGCTGCGACAATTTTTCTTTGATTCCTTAAGGGTGTTAGAGAACCAGAGAGAGGTTTTTTGGTGTTGGATTGTCTTGGAAGGTGTCTGAGGGGAGCGAGGTTGTCTGCGCAGTTGGTGATCCAGTTTGTGAGGCTGAGGGCTGCGTCGTTGGGGTCGGAGGAGAAGGTGGGTTGGTTGTCGATGAGCGTGGAGAAAAGCTGTTCTTCAGGGATTTTGTTCCACTGTCGAGGAGGGATGGGTTGAGTGCGGATGGTGGCGAGTCTCGCGTCGGAAGGTGAAGTGGACACAACTGTGGTCTGTCCAGTGTAGAGCGGAGGCGTGGCTGAAGGAAACGTGTTTGCTGGTGGAGAAGATGGGGTCGAGCGTGTGTCCGGCGATGTGGTTGGGGGTGTTCACCAGTTGCTTGAGGCCGAGGTTGTCGAGCAGGGCGGTGGTGTTGGGGTCGTTGTTCTGTTCCAGATGGAAGTTGAGGTCGCCGAGGAGGAAGTAGTCTGGCGAGGCGAGGGCGTGCGGGGAGATGAAGTCGGTGATGGAGTCGCTGAAGAGGGCGCTCGGTCCGGGGGGGACGGTAGATCAGGGATCCTCTGAGGGTGGTCCTGGGGTCTGTGCGGATCTGGAAATGAAGGTGTTCAGCGGCGAGGGGGGTGTCTTCGGTGGAGGTGGTGACGCTGATGGAGTCTTTGAAGACGATGGCGATTCCTCCTCCTACTTGGTTGGTGTGGTCTTTCCTGGAAATCGTGTAGCCTTCGGGGATGGCTATGGTGATGTCGGGGGCCGAAGAGGCGTTCATCCAGGTCTCTGTGATGAAGGCGACGTCTGGTGCGGTGGAGTCCAGGAGGTCCCAGAGTTCAACAACGTGCTTGTGGACGGATCGAGCGTTGATCAGGATGCATTTGGGGTGGTTGATGGCGCGTGGGCTGGTGGTCGTGGTTGTTTCGTGGTGGAAGGTAAGTTTGCAGGTGTGGCATGCGAAGGGACCGTGGGTACGTTTCGGGTTAGCTTGGAAGCAGGTGCTGGAGCGCCCTGGGTTCAGGGCGTGGAGGGTGATGGGGTCGTAGCGGTGCAGCGGGATTTGGGAGTGCAGAGGGCCAGGGGTCGTGGCGCTGGGCGCGGGCCAGGCGCAGACGGGCGCAGACGGGCTTGCCTATGGCGCGCCCCGCTGCGCAGTCGCACAGCGGCCGCCATAAGAGGGAGGAGGGGGGGAGCGGTCAGCTGGGGGCGGAAGTGGGGTGACGAATGGGAGCTGGGGGGGCGGGGGGCGTGCAGGAGGTGGCGGCGGGAAAGCGGAGGGAGGGGGGACAGGTAGAGGGGAGAAAAGATGGGGGAGGGGGGGTTAAGGGTGGCGGAGAGTTTAGGAAGAAAGTTAGGAGGAAAGTTAGGAAGATAGGGGAGGGGGGTTATGGAGGTGGAGGTGAGTGAGGGTGAGAGATAGGAGAGTGAAAGGATAGGAGGATAGGAGGTTACAGAGGAGGTGGCGAGTGAGGGGGAAAGATAGAGAGATAGGTAGATAGGGGCGTTACAGAGGGGGTGGCGAGTGAGGGAGGTTAGAGAGACGAGACAGGAGCAGGAGGGCAGACGCGGGAAGAACCAAGAAGAAGGTAAAAGAAGAAGAGGAGCAGAAGAGGGAAGAGCAGAAGACAGAAGAACACAGAAGAAGGTAAAAAAGAAGAGGAGCTGAAGATCAGAAGACAGAAGAACCCAGAAGAAGGTGAAGAGGAGCGGAAGAGCAGAAGAGAGAAGAACCCAGAAGAAGGTAAAGAAGAAGAGGAGCGGAAGAGCAGAAGAGAGAAGAACACAGAAGAAGGTAAAGAAGAAGACGAGCGGAAGATTAGAAAAGAGAAGAACACAGAAGAAGGTAAAGAGGAAGAGGAGCGGAAGAGCAGAAGAGAGAAGAACACAGAAGAAGGTAAAGAAGAAGAGGAGCGGAAGAGCAGAAGAGAGAAGAACACAGAAGAAGGTAAAGAAGAAGAGGAGCGGAAGAGCAGAAGACAGAAGAACACAGAAGAAGGTAAAGAGGAAGAGGAGCGGAAGAGCAGAAGAGAGAAGAACACAGAAGAAGTTAAAGAAGAAGAGGAGCGACGAGCAGCAGAGGGAAGAGCCAAGAAGAGGGACACAGAAGAAGAGAGCACACGCAGGTCGCGGTGCAAAGGAGAGAGAAAGAAGCACACAGAAGAAGAACACAGATGAAGACAGAAGACGGGGAGCAGGAAAGAAAGAAGAGTACAGATAAAGAATACAGAAGAAGAGCACAGAGGAAGAACAGAGATGAAGAAAAGAAGCAGGAGAGGAGGTGAGTAGCGCGGGGCAGGGCGAGGGGCTGGGCGGTGGGGGGGGGGTACTTACTGTGAATTCGCTGGGCTTTCTAGGAGGTCTCAGGAGCCTGGGCTGGTGGAGCTGCAGGGGGAGCGACCTACCCTTGGGTCAAGGGTCGCTAGCTCTGTCGCGCAGCGGCCGCCATAAGAGGGAGGGGGGGAGGGCTCAGCTGGGGGCAGGGACGGGAGTGGGGCGACGAATGGGAGCTGGGGGGGGCGGGGTGTGCAGGAGGTGGCGGCGGGAAAGCGGAGGGAGGGGGGACAGGTAGAGGGGAGAAAAGATGGGGGAGGGGGTTAAGGGTGGCGGGGAGTTTAGGAAGAAAGTTAGGAGGAAAGTTAGGAAGATAGGGGAGGGGGGGTTACAGAGGTGGAGGTGGAGGTGAGTGAGGGTGAGAGATAGGAGAGTGAAAGGATAGGAGGATAAGGGGGGTTACAGAGGAGGTGGCGAGTGAGGGGGAAAGATAGAGAGATAGGTAGATAGGGGCGTTACAGAGGGGGTGGCGAGTGAGGGAGGTTAGAGAGACGAGACAGGAGCAGGAGGGCAGACGCGGGAAGAACCAAGAAGAAGAGGAGCAGAAGAGGGAAGAGCAGAAGACAGAAGAACACAGAAGAAGGTAAAGAAGAAGAGGAGCGGAAGATCAGAAGACAGAAGAACCCAGAAGAAGGTACAGAGGAAGAGGAGCGAAAGAGCAGAAGAGAGAAGAATACAGAAGAAGGTAAAGAAGAAGAGGAGCGGAAGAGCAGAAGAGAGAAGAACACAGAAGAAGATAAAGAAGAAGAGGAGCGGAAGAGCAGAAGAGAGAAGAACACAGAAGAAGGTAAAGAAGAAGAGGAGCGGAAGAGCAGAAGAGAGAAGAACACAGAAGAAGGTAAAGAAGAAGAGGAGCGACGAGCAGCAGAGGGAAGAGCCAAGAAGTGGGACACAGAAGAAGAGAGCACACGCAGGTCGCGGTGCAAAGGAGAGAGAAAGAAGCACACAGAAGAAGAACACAGATGAAGACAGAAGACGGGGAGCAGGAAAGAAAGAAGAGTACAGATGAAGAATACAGAAGAAGAGCACAGAGGAAGATCAGAGATGAAGAAAAGAAGCAGGAGAGGAGGTGAGTAGCGCGGGGCAGGGCGAGGGGCTGGGCGATGGGGGGGGGGGTACTTACTGTGAATTCGCTAGGCTTGCTAGGAGGTCTCAGGAGCCTGGGCTGATGGAGCTGCAGCGGCAGGGGGAGCGACCTACCCTTGGGTAGGTCTACTACTAAGGGTGGGTGAAAAATTCTGCTCCGCTGGTGGATTTCGCGGACTTTTGACCACTCCGCCAGGAGCGTGGAGTTCTGAAAAACTGCCCAAAGTGATGCAGAGCAGAGTGTTTTTCCCACGTGTGGCTCCCGTAGAAAATCTACTCAAGCTGCAGAAAGAAGTTAGCTCCCTCTTGTGCATCAGTGTGATGTTGTTTGCACTGATTTTACAGCGCGGGAGAAACTCCTGGCGCTGAAAATTATCACAAACTGTGCAACTTACCCAAACTCTGCTGCTCGCTGTGTAGCGTGACAGAGATTTTTTGGCACTTCGCACAGTTCTGTGTAGCAAAACTCAGCAAATTCCACCCAGGTCTAATTCTTACCAAACTGTGCCACAGCTTCAACAGAACCCACTCTTTACATCACAATGCAACTTCCTAACTAGGCCACCTCCTGCAACAGGTACAACATTACTTTTAAGTACGAGTTTCATATTGTTCTCCGCAATAATCATTCTTACGGGAGAAAGTGTATTACTCTTATTTCTTTGGATAGGTAGGACAATAAGAGTACCTGTGTAATGAATGCGTGCTAGGAACTTTGTTACAGGAGATTCTTTTTCATGGCTTTCGTGCCTAGTTCAGTGAAACTAACCTTTTATTTAAACTAAGACAAGGAGTCAAAGCCTGGCTACTGTCAACTAACTCCAAAGAGCCAAACTCTGCTTAAGGCTGTGGGCAGCTTTCTTTCAGGTTCTTTCCGTATTGGTGACTTTCCGCCTTTTCGGAGTTTGACCCTGCCCTCAGGAGTTTTTTGATTTCACCATCAGTAGATTCTTCTTTCATCCTGCTCCGCAATCACAACTGCGACAGCTGTATTAAATGCACTCGAGAGAGGGAAGTGGTTCGTGATGTTACTGTAAGGCAGTGGTTCATAAACTTTTTTCAACCCACGGCTCCCTTAACCTACTGGCAGTTGGTTGCAGCTCCCCATTATGTTACTTTTTTTGGTGGGGAGGGGACGGAGTGAAATGTAAGCCTGTCCTCTGGAGTACCTCAATTTTTCTCCCTGAAAATAACTGGGATGAAGCCGATGAAGGTATTGTAATCAAAGATGCAATTCTATCCTATCCTCTGTGGAGCCCCATGCAGTGTCAATGACCGATTGGAGGGACACAGGTTTTTCAGAGAAGTGAACGTTTACTGCATTGTGATATACTGATTTTTAAAGATGTATGTCTTTAGCTTGTTCCTGAGCAGGGTTTGTGAGGCCCTGATAAATATAGGAATATTGTTTCAGACCCAGGGCGCATCGATAGAGAAGGTCTGTGTCTGCCATCTATTTTTTTTTTCTTTTTCACATTATTGCCTCTAGTTTAATGGTACGAGGTAAACCCTTTTCTGGCTTGCTCCCTTTTAACTATGTCCTCTTTATGAGTATGCCTGGCGCACGTCTCTTGTCTGTTCCTTCCTAACTCCAGGCTGCAATCTCATGCATGCTGCCTGCTTTATGCCTGCCTCCTTTCTGTGTGTTCTTGCTTCCTAACCTCGTTCCCATGCCTCCTGTCTGTGTGTTCTTGCCTACTGTCTGTGTGTCTTTGCCTCCTGTCCGTGCGTCTCTGCCTCCTGTCTGTACCTTCATGCTTCCTGTCTGTGCCTTTATGCCTCCTGTCAGTGTGTCCCTGCCTCCTGTCCGTGCGTTCCTGCCTCCGGTCTGCGTTTTCCTGCCTCCGGTCAGTGCGTTCCTGCCACCTGTGTCCTCATGCTTCCTGTCTGTGTTCTTGTATCTTGTCTGTGCTCTCATGCCTCCTGACTATGTGTTCTTGCCTTTTGTCTCCTCATGCCTCCTAAGTGCATCCTCATGCTTCCTATATGTTCATGTATCCTGTCTGTGCCCTCATGCCTTGTCTGTGGGTTGATGCCTCCTGACTGTGCATTATTGCCTCATGTCTGTGCCCTCAGACCTCTTCCCTGTGTCCTAGGGCCACCCGTCTGTGTCCTCCTGCCTCTGCCTTTATGACTCCTGTCTCAGTGTTCAAGCCTCATGTGTGGACACTCACCTCAAGTCCCTCTGGACACACCTTGTCTATGCTGTCTATGAATCTTCTGTCTGCTCTCTCCTGCCCCCAATGTTTGAGTCCTCGAGCACCTTGACTGTTCCACCCCCACGACTCTGACACCCCCTCCTCCACGTCCTGTCTTTGTGTCTTCCATCCTCAGGCCTAAGTGCCACCAGGCTCGCTTTAAGTGCATCTAAAGTCTCCTGTTTGTGCCTCCTGGTGGCATGTCTCGGTGCATGGTGCCTCGGTGTATCGGGACACTCGACACTGCTCCAGCAGATGGACTTTGCCCCCTGTGCTGAGGGTGTGTGAGGAGAGCCTGGTACCTGCCAAGAGAGCTCAGGGCTCGCATTAATGCACCGAGAGCTACTGCTAGTTCCGGATAGTGGACTGTCCGCGTCTCTCTTGGGTCTGAGGTGACAGCAGCGTGCTGCCTGTGCCTTTTGCAGCTCTGAGATGACAATGACATCAGTGCTGTGCCAGCCCCTCCGTGGGCTCCCAGACATATCCCTCTCTGGCCTCTCCCACCACACACACTGCCTTTACCAATGTTTTTCCACTACGTTTGGTTTGGGCACATTTTCGGACTTTGATTCTTTTGGTTTGGGCCTCCCATGTTCTGTTACTCTGACATTTACGTGCATTTGTTCTGACCTTCGACCTATGTTCTTTACCTTAGGCGCTGACCTGTATGTTTGAACGTGTGCTTCTAACCAATGCCATTTGCTTTCGATCTGATCTGCTGAGTTGCTTATGGATATTTTCATTTCTTTTTAGTGAAATAAGCATCAACATTTTCACTTCTTTCTTCTTCTGCAATCTGAATGAACCCGAACATTAACCTGCATTGAATACTTCAGATGACATGCCTCTGCTTATGGATATTGAACACTTCAGACAGCCTGTGTATGTTTTTTAAACTTAGCATAGAACTGGTATTTGTGTATTCATTAATTTTCTTCTGTGATAACTGAAAACAAAGAACGCCCTGACCATCATAAATAACTTGGCTTTGACACTTTAACTGCACACTGCTGACTGAAATGTTTTCTTTCATCTGCCTCAGCTGACTGGCTTAGTATTCCCTTGTCACAGACAGACCTGGCCAGAGAGAGCTGAGAGAGTGAAAGTGCAGCTCTCTGCTTTAAAAATACATAATTTACAGCCAAATTCATGTCACACAGTGATTCCCAAACTATGTACTTGTTGTGCGGTGCCCCTGGCTAGTTTTGATGGCGCACTACTGGACTACCTGATTAGGGATGTGTGGTGAACTATTATTTGGGCATATTTAACTTCTGCCATAACATGTATACCACTTATTGAACTAATATTTCCATTCATTTTCATATCCTATAAAATACCAATATTTCTGTATGTGTACTCCTTTTTTACTTTGGAACAGGAATATATTGCATCATCTGCAGATAAGAGATTCTCTGGCAGGTTTTATGATACCTAAACTCATACCTAAATGAGCGCAACTCACAAGGTGAAGATGAGACATACCAGCCTGTTTTCCTTTTCTTCAAAAGGGTTGCCAATTAAGTTTGAGGCTAATGAAATCTACCGAGAGTGATCGCAATAATTCTGGGATAACACAACATCTTGGCAGTCTGTATTAGGTTCAGGGTCGAAGGCAGTCTGATAAATTTTGTCTAATAGTGGGTGGACCTGAATGGGGCACTGCACTACCTATCAATGCCAGGGCTCACATGCCAGACGATGACATCTGTAGCCAAATTTCCACAAACGATTAACAGAAACTAAAACGCTGGCAAAATGGCTCATCAAGTTGAACGCTGAAATATGCAGTGATCTGCAGGACCCTCATTCAAGCCCATACAAGGTCAACTCGGCCTACCATTCATTTGAGGTTGGTCGACTGAGTACTATAAAATTGGGTAAGATTAACACTGCAAATGTGCAGTATGAAGCTCTACAGTGAAAAATAAAGTGTACCTACTTACGATTCTATGGTTTACAAATTAAAACATATCTGATCTTTATCTAGTCCTCACCAAGTACTCTAGCAGATATGTTTAAGCTTGTTTGACAAACAGATAGAAAACCGGAATTTGTATCATTAATTAAACAAAAATATCAGCCAACATTCTGTAGTCTTCTGAAACATAGTAACATATGGAACATTCTTTTAAAGATAAAAAATTGTAGTTAACTTTCTTGTGAGAGACTCTAAGTCTCTTGCATTGCCTGGGAGTAATGTGGGTCTACTCCTCCTCACGACACTGCTTAATGTCAGTGATATTTAAAGGCTTTTGCACATCTCTTCAGGTCTTGCCACAACATGTCAATAGGGTTGAGGCCTTGACCTTGACCTGACCATGCCAAAATCCTGATTTATTTTTTGGGGTCTTTCAGCCACTCATTCACAGATTTACCAGTGTGTTTTGTGTCACCGCACTGTGGTACAATCCACTTCCCTCTAAACTGTATCTTTTTGACAGCTGGTCTCACATTTTCATTTAGAGTGTGCTGGGAATGAGAGAAATTCATAGTGGACTCAATGATTTAAGGTGTCCAGGTCCTGAGGCTGCAATACAGGCCCACATCATCACCACTTTACGAATATGCCTGAAATTTGGTGGTATGTTTTAACACCTCTATGTGTTTCCTAATGTTGTTATATATTAACAAACACTAGTCCTAACCAAAGGTCCATTCACTTAGCCTGCATTAGGCCATACCATGGGTGTTATCACTTAATACATGTGTTTGATTTTGCAGAAACTGCAGTATAATCTATTTTTCTGTTTGTATATGACCATGTGCCTTTTGATCCATAATGCTCACCCTGAAAGAAATCTTTCCACTTCTGCGCTGTTTCTTACCAGAGGCTACAAGGTAAAGCTTTCCTTGCAAAATGATCTTGTTATGCCTACATCTTCTGCACGAACCAGGATTTAAATGCAACGTATGCTAGCTCTTTGAATCAAAGGATTGTGTCTGCCAAAATGATGGCAAGTAGGGAGACTAGACTTATATATTAGGAATCTATGATAAACAATACTTAGAGTAAACATCCTTTTGGTTGTTATGTTTTAGTTACCGAATTATCCATCATTATGATGATAATCCTAACACATACGAACCATGTTAGATAAGCACATAAGTACTAATTGTTACAAAATAAAAAGGTGTGTATTTACATTCTCAATGGAGGTAGCGAGGTTCTCCCTGTGTACAGCTGTAAGTCTATACCCTGAAAGAATTTTCTGCTAGGTTTGCCATATTCTTAACATCATCCCCCATATATTTCACCAAAGGAGTGGGCAACGTCGTCCGTTGCTCTGCAGAGACTAAGACTAAGTACATGCTTCTGGAATCTAAGGATATGCATCATATGTGATCCCTCAAAAGAAGGGTTCACAAAGGTTCTTATGGGGTTCTTATGGTGATACATAATGCTTGGTTTTCACCAAACACGCTGTTATACATTACAGCTAAACAGCTCCACTTTGGTATCATCTGTCCCGAAAACACTGTTCTAGAAGCTTTATGTTTCATCCAGGTGCACTTAAGTGCTGCTGCAATGCTCTTTTTGAAGAAAATGTGTTTTCTCCTGCCTACAGTTCCACGAAAGCTGTACTTGTTTAGTCTCTTCCTATTAGGAGCATAATGAACTCACCATTTGCCATCTAGGGAATGCCTGAAGATACCACTGTGTGGCTTTGGGGTTCTCTGCAGTCTTTAAGAGGATCAAACATTCTCAATGACAACTTTCTCCATTTGTAGATAATCTTTCTAACTTTGGAATGCTGGACTTCATATTATTAGGAATGAATGTATAACGGCTCCTACACTGATCATCTGTTATATTTCTTCTCTTAGCCAGTCACAGCCATAATTTTACCTAAGAATGAAATGTTACCACAAACATGAATGCTGCGGACCAAACGGAGTTTCATATATACGGATGGTAGAAGATCCTAATTATCAGTAATTATGTGCACTGGTTTAGCAACGCCCAAATCTAATTTTATGTCAAGACCGGAGGCTCTTATTATGCGTTCTTTCTTACTTTATAAGAATAGCAGCAGTCAAGAACTACAGCTCCCAAAAGGCTCAGCAACAGGCTAGCCAATAGGAGCAAAAAAGCAGGCATGTACTGGACCAATAGAGAGCCACCCAGGACCATAGAGTACACCCTTGACTGCAAGCAGCCCTCTTTTCTTGCTGCTCGCAGTCAAGATAAGTACTCATATTTTACACTCTCCAATATTGTATTCGTTATTATACAGTTATATATTTGGTATTTCAATGTGTGTTTTGCTAATAACCTTAGCGCTTCTTATATAAGGTTACTTTTAGTTCCTGACGGCGTTTTAACCCCGCTCCCTCCTCCCCGCTTTCCTTTTTCTCTGTCTCCTGGCGTCCGGCTCGCGCGCTACCTAACAATTGTTTTCTAACCGTTGCGCATTCCATTTTCTCACTGCTTTTGGGGTCTGCGTTTGAGCGCGCTTCACGCTCTTTTCTCACCGCCGTTTAGCGCTCTGTTTTCCCTGAGGTACCTGTAGATGGGTTCGTTATCTGACATATGCAAGATATTGGAAGAATACGACAGGCACTGCTAATTGAGGGAATATTATTGTTTTATTTATATCTTGGCCAGTCCTCTCTTGTTCCTCTTCACAAGATCAGCCCTAGTTTCTATTTCCTCAAAGCCCCTTCCTTTTCTTTACTCTTCCCAGGCTCTGGTGGTGTCTTGGCTCCGTCTTGAGGCGGTCTGGTTTCCCGTCCTCCGGTCGCCGTATTCCCCAAAAGAAAGGAAAATAAAAATAATCAGGTAGTGAAAATTGAAGTAGGGCTAAGGTAAGGGTTCAGATAGGGGTTAGTAGGGGTGGTGAAACAGGTAGGGCGGCGGTGCTGGTTGTGGTGGGTTTCTCTATTTATTTATTGTGCCTTCTCTCCCCGGTGTCCCGGTCAACCCCTTCTCTTCTTTCTAGGGTTTCTCCGGAGGTGTCCCAGTCCGTGGGTTAAGTAAACGGGTTTCCCCTCTCTCTGCAGGTCTATGCCCTTCCTTTGAAGAAACCTCCCCGTCCTCCCTTTTCTCCCCCCACCTCCCTCTTTTCCCTGTGAGCCAACCTGACAGAGTCTGCCAGGCAGGGTATAGTTGTACCTGGGAGGGCCACGTCCCTCCAGGGGCGCGGCCGGCAAGTAGGTGGTCCCCCGATTTCTCTTCGGTCGGGTTGGGGGTCGCCCACTGGTTCCTCCTGTCCTCGAGGCGTCCCGCCTTCCGGGTCTCTCCCTCCGTCTCGACCACGTTGCTGGCGGTGTCTTCCTCTCCCTTTAGCTCCTTGGTGAAGGTGGGTTCTCTTTTCGTGCTCCGCTCTCCTGCCCCGGTGTTCTCTCGCTCTTCCTCCGGCTCCTGGATGGTGGTGGTTTCCTCTCCTCGACCCTTCCGCGTTTTCGGCTCCTCCTTTTCCTCCGGCCTCTCTTCTCGTCCGTCTTCTCTTTTCCTCTTTATGACGCCCTCCGCGTCATACGTCATTCTAGGGGAATCCTCCTCCGTGCCCCGGGGGTATCGATTTTCTTCCCCGACGGGAGCTTCGGACCCGGGATCGGCACCTCGCCCGTTACACATCCCCTCCCTTGGATGGGGCTGTTCGAGCCCCCCAGGTCCCGGAAATCGAGACAGATAGTCCGCTTGCCCCATAAGGTCCCCAGGGAGATGACAAACCTGGAAGGAGAAAGGTTGAAGCTCCATAAACCATCTTAAAATGCGAGCGTTGGTATCTTTATACCTCGAGAGCCAGGTAAGAGGTGCGTGGTCGGTGTATAAAAGGAAGGACCTCCCTAGGAGATAATACTGAAGACTTTCCACAGCCCATTTAATGGCCAGGCACTCACGCTCTATTATGGGATAGTTCTGTTCCCGTGGAAATAGCTTGCGACTAATGAAGACCACTGGATGGCTTATCTCATTTTCATCTTTTTGAAAAAGTACTGCACCCAGGCCTACGTCCGATGCGTCGGTTTGGAGGTGGAAGGGACGGCTGAACTCAGGACATTTTAATACCGGTTGCGTGGTTAGACATCGTTGTAAGGTACGATAGCTATGGGATTGTAGAATAGTTAAACTTGTGATGTTCTTAGGTTGACCTTTCCTGAACAGGTCAGTGAGAGGGGCGGCTACTGTAGAGTAGTGGGGTATGAACCTACGATAATATCCCACTAGTCCGAGGAAGGAACGGATTTCCTTTTTTGTACTGGGTGCTCTTATGCGTAAAATGGCTTCAATTTTACTCATTTGTGGTCTGATATTCCCGTTTCCAATATGATACCCCAGATAGGGAATTTCATTGAAGGCCAGTCGGCTCTTGGAAGGATTGGCGGTCAATCCGGCCGCCGCCAGTGCTTTAATGATCAGTTCTAAATGGGATAAATGGTCTTCCCAGGTTTCGCTATGAATAACGATGTCATCTAGATAGGCGGCTGCGTATCTGGTATGTGGTCGCAATATAGTATCGATCAGTCTCTGAAAAGTGGCGGGGGCCCCATGTAGTCCAAAGGGAAGTACGTTAAAGTGATATAAACCGGAAGAGGTGGAGAACGCCGTTTTTTCTTTATCTGCTTTAGCTAAAGGAATCTGCCAGTACCCCTTGGTTAGGTCCAGGGTAGACATGTATTTAGCTTTACCCAGCCGTTCTAGAAGTTCGTCTACCCTGGGAAGAGGATACGTGTCAAATTGGGACACGGCATTGACTTGTCTAAAGTCGATACAGAACCGTATAGATCCGTCCGGTTTTGGCACTAATACAACCGGGGAGCACCAGGGACTTTGGGACGGCTCTATAATACCCATGTCTAACATCCTTTTTACCTCCTCTTCAACTATGACCTTCCTTGCTTCGGGAATGCGATAGGGGCGTAACCGGATTATTTTTCCCGGTTGGGTTATAATCTGGTGGTGGATTAGATCTGTTTTACCTGGCATCGGGGAAAACATGTGGGGCTGCTTATTAAGGAGTTGGTTTAGTTGTTGGTTCTGTTGCACTGTTAACTCTGCATTTCGGAGGGGTAGCTCGCCCCTTGGGGGGGGGGTCCGTAGGGCACCACCCTATTTCTAGCTCTTTTACTGTATTAATTAAACAGTTCATATTTTGATCCACCTGTGATTCCTCCCATCTTTTTAGCAAGTTAACATGAAAGATCTGAAATCGGTTGGGATTAGTTGCTAGTTGTAGCTTATAGGTAACGGGAGTTACTGCTGCTATTACTTTATAGGGTCCTTGCCATTTTGCCAAGAGTTTATTGTCTGAACTAGGTAAAAGCACTAATACTCGGTCTCCCTCTACAAAAGATCGCACTTGCGTGTTCCTATCATAGTATCGTTTCTGTTTCTCCTGGGCTTTTTCCATATGCCCTCTCACATCTTCCCATATTGTTTGTAGTCGAGACTTTAACTCGCTAGTGTACTCTAGGAGAGGCTTTTCCCCGTTTTCGTCTTCCTCCCATAGTTCAGCTGCCATGTCCAATAGGGTTCTAGGCTGTCGCCCAAACAGCAGTTCGAATGGACTATGCCCTGTAGAGGCTTGTTCATGGGTTCTGACCGCATATAACACTAGAGGAAGTTTCTTGTCCCAATCTTTACCTGACTCGGAAATCGTCTTTCTCAGGAGGGTCTTCAGGGTGCGATTATACCTCTCTACTAATCCGTCCGTCTGGGGATGATAAACCGCTGTCCTGAGCTGTCGAATGCCTAATATTTGACAGATCTGAGCCATTAGGTTGGACATAAACTGGGTCCCTTGGTCCGTCAATATTTCTCGGGGAAACCCTATTCGTGAGAAGAAACTTATCATGGCGTTGGCGAAACTTTTGGTGCTAATACTGTTCAGGGGGATAGCTTCCGGATATCTAGAGGCGTAGTCGACCAATACTAGGATATATCGGTATCCCTTGGAAGACGGTAGAAGTGGTCCGACTAAATCCATTCCGATTCTAGAGAAAGGTACGTCAATAATGGGCAGAGGATGTAGGGGGGCTTTTTTCTGGGGTCCGCGATTGATTAACTGACATCTAGGGCATTGTTGACAGAACTTTCTGATATGAGAAAAAAACCCAGGCCAATAGAACTTCCTTAATAGGTACTCCTCGGTTTTCTCTCTCCCATAATGACCACCCCCCGGCTGACTATGGGCTAGGTGCAACACCTGCTGCCTATAGGGTTCGGGAACCAGTAATTGTTTCTTTTCCCCTCTCTCGTTACTGGTGACCCGATATAGCAGATTTCTATTTATTATAAAGGAGGGACCCTTATCCTCTATGGTTCGAGGTTTGGCGCTTTTCCAGGCATGGATCAGACTGGGATCGTCTCTTTGACTGCAGCGGAAGGGTGGAAGACCAACGAGGGCGAGTACCTGTGCATTAAGACTATCGTGGTTCATATCTCCTCTTTCATAGGACTTCCTGGCTTCTCGTTTCTCTCTTTTAGTGGGTTTATAGCGGATCACCGGGGTTGGTATGTTTAGTTCAGAAAAAGGGGCACTTCCCAACCAGGCATCCAGGTCATTCTTACTCTGTGTGCTGTCTAAGAGGATCGGAAAGTCTTTAAAGTCTGTTCCTATGATGGCTTCTTCCACCAAACCTTCAACTACCCCCAGCCGTATGGGGGTCTCTTTTCCTTCCCAAAAAAGAGTAGTCCATATTAGGGGGTATTCCCTTGTTTCCCCATGAATGCAGCATATGGATACCGTGAAATCCGGATCAAGGTTATGCTCAGTAATTAGGTCCGCTCTAATTACGGACTGGCTACATCCGGAGTCGATGAGCGCCAACGTATCCCTTCCATTAATGGACACTATTTTTTTGTATTGAGTTTCTTTCCCCCCGGTGTAGAATACCCGGCCTCTCGTAATCCCTATTTCCATGGGTTCGGGTTTCCCGGCCTTCAAAGGACAAAAGCGGGCAATGTGTCCCCACTCCCCACAACTAAAACATTGGGGCTGCTGCCCATATGGTTTTTCCATCCCTCGTAATCTTCCCGGTTCCTCTATTAGCCTTTTCCCTGTGGCTGCGGATTGTCCTGGGTTTTGCCTAACGGGTTGAGGTAACAACCGCGGGAGTGGTGTTTTGAATTCGAGGGAGCGGTGGAAAGCGCAGGCCAGCTCAATAGTAGTATTCGTGTCGGGGTTTGGGTGTTGCTTGATCCAATGGCGAGTATTGGTGGGTAGGGCATCTAAATATTGTTCTAGGAGGACGGCCTCGATAACGTCTTCCCTATTCGTCCCTATGGGTCCAAGCCATTTGAGCCCTAGGTCTTTGACCCGAAAATATAAGGCTCGAGGGGTTCTCAGCGGGGCCCCACTTGGCCTTCCGGAAGCGAACCCGATAATGTTCTGTATCAAAACCGACCCTTTCTAGGATACTCTTCTTGATGTCCGGATAGGGCGTTGTTCCTCCTGGGTTAACCGCTTGATATGCTGCTTGAAGTGTCCCGGTTAACAAGGGAGCGATATATTGACCCCATCTGTCCTGCGGCCAGGTGGCTGAAAGGGCAACGCGTTCTAAGTTAGTAAAGAAGGCGTCGGGATCTTCGCCTTCCTGGTATCTCTGCAAAACGGAACTCGGTACATTTGGATGTACCCTAGATGCGGCAATGGTATCAGTCAAAGTTTTTATGGCGTTGTCATGTACCAACTGATTGTTGGCCATGATAGTGGCCTGACTTTTAAGTGCATTTTGCAGAGCCTCCCTTTCCACCTTGGCAGCCTTCTGTTGTTCCTCCCATACAATTTGCAGATGGCGTTGGCCCTCAGCCAGTTGCTGCATCATGTCGGCCATTGTGGGTGCACCCTCCATCTTCTAGAATTCTCCTGTCGCTTGTTCCAATATCCCACTTCTGACACCACTGTAGATGGGTTCGTTATCTGACATATGCAAGATATTGGAAGAATACGACAGGCACTGCTAATTGAGGGAATATTATTGTTTTATTTATATCTTGGCCAGTCCTCTCTTGTTCCTCTTCACAAGATCAGCCCTAGTTTCTATTTCCTCAAAGCCCCTTCCTTTTCTTTACTCTTCCCAGGCTCTGGTGGTGTCTTGGCTCCGTCTTGAGGCGGTCTGGTTTCCCGTCCTCCGGTCGCCGTATTCCCCAAAAGAAAGGAAAATAAAAATAATCAGGTAGTGAAAATTGAAGTAGGGCTAAGGTAAGGGTTCAGATAGGGGTTAGTAGGGGTGGTGAAACAGGTAGGGCGGCGGTGCTGGTTGTGGTGGGTTTCTCTATTTATTTATTGTGCCTTCTCTCCCCGGTGTCCCGGTCAACCCCTTCTCTTCTTTCTAGGGTTTCTCCGGAGGTGTCCCAGTCCGTGGGTTAAGTAAACGGGTTTCCCCTCTCTCTGCAGGTCTATGCCCTTCCTTTGAAGAAACCTCCCCGTCCTCCCTTTTCTCCCCCCACCTCCCTCTTTTCCCTGTGAGCCAACCTGACAGAGTCTGCCAGGCAGGGTATAGTCGTACCTGGGAGGGCCACGTCCCTCCAGGGGCGCGGCCGGCAAGTAGGTGGTCCCCCGATTTCTCTTCGGTCGGGTTGGGGGTCGCCCACTGGTTCCTCCTGTCCTCGAGGCGTCCCGCCTTCCGGGTCTCTCCCTCCGTCTCGACCACGTTGCTGGCGGTGTCTTCCTCTCCCTTTAGCTCCTTGGTGAAGGTGGGTTCTCTTTTCGTGCTCCGCTCTCCTGCCCCGGTGTTCTCTCGCTCTTCCTCCGGCTCCTGGATGGTGGTGGTTTCCTCTCCTCGACCCTTCCGCGTTTTCGGCTCCTCCTTTTCCTCCGGCCTCTCTTCTCGTCCGTCTTCTCTTTTCCTCTTTATGACGCCCTCCGCGTCATACGTCATTCTAGGGGAATCCTCCTCCGTGCCCCGGGGGTATCGATTTTCTTCCCCGACGGGAGCTTCGGACCCGGGATCGGCACCTCGCCCGTTACAGTACCCTCATTTTCGGAGCGCGTTTCCTCGAAACTCGCTCCTCTCCGCTTCCGACCACATTGCAGATTTGCGGTCGACGTCTACACTTGGGGGCGCGGCCTCCCTCCGCCTTCCGCTCCTCACTGGCTATTACACTGCTATCCCCATCTCTGAGGGGAGTGTTTTACCTTGCTTCTTTCCTTGTCTGGAGTGCTTCATTTTTGCTTTAACTGTTTCTTGACCACTCCTTCAGTTTTCTTTTTCTGCATGGATTCAGACAGTTCTCCTGTCATGCCTGAATTAAATGAGGATGAGGAAGTCTTCAAACAAGATTTGAATATTTTTATTCAGCCCTCGGTTAAACAAGCTTTACAAACTTCCATGGAAAAAATGTCAAAAAACATTGAGAATACTGTCAAAAACATGGTGTCCAATTCTCTGACCCATTCTGCGGGGGAAAGCAGAAAACGTAAACAGTCTCTAAAGAGAATTTCTAAAGTCGCTGAAATGACTAGTGATGTTGCCTCACAACAGACTGAGGACTTGGTGCCTCCCAGGCCTCCTGTTAAGGAGGGGAATACCACAAAAAATCATAACACCTCCTCTACTCTTCATTCCAAATGCAAATTTAAATAAAAAAACACTGATGATGTGCCAAAAAAGATTGTTATTTCTAACATTTTGGACACAGATGACGATGACATGGGTGAATTATATCATTCTGATGTTCCTGACAACAGTTTCTCAACCTCCTCTCCTCCAACTAAACGTCTTAAACTCTATCTTGCTGATACTTCTTTTGCCATTGTGGATTCCGATGGAGTCCCGATGTTTGACCCCACTCTAATCTATCACCCCATTTCCACTGAATGGCTTCCTTCTGCTCATGTGGGTGAGTATATTTCGTCCCGTCTCCCTCTGGACAAACATACCCACGCAAAACTTAAATCTGAGTGTCCAAGGCCTTCCTTATCATCCAACATTACCGCTACACCCTCCATAGATCAATCACTAATAACTTTCTTCACCAAGTTTGAAAAGGATCCCTGTAAAGGGTTTGACAAGGCCTGGACAACTTGTCAGGACAAAATCCTTGACGTGGTGGGCCCTCTTACCCGAATTTTCGACCTGGCGGAGGCAGCCAGGCTGGATGACTTATCTATTAACCCTTCAGATCTTCAGAAAGAGCTTTCTGTCTCTTGGGAAACGCCAATTTGGCTATTATTCACAAGAGGAGAAAAGGTTTACTGCTAAAGCTGGATCGTAAACTGGCTAACCTGGCTTCCCTTGATCCCGGCATTCAGGCTGACGGAAAGCTTTTTGGAGATTCTTTCATCAAGGACCTCAGCTGTTATGTTACTACTTTCTCCTCGATTGACAAAGCGCAACACTCTTTGAAGAAGGTATTCAACCAGCGTTTTTTTACGCGGGCCGGTAGAGGCAGAAGCCGTTTTACCGGCCGCACCTGCCGAAACCAAGGCACAAGAGGCTCCTATAACTACTCCAACAACCAAGAATACAAACCTCAATTCTATCCCCAGAGGACCAGAGGTTTCCGCAATCGCGGACGTTATTCCAGAACCAATAATTCTCAAGGTAAGCCGGTTTTCTGGCCTTCCTGTGGGAGGGCGTTCAAAATATTTTATCCCAAAATGGTGCTTAATTTCTTCAGATCCTTGGGTTCTAGATACAGTCCAGGGTTATCGCATTGAACTATATTCCCCTCCTTTTCAATCCTTTCTCCCTCCTCCTCCAAAATTTTCTAATGTAATGTCTTCCCTCATTACCACAGAGGTTCAGTCACAAAAACGCTATTCAACCTTCCATTCCCAATCCGTCAGGATTTATGAGCTCCCTCTTTCTTATTCATAAGAAGAACAAAAAACTAAGACCAGTAATCAATCTCAAATCATTCAACCAATTCGTAGTAGATTGCCATTTCAAAATGGAAACTATAGTCCATCTCAGGGACATTTTACTTCAAAACGACTGGCTAGTCAGACTAGATCTTCAAGATGCCTATTTGACCATTCCTATTCATCCATCTCACAGGAAATTTTTACAATTTCAATGGCTCTTAAAAACTTATCAGTTTTCCTCCCTTACCTTCGGCCTTTCTTCTGCCCACTGGTGTTTCAAAAACTTGTTGAAACCGGTAGTAGCTCACCTCAGATCTCTATGTATCAGACTCATAATTTACCTGGACGATATTCTCATCATGCATCAGGATGTGTCATCTCTTCAATCACACCTTCATATAACAAGTTCTCTTCTCATGGATAACGGTTTTCTTATAAACCCAGAAAAGTCCATGGTGGTCCCTTCTCAACAAATAGAGTTTTTAGGTTTTCAAATAGATTCCACCTCAGTTACTCTCCACCTTCCTCCCTCAAAGGTTTCTTCGATCAAAAAAGAGCTTTTTCTAACGCTCCAAAAATACCTAATTTCACTCAGATCTCTAGCAAGAGTGGTAGGTCTTCTCTCTTCCTCGATTCAGGCCATTTTCCAGGCTCTCTTCACTACTGCGCCCTTCAACTTAAAAAAATCCTACACCTTCACAAAGGTCTCACTTTTATCGGCCTCATACCACTAGATGCAGAATCTCAGATAGAAATTCAATGGTGGATATCCCATTTAGATGCCTTGAACGGCAGAACTATCTTCCCCTCTGCGCCCGATCTTGTGTTAGAATCAGATGCAAGCCTCATGGGTTGGGGCGCCCGCTGTGGACCAATATCGACTGGCGGTATATGGTCCACAGAGGAGTCCAAATGGCACATAAACTGTTTAGAGCTGCTTGTAGGCTCCTTTGCGATCCAAAGTTTTACAGAAAACAAGGCTCAGTGTTCTATCCTTCGCATGGACAACATATCGGCAGTCCGATACATAAATCATCTTGAGGGAACCAGATCCAAGCCTTTAGCTCTTCAAGCGAAAAGCCTTTGGGAGTTCTGTCTATCTCACAAATGTTCTCTTCTTGCAGGAGTATCTACCAGGTTCCCAGAATTCTATAGCAGATTGGCACTCCCGCCATCTCAAGGATACCAGCCATTGGAAACGTCATCCGTCGGTCTTTCAAAGGCTTCTGAACAAATGGGGTCCCTTTCGCAGTGATCTCTTTGCTTCTCGGCTCAATTCCCAACTTCCGCTCTTCTTCAGTTGGCGCCCCGATCCGCTGGCAATGTCAACGGACGCTTTTCTTCAGGACTAGTCCCAATCCTTCAACTATGCTTTTCCTATGTTCATTTAAATCAACAGAGTTTTAGCTCAAGTCAGATGTCAGAAAGCCTCTCTGGTCATCGTGGTTCCCTTCTGGTAGTCCCAGGTTTGGTTTGCTCCTCTTCTTGAATTATCGACAGACTTTCCTCTACTTCTCACAGTTTTCCCGTCTCTCCTCCTATATCCGTCCGGATCTTCCCACAATATAATTCTCAGCAATTTGTTAACGCTTTCAGCTTGGAGGGTCTCGGGATGGCCCAACAAACCACACCTATTTCGGCAGAGGCTTCTGAACTTATTAGTAACGCCTGGGCTCCCAGCACACAGAAATTTCTTTTGCGGGGATACCCTAAAAAAACTGGTTAGAGATTCTTATAAAAGAGCCAAGTATTACAATAGGACCAGTATGTTTGAGAAACAAAACAAAAAATCTACATCCTCCACGGTCTGTGTAATCCAACATTCCAACTTAAATGAAAAAAATCAGAAAAATAATTCTTGCTAATTGGAATATCCTTAACAGTAATTCTAACAGCATCATTAGAACGCCCTCTTTTATCTTTTAGGAAAAATCAAAATATCTCAAACAAACTAGTGAGAGCCATTCTACCTAAAAATGAGAACTATTGTCAGAAATCCATACATGGTAATCGACCGATCACAGGCAACCATAAATGCGGCAACTGTGGGCGACTCATTTCTGTGGAAACGCAGTAACTACAAACTATCTGACATGACCAACTGTAAAACAGCCAACTGCATATATGTAATCAGGTGCCCGTGTCCTCTACTATACGTAGGCGAAACAGGGAGAAAGTCAAAATCAGAATATTGGAGCATATGTCCAATATTCAAAATGACAAAGAGAGTGCCCCAATGGTTCTCCACTGGAAACAGTATGGACACCAAGTGGATGATCTCCCTGGACTGTCCTAGGAAGAATCAAGAATCCTGGACGGACAGAAGATCATAAAATCCGAAAAAAACGAGACGTTTTCTGGATTTTTACATTAGACAGTTGTGAAAAAGGATTGAATGAGTATATTCCTTGGGAAAATGCCATTATTTAAGTCAAGTCTCTTATTATATTTTTTCTCCATTTTGTAGTAATCCATTGTGATCCTATACGTATCTACTCGTGAATAGTCATCTCACGAGAAAACCCTATCTCTCCCCCACTGTTTGGCTTTTTATATATATCTTTGCACTTTTATTGTTGCAGTCATTCTTATTTATTTTTTTTTTTTTGATATTCATTCTTATCCTTATTTTTCTTTTTCTTTTTTTTCTTTTGTATCTTTCTATTAGTATACCTAGAGATAATTTGCATTATTGCCTAGTATCTGGTTTTCCTCCTGTAACCAGAGCTTGGAAATTTGTATTGGGGGAGCATATAAGGAGGGCAAGGTGATTGAGACCAATTTAGCCCCGGATTTAATAGACCCCAGTAACCATGGATATTCGCCACCATCTCAGATACTCGAACTGTTCACGCCACCCCCCGATTTAGACGGGCAAGAAATATCTTGGGCGATACTGTAGTGGGAAACCCAAACGAGGCAGGTATAGATACGACTGAAAATGGTATAAAATCTTCCCACGGCACTCCTTTTGCAAGAGAGAACTTTGTGGCTGAAGCTCTCCAAGACAAAATAGATGGCCTAGATACCATTCTTAGTTGGAATATTGCGGGGTTGGAGAATAAAATGAATAACCCTGAATGGGGCAAATTCATAGACGAACATAAAATATGTCTTTTCCAAGAAACGTGGGCACTGGAGCCCAAATACAGAATCGGCTACAAAAGTTACTGGGTCCCAGCAACTAAGGTGAATCCAGGGAGACCCTCAGGTGGGCTGCTTATATGGCTTAGCTGTTCTCTCAAATGTCGGATTGAAACAATTGACTTGGGCTGCCCCGATCTGATGGGTTTATCAATGCCATCCCTTAGTGAGAAACCACTTCTAATAATCAATATTTATAATAGGAGCCTGGGTAGCAAATACGAGTCCGACACATTGACTATTTTGGACAGCCTTCTCTCTTGTAAATCACCTTCCCACTTTATTCTTATTGCAGGAGATCTAAATGTCACGTTTGAACCCTACTTGCTGGCCCAGGAACTATATAAAGATGAGGACGCTTACTGGGGTATCCCTCAATTGGTATCAAGCAAAAGACCAAAAATAAATAGATTAACACATCAGGTTGTGGATATTACATTGGCACAAGGCCTGCGGGCCTGCAATGGTCGTTCCCGCTCGGACCCTGATCTTCACCCTACATTTAGGCGCGGAACACAGAAGAGCCAGATAGATTATATTTTGCTTGACATCCGGCTGTGGGGCTATATGGTTGACATGAACATTGTAGAACATGAGGAAAGTGACCATGAGCCATTGATTTTATCTCTTAGGAATTTATTACCCCTACTTGAAGTCTCTTGTCTCAAGACCCACGAGCAACAGCTCGCACTGACCAATAATAGACGAAATGTAAGATGGGAATCCCCGAGTACCGACATAGTCACCTTGTCATCTGTGTACAGACAGTTGGCTGATCACATGGATCGTATACCTCAGCCTTTAGCAGATAGTGGTGGGCTTATAGCAGCCCACACACAACTATTTAATTCTCTAAAATATCTTTTTACTAAAGAGTCTGCAAAAGAAGTTAAAAAGAAGTGCAATGCAAGGTGGTTCAACGCTGTATGCAGGGAAGCACAGCACAAACTATTGAGAGCTTTAAGAGGAGGCCAGTCAGACCATATAAGGGAAGCCAGGAAAGACTACAAACAGGAACTAAGTAGAGCCCGTAGGAGATGGGATAAATCTAGATGGGTTTCCCTCCTGGAGTCTGCTAAAATAAATGACACCTCGAAATTCTGAAAACTGGTGGCTGATGCCAGTGAAGAACCTAATCGTTCACCTGGTGCCTCAATACTCCCTGTAGAGTGGACAGATCACTTCTCCCGATTATATTCTGGGATCACTGGTGTTACTACCAGGGAATTGAGCCATATCATGACTACTGAGACCCCCAAAATTGAATTTACGCTGGCAGAAACCAAGGCTGCGATCGCTTCACTGAAATGGGGAAAGGCCCCTGGCCTTGATAAAATACCAGGTGATTTATACAAGACAAGCCCAGATATATGGGCCCCATATCTGAACCTCATTTCCAATGCGGTAACTGCAGGAGCACCTGTCCCGAGCTCCTGGATGGGAGCGGAGATAGTTCCCATCTTTAAGAAAGGCAGCCCCTCTAACCCTGCCAATTACCGCCCAATCTCCTTACTCGATAACTTCCAAAAACTTTTTGCAAAGCAAATTTTGTCCCGTCTAGAAGAATGGATTCTGGAAACCAATGCCATTTCCGATCTGCAAGCAGGGTTTAGGCCAGCAGTTAGTACCATAGATCAGGTGCTAAGATTTTTAACAATTAAATGGAAGACTGTGGAAGTAGGAGGGGGTAACCTCTTTGTAGTTTTTATTGATCTTAGAGCCGCGTTTGATCTGGTCCCCAGAAACCAGCTATGGCTGACATTAGCCAACATGGGTATCCCACATGGTCTCTTGAAACTTATCGCCCGATTACACAAATCAGGAGCGGTAAGGATGGCGACCTAACAGAACCAGTGGCTATTGAGAGGGGAGTCAGACAGGGGTGTGTCTTGGCCCCTACCCTCTTTCTTCTATACATAAATAATTGTATCAAGTATTTAGCAAATTGCACTAACGATTCCCCAAAGCTGGCCGGGATCAAAGTTCCATGTCTACTCTATGCAGATGACACTATCCTCCTGTCTAAATCATTCATGGGAATCCAGAATCTGGTCAACCAGTTCTGTGCATTCTGCAGAGATTACGGGTTAGATATAAATGTTAAGAAAACCAAACTCATGATATACAGTGCCCGAACAAGAAACTCAGAGCAAATATAAAGATGGATTCAATTTATCTGGAGAGGGTAAAGGAATACGATTACCTGGGCATTAGACTATCTGATAAGGGCAGCTGGGATGCAGCTATAAGGAAAGGGGCACTAACCATCAGCCAAAGATGTGGAGTGATAGGACGTAAGGCTAGCACTGCAACAAGCCCCCCTCTGACTCTTATCTCTGAAATTTACAAAGCCCAAATTCGTGCCGCTGCCCTATATGGAGCGGAACTTTGGGGATCTCATAGACAACTGGAGACTCTTCAAATCAAAGAAAATAATTTCCTTAGACACATATCCAGACTAGGGAAGGGCACGCCGATGCTCCCCCTAAGACTGGACCTGGGTTTAAATAGTATTAAAGATACAGCATACTTAAGACCACTTCTGTACTGGGTTAGACTATGGAAAACGGAAAAACTCGAACCCTTCAGGACAGCAGTTAAAGAACTATTGCCACCTTGCTATGGATGGGAAAAAGTACGTTGGTTAAGGGAGATGAAAGCGGCTTGGGTCAAACTGGATTTATCCCATTATTGGGAGAATCCCGAGATGATTCCTGGTAACGCTAGACTCCTGATCAAAGACCGATATTGGGAAAAAATCCATGAGGAATCTCTCGGCTCAAATGGGTTAGGTCGGCTGACAGCAGAGTTTCTGCTGATCAAGCACGAACCTTTGCCTGAAAGCTTCCTGGATCTCCCTATACCAGCCCGTGCCCGCTCTTTACTACTTCAGTTCAGATATGGAACATTGGCAGTCAACAGCTTCACGGCTCGCTGGTCGACCAATAGTCCTTTGTCTGACAAATGTATAAACTGCCATCTATGCAAGGAAACTTCTGAGCATGTCCTATTTTTCTGTCCTTTGTACAAATGCCCTCGAGGGAAGTGGATTATCCCTCTGTGCAAAACACTGCTAACACAAAACCGAAACAGTGTATATAGAATATGTAAATATGACACTTCCATGCTGATAGTGAGCTCTGTTTCTAAATATTTGGCAGCAGCATGGAAAATCCGCAGTAGGATCATTACAGATCTTAACCAACTGGTTGAAGAACGGTCTAGAAGTTAGCGAACTAGCACCTTGTTATAATAGCTTGGGATTTTAAATATAATTATTAGTGCGATCTATTGAGGATATAAGACTGTATCTCCGAGCATGTTGTCTAGTGGGTTACCCCAATTGAAGTGATTTACAGTTCCCTAGCATATATTATTTTATAAATGGCAAGATGCAATTTATTTGATCAATTTACTTAAGAGAACTGACCAACTTAGGGCACCCTTTTCCACTGGTTGACTCCTAACTTTTGTAAATAGGAGCTATTGTATGTAGTTTTTATGTCTTATTTTATGTATAAATCTGTTTTAGAATAGTTTATAGGTTTTTAACAATTGATTTGCATTATCTTAGCATTCAGCGTCTTGCATAGGGTATGATTTAGACACTATTTTAAAAGTCTTGTCTTAATTATTTATGAAACTTTTTTTATGTAGTTATATGAACCTTTTTTAGATAAGCAGTGTATTAACTGCCAATGTCTGTTTTCTATGCGATGGTTTATGGTTTTTATCTTTCTGTATGTATGATTATTTTTAATTTCTCACATGGTCTAAATTGGGACCGAATAAACTATTGATTGATAGAGGATATCCTTTACAGTGTTCACTTTCTCCAGTTGACATATATTTTTTGAAAGCTACTCTGCCATTTGCAAATACCCGTAAGATCGGTATTTAGCCTGTATTTTATGGAACGAGTTAAACCAGTATTTTTAGGCATTGAATCATACCTTTTTATCCATCTAGGTATTTGGTTTTTAGTCTGTTTCCATATGGCGTTCATTTCATACACATTTGCTCCATCTGTATACATGCCGCCATTTGTCAGCATTAGGGGGGGAAAAAATGGTTCATTCAATACCATCCCGGTAAGGATAAGATACTACCGGCAAACAACAATAAGCAGTTTTTATTAAGCTTGTATCTCCAATTATTTCAACCTATAGGCTTCTCAGCATTTTGTTATTTTGATTAGTTTCAGCTCGTATCCTTGGGCAATTGCAATATGGCGGCCGCTTTAGATCGCCCATTCATTTTTCTCTTTTGCGGTCTAGCGTTGCCGGGAACGTAATCTGTTCCACTATAAAACCGAACGCAAACAGCGGCAGCTGACTTTAGTCAGCAGATTGGAAGCGTTCCAGCATTTCGGATAGTATCTTTAAAAGAGCTTATTTTTCTCCTCTTTATACTATGTTTATTCGATTATACTATGTTAGAACGGGACCCGAGTGGCCCAATTGTAAATCGTTTTAACAAACCCGTTCCCCTTCTTCTTTATGCTGTAACAGCTCCTTTTACTATATCCATATATCATGGACCCGTTTTTGGCATAACCTTGAATTCGAGGACCGATAACAATCATTAAATGGTTACCATTTGAACAGTCAACACCAGCCAATCTCAGGTGAATACTAGGACATATAAATAGTATTGATATAATCTACCAACCATATTAGGAGTTTTCACAGAGCAAAATTAATCCATCTTTTACACATTGTGTCATCTAGCTCTGTGTATTTAACAATTCAAGTATTTATCTATTCATTTATTTATCTATTTATTCAATTCATTTTATCTTTTGTCATTTGCTGGTCCATTTCTCTTCATAACAACTTCCATGAAATTGAAACGGCTACTAGACGTTTGTATCATACATTTTGATATAAAAGACTTCATAAGTAAGATTTTCAATAACAATCTATCACCACTAATTTTAACACACGCCTGGATGCATGCTTGCACTGAATTGAGTCAAAGAACATCAGTAGCACAATACAAGGCACTCTTTAATCACAACATACTAACTGTCAGATCCTCTGGTATTACCTACAACTAATTATTGTGATTACTTTATCACTTTATATCTTATGTTTCCTTATTTTCTACTCTACTATCAATAATATAATTAAATATTTATCTTGATTTCTTGGGTATTCATTTCAATATGATAATATGTCTCTTCCAGTGGTGTATATGCAAACTAAGATAGGTGACTTCCAAGATGCTAGCATGATCACATTTTTATACTACTATATAATTCTCTTTATCAGATACCTTGACTACACTATCAAAGTATATCCCGAATCTAAAACTAAATCGACTAGAACATTCGGCTGCCAAGACTAGATTATTACTGAACAGTACCATTGGGAATGGCCCTGATGAAGGTGACCTATAATATTTAGAAACACCGAAACGCGCGTAGGCCTTCGGTCCCTACGGTACCTCTACGATAGAACAACGTTATCATTGTTTTCTTTTCTATATAAGATTACCTTTGTATTAGACGATTTAATATTTGTATACCTTCACTATCAAGAAACTTTTTTAGTCTTCCTGTGTTATTAGGACAAGCACAATATGAGCAGATTGTCACTTGTATATAAATTCTTCATTATTTCTTCTCATTTAGTTTGAGTGTGGAGTGTCTGAGCTAGGTATTTTTGTCTTTTCCCTTGACTGTTTTTTATATTTGGTATCAATGTATTTCAATGATTGTATAATTATTTAATAAAATATGTACGAATTTGTAATAGAATTACCTTATTTGTGATCATTTATTAATGTACAGCAGCCAAGTATCATTTGTCATTAATAGGTTCTATTATATAGTGTTGCAACTATCAAAACCTATAGTGATCCATTCTTGAAGATTATTGTATCTTCATGTTTATTCTTGTAGCTCTCTCAGTAGTTTTCCCTACGTTGATTATTTCCCTGCTTGAGCTACGTGCATTCTTTCAGGGAACCCCCTTATAGTTATTCGCCTACAGATCAGCCTGGTCTCTTTGGTCAGGCTAGAGTGTGGGAAAATGTATCAATCCCTTTCAACAGGTTTAAGCTTAATCATTAACTTCTTGGCGGCCCAGGCCAGTTCAGGTAAGTCTTACAGAACTATAAATCTCTAGATATCAGCTATCTCCATGCATCATTGTCATATTAACAGCAAACCAGTCGGAGAACATCCCTTAATCTGTTGCTTACTGACTAAACCTCCTGCTTCCAAATACTCTTATTTATGGGACGTATCCCTTGTCTTAAAATTGTTCCTTCTGTGGCTGGATAATACGTATCTTTCTCTGAAAATGCTTTCTGCTAAGCTAACAATGTTGTTGTGTTTAATCTCTATTAAATGTGTCTCTGGTGTTAAATCCTTAGATGATTCTTCTCGGAAATATATGCCTACAGGTCTTTTATTTCATATTTCAAAACGCACAAAAAACAATCTACATTCAGTCTTCTATCCCTTTTTCCCTGACAAACCAAAACTCTGCGTGGGTCTCTGTCTAAAGGAATATGAAAAAATAACTCTTAACCTCAGAATGTCCTCTCTCCACCACCTTCTAATTTCCTTTCGTAAACCCCATAAACCAGTCTATTCAGCCACATTAGCCCGTTGGGTCAAATGGGTTATGTCCTTAGCGGGCATAGATATTTCCACCTTTGGGGCCCATTCTTCCAGGGGAGCCACGGCTTCTAAAGCCTTTTCTTTGGGCTCCAGTTTAGAGGACAGTCTCATGTCTGCGGATTGGTCTAATGATAATGTTTTTAAAACTTTTTACTGTAAACCTGTTAAAACTGCAACTTCTTTGGAAAGTGACAAGCTTTAAACTTGCATAACAAGAGCCTCTGGTCTTGACATAAAATGTAGATTTTCCTAGTAATTTATGGAGGAAAGTCTTAATTGTATTAAAGACACGGAGGCGAGTATTATCCCACCGCTACTTCTACTAATATGTATTTTTTCTTTCCCTCCCAGCGACTCCAGCATTGCCTCCTTCATCAGGATGATGCCAGACTTTCTACGTCCTCTACTTCTGGTTCTGGGCCTCAGTATCCTCGAATCCTTTTTCCTCAAGACTTTTGCTCTCCTCCAAGTTTCACCTGGATTGTTTCCTGTTGTCAAGACTTGCTATCTTTCATCCTCGCTTTGGCAATTATAGGATTAATTTTTCCTGTTTCATGACTCTGTTTGACCTGCTCACTCAAGAAAAGAGGGCTGCTTGCAGTCAAGGGTGTACTCTATGGTCCTTGGTGGCTTTCAATTGGTCCAGTACATGCCTACTTTTTTGCTCCCATTGGCTAGTCTGTTGCTGAGCCTTTTGGGAGCTGTAGTTCTTGACTGCTGCTATTCTAATAAAGTAAGAAAAGAACGCATAATACTTGCATCCGTTTCTTTAATAAAATTAAGACTTTCCTTCATAAATTACTAGGAAAATCTACAATACCATCTTAAATAATACTGCATTGGGAAGAGTGCACTTACTTTTTCACAAGATGCTTCTGGATATTAGATAATCTCTTGTTTAATTAATTTAAATGGAGTGAAAATTGTGTATGCCTTTTATATAGCCTAGATGTATCGATTGTTGGGACTGTGTGAGGACTAGATGTACATCAGATGTGTTTGTAAAACTAGAAAATAGTGTCTACTTTTTTACTGCATCTCTATGTAAAAAATAAGTTATAATTGTTCTTCTTTGTATTATTAAAGACATGTACACAGTCAAACAATGAGTTAATCACAGAACCAGTCAGCAGGCCAGCAACTTGTGCCAGCTAGCAGAGTTGTGGCAGGTGAGAGCATGTTTGGTGAAGTGAGAAGGGTGTGGGCTAGGGAGCAAGCTCTTTATAGAAGTTACATACCTGCAAAATAATAACAGCACCTCCAAATGCAGTGCTCACCTAAACAATGAAGGCGAAGGACACCCGACTTGAAACGGACATCAACAGGGTGCCACCTAACTTCGTAATTATAGACACCTTGTGCATTCATAGACTTTAATATGGCAACCTAAAGCATTAGGAGTACGGTAGTCCTGGCTGGCTTCCAACAGCCTGAGTGGATTAACACCCTGATAAAAACAATTTGTAAGTGAAAAATCCAGGACCGGGTACATAGTCCATGATGACATGGTGTGAGGTGCCTACTCCATCACATCTCTGTCAGCCATCAATGTACGGAGCTTATGCCATTCGTGTATTCATTTATTTTTACAGTCTAACCCCTTTAAAATTAGTATCTGGAAACATGTAAAGAGATCCTGCATATCTTCTAACCAGACCTGGGAAATATTTTAAGGTTTAGGGGTGAGAGAGAGAGCTCAAAATGCATGGATCTGGGGGTGTTGAGCACTTGCAACCTAGATTAAGGCTGCCTTCTAGTGCTCACACTGAAGTATAGAAAAAGTGATGGATGGAATGCTTGAATTAATCTCAGCCATTACTCGGGCTACATTCCATTCAATTGCTGTCTTGCACACCTTGAATCGGATAGTTCCCACTGTAGCAGGGTCAAGGCTGATTTGCATATTGCTGGGTCGAAAATACGAAATTTCCTAGCTATCGTGAAGGAAAGTTTCAATTCTATTAAGGACACGGAGGCGAGGATTATGCAAATCTTTCTTCACTCTTTATTCAACAGCAAGTTCAAAGTTAAACAAAAAATGAACAGAAAAACTACAAGTTCCATGAGCCCGCCGCCATGGTAACGAGTATCCAATGAGGTGCCCTCCTTCACGTCAGTATAAATGGCCCGAGACACGTCACACTTCCTCGAATTCACTGCGGAAGGAATCCTGGTAGAGTCAATTGGTCGTAGTTTCGGAACCTAAAAAATAGGTGCAATTAGATGCAAGTCCGATAGAACACAGGAAACCTACCAAAGGCAACAAAGTTATGGACTCAAAACACATATAAATGAAAAATATATCTGAATCAAGTGTTTTCCTGAAAAATTAAAACATGAGCAGAATAACCAATAAACAAAGGCATAAACGCAAGTATACCACCTTGCTACGCAGATAGATGTAATCGGGAGGGAACATATCCGCGAAATGTATGTGGGTGGGATAATCCTCGCCTCCGTGTCCTTAATAGAATTGAAACTTTCCTTCACGATAGCTAGGAAATTTCGTATTCTATCACAGGACCGGAGGCGAGGATTATGCAAGTTCAAAGCTTACTTACCACCAGTGCGGCTGCGTCGTGAATTGGTTTAAAGTAAAACGTCTTAAAAGTAGACTCTGAAGACCAATCAGCAGCATGCATGATGTCCTCCAATCTGCCCCCCACCTGTATGGCTTTGGAAGCCATAGCTCCCCGAGTAGAATGAGCCCCAAAAACTCGAATATCTATACCTGCCTCAGAGAGAATCCACCGGATCCATCTGGCAATGGAGGGAGAAGAAACCGCCCTAAACGGCCTCTTAATAGAAATCAACAATTGAGTCTCACCTGGGGGTCTACAAGAACTGGTTACTTCCTCATAGACTTTGAGACATCTAACCACACATAGCCTCGGGGAATCAGGAAAAACGGGATAGGACACCGACCTGGTATTATTCTTTGTCCTCCTTGCAATAGTAAACGTGACTCCTTCTGGAGTAAAGACTCGAGCGGAAACATCCAGTGCTCTGATATCTGACACACGCTTACAGGAAATGAGGCAGAGAAGCATGGCTAATTTTGCCGACAATTCCTTCATTGACAAACATTGATTGTCCCGCCAAGAGGATAAGAGATTAAGAACCAAGTTCACATCCCAGAGCTCCGAATATCTAGGTTGTGGAGGTCTGGAGAGTCTAATACCCCTAAGAAGTTTACAAACCCAGGGATGCCCCCCAATCGGGAGATTATTCAGGGGAGGATGGCCCGCAGAGATGGCTGAGCGAAAAGAATTGATGGTGCGATACGCTAAGCCGGATGCAGCTAATTTCGCCAGGAAAGTGATGATGTCGGCAATGCTGGCCCCCATGGGATCGCAGTGTTTGCCCACACACCAACTAGACCACCTATTCCATGCTGATCTATATCGTTTGCATGTACCAGGGGCCCAGGCCTGTGCGATGAAGTTATTAGCTTCCTGCGAAAGCCGGTTGTTTTGCCAATGATGCCGGAAATCTTCCAAGCTATGAGGGGAAGATGACCTTGAAGGATTAGAGGGTGGCAGCACCCCGACGGATCCAGGAGTATCGAGGGAAAATCCGGGAGGCGAAGAGGACACTCGCACGAGAGTTCCAGCAGAGTCGGGAACCATGCCTGTGATCTCCACCAGGGGGTTATTAGAATCACCGTCGCCTCTTGGCGGCGAACTTGAGCAGCAACCCGCGGGATAAGAAGAAACGGGGGAAAAGCATAACCCTGAAGCGTGCCCCAATGTTGGAGAAACGCATCTACTGCCATCGCTCCCGGATCCGGACGCCAGCTGAAGTATAGGGGAAGCTGGGCATTCCAACGAGACGCAAAGAGATCCACTGAACAGGGACCCCAATGATCCATGATCGCCTGAAAAACCGAGCGATGTAGTCGCCAATCGCTGGGATCCCGGAGAAACCGAGAATTCCAGTCTGCCCACACATTCTGGGTTCCCGGAAGATACTCCGCTGTGACTGAGATTTGGTGTTGAAGGCAAAAATGCCAAAAATCTATCGCTAGCCCCGCTAGGGCTCTTGATCTTGTTCCCCCTAAACGATTTATGTATTGCACTGCCGATACGTTGTCCATCCGTAGTAGAACTACGCATGAGACCTTGTTTCTCGTGAGGGACTTGATTGCAAAAGAACCCGCCAGGAGCTCCAGGCAGTTGATATGCATGGTTAGTTCCTGCGGGGTCCAGCGTCCCCCCAACGAGATGTCCCCGCAACGAGCCCCCCATCCCTGGCGACTGGCATCTGACTCGATCACCAGATCCGGGGCCGCCCCAAAGATGGCCCTGCCATTCCATGCCTCCATGTGGTCCAGCCACCAGCACAACTCCGTCCTGGCCTCTTGAGAGGGAGATCAACTCGGAGTACGTCACCCCTCGGCGAAGGTGAAACGCTTTCAAGCGTTGCAGGGCTCTGTAGTGTAGGGGACCCGGAAAAATGGCTTCAATCGAAGACGAAAGCAGGCCTACTACTCTGGCTAACTGGCGTAGAGAGATCTGGTCCCGTTGCAGGACCTTTCTCAGTTCCTTCTTTATTTTGGAAATCTTTGTCGCCGGGAGACTGAGAGACGCTGAGCGGGAATCCACTAGAAACCCTAGGAAGACTAACGATTGAGTCGGGGTAAGTTGCGACTTCTGTTGGTTGATCACAAAACCAAGGTCCTGGAAAAGCGCAATAGTTGTGTTCAGATTGAACATCAACCGAGACCTGGACTGATCCATCAAAAGGATGTCGTCCAGATAAATTATGAGGCGAATGCCTTGTAACCTCAGAGTTTCCACTACTGGTTTGAGAAGTTTTGTGAAGCACCATGGCGCCGACGACAGGGATCGCCAAATAAATTGCCTTGGGCAACAGCCCCTGCCTCCGAGTTAGACAGTTCCCCTAACTTGGGGTCGATTTTGATCAATAAAGATCTGCGTCTTTCTGCAGAGATGGCACAGTTCGCGTTGCCCAGAAGACAAACAGCTCTCTGAGCCCATCCCGCAATGATGTCCGTCTGAAGGGGAGTGTTTGCTTGCTTGGCCCGCTCCGCCAATTGAATAATTTGTGTGAGGGGACCTAACACATCAAGAAGTTTATCCTGGCATGCCCTCCAGGAGCGATCAATCCCTTTCTTGGGATCCTTGGTGTACTTGGAGAAAAACGTACACATTTTTGGGTCAATAACTGGCGTGAGAGCGACCTTATCTGATAAAGACGGGCGTGGGCACTCCGCCCGTAGACGAGCGCGCACCTCTTTGTCCAGAGGTTGCCTAATTTTACCGGCGACATATTCAGCCACCTTGTGGTCTGGACGCCACTCCGAGGAACGCGGATGGTAGATACCCTCCGGCTCAAACATATCGGAGTCAGAATCGGCGTGATCCGAAGGATCTGGTAGGGTAGCACCCGGACGCCAAGGGCGACCCGAGTCGTCATCTAGAGATGATGAGTCCTCATCTGAACCTCCCATGAAGCCTCTGGGGGATCCCCGATCAGGGTTCCATAGGTGGTGAAGCTTGTCACCCAGTACTCCGGGCAAACGGTCCTCCCGGGAGGGTACGCGCTTATGCGCGCGCGCACTCTTGGGATTGGGTGAAAATACCCCATCCCCCAGGTGCCCCGCGTCGCGCTTGCGCATTTTCCTGGGGGCTGAAAGGGTAGAGGAATCACCCTCTGCTCCCGTCACACCAAACATGCCCGTACCTCTGGACACCTGTTCAGTAAGCTTAGCTACAGTATCCCTAAGAGGGGCCAAAGCGTGAGAAATAGCCTGGGAAAACAAAGTGTCCACTCCGGGGGGAAGGGTACGGTGAGAGGGACCCTCACCTGGGGACATGTTGGGAAAAGGTTCATTCTCTTGGGAGGAATGCATAATGAGGACTATGACAGAGTGTACACCCAACAAAAAAAATATACAATATATAGGGTAAAATCCCTACCCTCTCTGTCACTGACAGTAAGTCAAGAAAATAATGCCTTCCCTAATGGGGTAATTCTTACCCAAACGGGTGTCAGGGTAGGGAAGATGAAAAAATGCACCAGGGTGGCAAACATGCAATAGAGGAGAAACCCTCAAACCTGGGAAGAAAAGCAAAGTGGTTAATGCAGATATGCCTGCTAAGAGACTGAGTGTGTCATCTGGCAGGCCTGGAAATCGAACCCTGCTTGTCTGGGTGAAAGGCAGGAACCGAACTCCCTGGACACAACAGGTTTCCCCAAAAAAGCAAACGCGAAGCGCGAGCCACGCGCTGAAAGAAACGCGCTCTTCGAGTACGAAGAACACAGCGCGCGCTCCCTCTGGTGGGCCCGACGTGTATTAACACGCCGAGGGCCGAAAGGAAACTAAGCGCTCGAGCGGCCCGTCTTCGTTCCGGACCGCTCGTGGCGAGAAAGCGGCTACAGAAAGCCCCGTAAAACAATTGAGCGGCAGCGCGCCAAGTTAAGGAAAAACAAACTCCCAACGGAGGCAGAAAAGGCACTTATCTGAGCAGTGAAGAAAGAGGAAGTGTGACGTGTCTCGGGCCATTTATACTGACGTGAAGGAGGGCACCTCATTGGATACTCGTTACCATGGCGGCGGGCTCATGGAACTTGTAGTTTTTCTGTTCATTTTTTGTTTAACTTTGAACTTGCTGTTGAATAAAGAGTGAAGAAAGATTTGCATAATCCTCGCCTCCGGTCCTGTGATAGAATTGAGGTGGCAGGGTGTGCAAAATAACGATGTACTGGGATGCAGCCCCAAGTCATTACAAGTGGTTGAGATTAGTTCAAGCATTTCATCCATCCATTTTTGTATACACTGTTACAAACGTCATTTATTTTATGTTATGTCTCATGAAGCCTTCTGGGTAAGAGAGGAGAATCACAGTCACCTCCTGTGATCTTATCCATCCCTTTGAAAAATCACCCTCATTTGGTGAGTGTCACCACCCACCTTGGACTCTCATCACCCTCTACTAATCTGCATAACTGTCAAGTTTTCAGTTTGCTGATGAATGCTACTTTCATCATTTTAGTGCATGTGTGACATTTCAATATTTAATGTGTGAAGCTTTCTGTTTCACGTTATCCCAGATATGTGTATGTAATGCAATAGATTTCCAAAGAAAGAAGGAATTGTTGCCCTACACTGTGTAGCTTGGATGCGACCCCTGTCATAAACAGTGTCACAGACAGAGCACTGCCACGATTCCCACTCAGTGATACGACCACAGACAACCTTACAAAAGAGCAATACTCTACAAAAATGCATGCTAAACAGAAGCTTTTCAATAAAGTAGCGCCACACTTATTGTTTTTCTCAACAGTTAACTCTATTCCTTCCAGCACTGGCTACCTTTTGTTACAAATTATAAGAACCAAATGTAGAAAAACATAAACTAGGTCCCGTATGTGACCGGTGGAAACTACGATTTAGGTGCTGGATGACACAGCTTTGTGATAGTGTTGATAGCACTACAAATCTATATTTTCCATTTATTTCTTCATAACAATCAGTGGTATGCCATGAATAGTGCCCGATCTCTTAAAGTCGGGAAAGCTTTTTATGTTGCACATATTTTATCCAGAGTTCTAGTAGGAAACTACAAACGTAGTGGTAAAGGGGAACTTTTTATTTTTTGACGGTAGAAGAATCTAGACATAGGGGCATATTTAAGAGCGCCTAGCCCCATGCTAATGCCACATTAGCGTCATTGTTTTTACGCCATGCCATATTTATAAAGTGGCACAATGTATGCATTGCGCCACTTTGTAACCCTTTGTGCTACTTTATGCCTGTGCCAGGCATAATGTATGCAAAGGGGGCATTCCCCCCTTTACGGAGGCCAAGAAAATGGAACAAAGAAATCAATTTCTTTGCGTCATTTTTTTTCAGCTCTTTTAATGCCTGCTCTGAGCAGGTATTAAACGGAGGCACACAATTGATTATAATGGGCCTCAATGGGTTTTGCAGGATTAGCGTCGACATTTTTTACGCTAGTCCTGCAAAGCTCCGGACTAGAGTCAAAAATGATGACGCTAGTCCCCTAACTACCGCCATGGTGTGTGTTATTTTAAATACGGCGCACACATGTTGGCGTGGAGGGTGGCAAGAAAAGTAGCGTTGCACTCTGTGCACTGTCACGTTTCTTAATTATGCACTGTAGTGACTTACAATTATTAATCTAAAAACCTGACGATCCCACCTTTTTTTAGTAAGAGAATAGTGATGATAATGCTGGCAACCACCACCTAACAAGAGGGTAATTGTCGCTTGTCAATAAATTGTTGAGGCTAATTCAGCAAATTACTTGTAGCAATGTAATAATTTAGAATTACTCATGGCGATGTAATAATTTAGAATCAATCTGTATGTCATCACACAGGCGCCTGTATCGGTTTTATAGCTTGGAGCTGTGTTAGTGGCACTGGTGATTCTCCTTCGGGGCCCTTGTGGATGGTGAAGCAGGAAATGCCCTGGTTGGCTTCGTACACACGTATTTTTTTACTTAAACGCGAATTAGCTACGGAACAAAAGAGTATGTAGTCATGGAGCCTGCCTCGGAACTGCCACAACGGCCGGGTTTCACTATACCCAACGAAAGTAAAATGATCATCGATATTTTATGAAGAGCAGTCCGTGTTTTGCAAATAAATACAATTGTATAAAAAACCCGTTGTTCATCAGTACTCTTCTGCCACTTGTAAATAGCTTTGCAGAGCAAATGTAAAGTTGACACTTTTTATATCCAAGCATAATGGCTGAGAAGCCCCTAAAGCGATAAACACTTTGCAAATAATGGAATACTGAGACTTTCTAACATGGCAGCTAAATAAATACACTTGGACGGAGACCGCAGCCTGGTAGTCTTTCCTCGTTGTCTATGGTATCAGTTGTGAAACTGAAGTGCTGCTTCAACTCTCTAAACTTACTCATAGCGAACACTAAAGGAAGCGCGTCACAGACACACAAGGTAGAAAATAATTATTCACCTGCCAGTGCTGCACTCGTTGTTTTTAAGACAGGAATAAGCACAGTTGCGTACAGCAGCTTTACCAAAGTGCACACCATCTTTCTTCTTTGAAATTGAAAGTACCATTCCTCCCGCCAGACATAATAAGTGGCAAGGGGGCGCACGAATGTCACGAACGCTGTCCGTTTTCTTTTTTCACACCGATCACTCACGCCTGTGCAATTAAAAAACAGTAAGACAGTCTAGGGGGTTATTTCGGCTACTCGGAATGAAAACTAAGGTCAACTGTTTAAAATAATACCTTCTGCTTACTGAGCACAAAAGGAATGAGACCCCCTCCACTACCACTAAGGTTGCTTGGCGAACGGCATTAGCGATTGAGCGGGTCTAGGAAAGGCGTACATGTCCCATAACAGTTGACACCGAAATAAAACAAGCTTTAACAAAGCAAGTGTTTTTCAATCTCAAACTCCAGAAGTGACAATATTCATAGAACACGCCAGCAGCAGTGCAGTTAAAATAATGTGCTCTGCCTATATCAAGCATTGATGAGATCAAATTAAATGGGTAATGAAAGCAAGCTTTTCTGTTTTTTAACAGCCCCTCATGAATTCCAAAGAAATGTTTTCTATGTGCATGCGGCCAGTATGTCCCAGCGGTACAAAATTAGAAAAATCACCTAAAAGACGGTATTATATCCCTTATCACTACATCAACAGTAAATATAAGAAAGCACTTTTAAAATGTGTTGTAGGGGTCCCTTAATGATTCAGGACTGATAATACGAAATTTCCTAGCTATCGTGAAGGAAAGTTTCAATTCTATTAAGGACACGGAGGCGAGGATTATGCAAATCTTTCTTCACTCTTTATTCAACAGCAAGTTCAAAGTTAAACAAAAAATGAACAGAAAAACTACAAGTTCCATGAGCCCGCCGCCATGGTAACGAGTATCCAATGAGGTGCCCTCCTTCACGTCAGTATAAATGGCCCGAGACACGTCACACTTCCTCGACTTCACTGCGGAAGGAATCCTGGTAGAGTCAATTGGTCGTAGTTTCGGAACCTAAAAAATAGGTGCAATTAGATGCAAGTCCGATAGAACACAGGAAACCTACCAAAGGCAACAAAGTTATGGACTCAAAACACATATAAATGAAAAATATATCTGAATCAAGTGTTTTCCTGAAAAATTAAAACATGAGCAGAATAACCAATAAACAAAGGCATAAACGCAAGTATACCACCTTGCTACGCAGATAGATGTAATCGGGAGGGAACATATCCGCGAAATGTATGTGGGTGGGATAATCCTCGCCTCCGTGTCCTTAATAGAATTGAAACTTTCCTTCACGATAGCTAGGAAATTTCGTATTCTATCACAGGACCGGAGGCGAGGATTATGCAAGTTCAAAGCTTACTTACCACCAGTGCGGCTGCGTCGTGAATTGGTTTAAAGTAAAACGTCTTAAAAGTAGACTCTGAAGACCAATCAGCAGCATGCATGATGTCCTCCAATCTGCCCCCCACCTGTATGGCTTTGGAAGCCATAGCTCCCCGAGTAGAATGAGCCCCAAAAACTCGAATATCTATACCTGCCTCAGAGAGAATCCACCGGATCCATCTGGCAATGGAGGGAGAAGAAACCGCCCTAAACGGCCTCTTAATAGAAATCAACAATTGAGTCTCACCTGGGGGTCTACAAGAACTGGTTACTTCCCCATAGACTTTGAGACATCTAACCACACATAGCCTCGGGGAATCAGGAAAAACGGGATAGGACACCGACCTGGTATTATTCTTTGTCCTCCTTGCAATAGTAAACGTGACTCCTTCTGGAGTAAAGACTCGAGCGGAAACATCCAGTGCTCTGATATCTGACACACGCTTACAGGAAATGAGGCAGAGAAACATGGCTAATTTTGCCGACAATTCCTTCATTGACAAATATTGGTTGTCCCGCCAAGAGGATAAGAGATTAAGAACCAAGTTCACATCCCAGAGCTCCGAATATCTAGGTTGTGGAGGTCTGGAGAGTCTAATACCCCTAAGAAGTTTACAAACCCAGGGATGCCCCCCAATCGGGAGATTATTCAGGGGAGGATGGCCCGCAGAGATGGCTGAGCGAAAAGAATTGATGGTGCGATACGCTAAGCCGGATGCAGCTAATTCCGCCAGGAAATTGATGATGTCGGCAATGCTGGCCCCCATGGGATCGCAGTGTTTGCCCACACACCAACTAGACCACCTATTCCATGCTGATCTATATCGTTTGCATGTACCAGGGGCCCAGGCCTGTGCGATGAAGTTATTAGCTTCCTGCGAAAGCCGGTTGTTTTGCCAATGATGCCGGAAATCTTCCAAGCTATGAGGGGAAGATGACCTTGAAGGATTAGAGGGTGGCAGCACCCCGACGGATCCAGGAGTATCGAGGGAAAATCCGGGAGGCGAAGAGGACACTCGCACGAGAGTTCCAGCAGAGTCGGGAACCATGCCTGTGATCTCCACCAGGGGGTTATTAGAATCACCGTCGCCTCTTGGCGGCGAACTTGAGCAGCAACCCGCGGGATAAGAAGAAACGGGGGAAAAGCATAACCCTGAAGCGTGCCCCAATGTTGGAGAAACGCATCTACTGCCATCGCTCCCGGATCCGGACGCCAGCTGAAGTATAGGGGAAGCTGGGCATTCCAACGAGACGCAAAGAGATCCACTGAACAGGGACCCCAATGATCCATGATCGCCTGAAAAACCGAGCGATGTAGTCGCCAATCGCTGGGATCCCGGAGAAACCGAGAATTCCAGTCTGCCCACACATTCTGGGTTCCCGGAAGATACTCCGCTGTGACTGAGATTTGGTGTTGAAGGCAAAAATGCCAAAAATCTATCGCTAGCCCCGCTAGGGCTCTTGATCTTGTTCCCCCTAAACGATTTATGTATTGCACTGCCGATACGTTGTCCATCCGTAGTAGAACTACGCATGAGACCTTGTTTCTCGTGAGGGACTTGATTGCAAAAGAACCCGCCAGGAGCTCCAGGCAGTTGATATGCATGGTTAGTTCCTGCGGGGTCCAGCGTCCCCCCAACGAGATGTCCCCGCAACGAGCCCCCCCATCCCTGGCGACTGGCATCTGACTCGATCACCAGATCCGGGGCCGCCCCAAAGATGGCCCTGCCATTCCATGCCTCCATGTGGTCCAGCCACCAGCACAACTCCGTCCTGGCCTCTTGAGACAGGGAGATCAACTCGGAGTACGTCACCCCTCGGCGAAGGTGAAACGCTTTCAAGCGTTGCAGGGCTCTGTAGTGTAGGGGACCCGGAAAAATGGCTTGAATCGAAGACGAAAGCAGGCCTACTACTCTGGCTAACTGGCGTAGAGAGATCTGGTCCCGTTGCAGGACCTTTCTCAGTTCCTTCTTTATTTTGGAAATCTTTGTCGCCGGGAGACTGAGAGACGCTGAGCGGGAATCCACTAGAAACCCTAGGAAGACTAACGATTGAGTCGGGGTAAGTTGCGACTTCTGTTGGTTGATCACAAAACCAAGGTCCTGGAAAAGCGCAATAGTTGTGTTCAGATTGAACATCAACCGAGACCTGGACTGATCCATCAAAAGGATGTCGTCCAGATAAATTATGAGGCGAATGCCTTGTAACCTCAGAGTTTCCACTACTGGTTTGAGAAGTTTTGTGAAGCACCATGGCGCCGACGACAGGCCGAAGGGGAGTGTGGTGAATTCGAACACCTGGTTGTTCCATAAGAATTGCAGGAATCTGCGATGGGGTGGAAAAATAGGGACCGTGAGGTACGCGTCCTTGAGATCTAGACGAACCATCCAGTCCTCCTGTAAGAGGAGGTCGCGGAGCAAGTGAATACCCTCCATCAATTGAATAATTTGTGTGAGGGGACCTAACACATCAAGAAGTTTATCCTGGCATGCCCTCCAGGAGCGATCAATCCCTTTCTTGGGATCCTTGGTGTACTTGGAGAAAAACGTACACATTTTTGGGTCAATAACTGGCGTGAGAGCGACCTTATCTGATAAAGACGGGCGTGGGCACTCCGCCCGTAGACGAGCGCGCACCTCTTTGTCCAGAGGTTGCCTAATTTTACCGGCGACATATTCAGCCACCTTGTGGTCTGGACGCCACTCCGAGGAACGCGGATGGTAGATACCCTCCGGCTCAAACATATCGGAGTCAGAATCGGCGTGATCCGAAGGATCTGGTAGGGTAGCACCCGGACGCCAAGGGCGACCCGAGTCGTCATCTAGAGATGATGAGTCCTCATCTGAACCTCCCATGAAGCCTTTGGGGGATCCCCGATCAGGGTTCCATAGGTGGTGAAGCTTGTCACCCAGTACTCCGGGCAAACGGTCCTCCCGGGAGGGTACGCGCTTATGCGCGCGCGCACTCTTGGGATTGGGTGAAAATACCCCATCCCCCAGGTGCCCCGCGTCGCGCTTGCGCATTTTCCTGGGGGCTGAAAGGGTAGAGGAATCACCCTCTGCTCCCGTCACACCAAACATGCCCGTACCTCTGGACACCTGTTCAGTAAGCTTAGCTACAGTATCCCTAAGAGGGGCCAAAGCGTGAGAAATAGCCTGGGAAAACAAAGTGTCCACTCCGGGGGGAAGGGTACGGTGAGAGGGACCCTCACCTGGGGACATGTTGGGAAAAGGTTCATTCTCTTGGGAGGAATGCATAATGAGGACTATGTACAGAGTGTACACCCAGCAAAAAAAATATACAATATATAGGGTAAAATCCCTACCCTCTCTGTCACTGACAGTAAGTCAAGAAAATAATGCCTTCCCTAATGGGGTAATTCTTACCCAAACGGGTGTCAGGGTAGGGAAGATGAAAAAATGCACCAAGGTGGCAAACATGCAATAGAGGAGAAACCCTCAAACCTGGGAAGAAAAGCAAAGTGGTTAATGCAGATATGCCTGCTAAGAGACTGAGTGTGTCATCTGGCAGGCCTGGAAATCGAACCCTGCTTGTCTGGGTGAAAGGCAGGAACCTAACTCCCTGGACACAACAGGTTTCCCCAAAAAAGCAAACGCGAAGCGCGAGCCACGCGCTGAAAGAAACGCGCTCTTCGAGTACGAAGAACACAGCGCGCGCTCCCTCTGGTGGGCCCGACGTGTATTAACACGCCGAGGGCCGAAAGGAAACTAAGCGCTCGAGCGGCCCGTCCGTTCCGGACCGCTCGTGGCGAGAAAGCGGCTACAGAAAGCCCCGTAAAACAATTGAGCGGCAGCGCGCCAAGTTAAGGAAAAACAAACTCCCAACGGAGGCAGAAAAGGCACTTATCTGAGCAGTGAAGAAAGAGGAAGTGTGACGTGTCTCGGGCCATTTATACTGACGTGAAGGAGGGCACCTCATTGGATACTCGTTACCATGGCGGCGGGCTCATGGAACTTGTAGTTTTTCTGTTCATTTTTTGTTTAACTTTGAACTTGCTGTTGAATAAAGAGTGAAGAAAGATTTGCATAATCCTCGCCTCCGGTCCTGTGATAGAATTCTATAGCAGGACCGGAGGCGAGGATTATGCAGTCCTTTCTTCACTTTTATTAATAACAGCAAGTTCAAAGTTCAAAAACATCAAACTTCAACTCCCATGATGCCCACAAGAAACCATGACAACTAGTAACCAATCCAAAGTCCATAACGATGCGTATATAAATAACTGGTGGGCGCAGTCCTTCCTCTTTCTTCACTGCTGCCTGTCAGTTAAGCCCTCGCTCCTTCTCGCTTTTGGGGGATCGGGGATTGCCTTGCGCTTTAGCATTTATTGCTTGTCAGACTTGCTAAGATTTGAGTATCGCTTCTCGCTGTCAGCGTTTTGTTTGTTTTGTGCGCGCCGGGCGTGAGGAACGTAGCTGCATTCCTCGCATTCCTGGGTTTGACATTTCGCGCAGCAGGTTCTCGCCCAAGTGCGTGGTGCGGTGACGGGCTGTCACCGCTAGGGGTGTTTAGCGCGCTCCTGATCTGGGAAAGCAGCGCTTCGCGCGCTGGTTTTCCGATCGTTTTTCTGAGCCTGGCAAGCACCTGCCCTTGCCGACACCGCGTAGCGGTAGGAGCAGGTCCTCCTGCATTCATATTTCCCTTCTGGGACATTATTGCAGTGATTTGAAGCACTTATTTATAGTTGGTGCTGTCATGTTATTCTTGGAGCATGGCAACGGGGCTACCCATTGTATTTAGGTTGGGTGTTATCTATTGGTGCTCTCACCCCTCTTTATTGACGCCCCTTGGTGGGGTAAGTGGCAATTTGCTGCTGGTTACTCTGGGTCCTCCCCTGTATTTTTGGTGCTGAGCTGGGTTCTTTGAGTGTGATGTCTTCTTCTACCCCCTCAGTGGATTCTTTTCTTGATCATGCTTATGCCCCATCTTTGGGGTCGGAGGAAGTTTGGCCTCCTCAGCGACACCTTCCTGAGGGGATGGGCAAACTTGTTTCACAGGTAGTGGCGAAAGCCTTAGCGCCCCTGCAGGATAGGGTGGACAAGCTCATGCAGAAGGTGTCCCATTCAGCGAGTGTTTTGGGGGATTCGGACCCTCAGGCCAGTACATCTAAGGTCCCTTCTTCCTCTAGGAAGCATGACGCGGGGCACCTGGAGGGTTTCGCCCGGTTACGGGAGGCCTTTCCCAAGAGTGCGCAAACGCTAGACCCTGTACCCTGCCGGGATGATGGCTCACCCGGAGGGCATGGCAACGCTGCTGCCCTGGCACTAGATCCCTTTGTGGCGCCCATCTGCGAACATCTCTAGTGTGGAGGAAGAAGGTTGGGATTCAGACATGTCTGACCCTGAGGACAGTTATCACCCTCGGTCCTCTGAATGGGTCCCCAATCCTAAAGTGGCGGCCTATGTGGCTAAAACTATCCGCCACCCCTTGGAGCAAGGGGTCCGGGCCCGCTTGCGGGCGGAATGTCCTCGGCCGGCGCTGGGGGACCAGGTGGCTGCAACACCTGTGTTGGACCCTAAATTATGTACTTTCTTTTCGAAGTACATGCGTGATCCCAAAAAGGGGATTGATCGTTCTTGGCAGTCGTGCCAAGACAAACTGTTGGATGTGTTGGGCCCCTTAACGAAGATTATTGAGTTGGCGGATTCGGCCAAGGCTGCGGGGGAACCCTTGCAGGCGGATCTTGTAGCTGGATGGGCACAAAGGGCAGTTTGTCTATTAGGCAACGCCAATTGTGCCATTTCCACAAAGAGACCGCGCTCTCTCCCGATAAAGATCGATCCTAAGTTGGGGGAGCTGGCAACATCTGAGGCTGGCGCGATAGCCCAGGGCAATCTCTTCGGGGATCCCTTTGTGAAGGAGTTTGGGCGATTCGTATCTACTTTCTCCGCCTTGGCTAAGGCGCAATCCTCGATGCACACGATATTTCCCAGAAAGGTTTTCGGCGGGGCCGGAAGAGGAAGGGGTCGTTCCTCTGGCCGCTCTCAGCAGTCTGGCCCCTCCAGGACCCAAGGCAAGCGCAACAACGGCTGGAGTGACGGCCGTCAGGGGACCTTCTTCCCCAACAGAGGTTCTGGCCGGGGACGCTCTTTGCGTTTCCAACGTGGAAATTCTAATTCCCAAGGAGGAAGTACAGGTGAGCACCCCTCTTTCTTCCCCTCTAGGGCTGGGAGGCAGGATTGCTCTCTTCGCAAACAATTGGGCCTGGCTTACGTTCAACCCTTGGGTTTTAGAGACGGTCTCAGGTTTTCGCATAGAGTTCTATGGGACACCTGTTCAACCGGTTCATCCTCCTCCCATTCGGTTCAGTGTACAGGATTCATTGTTGATCGATTCGGAAGTCCGACTTCTTCTGGGCAAGGGAGCCATTGTCCTGACTTCCCTCCATTCGAGGGGGTTTCTGAGAAACATTTTCCTGGTCGAGAAGAAAGTCAAAGGGTTTCGCCCAGTGATAAACCTCAGGGCGTTCAACGAATGGGTAGTTTATCGTCATTTCAAGATGGAGGGTATCCATCTTCTCAGGGACCTTTTGTGTCAAGGGGATTGGTTGATACGTTTGCATCTCAAGGACGCGTATCTCACAGTCCCCATTTACCACCCTCACCGCAGGTTTCTGCAGTTTCAATGGTGGAGTCCGGTCTACGAGTTCAAGTGCCTTCCCTTCGGCCTTTCGTCAGCACCTTGGTGCTTCACGAAACTGTGAGACCGGTAGTCGAGTTCTTGCGGACTCAGGGCGCAAGACTGATTATTTACTTGGACGACATCCTTCTGATGGACCAGTCCAAATCGCAACTACTGTCTTTCACGAACATGACTATTGCATTGCTACAGGATCTGGGCTTCGTGATCAATTCGGAGAAGTCCTCTCTGTGCCCGTCTCAATCCACAACGTTTTTGGGGTTTGTGGTGGACACACCGTCAGCAACGCTGCATCTTCCGGAGCACAAGGTCTCCAAGATAAAGAAGGAGATTGCCAGGGTGCTCCGCAGGGACAGGACCTCCCTCCGGCAGATTGCCAGGATTGTGGGACTCCTGTCGTCGTCGATCCAGGCTATATTTCCGGGTCCTCTTCATTACAGGGCCCTGCAGCGGCTGAAAGCTTCTCATCTCTGGAAAGGGCATACCTATTCAGCTCTGGTAGAGCTCTCTTTGGAGGCTCGCCTAGAGAGTCAGTGGTGGTTGGACCACATGGAGGCATGGAATGGCAAGGCCATTTTCGGCTCCCTCCCCGACCTGGTGATCGAATCGGATGCCAGCAGACTGGGCTGGGGAGCCAGGTGTGGTCAGATTTCCATGGGAGGTCAGTGGACTTCGGAGGAGTTGAACCTGAACATCAACTGCCTGGAGCTTCTGGCGGGGTCGTTTGCGATCCGCTCTTTGACACGAGACAGGATTTCCTGTTGTGTCCTTCTTCGGATGGACAATATATCAGCTGTTCAGTATATCAACAGACTGGGGGGCACTCACTCCAAGGTCTTAGCGGACTTGGCGAAGGATTTCTGGAATTATTGTCTTCAGAGACAGATTTCGGTCACAGCGGAATATCTTCCGGGGATTCAAAATCAGGTGGTGGATTGGAATTCCCGTTACCTCAAGGATTCCAGCGATTGGTGTCTGGATCCGGAGATATTTCGGTCTCTGATGGACCGTTGGGGTCCTTGTTCTGTGGATCTGTTTGCATCCCGGTGGAATGCTCAACTTCCGACTTATTTCAGTTGGAAACCTGATCCGGGAGTGAGCGCAGTGGATGCTTTCTTACAGGATTGGTCGAACGATCAGTGCTATGCTTTCCCTTCGTTTTTGTTGATCCCCAGAGTGATGGCTCAGGTGCGTCCCTGATACTGATATCTCCGATCTGGAAGGCTCAGCCGTGGTTCCCTACTCTTCTGGAGTTGTCTTGGATGGCTCATATCAGACTCCCCTGTGTACCGGGAGTCCTTCAGGACCCACAGGGTCGCCATCATCCTCTGGTTCCTCAGGGTCATCTCGATCTCATGGCATGGAGGATTTCAGGGGACGTTGGGAAAACGTCTGCCTTTCACGGGAAGCTACAGCCCTTATTAGACAGGCGTGGGCCCCAGGTACCATCAAGCGATATAGATCGGCTTGGCACAGATGGGCCCGTTGGTGTCTGGAGAGGGAGGTAGATCCCGTGGGGGCCCCCATTGAATTAATAGTCAACTTTTTGGCTGAACTTTTTTCATCTGGTCTGAGTTATTGTACTATTAATTCCTTTCGTTCTGCGATCTCCGCGGGACATAATACTATCAATGTTCCAGTGGGGGAACACCCCTGGGTGAGTAAACTTTTGAAAGGGGTTAGTTTCTCCCGTCCTCCCGAACCTCGTTACTTGGGGTTATGGGACGTGAACCAGGTTCTTAATTTTTTATCCTCTTAGCCGGATAATTGTTACCTATCCAGGAAGCAACTTTCTGCAAAATTGGCGATGCTTTTGTGCCTGGTCTCTTGCAAACGTGTTTCCGACGTGCGGGCTTTGGATGTGTCCGCCAGGATCTTCACCCCAGACGGGGTTACTTTCACTGTTTCCCGACAGACTAAGACAGATACCAGGTTTGTATCTTATCCCAGTTTTGATTCTCATCCTAGGTTATGTGTGGTGAGATGCCTTCAGACCTATGAAGCGGTCACAGAGGAGGTTAGATCTCCCGGGGAGAGGCAGCTTTTGATTGCTGTCAAGAAGCCGTTTAAGGCAGTGTCTTCGCCTACCATTGATAGGTGGGTTCGTTGGGTTATGTCAGAATCTGGCATTGACATTAGACGTTTTGGGGCTCTTTCTACTAGAGGTGCTATGGCTTCCAAGGCCATTTTGGTCGGTGGGCGTTTGGAGGACATTATGAGTTCGGCTGATTATTCTTCGGAGTCGGTTTTTAAGAAGTTTTATTTTAAACCACTCCATGAGGCCGCCTCGTTGGTGGTAAGTAAGCTTTGAACCTGCATAATCCCCGCCTCCGGTCCTGCTATAGAATGAAAAGTTTCCTAGCTATCGTGAAGGAAACTTTCAGTTCTATTAAGGACACGGAAGTGAGGATTATCCTGCCCATATACTATATTAGTATTACCCACCGGAGATTGAGCTGCCAGTTTGTGACATCGGAGCCCTCTTTGCAGGTGTATGGTAATTTTCTTTAGTGATGTTTGACTACGTATGCATTTCTGATGCTTTGTTATGGCTGTATTTCTGTGTTATGTTTATGTATATATTTTTTACTTCCTATATGTTCACTCTTTTTGGAGTATTATATTTGAGGTTGGTCTCTTGCTGTGTCTGATCTCTTCCTTGTCTTGTAGGAGGTGATTCTAAAGGAGATTGAAGTCGCGAGTTCCTTAACTTCCTTCAGTGAAGAAGAGGAAGGACTGCACCCGCCAGTTATTTATATACGCATCGTTATGGACTTTGGATTGGTTACTAGTTGTCATGGTTTCTTGTGGGCATCATGGGAGTTGAAGTTTGATGTTTTTGAACTTTGAACTTGCTGTTATTAATAAAAGTGAAGAAAGGACTGCATAATCCTCGCCTCCGTGTCCTTAACAGAATTGAAAGTTTCCTTCATGATAGCTAGGAAAGTATTAATTTTATGGCAGACTGGAGTCTCCTACTATGCATTTGTCTTTTCTTTATTTTTAATAGCAGCTCCAGTCAAGAACAAACTACATATCCCATGAGGCTAACAAAAAACAGCCAATGGGAATCAAAAGGTATTTCCAAGAAGTGCACCAATCACAAACAATCCACTGTAATAATACCTATTTTGACTGAGAACAGCCCTCTTTTCTTGCTGCTCGCAGTCAAGATAAGTATTATTTTCTCTTCACTTTCAGTTCATTGTATGAAAATTTTGTGGTGTTTAGTGTTTGCACTATTGTTTATTAATGTACCGCTATAGTTAAGCTGTCTATCGTAGTCAGCTTGTAGTCGCATTTGCTTCGCTCTCGCGCCGCACGCTTCGTTCCTTCTGCCGTTTTTCCGTTATTCCGTTTCTCCTCAGCGCGCGTCAGCTAATTGCTGGTGTTCACTGAGGAGACAGCCTGCGCATACCGTTCCTCTTCTCTGATACATCGGAAGCCGTTTTTTCTCTTCGACACCGCATCTAAGCCTGTTCTTCCTCCAAGATATTGATCTCCCTGTGCTCCTGTTGTTCCGGCTGGGGTTTTCTCTCATTAGCAAGTATTGTCCTACCCATAGGCGGAGCCTGGCTGTGTGTTTCTCACCCTGTGTGAAAAAGTTAACCCTTTCCTTCCACAGATTGGGAATAGTATTCTCTAGTTAATTACCATGGACAGTGCTATGTCCCATGTATCTCATGATGAGGAGGAAGACGTCCTGAAGGAAAATTTAAGTGATTTCATACAATTGTCAGTTTACCAGGCTATGTCAGCTTCCTGGCAAAAGCTGTCAAAGAATTTAGAGAATTCTGTGGTTAATTTAGTGTCTAAAACCATGCTGGCCCATTCTGCGGGGGAAAGCAGAAAGCGTCCTGCCACGTCAAAAAATGCAAAAACGACGCTGTTGGTGAGTGACAAAGCTTCACATGTGACGGAGGACATGGTTCCTCAAAGGCCTCCTAGTAAGGAGGGGTTAACTTCTAAAACCTCGAAGAAGTGCATGGTTAAGTCAAAACATTTATCATCACCGATCAAGATAACTAAAATTTTAGACACTGATGATGAGATGCATGACCCTAACTCGGACTCGGATTATTCCGATAAGGACGTTGGAGATTTTTTCTCCCGTCCTCCTCTAAAAAAACCCAGGCCTGGGGTCCAAGAATTGTCAGGGTCTAGCACAATCTATGATGCGCAAGGGGTTTCTATGTTCGACCCAAGTGATATATAGCATCCAAACTCTACGGAATGGATTCCCGCTGAACATGTGGCAGATTACGTAACAGCCAGGTTACGTACCCCTTTGGATAAACAGGTATGGGCAAAACTTAAATCGAAATGTCCTCGTCCTGCCTTAGATTCCAAGATCACAGCAACCCCTACGATTGACGCTTCTTTAGTCACCTTCTTCACCAAATACTGCAAGGACCCCCGGAAAGGGGTAGATAAAGTTTGGTCTACGTGCCAGGACAAGCTCTTGGATATTGTGGGACCTTTAACCCGAATCTTTGATTTGGCCGAAACTGCCAGGCTGGAACACGTCTCTATTGACCCTGCCGAACTTTCATTATGGGTACAACGTGCCATTTTGGTTGTTAGGGAATGCAAATTCTTCAATTACACACGAGTGCAGAAAGGGACTCTTACTTAAACTTGATCCGAAATTCGTAAACCTAGCGGGTTCGGATTCTGGCGTAAAAGCAGAAGGCTTGCTGTTTGGGGACTCTTTCATAAAATAATTGAGCAAGTATGTGGCAACCTTCTCTTCCCTGGACAAGGCACAGCAGTCATTAAAAAAGATGTATTCAGCTCGGGTTTTCACCAGGGCTGGCAGAGGCAGGAACCGCTTTGCCGTCCGTTCCTATGCTAATCAAGGTTCCTGTGGTTTCTACAGCAACGTCAACACTTTCCCGGACTACAGACTGCAGTTTTACCCTCAAAGGAGCAGGAGCTTCAGAAATAAAGGAAGCTGCAAGGCCAGATTCTTTGCACAATCCGGTAAGTCAACATGTCTATTCTCCAATTGTGGGGGGTCGTATTTCTCAGTGCCTGTCAAAATGGGAGGAGCTCACAAAGGATCCTTGGATCATGGATACCGTTCAAGGTTATGTTATAGAACTCTTTTCAGAACCTTTTCAAGAAAGTTTTCCTCCCCCCCTCAGTTTTCACTCCAATTGACAGAATTAATTTAGTTAGAAATTCAGTCCCTATTGCAAAAACAGGCAGTAGTCCCTTGTTCGCTAGATCCTTCAGGCTTCCTCAGCTCTGTTTTTCTAGTTCAGAAAAAGAACAAGAAGATGCGCCCGGTTATCAACCTCAAACAGTTCAATCAATTTGTTCTATATCGCCACTTCAAGATGGAAACCATCCTACATCTCAGGGACATATTGCTCCAAGGAGATTGGATGATAAGGCTAGATCTTCAAGATGCATATCTTATGGTTCCCATTCACCCGGTCTCCAAGAAGTTCCTTCAATTTCAATGGGCCGGTCAGACTTATCGTTTCACCTCCCTTCCCTTTGGTCTGTCCTCCGTTCCTTGATGTTTCACAAAATGAATGAAACCAGTAGCAGCCTTTCTCAGAGCTCGAGGCATCAGACTTGTCATCTACTTGGACGATATTCTGATTATGAACCAGAATCGCACTTCTCTTCTGTCTCAAGTGCATCTTACTTGCGTCCTACTTTCAGATCTAGGTTTTATTATAAATTATGAAAAATCTTCTTTGGATCCGGTCCAAAAGATCGAATTTTGGGGTTTTCTGGTGGACTCTGTCTCGGCTACTCTTCTCCTTCCGTCATCAAAGATCAAGTCCATCAAGTCAGAGATTCTTCTAATTTTACGCAGTTCTCGACTATCCCTCAGATCCTTGGCAAGAGTGGTAGGTCTTCTCTCTTCTTCAATCCAAGCTATTTTTCCAGGTCCACTACATTACCATGCTCTGCAGAGGCTAAAAATTTGTCACCTTCAAAAAGGGTTAGCCTACACGGATTTCATTGTTCTAGACCAAGATTCCCGCGTGGAACTCCAGTGGTGGATAGACCATTTAGATGCCTGGAACGGCAGGACTATCTTCGCATCAGCCCCAGATCTTGTATTAGAGTCAGATGCAAGTCTGTGGGGCTGGGGAGCCCGGTGTGGTACAATCTCGACTGGAGGCTCATGGTCTCTAGAGGAGTCAAAACTGCACATAAACTGTTTAAAGATGCTTGCCAGCTCCTTTGCAATCAGGAGCCTTACAAGAGACAGAATTTCCTGTTCGGTTCTTCTCAGAATGGACAACGTTTCCGCAGTTCGTTACATCAACTGTCTGTGAGGCACAAAATCCAAGCCTTTAGCGGAATTAGCAAAAGGGGTCTGGGAGTTCTGTCTTCAAAACAAGATTTCTGTTCAAGCGGAGTATCTCCCGGGCAACCTCAACTATGTAGCAGATTCCTATTCCCACCATTTCCGGGACTCCACCGACTGGATGCTCAATGCGTAGGTCTTCAACACCCTTCTCCACAAATGGGGCCCCTTCCACATAGATCTATTCGCTTCCCGTCTCAATGCTCAGTTCCCGCAGTTCTTCAGTTGGCATCCGAAACCTCTAGCTGCCTTCAATGCGTTTTTTCAGGATTGGTTAGCCTCCCTGAATTACGCCTTTCCTCCCTTCATTGTGATTTCCAGGGTGCTGGTGTAAGTCAGCCGTCAACAAGCCTCTCTAGTGCTCATAGTCTCATTCTGGCACTCCCAGGTGCGGTTCCCTTCTCTCCTGGAATTATCAATCGAGCCTCCGTTCCTAATCCCCTCCTTTCCAGATCTCCTGACCAGCCCCCAGGTCCTCTGTCACAGTCTCATACTCCAGAACGTTCTTACTCTTTCGGCTTGGAAAATTTCGGGGAAACCCAACCTGGCGTCCTTATTTCGGCAGAAGCTTCAAAATTCATTGACCTGTCGACAGCTCCAGGAACAAAGAAGACGTATAGATCAGCTTGGTCTCTCTGGCATAGCTGGTGTATGGGAAAACACGCTGATCCCTTTACAGCAAATGTAACCATGATTGTCAACTTTCTGGTGGCAGAGGCCAGCAAAGGTAAGTCCTTTCGCACTATTAACTTATATAGATCAGCGATTTCTGCCGCACATCCTTACATTCAAGGAAAACCGGTTGGAGAACTTCCTTGGTCTGCCGTCTTCTAAAGGGAGTAACATTTTCTAATCCTCCGCAACCTAAATACAGTTCATTATGGGATGTTAATACTGTATTGAAGTTATTTGTTTCTTGGCCGGACAACTCTTTGTTATCCCCGAAGCAGCTTTCAGCGAAGCGTACCATGCTTTTATGATTAGTATCTTTCAAATGTTTATCTGATGTTAGAGCCCTAGATGTTACAGCTCGTCAGTTTACTCCCTCTGGGGTTATGTTTAATGTGTCAAGGCGTACTAAAACTAATCTTTCTTCAGTTTTTTATCCCTTTTTTCCGGATCAGCCTAAACTTTGTGTAGGTCAATGTTTAAAAGCTGACGAGCAACAGACAGCCGATTTGAGGAATTCCTCCTCTACCCAACTTCTGATTTCTTTCAAAAAACCTTTCAAACCTGTGTCCTCTCCTACCTTGGCTCGCTGGGTCCATTGGGTTATGTCCCTGGCTGGCATTGATACCTCTGCCTTTGGTGCACATTCGGCTAGAGGAGCCATGGCGTCCAAAGCTTTTTGGGTCGGTTCTCGCTTGGAGGATATTCTCAGGTCGGCTGACTGGTCTAATGACAATGTTTTTAAACTTTTCTATTGTAAACCAATTCAAGATGCCTCGTTAAATGTGATTGACACGCTTTAAAATTGCATAATAGGAGCCTCAGGTCTTGCCATAAAATGTAGATTTTCTTAGTAATTTATGAAGGAAAGTCTTAATTTTATTAAAGACACAGGCGAGTATTATCCCGCCTCTACAAATATTAACGTTGTTATTTTGTTACCCTTCCTTTCAGCATCCACATCGACGCAACAGACCTCTTCTTAGAGATCCTTCCGCAGTTTCTTCGTCTTCTGTGGCTCCTACGGCATCACCTGTCAAGGACTTCCATTTGATGGATCAACACAAGCTTCCGGTCTTCGTCCATAGACTATTATTCCTCTTACAAGAAATTTTATCGCTTTGTTTGGCAATTTGTATTTGCTGTTCTATTATTCCGTTATTTGTTAATTATTGATTCTCGCACAAGAAAAGAGGGCTGTTCTCAGTCAAGATAGGTATTATTACAGTGGATTGTTTGTGATTGGTGCACTGCTTGGAACCACCTTTTGATTCCCATTGGCTGTTTTTTGTTAGCCTCATGGGATATGTAGTTTGTTCTTGACTGGAGCTGCTATTAAAAATAAAGAAAAGACAAATGCATAATACTCGCCTTCGTGTCTTTAATAAAATTAAGACTTTCCTTCATAAATTACTAGGAAAATCTACATTATAGTAAACAAAGCCAAAAAGGGTATGTTGTAAATGAATACAGATAATGTTACACAAGTTCTATTTAAGTATATTTTCCGGGTCTTTGACAAATCTAAAAACAGGAACATATACCTAATATTTTTATCAGAGAGATGTGTGAAGCCTACACCTGGCTCAAGCTCTGTTACAAGCTAGCCCCTAAAAGATCCTATGTCAAAGAAGCAAATGGATGAAGGAGGCTGACCCAAAGCCCTAAGCCTAGAGTATGTGTGTACAATAGTATGGCCCTGATCGCAAGTGACACAGAGGAAGAGGTTACTCTTCATTTACCTCACCTGAAAAAATCTGATGCTGCCAGGCTTGGAATTTGTTAGGATGTGATAACATCATCTAATACAAGTTGTGCGCCAAACTGGGGCGTAACATATATATATGGTTTTTGGTGCTTAAAGCATCCAAATCTGCATGTACTGATAATTAAAAAGACTTGTTAAATTCTAGCAAGTTTGACCTACCAAATTTTAACTGGTGCTGTGGATTTTATTGCAATCAGAAATAACAGGGTGTGCTAAAGTTTGCACAACTCATATTTTACCCCCATGCAAAGAGGGATTTGCCTAGTGGTCGGAATTTTACAGTCTCCTTGTAATGAGGGCTAATTTGTTTGCATGATTGCAAAAACGCTATTTTCAAATCTAAACATGAATGATGCAGGCACAATTACATGACAGACTTTAAAAGCATGTTGTTACTTTTAGAGCACTTTATGCATATTTATATTTCCCCTACTACTTTTACATTGCATTCTCTTTCCACTGCCCAGAATGCACATACCAAAGGGTACCTAGAACTACCAATGCACCTGTGAAAGGGTACCCTGCTCTTCCAGGTCCCCCACTTACGATGTCTATCAAAGAGTGCCTTGTACTCTAATATTGTGTCTTCTTACAGAGTACCAGACCCTGTTTTGACACTCCAACAAACCTATCAATAGCCAACTGTCATCCCTGATAGGTATGTCCACACTCCACAAACCTCTGTGCTTAGAAATGAGGCTCATGCTCTGGCTCATCACCCTTCCCTGAGCTCACCTGGTTGAACAGTTGTGAAGCCATGAGATGTCATTGCGGATGGGAGATTTCAGATTTCTGCCCATGTTGAATTCTTTGGCTGCCACTGCTCAAGGTCTGTCTTTGGCCCTGTCAGTAGGTATATACAAGCTTGTGAACTCGCCTGTGTATTGCTTTCTAACGAAGGACCATATCTCCAATGCTAGTCTGCTCTCTGACGCAATGCAAAGAGACACCCCTCAGGCAGGTGGGAGGAAAGTCCTAGAAGCCAGTGGTGTAAGTGAGTGGTGACCAGTTGACATGATGGGGCTTCCGCAGGATTGACCATTCACCGTCTGCCTCCAGAATACAGCAATAGGGGGAGCAAGAAGACCTGCACTGAGCAGGGGTACAGAAGCCAGATGGCAGAGAAGGCATTGAACATACCAACGATCTTGTGCCAGAATGTACAGTTACTGAAGTTCGTTGTTAAAGAGTGGAACATTTTGGAATGAAGGTTTGTTTCTATTTGAGCCTGTCTAAATAAAAAATAACCAAAGTGGGAAGGTGAAGCACTGACAAGGGGTTCAACCTGGTCTTCATGAAGACAAAGGGGAACCAGACAGTTGGAGAGGGGGAGGCCCTGCATAAGTGAGCTGAAACACATAAACTAGGATTGGCATAGCCAACAGCCCTGGCCTTTTTAGTTTCACCTACTAGACACCTTTTAGCTGTCTATAAATGAAAGATCCTGAGGACTACACCGAAGACGTACACTGGGCTAAGAACCTGCCCATTTCCCACTATTAGTTGGCTTTATTGTCACTGTCACTTGTTTGCTTCTTATCGATTGATTGTCTTCCTATTGAGTTTGTCACCCCCTTGAGCATAGCCTCTTTACCATTTTGTTTGATTGGGCGACTTGTATTCTTCCACTACTCACATTCAGGAAACTGCTTTTATCTTTTTCTTTCAGCACTCTGTGGGAGTGCACATGTTTTCTAGCTGTCACCCTTGTGTGCTGCTTACCCCCAACACCACCTCCCTTGTGCTATCTCTGTTGCTCCCTCATCAGTGGTCAGTGAACTGCTCTGCCACTGCGTAGCTCCACCGGCAAGTTAAGCCCTTCTATCCCTGAACTCTGACCTCTGTCAGTAGTTCGAGGCCCTCCTCCACCCGCAGGCTTCTGTCTGCTCCTCATCCCTGGTGTCTAGTGGGAGAGCTCTGGTCTTCTGCTGGGCTGCCCTCTGCCTCTTTTCTCTTTTGTCCTCATTTTTTTCTTTTGTGTGCTCTTTTTTGTGCCTTTCGCTTTCTGCTCTTTCCTCTATTTTTCCTCATTTTCTCCTCACTCCTCTCTCTCTCTCTCTCTCTCTCTCTCTCTCTCTCCTCCTTCTCCGTCTCCCCGCCGCTGCTGCCCCTGCGGCCCCGCCCCCTCCTCTCTCTCATTCTCCCTCCCCGCCACTGCTGCTCCACCCCCCTTTTTGGCACTGTTTCCCACTCCTGCCGCCCAGCTGTCCTCTCCTCTCCCCCTACTTAATGGCGGCTGTGCCGCTTGCGTGCCAACGGCGTGCCTAAGTCAAGCCTGTCTACACCCATCCGGGACCCGATCGCGACCAGCGCCAGAACCCCTGGTCATGCCACCTACCACCTTTACACATCAGCAGCACTCATTGCACTCAACCCAGGATGAAACAACAACTGCAAGCAAGCATCAACAGCCACGGTCCCTTCGGCTGCCTCTGCTGCCCGCAAATCTACACCACCACCAAGGCCTTGGACCCAGCACAACCCACCCGCAATAACACTCCAACCCCGAAAACTCTGAAGTGCATTCTCCTCAACGTCCGCTCCCTCCATAAAAATGCTACTGATATCTGGGACCTCCTTGCCAGCACCACCCCGGACGTCGCATTCCTCACCGAGACCTGGACCAACATCACCTCAGGCCCGGACATCGCTATCGCCATCCCCCAGGGATACAAGATCACCCGGTAAGACTGCCCCAGCCGCCCTGGGGGGGAATCGCCATTGTCTACAGGTCACATGTCCAACCTCCAAAGATTCCACAAGCCTGATTGAACACCTCCACTTCAAGCTACATACCAGACCGACATCCACTATCAGCGGAGCGGAACCCTCAACTACTGCCCACCCGGACCATGTACTCCCTTCGCCGACTCCCTCATGGACTGCATCTCCGCTCAAGCCATCACAGCCACCAGCTACACCCTGCTGGGAGACCTCAACTTCCACCTCGAAAACCTACAAGACCTCAACACCGCATCCCTCCTAGACAACCTCCACAACAGAGGACTCCGACAGATCGTGACAGCGCCAACACACTCAGCAGGACACGCCCTCGATCCAATCTTCACAACAGGAACCTCCGCCACCTTCAGTCACACCACACAACTTCCATGGGCAGACCACTGATGCATCCATTTCACCTTTAACACACCCACTGTCATCAGACCCAAACAGCAACCATCACATAGAAACTGGACAAGAATAACCGACGATCAGCTCACCGCCGCCCTCGCCGCCCCCACCATCGCACACAACGTCAACCCAAACACCGTAGCACGCACCTCCCACAAATGGATCGCTGACTGCGCCAACACCATAGCCCCCCTCAAAAAGAACAACAGCACCCATGCAAAGAAAGCCAGCTGGTTCACTCCAGAACTCCGAGAATCTAGACGCACTTGTCGCCGCCTCAAGAAAATCCTGAGAAACACCAAAGCCACAGAAGCCCATAGTAACTTCAGAGGCGCCACCATCATACACCACCAACCCATCAGAAACACCAGAAAGAAAGCTATACAAGACAGAATCTCCTCACATGCACACAACAGCAAGGAACTCTTCAGCATCATCAAGGAGTTCGCTCAACCCAACAGTGAAACAACAGATATCCCACCCTCCCAGGACCTCTGTGACAGACTCAACACCTACTTCCAACACAAAATCAAGACCATCTATAAAAGTTTCAGCAAAGACAACCTATGCGCAGAACCCCCGCTATCAAAACCTGACACCAACAAACCAACAATCACTACCTGGAACCCCCTCACAGCCCCCCTCACCAACGAAGATATGCTGAGAACAATGAGGTCCATACACTCTCGGGCCCCCACGGACCCATCCCCCCACCACATTTTCAACAGAGCCGCAGACACCATCGCCCTCAAGCTCCGCCTCACCATTAACCGCTCACTAGCTGCTGCCACCTTCCCCGATGACTGGAAACATGCCGAGATCAACCCCCTCCTCAAGAAACCCTCGGCAGACCCCACCAACCTCAAAAACTTCAGGCCCATCTCCCTACTCCCATTTCCTGTGAAAGACATAAAAAAAGAAGTCAAATGCCACGTTTATAGAGGACCACAACATCCTCAACATCTCCCAATCCGGATTCAGGAAAAACCATAGCACCGAAAAAGCCCTTCTGGCCGCAGCAGATGACATCTGCTCCCTGCTGGACAAGGGAGAGACCGCAGCACTCATCCTACTAGACCTCTCGGCGGCCTTCGACAGTCTCCCATCGCACCCTGATAAGAAGACTCCACGAAGCCGGCATCAGAGACAAGGCCCTCGACTGGATCCAATCCTTCCTCTCTGGCAGAACTGAACAAGTGAGACTCACCCCCTTACTCGCAGACCCCATCCCCACCATCTGTGGAGTGCCCCAGGGATCCTCCCTCAGCCCCATGTTGTTTAACATCTACATGGCCCCACTAGCCACCCTCGTCAGAAGCTACGGAATCAACATAATCTCCTACACCGACGACACCTGTCTCATCCTCTCCCTCACCAATGAACCCAACAAAGCTAGACACAACTTCCACAAAGGCATGGAAACAGTCGCCAATTGGATGAAAAACAGCTGCCTTCAACTCAATGCAAACAAAACAGAAGTACTCATCATGGGCCTTTAACCAAACACGTGGAATGACTCCTGGTGGCCACCCACCCTCGGAAACCCGCCCACCCCCACCAGCAAAGCCCGCAACCTCGGAATCATCCTGGACTCCAACATCACCATGAACCATCAAATCAAATCAGTCACCTCCACTTGCTTCTGCACCCACTGTCTCTTACGCAAGTGGATCCCCCTCGAACATAGAAAGACCGTCACACATGCCCTCATCACCAGCAGACTGGACTATGACAATGCACTCTACGCTGGAATCAACAAGAAACTCACCCGGAAACTACAGAACATCCAGTACGCCGCCACCAGACTGGTCCTCGACCCACCTCGACACTACCACATCTCTCAACACCTGCGTACACTGCACTGGCTTCCCATAGAGAAAAGAATCACCTTCAAGATCCTCACCCACGCACACAAAGCCCTCCACAACACCAGCCGAGCCTACCTGAATCAGCGACTCAGCCTCCACGTACCCCACAGGACCCTATGCTCAGCCCAGCTCTCTCTCGCAGAAGTACCCCGCATTAGGAAAACCAGAACAGGTGGACGCTCCTTTTCCTACCTCACAGCCACCACCTGGAACGCCCTTCCTCTCCACATCAGACAAACCACCTCTCTCCTCAGCTTCACGAAGGAACTGAAGACATGACTTTTTTAAGACCCACCTCACGGGTAAATGCTACACTTTCCCCCCACAGCACCTTGAGACCCTGATGGGTGAGTAGTTGCGCTTTACAAGTACTGATTGATCTCTACCTTCCAGGCTCTCCTTTGCTTTCCCCAAGCCCATCAGCCTTTAAAAAAAACATTTTGACATCCTGTGGGCACAGCCTCAAGTGCCATTGTTGCTTCATCACCTTACACCCACTCCCATTTGCTTACCTTCCACCTATCTCCCCATTGCTCAGCATACCCCTCACTGTCTGTAATTGTTTTCATGTAATTTATGTTTTTTTAGGGGACCCAGCAGCTGCTCTTTGCTGTGGGGCTGCTAAGCAGTGTAAAAAGCACTTTAGCACAATTAAATTTGAATTTTTTTAGTTACCGATCCAGTTGGTGTCTGCCATCTTGGATGTGTAAATAAATAAAAGGTAATAATGTCACCCACATCAATCCATGCGCATGTGCGTGCATGCTGACAAATACACGCTCTTATTGAATGGCATGGCCGCGTCATCACACCAATTCGTTTTTTTCACCTTTTTGGTTGCTACACAGCATCACCAAAAAGCATTGGCAAAGCTAGTAGGTCAAAAAGATGAGACAGATTGGTTTGGCCCATACTTGTTATATAAATTATAGCACACACTCACTGTCCTTCACACCCATGCCCACACCACCCTTTCTCTCACATACGTAGACAATACTAATAAATATACAATGTGTTTTACAGAAGCAAACATAAGTTTGAATTTGGTAGAGGTGGTAGCAATAGGAGTGGTTGTCATGGTGCTGATGGTGCTAGTTGTGTATTGTATTGCAACATTTCTATAGTGCTTACTACCCATATGTAGAGCGCTGAAGCACTTGCATATACGGGTAGCACACTATAGAGTGTAAGGTGTTTATTTGGAGGTGTGTTGACTTTGTTTCGAACCTGTGTGGGAAGTGTTTCCATGTTCTGCATGAGAACCACAGAGGTGCGGCTATCATGTTATGGTACTCAGCCCCTAGCAATGTGCTGGATGAAGACTTGTGAGAGATAAGTGTGTAGTTTATGGTTTCCAGTAAGCTGGCAGCTTTGAGCAGCTCTGCAGGTCAATTTTTTGTTTTTGTTTAAATGTTCTTAGTTCACCTAGCTGGTTAGTATACTGGGTTGCCCATTTTGAGATATTTGTTTAAAATGCATGGTCCTGATCAGGCCTAGGTGAAAAGGAGAAGTTGTGAAGATTTCTGCTGGAATGAACCTTGTTAATATCACCACAAATCTGATTGTCATTGTGAAATGCCAAGTGGCCATAGTATGCTGCTATTGGGACCTGCAGTGCTGGATTAAATTAGAATCCTCTGTTGGCCAGTGAATTGTGGCACATCTCTTCAATTATTCTGTGACTGTTTAGTAGGTGATGGATGTTTTTTTGCAGTGGACTGGCATAGTACTTGGTGATGGACATGAACCCCAGCAGTCCTGTTTTAAGTGAGTGTAAGGGTTTCAAGCAGCAAAGGGTACTTATTCAGCAGCCTGTATGAAATACAATTGACTGACTGTTGGATGATATGGTATTAGTTTTAGTGTGGGTTACATATTGTATTGTAATTGTATTCTATAGCACTTATTACCCCTGACGGCGCATTGCTGTGCTTTTGCGCTGGGCAGCACACTGCTCCTGGTCCCAAGAGTAGTATTTTTTTTAATGTTTATTGGGATTAATTGTGTGCTCTACAGGAACCATTCCACCCCTTTACTCCACTTTTTATATGGTAGATTACATTAGTAGGAATTAGATGTGACCTTTAGTGGGAGAGGGAGATATGGGAATTTCATGCAGTGGGTGGCAGTATTAATAGATGAGCTACAGGAGATTATGTATTGTTAGGGTGCGGGGTATGACCTTTAAAGGAGAGGTGATCTTTTAAGTAAGGTGTGGACAATTTGCAGAGGTTTAAAAGTAGAGAATAAGGCAAGCATTCATTTGATTTAGAGCAGGCTGTACTCAGAGAGCGGAGGCATGCAGAGAATGGAAAAGAAGGAGAGAGTCATTTGAAAGAAAAAAGTAGAGTAGAGAGTGGGAAGTTTTAAGTCAGAATTCATTTTCGTGCAGAGCTTTTAGGAATATTGGGGAGGATTTTTGAGAAGACATGCAGGCCTATAGAAAGAAGTAACATTATTTACATGTGTTACAGTATCATTGTAGGCCATGAAAACTCCACGGTGCACTCACACCACCATCACTTGTGTGTAAATAGTATTACAATGAATATGTTTTCATTTTCCGATAAAATCTGATGTTAAGAAAACACAAAACAAGACTACCGTACTTTGAATATTTGCACTAGAGATGCAGCTCCCCTTTCCCTCTGGTGATCAGGGTGAGATGAAGGAGAACAAAGTCTGTTTTAGTGGATTTGTGTAGAGTAAAGGAGAGTAAAGCTTCTCGGGGTAGGTGACACTGAGGGCTGTGTTTAATCTGAGGCATTCACAACATAGGCACAATGAAGTATGAGATCTCGCAACCGGCTGTCATTCAGCCATCCTCTAGCAGTTATCAAACACATAAAAGGAAAGACTCTGCCTAGAAACCTTCCCACTTGAGCAATAGAAACTGTAGTCTCATTCTTATATGCTTACGTGGCAGTGCTCAGCAAGAACAAGCAGTTAGCAGCCCTCCCTAATGAGGGCACCATTAAATTTCCAAGGGATCCTGACTTCTTTACTTCCCACCCGAGAGTCTGATCTCCACCCTTAATTCAAAGGAATGCAGGCAAATGCCGCATTTATACTTCATCGAGAAGGGGGACCAGTGGCAGGACATCAGACCCTAACTCTTATGAAGGTATAACAATAAAGAAACCTACTGTCATATCTCCACTTCCCTGCTTGAATGTACTGTGTGACCATATCTTCAATTTGAAGTAAGAAGAGTGGCATGTTAACTAGTCTACGACTAACTGATCTGGGTGACATGTTGTGCCTTTTTGTCTGAAATGCCAAACTAGCTCTGTACACATACAAACCTACAAGCTACTTCTCTGTTTAGGAAAATATACGTTCCAGTCAAAAGCCATGAATGCTAAAGCCAGTTTTGAAAACATGTTCAAACAACATTCCTCTTTGGCACACACATTGCAGTTCTTTTAACATGCCTCTTAGCATGTGCTCAATTGACTGCAGGAATAACACACATGAAAGTAAAACATAATTGTAAAAACTTGGATTACTTGTTGAGGTGGTGAAACCCTACTCAAGCAGCAACCACAATTCTTGTCAGGGTGAAACACAAGCAAACACCAAAGTAACCTGTGCTCAACCCTCTGGGAGCTTGGCACAAACCAGTCAGGCTTAACTTAGAGGTGACGTGTAAAGTATTTATGCAGCTCACAAACAGTAATAAAGTGAAAACACAACACAAGAAAAATCCCACACCAATTTAGAAGAATAGAATAAAGTGTAGTAAATTATTTTACACTAAAACAACAAACATCCAATTAGTAGAACCAGAAATACCAAAATTTAAAGATTTAGGTAAAAACAGTGCTTAAAGGCACAAAGCACAAACTGTGGTCATCTGGTTGAGCTGGACCTCAACAAGGTCACAAGTTCAGGCCACCCACGATGGACCTTGAGCCCGATACAGGGACCAAGTTATTCCAATTGAACAAAGCACCCTAAGTCCTGGTTGGGGAGCAACACCCTGTGTTGTGGATGCGTCACGCAGTGGCGGTTTCAAGGAGATTTGGGACTGCGATGTAAGGTCTTGCGCCAAGGATGTGTTATGCAGTGGGGTTTCTGAGGAGCTGCAGGATCCTGCATTGGAGATGGTTGGCACAGTTGCGGTTTCGTGCTGCATCGATTCTGCTTGGACCACAACTGGGTTGGCAAAGCACCTTTAGGCGAACTTCCAAGGGCGCAGGACTTGGGCGGGCCCTACCTGGGGGCAGGACTCACAGCAGGCAGTGTCCATGTGCAGAGTTCAAGGTGATTGGAGTCTTTTCTATCTCTGGGGCCCTGAAAAGGAGGCAAGCCAACTAACCTTTGGAATAACAATGGAAGTCCTGTGTTCAAGGTGCAGGTCCAATCCCTTTCACTCAGGCAGCAGATTAACAGCAGTAGAGTATCAGTCCTTCTTGCAGCACGGCAGCACATCTGAGTCTCCCATATGTCCAGAGGTGCACTGAAGAGTTGGATCTGAGGGTCCAATATTTATCCTCTGCTGCAACCTTCTTGGGACAGATGCTGTATTTGACTTGTAGCTCTGCTGTTACTGATCTTACAGTTTGCAGAGAAGGATTGCCATCTACACTACAGGCCAATTCTCTGGTTCAGTTCTTCAGATATGGGAGCTAAGGCGATCTTATTAGATTGGACAAGGCAGAGGGTGCACTCACTATGCTTTCAGTATAGTGTTAGTGATAGGTAGTAATGTCTAGAAATTATTTGCCATGGTCGGCCTGTTTATTCTTTTCACCATGTTCATAATGCTGGTACCGTTGCTTTGTTTCATCTGCCTAATTATTGTAGCTCATTCTCTCTATGCAAGTCTACAATTGCTTCAATAAAGGCACTGAAAAATTATCTCATATTTCTCTTGAGTTTCGCCTGGGCATGCATGAGTAGGTCAACGAAAGGGTAGGATCTGTTTCCACAATTCTGTTGGGGGTAAGAGTGTCATGTTCAGGTTGTCATAATCACCTTCAACCCCGGTAAGGCTAGGGGTTTTGGTGAGGCACTGTGAACTAGCCTGGAACTGGACTGACTGCTTCTGATCGTGTGGACGGACTCAGTCCCCATATTCCAAAATTCTTTCATCCTAATATGCAGTCCTATTGTTTTAGTAGGAACCATATAACACTAGTCTCATTTAATTTACATACAGTGGAAGGGTAGCATGGTTTTCATTTCACAAGACTATTCTAGGTCCACAGCTGAAACTAGAAAAGGCTTCCTTGCCCTGCACCCTAGGCTAAAAGCAATTAACCGTCCATTTTCCTTTGCAGGTCTTGCAAAATACTGTGTCACAATACAGGGCATTTCTCACATCTTTACCAATCATAATGCCTCTTACAAAATTCCTGGATGACAAAGCTGGATCGGACATGGACACCTCTTCACAAAAGGCCACATTCTCAATAAACAAACATTAACTCTTTGCTGGTCTACAAGTGCTAAGGACCAAGTCCCACAGCTTGCCGCATGTTGGTTGCCGTTCTCCAGAGACTCATGTGCACCAATATCTTTGATGATTTGCCAGACTTACCTCGATGTTTAAGTACTTAGGAGCAAGTATCCTTACATGCAGTCCGTTTGTAAGTATTACTTTTATATAGCAGTTTCAGTCCTGGCTACGACAAGTCCTTAAATATCAACATGAATAAGGTAAAATGATTTCACAAATATGAATGTGAAGGACACTACTATTGCAAAATACATGGATACTGTAAGTTTTCTATTATAGAGTTTTCAAGTTTATTTTCCTATCTTGATTACATATTTTATCGGATTGTTTGCTTATGACAACTAATGATATGGTTATAAAGTCTTACTAGTTAGCTCCTATGCTGTTACCACTCACATTGTGAAGTTACATATGGAAGACACCTACACTCATCTGTTACATGCTCCTAGCCGTTACTGTTCCAAGTTATCTTAGCTTTATGATATATGGTTTGTTCACTTATTTTGACAATATTGTGACACCTATTTTGACAATAAAAGTACATACTTTTTGCTCTTATCTAACTGTTTTCCTGGAGAAGCGTTTTCTCCTCTTGCCATTCCTGTTGTTTACTTGAGGTGGGTGGGTGGAAGGATGGGCAGTTTCGATGTCTTTGAGGGATTTTTTGAATTTTTTATTTTATTTGCTATTGCTGAGCCTTAGTTTCACTTTATCCTTATCATTTATATTTGTCAACACTGCCAAAAGAAAATAATATCTTATTCGAGTGAGCAATCGACACCAGTTTGGACATAAGAGTTTCCAATTCTTGATGCATTCTCACGATATAGGGCTCACTGTCTGGACATGTATCTCTATCTGTTATGCCTATATTTCTTATCATTTCTTATTATTAAGTAAGTCACATCATGCGCTTAAATTTATCCCTCTTACTTACACTCATTTCTTCACTGTGCTAGGTACCTTCTATGCCACATAAAGGATCTGTGGAAACCCTGATCCACACGCATGACAAGCCCTGAGCAGAATATAAAGATAATATCATTAAATGTAAAAGGGATTATCCACCCTATTAAAAAAGGTGAATTATTGACTACTTATATAAACTTTGGGGTATATCATCCTTTTCCAAGAAACCAAGGTTGGCTCCGTTCACAGCTCATCACTCAGAAATAATCAATTTAGCAACATAGCATGCTCCTCCGCAGTAGGAAAAAAATGGCATTCTGACTTTGATCTCTAAAAAGTCAAACATAAACATACTGTCACTCTTTCTGACAAACAATAGAGATGGATCATCTCTAAACTTAACAAAAAAAAAATATGACTTCTTTGTGGTCAAAGTCTATGCGACCACTGCTGATGAGCCATCCTTTTGGAATGAGCTATTGACTCAACCTAAAGTGTTCCCAGATTCAGCCACAACCATTTTCACAGGCAATTTTATTCTTCCAATGGACCCCAGACTAGATAGACATTCACAGTTTACATACGGTTCTAACAAAAGCCTTAAGGCCCTAAAGAACCTGTGCTCTAGACACAATCTTATTGACGCTTGGAGAGCACAAAACCCAGATGAAAGGGATTATACCTAAACACCACACCATTCGTACTCTAGAATAGATTATTTGCTCATTTCGGGACGCTCCACTAGAAGGGTTGACCAAAATACAATTGAACCCAGAATGATAGGTGACAATTCGTGTATCACTCTGTCAATCACTGACACCACCAGACACAAAACAAACGCAATGGAATTTTAATAGTGAAATACTCAAACACCAACATAGCGTGCAAATCATTGAGGAATCCATACAGATCTTCCTCAATGAAAATGAAGATAATGACTCATCTGACCTCAATAGATGGGAGACACTTAAGGCCACATTAAGAGGTGTAATTATTAAAATTAGATCTAATGTTAACAGAGAGGCTACCAGTAAGGTCTTGGAATTAGAGAAAAAAAATCATAGAACTAGAAATGTCTCAGAACACCTCTAAAGTTAATCAATTACTAAATTAGATTGTCAAGAAAAATTACAAATACAATCAAATTCTACGTATAAGAGTGGGAATCTAGGTCAATAAAGAAAAAAACATTAGGCTGTGCAAAGCAAACAAAGCGGACAAAATGCTAGCATCATACTTAAAACACAAACTACAAAGATACTCCATAAACGCAATTAAAGACGACAAAGGTCTTGTCCACACCAGCCCTGATACAGTTGCTGATATCTAAAGAATTTTATCAGGATCTTTGCACAAACAATACCTCAATTGACCACAAGAAGTGTGAAGTTTACCTAAATAAGGCCAACTTACCCAAACAGATGAAGAAATGAAAACAATAAATGGTCCCTTAACAAAAGAAGAAATATCCAGCGCTATCAAAAAGCTCAAAATAGGTTAAGCCCCTGTCCGGATGGGTAGGCTGCACAATTCTTTAAATCCTTCTCCACAGGAATTATCCCGCCTTTACTAAAACTCTATACCCACTTTGCCAATATTGGACAAGTCACAGGCACCATCGCGGAAGATATCATAACTGTGATCCCCAAAGAGGGGAAAAAACTGTACAATAATCTCATTACTTAACCTAGACTGCAAAATATATGCCATGATACTTTCCATCACACTCCAAAAATACATTTTAAGCTCATTCACTCCTCGCAAGTTGCATTTCTGAAGAACAGAATTTCCAGTGACAATACAAGAATACTGTGCCACGTTTTGGAAAAAGCCAAACTTTTGAGCACCGCTACAGTAGCAATCAGGCTTGACTTAGAAAAAGTGTTTGACAAAGTAGACTTGCACTATTTAAAGTTGGTCTTGGAGAAGTTTAATCTTGGTGAATCTTTGATACCAATGACAAAGGCAATTTACCACAACCTAATCAGTAAAATGTTTTCCTTGAAGCAAGTAACCAGACAAGGCTGCCCCCTCTCGCCTCCTCTCTTTCTCTTAGCGCTAGATCCTTTTCTACATCATTTGAGGGAAAATGCAGAAATTGCTGGGGTAGCGATTATAGCTATAAAAATAGCTGCATATGTAAATGATATCTTAATTACCACCGAAGATGCCCCCATTTCCATCACTGCTTTAATATAATCAGTTCAGGAATTCGTATATGTATCAGGCTATTCGCATAAGATAAGGGTGGTATAGGCCTCCCTAACTTTAGGACCTACCAAACGGCATACTTGTTTAAACAAGGTATCAACTTCTTCCTTGACTTGTCAGAATACTTAACAGTCTGGGTAAACCTAGACAAATCACTTCTAGATGGCAAACCTATTTGTGCGTACTTAATGATGGACAGCTGTCACCTCCCCTATTCTAAATACATCATGAACAACACTAAAAAGGTTTTCTAAGAATGGACTTCTATTTGAGAACAAAGATCCACAGTTCCAACCTGTCATCAATATGGTTCAACCCCATAACTAAAGTTGATGGATTTATTGTTTCGTGGTCCGACTGGTCTAAGAAAGAAATTAATCTGATCAAACTCTTATTTGATACACCTTTCCACTCTCCTTCCCCACGTTGCAATTGCACTTCAGGTTGGATAACCTCGATGTTTGCAAATTTCTGAGGCTAAAAGTCCAATTAAAGAATGACCCTTCTCTACCAAGCTAATTAATAACTTGTGTAAAGCCGGCTATGTAGTATCGAAAGTATACAAATTACTCTTACCAAAATATTCCAAAGCTCACTCACGGAACAAGCAAATATGGGAGGCAGAACCATCCCACAGCAATATAAAGTTTGATTGGAAATGTATTTGCAAATCCACTTTTACTAATTAGATATCACCAATGCTATCCCAAACTGAATACATGCTCATTCACAGAGCGAACTGGACCCCTGAAAAGCTAGACAAGAAGCCACATGCTGGAACTGTGGTGTGCACACAGGAGACCTGGCTCCTGAGCTCTTTTATTGTCCCCTACTCCAGAATTATTGAGATAAAATGGTTAAGTTCAAACCCTGGACATTAATCCTACTCATGAATACTCCTATATTCTACTAGATTAACTTGACCCACAGATAAAAACATGAAGCAGGTGAATTTCATCTAGACTTAATGCTGACCCCTGCCTTCAAACTGGTTCTCACTTACTGGAAGAACTCCAGTATACAGGGAGTGCAGAATTATTAGGCAAGTTGTATTTTTGAGGATTAATTTTATTATTGAACAACAACCATGTTCTCAATGAACCCAAAAAACTCATTAATATCAAAGCTGAATATTTTTGGAAGTAGTTTTTAGTTTGTTTTTAGTTTTAGCTATGTTAGGGGGATATCTGTGTGTGCAGGTGACTATTACTGTGCATAATTATTAGGCAACTTAACAAAAAAAAATACATACCCATTTCAATTATTTATTATTACCAGTGAAACCAATATAACATCTCAACATTCACAAATATACATTTCTGACATTCAAAAACAAAACAAAAACAAATCAGTGACCAATATAGCCACCTTTCTTTGCAAGGACACTCAAAAGCCTGCCATCCATGGATTCTGTCAGTGTTTTGATCTGTTCACCATCAACATTGCGTGCAGCAGCAACCACAGCCTCCCAGACACTGTTCAGAGAGGTGTACTGTTTTCCCTCCTTGTAAATCTCACATTTGATGATGGACCACAGGTTCTCAATGGGGTTCAGATCAGGTGAACAAGGAGGCCATGTCATTAGATTTCCTTCTTTTATACCCTTTCTTGCCAGCCACGCTGTGGAGTACTTGGACGCGTGTGATGGAGCATTGTCCTGCATGAAAACCATGTTTTTCTTGAAGGATGCAGACTTCTTCCTGTACCACTGCTTGAAGAAGGTGTCTTCCAGGAACTGGCAGTAGGACTGGGAGTTGAGCTTGACTCCATCCTCAACCCGAAAAGGCCCCACAAGCTCATCTTTGATGATACCAGCCCAAACCAGTACTCCACCTCCACCTTGCTGGCGTCTGAGTCGGACTGGAGCTCTCTGCCCTTTACCAATCCAGCCACGGGCCCATCCATCTGGCCCATCAAGACTAACTCTCATTTCATCAGTCCATAAAACCTTAGAAAAATCAGTCTTGAGATATTTCTTGGCCCAGTCTTGACGTTTCAGCTTGTGTGTCTTGTTCAGTGGTGGTCGTCTTTCAGCCTTTCTTACCTTGGCCATGTCTCTGAGTATTGCACACCTTGTGCTTTTGGGCACTCCAGTGATGTTGCAGCTCTGAAATATGGCCAAACTGGTGGCAAGTGGCATCGTGGCAGCTGCACGCTTGACTTTTCTCAGTTCATGGGCAGTTATTTTGCACCTTGGTTTTTCCACACGCTTCTTGCGACCCTGTTGACTATTTTGAATGAAACGCTTGATTGTTCGATGATCACGCTTCAGAAGCTTTGCAATTTTAAGAGTGCTGCATCCCTCTGCAAGATATCTCACTATTTTTGACTTTTCTGAGCCTGTCAAGTCCTTCTTTTGACCCATTTTGCCAAAGGAAAGGAAGTTGCCTAATAATTATGCACACCTGATATAGGGTGTTGATGTCATTAGACCACACCCCTTCTCATTACAGAGATGCACATCACCTAATATGCTTAATTGGTAGTAGGCTTTCGAGCCTATACGGCTTGGAGTAAGACAACATGCATTAAGAGGATGATGTGGTCAAAATACTCATTTGCCTAATAATTCTGCACTCCCTGTAGTTTAATTTCATATGTGGTGCGATTAGTTCAGGGTCCTCAGAAGGGCATATAACACCTCACTGCAACTTACTTACGGGTTTCCAACCAGTAGGCCCATTTGGGTCTCACTTGGCACTGCTACCTTATCTTTCAAACCACCATATGTCATAAAGCTCCCTCTAGGGCCTGAAGGCCTTGCTTCATTGCACATTTGATCATAGCTTGTCTTTTTTTTATCATTATTTCCAGTAACGTAACCTAAATGATTTCAAATCAGTTCACTCATACTCACTCGCTCACTGTGTTAATTCAAGTGCTGACTGTATTTTCCACTGTACGTACAAGATGGTTTTACAAATGTGTTTAATGCACAGTCTTAACACCTTCCCTTCTTATGTTCCTCTGTCTAATCCGCTTCTGCTTAATGTGTTTTGTGATACTAATTTAATATGAATAGCAGTTTAGAGCACATTCTGTCTCTTTTGTATGTGCTTTCCCAAACTGTCCTTATGTTCATTTACCCGTTGCAAAATGAATAAAGTTTATTTGAGCAAAAGAACTAATGCAGGCTCTGGATACATGTAATACCATTTTACTATGGACTTACAAGTGAATTACATGTGCCTATTGGGTGTAAGCCAATTCTAAAATGTTTAACGGAATGTGAGCACAAGCACTTAAGCACTGGTTAGCAGTGGAAAGTGTACCAAGTCCTAAGGACCTCACCAAGGATGTTGGGTCCAACATGTGCACCCCCACGTGAGCAAACTTCCACCCTCATTGGAGTTTTCATCTCTAAGGAGGAAGGACCTGAGAGACCATCGTCACTGGTGTGGTCAGTTCCAGGACAATGCTCCACTGTAAAGTCCATTCCCTATAGGGAGATGGACTACCTCAGTGGTTTGGGATTCTCAGCCCTAATCTGCAATAGCCATCTGAAGGGTCTGTGGTCTGTCTGAACCCAAAAGTGCTCCCCCAACAGATTTGTTCTCAATCTCTTCAGTGCCCAGACCACTTTAAATGCTTCCCTTTCTGTTGCACTCCACCTCATTCCCTGGAAAGTAACTTCCTGCTGCGGAAGGCTACTGGTTGATCTAGGCATTCTGCATTCAGCATTGTGCACAATGAACTCCCGGGAGAAATCAGGGGCTTTGAGCACAGTTGGCATACACATAGCCTTCTTAAATGTGTCAAAAGCCTTCTGGCACACCTCCGTCCAGATCACCTGTCTGGGCTGCTTATTAGAATTCAGCTCTGCTAAGGGAGAAACAATGGTGCCATACCCTTTGACAAATCTCCTGTAGTACCTGGAGAGGCCCAGGAAGGCCCTCAGCAGTGTCTTGGTCTTGTGGGAGTCCCAAGCCAGAATGGTTTGAATTTTGGCCTGGAAGGCAGCTGTACCTTGCCCCTTCCAAGTTGGTGACCCAAGCAGACCACAGAAGCCTACCCTATTTGGCACTTACTGGCCTTGATAGTCAGGTGATCCTCTGAGTTGCGCTGAAGACCGCAATCTTTTCTAGGTAGGCGGCATTGAAGTTCTCTAACCCTGCCCAGGACCTGATTGACCAACACCTGGAATTTGTCAAATGCAAAAACAACAAGGTGATGGATGGAATGCTTGAGCTGATCTCAGCCACTGGCAATCGCTCAGGGCCACATCCCAATCCATACTTTTCCACCCACCATGCCACCTAAGTTTGGAAATAGCCATTTGCAAATCCGTTTTGACCCTGTTCCTAATGGGAACAGTCCAGCCTGAACTGCCAGGCCTCCCTGAACCCGAACACAAGCAGTCCATGACCTTTTTTGCCATTTGTAGGGCTCTTCAGCAAGGTATTGCTTGGTTCTACTGGCATGGTATGCCAAGACATGGGTCCCATACTCACTGTGCCACGGGAATCAAACTATACATGGATGAAGAATGGCAATAAAAATGGATGACAAACCTACTAAAATAGTTGTCATGCCCCAGATGACCTTCCAACAGAACACTGTAACAGGGCCGTAGCCACGTGGAAGTTTGAAGGGGCCAGGCACCCCCATAAAAATGCCTGCCCCACCTAAAGACAGCTGCCAGCATGTCAGAAATTGCTTTCAGAATGAAAGCTTGCACTGCAATGCTACTGGTGAAGTTCTCCCACTAGCAGATAAAGAAAATCATGAAATTGGGTCTCACTTTTTAACAGATGCCTTTTTCTGAGAATTTAAGAGAGAAACTACTTGGAGGGAAAGGCCCTGCTATAGACATGGTCAGTGGCGTTTGGATAGGGGAAGCAGCAACATTGTAATGATTTTGTACATGGTGGTAGGGGGAAGAAGACTTCTCCCGGGCCCTTTCTGACATATTCCCAAGCCAAACAGGAACAACATTTCTCTTCAATCTGCAACACCTATTGAGACTACAGCAGCGCACGACATGCTGCCATGAATCAAGTTGTAGGTCAGAGCAGGTTCTGATTCTGTTCATAGTTTGGTTTGACACAGAAAATTAAATCATACCCATTACCTGTGTTCAAGTAGCATTGGTATGGTGAATAAACAGTCACAATCAGTCCAGAGCTCCTGTTGCTCATCTATGGGGCCTGAACAGGGTGGATTTGGCTTGTGGGGCAATTTACCAGTAGCAGAGTGACTGGTCTGGCAGGTCAGTGGGTTGGCTATTTTTGGCTGTTTATGGCCTGGAGGGATGTTTTTTACAGTTGAATTCTGTGATATTACCACAACCATTACTTCCAGCAAGCACAAATGCATGCTGTCTCCCATAATTTGCAAAGCATCCATATCCAGGTCTGGGGTAGTGGGGAGGCGGGTGAATTGCACGACACTGCTATAATTCCCATGTACTGTTGTTTTGCAAATGCCTATACTGTATCTTGATTTACTGTATTTCTTGCGTCCTCCACACCACTCTTATTGATGTTTGTTAAACACTTTGGTTAAATTGAACATTGCCAAATAAAAAAGATATTTAAACAATATGGCACTGTACGCAGGAAGGCGCACAATTGACTGACTTCCTCAGCTGGCTCATTCCCTTTCCTGGATGCAAGAAGAAATGTGCCCTTCTCCATGATTCGTATGCAGGAGAACATCTGATGGCAAAGCATATGAAATAAATATTAACAGCTCTAAAGTACAGCTGTTTGCCAGGAATTTATTTTAGAGCACTGTAGGAAAGTATCCTCTTTCTTGGCATGGTTACCCCCATTTCTGCCTGATGTCAGTGTGTTTGACTGTGTTCACTAAAACCCTGCTAACTAGGACCCCAGTGATCATGCTCTGTCTTCCAAAACTCTGTATTTCATCCCACAATTGGCATACTGGTGCCCCCATGTAAGCCCCTAGTATATGGTACCTAGGTACCCAGGCATTGGGGCTAAAGGGGGTCCCTATGGGCTGCAGCAGTTATTCTGCCACCCATATGGAGCCCATGCAAAGGGTTCTGCAGGCCTGCCATTGCAGTCTGTGCAAACTGGGTGCATGCACCCGTTTTCACTACAGGTCACTGCACCAGGTCACTATAAGTCACCCCTATGGTAGGCTTTCTCAGCCCAGAGGGCAGGGTGCAGGTACCTGTGTGTGAGGGCACCCCTGCACTTGCAGAGGTGTCCCCACAAACACCAGATCCATTCTCCTGGACTTTGTGAGTGCTGGGACACCATTTTACATGTGTACTGGACATTGGTTACTACCTATGTCCAGCTACATAATGGTAACTCTGAACCTAGGCATGTTTGTTATCAAACATGTTGTAGTCATACCTCAATACGTTTGCAAGTATTGGTTGTATGATTCTATGCTCTCTGGGGGCTCCTTACAGGACCCCCATCATTGCTCCTACAGCTTTCTGAGGTTTTCCAGGAAGCCCAAGCTGCTGCCACCTCGCAAACAGGTTTCTGCACTCCTGTTGCTTGAAGAGCTCAAGCCCAGGAAGGCAGAACAAATGATTTCCTTTGGGAGAGGGGTGTTACACCCTTTTCCTTTGCAAATAGGTGTTACTGGGTTTGGGGGTAGCCTCCCCAAGCCACTGGTATGCTTTGAAGGGCACATTTGGTACCCTCCATGCATAAACCAGTCTACACCAGTTCAGGTGGAAAGGAGAGTGACCATTCCCCTGTCCATCACCACCCCAGGGGTGGTGCCCAGAGCTCCTCCAGAGGGTCCCTGGGTTTTGCCATCTTGAATCCAAGGTTGGCAGGGAACTCTGGGAGAACCTGAGTGGCCAGATCAGACAGGTAATGTCACAGCCCCCTCCTGATTAGTGGTCACCCAGCTAGGTGACCAATCCCCCTTTCAGGGCTATTTAGGGTCTCTCCTTTGGGTGGTTCCTCAGATTCAGCTTACAAGGTCCCAGCAGGATTCCCCTGCAACCTCCACTTCGACTTCTGATCAAAGAAACTGCATCTGGACTCTCCAGGACCCGATAATCTGCAACAAAGACAAAGACTTCACCTGCAACATTGTATCCACGGCTCCTTCCAGCTTCTGCAACATTTCCCCGATTGTGTATCCTCTGAGGACAGCCTGTCTTCAGTCTGCACAGAAAAGAAGAAGGAAGAAGAAGGAATCTCTCTTGGAGTGAAGAAGTCACTCCCCTGCATCTGCAGGCACCAACAGCAACGACGAGCGGCTGCGTGGATCCTCCCTCCTGCTGAGCTGTGTGGATCCTGCATCACAGTGGTGGTCAGATGTGGTCCCTTCGTTCCTCTCTACCAGCTGTTCCACTGAGGTGGAGTTAAGCCCTTGCCTTCCCATGCAGGATAGTACCCCGTGCACTGCATCTTTTGCAGCTGCCAATGCTTGTTGGCACTTCCTCCAAGGAGGCTGTAACAGGGTCTGCGCAACCCTGTTCCAAAAGGACACCCCGGGACACGTAAAAGAGTGCCCCGGGGGCGCCTCCACACACCCAGAAGTGCCGTCGCAGGACGTCAACCCAGACATCCGGGTTAAGAAGAGCGAACGCCAGGAGAATGGCACGTTGCTGGGGAACGAGAAGGAGTAGGGCACAACATCGGAATGGAGCAGGACAGCGGGACACCGAACAGTAGAAACAATGAAATACCGCTGTCGAAGACGAGACCGGTGAAGGCACCGTCCCGGAGGGACCAGACAGACGAAAGAGCCAGCCGCGTCCCCGGAGGGACATGGCTCACGCAGATACGTGCCTGCTTTCTAAATCTCTCAGGGTACTGGTGGAAGAGAGGTTGTTAACTAAATCTTTCTCTCTATCTCTGGGAGGGACAGAGTGGTTTCCTTTTTACTATATAGACACTTGGGCTCCACCAAAGACTTACGTGCCTGAAAGTATGCTTTTTAAAACCAAAATAGAACTATATTGACTCATTCTAACTGCACAAGAATGATTATTTCTTTTTGTTATTATTGGATTCAATTTTTTCACTCACTTGGTGGTTTATTCCTTCACTCCCAATCTCTTTAGAATGTATAGAGAACAAAGAAAAGGTCACTTACCGTTATTTTCGACTTCTTTTGCTTCGGTCCCACGACGGGGAGGTCCTTCACCGAAAGATCGCCCTAAAAAGAAAAAAAGGAATAGAGAAGAAAAGAAGACCATTACTCAAGCCAAGGGAAGAGAAAATCTAGAAGAAAGAAGAGAAGGGGGAAGAAGAGAGAAAACGCACACATAGACTGAGCACATTTGACTGTCCTAACAACTCATAAAGAATAAAACCACTATATAGTGACCAACGTGTGCAGTCGTCTTCCATTATCGAGTAGTAGGAACCCCTACAGAGTACTAAGGCATCGTGTAGCTCCAGCCCCCAGCAATCCTTCCTGCGATGCACAGCTCCCTGAGTGGCTCTCCTGCGGCGTGGGATCCCTTTTTGTAGTGCTGCGTGGGCTCCATTTTTAACTTTTGTGTCCCTGTCCTGTGGGACTCCTTTGAGTGCTGCCTGTGCTTCTGTGAGCTCTCTGTGACGCTGAGGCCTCCTCTGACCCCCCCCGGCAGCACCACTTTCCGCTAACCACAAATTTTGCCTGTGCCAAGGCTTGTTGGTGGAATTCGGACACGCAAACCCGACTGCAATCTTCCTTCTGGTGTGGGACATCACCTGCATCTTCCAGGAACCTGACTCCGACACCAGGGCTGCTGTGCTGATTTTCCTTCCTTACCGCCAACCAACTTCTTCATCCTCAGCCTGGTGGGTAGGGGCTCCCACAGCCACTGAACTTTGCTGTGTCCTCTGGACTTGGTCGCCTTTTTCCATAAGTCTTCATCTTCAGGAATCCACCGTTGGTTTCTTGCAGTCATCTCTGGGTTTTGCAGTTCTCTTCTTTTCTTCCTAGTGGGTGTTTTGGGGAAATTGTGGTGATTTACTCCTAACTTCCTGGTTGCTGGGGGGTGTTGTGGTACTTACCTTTGTGCTTTTCTGGTACCCCCTGTGCCTCTCTACACACTCCACTTACCTAGGTTGGGGTCCAACTCTCGCATTCCATTTGTTTAGTATATGGTTTGTGCTGCCCCTAAGGTCACTATTCTCTATTGTGTTTTACACTGTTTAGCACTGATTTCTAACTGTTCTTATACCTATTTCTGACTACTAGTGTATATATCTTGTGTATTACTTACCTCTTAAGGGAGTATTGCCTCTATAGAATTTTTGGTGCTGTGTTACCTCAATAAAGTACCTTTATTTTTGTAAAACTGTGTGGTTTCTTTCATGTGTATAAGTGCTGTGTGACTACAGTAGTAGTGCATGAGCTTTGCTTGTCTCCTAGATAAGCCTTGGCTGCTCACCAACAGCTACTCCTAGAGAGCCTGGCTTCTAGACACTGCCTACATTTCAGTAATAGGGGATACCAGGACCTGGTATAAGGTGTAAGTACCTTAGGTACCCACTACACACCAGGCCAGCTTCCTACAAGCGCCGGGACATAACTGGTATTCCTGAATCATGATTTTAGTGACTGTACTATGCCTCAGTAGATGTATATTTCCAGCAAAATGAAACAGCATCACAGCTAAGTGTGGGTGACGTGTGCGCATTTTATTTCATGAACAGAGAAGTGGCCATTGTACCAATACCACCCAAGCAACCTCACCCCCTTTATGCCTGACACTTCTTGAAGCAAGAAGGGTCGTCTAGGACAATCAAGAATGTAATAGCAGCTTCCTGGTCCGGATCTGGTATTTTCAAGGTTGAATTTACATTTAGATTTAAAACAGCTGTTAAAATAATTAGCAGCTATCCAGTCCTGCTGGGAAGAGTACTCTTAGAAAGATTAGAATCATGGGCAACTAACAATCATATACTCACAGAGGCCCAATTGGGATTTAGGCCTGGGGTTGGTACCCTGGAACAATGCATAAACCTTAACTTAATAATAAGTAAATATACAATAGCAAAGAAGGGTTATGTGTTCCTTTGTTTTGCAGATCTTAGCAGTGCTTTTGATTTGGTGAATCATGCTAAGCTGTGGAAAGGCTTAACAGATATGGGTGCGCCCTCAGATATAATAAGCTTCTTGCCGCAACTATACAATCATCTAACAGCACGGGTGAGATATGGAAGAAATGGTGAGTGTACCCCAGGTTTTAGGATAGGGAGAGGAATACGCCAAGGTTGTGTTTTGGCGCCTCTCCTATTTTCCCTTTATATAAATGGAGTTGATGCCCACTTAAAAAATATAGAAATTGATAGCCCTAAAATAGGAGAATGTTCTATCCCAATTCTTTTATACGCAGATGATGCAGTACTGCTGTCACGAACTGCAAATGGGTTGCAGCGGTTAATTGAGGGCTTTGTGGAATTCATGGAGGAAAGAGATATGGGCAGGGTCGGCGGGAGCACCGCCGACAGACCGGCGGTGCCCCGCAGGGCATTCTGACCGCGGCGGTTTGGCCGCGGTCAGAAAGGGTAAACCGGCGGTCTCCCGCCGGTTTACCGCTGCCCTTAGAATCCCCCATGGCGGTGCAGCTTGCTGCGCCGCCATGGGGGATTCTGACACCCCCTACCGCCATCCTGTTCCTGGCGGTTCGCCCGCCAGGAACAGGATGGCGGTAGGGGGTGCCGCGGGGCCCCTGGGGGCCCCTGCCGTGCCCATGCCAATGGCATGGGCACGGCAGGGGCCCCCGTAAGAGGGCCCCACAAAGTATTTCAGTGTCTGCCTAGCAGACACTGAAATACGCGACGGGTGCAACTGCACCCGTCGCACCTTCCCACTCCGCCGGCTCAATTCTGAGCCGGCATCTTAGTGGGAAGGTTGATTTGCCATGGGCTGGCGGGCGGCCTTTTGGCGGCCGCCCGCCAGCCCAGGGCAAATCCCAAAATACCCTCAGCGGTCTTAAGACCGCGGAGCGGTATTTTGGTGGGGGAACTTCGGCGGGCGGCCTCCGCCGCCCGCCGAAGTTAGAATCACCCCCATGATGTTGAATATGAGCAAAACAGTGGTAATGACTTGTGGACAGGGAAAGGCCAGGTAGAAAACTCACTTTATTAAGGGCCATAAATGTGAAGAGGTGAATGGATTTACATACTTGGGTATACAATTTTCTAATATGGGTCATTGGAAACAACACCTAGAAATTATCAAGATGAAGTATATTAGGACAACTGAGGCTGTCTTTAGATTTAAAAAAAAAATTGGTAATAAACCCCTAAGGGAAATGCTGCAAATTTACAAAAGCAAATCAATCAGCAGCATCACATATGGTTCTGCCCTTTGGGGCCTGATGCCCGAGATCCATTCATTACAAGTGTTAGAGAACAACTTTTTTAACAGATTACTTGCAGTCCCAAATACCACCTCCACATTCATGGTACATAAGGAACTGGGCTGCCGTTACGTGGAAGATCTAATATATATTAATGCGTTGTCAGCTTGGCATGGCATTTGGTCAAAAGAAGGGACGCATTTTACCCAAAAGATTATTAAAGATTGTCTTACATTAGAATATTGGGATAGAATCCCATGGTTCATGCATTTAAAAGATCTGTTGAAAGGTATAAATCTAGCTCAAAATTTGGACAACCCAGGTATAGTCCTCCAATTTAGTAAGAAAGAATTGAAAAACCAATTAATGGCATGGAGAGATAGTGATAGAAAAAATAGAGAATGCATGAAATCAACAGTAGCACCCTATATGATTGAAAACAACGAGGTAATACCAAATTACTTACTGACAGTTGTAAACACTCAGCATAGATTTTATCTGACCCGATTGCGTTTTAAAATGTTGCACTTTTTGGTAGCCTTCCCAAAGGTGAGGATTTGGAGTAAAAGCCTACCGAAGTGCCCCTGCTTGGGACGATTTGCACAATCTACGATGCACTTTATTATATCTTTAAATTTTATCACGACATTAGGAAACAATTTTTAAAACCATTATTTATTATTAACAAGTTATTTTATTGCAGAGAAGCTTTTAGCTATTTATTTAAATTGGATACCAATGAGAAATGTGAAGCAGTGATAAAATTTATCCTACATGCAATAGAATAGAGAAAGAAGTTGTCTTATCTAGAAAAAACTCCGATATGAGAATGAATAACTGCCCAATGTATTGCAGCAAAGGTTTTTATCTATTTATTTATTAGTAATGTTTTCTTGAAGTATTTTATTGTATATCCTTTTATTATTTTAAAGAGATCGTTTATCTTTTATGGAGTAAAATCTGAATAAAGATTGTTTTGAATTTAATTGAATTGAATTGAATTAGGAGCTATCCAGTCAACCTATGAAATACAAGTAACCTACCAGTTTGATTTTTCGCTGAACCCTGTTTCTAGTAGATTATCTTTTATTATATTGTCAGGACTACAAAAAACAGAATTCAAAGGAACACAGAAATAGAAAAAGCGAATACACCACACAAAGAACAACTTTAGGTTAATCCAACATTGCATATATGTGAAATTCTGCATATTCTGAAAAAACACAGACTTCATTGTATTCATACTTAAGTTCAATCCTATTTGGACATCAGTAAGGCACTGTACGTTGTACAATTGTGCATTGTAGATTGCACAGCACTAGCAGTAAGCACCGTTGAGAGTAACTTGATAAAAGAATGTGGTAGATGGCATTTATTTTCCAGCTACACAACCAGGTTATCGACCTCATGAGAGACAGAAGCACTGCTTGTGTCTGCTTGATAACCAGCTACTGTTGAAGGATTTACAAGTAATCCTGTCAACAAGCTTTTGCATACCCAATCATACATGCAGCACACACATTCTTCAACATATAGCACATCATAAAGCACACCACATATGTAGCAAAAAGACAGACCTCAGACATGCAAATAGGTAATCACAATTACAGCACATTGACAGAAGCCATGCATACTCAGCATATAGCACACAGATCACAACATAAGAAATGATACACACACACACACACACACATGAAGCACAGCAATATCAGTGGAAATGGGCGGCGACATTCGTAGAAGTGGGATGCACTTGAGAAGGAAGTGGGTGGCCCCTATGAAAATATTTGGGCACTTGTACATAGTACATATGTATTTATTTTCAAATTAAGCACTGCTCCACTGCAGTGTGAAACAAACCTCAGACTGTTTCTTTCGTTTTCAAATGATCAGTGAAACTGCTTCTGCATGGCTAGAAACATGAGCCTGATATGGAGATAATGATAATGCTGCATGCATCACTTTAAGGTACGTAATAATGAAATGCTTGTTTTACTTTTTAATTCTCCCTTTTTTTAAAAGGGCCTCCTTCCAAAAAATGCTATTTCATATCTTGTTTTTTTCAATTTATACTTCTTAATACACTTTATCAACCCTGATCCATGTTTTATGTCACCACATCGCTTGTACATCTGTACCCCAGGCCTTGTGACACTTCTACCCACTGGTGCTTTGAAGCGGACCTAGGATGGGATATGTAGTTTATAAGCGAAAAATGCCAACATGTCATACGCTAAGACTAAGGCTAGTACAGTGACTTAGTAGGGCTTACACTGAAACTAGGAAACTGACTCAGAGGCACCAAGAATGACTCAGAGACACTTACAGAGGGCCTCTAACACTGTCACTGGCATACTGCCACAGGAGAACCACCTATGGGGGTATTGATGTGACCACAATGACAAATAGGCACTTACACTCCAGACTCTAACAAAGGGACACTGGCACAGGGGCACTTGCAAATGGGCACTGTCAGTAAGATGAGATAGGCAAATAAACACTGAAACTACGGCACAGGGGGTACCAAAACAGGACCGTCAATACCAACATGGGAACAGTGATGATGGGATGAGGACATGAGACACAAAGACTAGTGCTGGGACACTGTCAAATGACAGTTGCGCTGGGGCACTCACAGAGGGGTACAAGGGCACAAGGATATTGAAACTAAACAGTAGAGCATTATATTAGACTCTGACATGATATACTGATACACTGACGCGGGGACCCATTATTAGTCTACATGTGGATTCTGGTAGAAGTTCTGATGCCAGGTGACCAACATGGAGACACTGCCACTGGGACATGGACACTAGAACACTGATACAGTGACACCAACAATGGACTGGGGCTGTTGACAATATGGCAATGGAAGTCATTAGTGGGCATGAGTAGCGAATCTTTGATACTGGGACACATTAGGGCATTACCACACAGGCAACGCAGTGATGCCGACACAAGGGCATTTCCACTGGAAAAGCACTACTGAGACAAAGATAATGAACAACAACTTGGGAATGTTGACTTGGTGACGCCACTGGCACAAACATTGATGCTGGTCCAATACCATGGGGCAGTGACATGGGGAGTATGTCATAGGGACATTAGAATATAAACACTTACTTATGCTTGAACACAAGGTGATGAAAGGGCAGTAACTCAAGGGCTCTTACTGGACGGACACAACACTCAGGTACTAACCTGTGGTTGATGAGATGGGTCACTGACACTGAGATATAAACATAAGGGCACTGACATGAGGACACATACATAGGCCCACATACACTGAAATGTACACGGTGACACTGTCATGGGCATTGGGCATTGCAACAGTGCCATGGGCGTAATGCTCAGAAACACTATTTGAGTATTGAGACACTGGGGCAAGTGGACCTTGACACAGAGACAGTGATTCTAACATAGTATGTTGACACTGGGATACTGACATGGCACACAGACAGTGACACAGGGACATTTACACTGGCATTGATACTGGGACAGTAATGATAGGAAAGAAATAAAGGGACACATACACATATGCAGTAACAGTGACATAAGGACACTAACCCAGTAACACTGATTTGTCCACAAACACTAATGCTGAGGCACTTACACAAGGGGGCAGCATTGAGATACTGAGTAATAGATGCTACATGCACATGGCATAGGCAACAAGCATAGAGGTACTGATACTTGTTCATTGCCCTAACACAGGGAAACTGCTGCATGGACCAAAACCTTGGGACACCAGCACAAGCACACTGTTACAGATATATTGACACAGGGACAAAGGGATATCAATACTTATAATGGAACACTAGCACATCAATAGGGCAGCCTATCACTGCCATTGACACACAGCCACAGATATTGTGTGGCACTGACACTGGAATTGTTACACTTGGAAAATGACACGGACATTGATGGGGATATTACTGCTGGGAAACTAATGCAGGTACACCAAGGCAATCAGAAAGACACATGTGGACATGGGGACACCAACACCGGTATGGGGATATTGATATTTGGACACTGATATGAAGCTACTGAAAGACAGACATATTAAAATCAGAATATCGACACTGTGGCACTCACACTGCATGGACGCAGAGGCAGTGACACAGGCACTAAAATGTACACAAGATCTCTGAAACAGAGGCACTAAAGCACGGATACAATCATAGGGAGACACACTGGAGACCACAAACACTCATACTATAGATATAAGAATAAGCATGACTATGGTGTTATTTAAACAACATTCTTTAACAGCACCAAGAAGGCATACTATTAGCAAGTGTGAATCATCAGCACTACTTTCTAACCTTTTTTGAGATAATATGGCAGATTGTCAGCAGTGACCCCTCAGTCCTCCCTAAAATAACACTAAGCTCTGCCTGTTACATTTTGAGTTGACACAATATATAACTTTAGTTTCTAGAAATAGTGCAGTCTAGTGCAGACTGTGGACATGCTTTCCACAGTCACAGTCGAGTGGGGCTTCCATGAGGCCAGACCTGTCAGGAGCTATGGGCCCTGATGAAATCTCGATTGCTTCCATAAAAGAAAAGTCGGCTCTATAGGCTTCTTTCTTTTGTCCCTTATTTCAGCATTGCTATCTTTCGGGGAATGTGCCACATTCCTGGAAACTTAGCATAATTGTACACCTGGATAAAAAGGTCCAAAATCCTCTCTGGCCAGTTACAGACAAATTGCTCTTTTGGATGTGACTGATAAATTATTATCAAAAAGTCTTTCACCTTTCCAAGATTGGGCATTTAAGGAATAACCTCATTCTAGCTGAACAGGCGGGCTTTAGAAAGAATTGCAGAATTCTTAATAATATTTCTGCCATTCAGACACTGATAGCAAAACACCCCAAGAGTAGGAGTATGCCACAGACTTCAGTTTTTATTGATTTCTCTACAGTGTTCGATAGGATAGACCTCGCGACGCTGTGAAGAAAATCACCTGCTCCAGGGATCCTGGCTCACCTTTTGAGTTTAATCACTGCTTTGCACAATTTCACTTGGACCTGTGTTCTGATGGGGGGGGGGTCAGGGGTTATCCAGGAGAGTGGTTACACAGAATGGTCTATAGTGGAGGTGCTTGTTAGCTCCACTGCTTTTTTCCCTTTACACTCATGACCTGTCTAGTGTAGTTGATTCTGTAAAAGGAGACCCTCATAAACTTGGGCTAATGTCAGTTGGTTGCCTCCTTTATGCAGATGATGCCATCGTGTTGGTTTTAACACTAATAGGACTTTAACAACGGCTAGGTGGTTTAGGAAAATACACTAAGGATTTTTTTTTAAAGATAGATATCGTTAACAGCAAAGTTATGATTTTTAAAACTGGGAGAGTGAGACAAAAGTAAAAGTTCAGTCGGACATTAGGAAATTCTGGGATGTAAATAGTGCAATTCTACCCTTATCATGATAGAATTTTTTCTAGTAACTGTGGAAGCATTGATCATATAAATCATTGGAGAAGTAAGCGCTGGCTAAAGCCTCCACCATTCAAAGATTGTATAAATGTTGCAGGCAAAGGCACTTTTCACATGTTTTATCAGTGTACAAAGTAAAAATTCCACCTACTTTGAGTTACTCTTGTGAAGTGATGGATGTTCGGTGTTCTTTTTTTTTTTTTAAACGCAGGGTGGTATTTGGCATCAAATTTATAAGCTGAACTCCATGGCTTCCCTTTCAGCTATTCAGTTGGAATGTGTGTTACCTTCAACCTTTGTGCTTACATTGTCAGCAGCTCTGAGGTTGGGGAACAGTATATTGGGTGGAGAAACTGGCTCTATTCGTGCAGGATGAAGCTTGAAATTTTCCAAACTGTGAGAGGGAAAGGTGCTTTTTTACCACCTTTTTGAAAGCCTTGGAAATGTTTCAACTTCCACAGGTTGAGGTTTTCAGGTTGAGGTTTTCCCTCTTCCCAAAGCTGTGTTGAAAAACCTGTTAAAGAGGTCGTTGTTCACAGTGTGTAGGAGTAGGGATATCTCACTCTGCAGTCAGTTTAGGAGAAATGAAATATTAGTTGGTAGCAGTATAAACAACCTCAACCGTACCTCATGTGAAATCTTCTGCATGGGGTAGGTAGAGTTATTGAGTCTGAATCTATTACCACTGCACAGTATTATAGGAGCCTGGTAGGGTAGCCCGAAGGCGGAGAGGTATTGTGAGCTTTGCCTTTCGTGTGTTCAAAATTTAAATCATGTTATTTTTGTTTGCCCAAATTTGTACTTTGCACGACGTTGTTTCCTGAAACCCATTTTTCTTAAACATAATATAACTTTGGCCACTGATGCCAAACGTTGCTTACTTTCCCCTCCCACTGAAATGGTTTGTGCGAAAATGTTTACATTTTTCAAATAATTTTGAAGGTATTTTAAAATCTAGGTGATTAAATCATTTTACTGCTTTTGCATATGAGTTGCACATTTGTGAAGAGGCTAGTGTTGCCTATTATGTTTTTTGTGCCTTTATGTATTTTATATTGGATTTTTGCCATCTGTAATTTGCACACTTACGATAAGCACCATTGCGCACTTTATTGTATTTTATCACGGTATTCTTGATGTGTTTATGCTTTTGTTCCAATTTAATGTCCATCGTGATTATTTTTATGTGGAAGTCGATTGAGTTCCAAAACATAAATAAAATTAAAATTAGGAATTGCTGGTTCTTTTGTCATTGTTTTAGGCCATTAAAGACAGCTCCCGTCGGTGTAGGCAGGTCTCCCTAAATTATGGCCTCCACCCTGCCTGAAATAATCCCACGTATGCTTTCAATGTAAATTAACTCCGATTGTCTGCTGCTCAGTCAGCCTCCTTCGTATCACCACTGCCACCAGACTCTCCACGCGATGGGTGTCTTACACTGCACAAGCCTCACTTGATGTCATTATATTCCTAGATTCCGACAGAGGTTCCGTTTAACTGAGTTAGAAAGCATAAAACACCCAACGGAAAATAATCACGGACAATGGAGCTCCAGAAGAATACATTCTACATTCCGATACCCAATACTTGCACCAGGCACACATCTGTGAATACAAATCAAGTAAGCATTATTTACAGTCCCGACACAGGCAAGGGTACCTTAAAGAGCACAGGTGGGATCCAAGACAACAAAGGACTGGCTCTGTGAGGACGTGCAGACAACATGCTTACTTCTCCAGATAAGAGCCCAAAAACAAGTGAGCTTTTCCTGCATTACCGACTTAGTTGTACCCCACTAGGAAACACACTCCTTAGTAATTCGTCCCCAGACCATAACACCATGGTGTCCCAAAGAAATAGGGGGTGGAGTAAGAAGTGTGCTTAAAGTTCAAGAAAATCTGGGAGGGCGACACACCCTCCGTCTGCTGTCACTGACATCACTGAGCATGCTCACCACAGATTTGACTCCTGTGCAGAGTCACCACTCTAAGACTGACCATGACAGAAAGAGCCCCCCCCCCCCATATGTCCTCTGTTTTGTTACCTTAATGGAGTGGGAATTTGAAGACCTATTTTAGCACAGAGTCTCTCACTATCTATTCATACAGATTCCCAGAAGACCAATAATCCTTTCCCAGTGCATTCCATACACACTGATGAATATGCAACACATGGAGCTTTGTATTACACGTCTTTACTCTTCAGCGTGTAACTGCAAATTCAACATTCTAAACCTGCATTCACTTTACCACATTCTGAAACTTATGTCATCACTCTACATAGGCCCTCATTATGAACTAGCTGGTAATCACCGCCGACCGCCGTGCTGATGGTGAACAAAAGACCGCCAGTGGCGTTGGACTCCACCAAATAATGATGCAAAAAACACATTCCTCCAAAAAATTGACAACCACCACTCACCACCAGGGCCAACAAAGGTGGAAAGGCAGGACACAGCACCCTGCCACCTCCATCCCTACAAACCCCCCCACCCACCAAATAATGATGCACAAATCAGCGCTACGGACAGTGGATGCCGAACAGCCATTGGTGGTAACGACCACCGCACTCAGAAATGGGAACCGCGAACAACAGAATCACACATTGGAAGACGAAGGCCCCACTTAGGAGAGTGCAGAGGGGTGTTCTGACACAGAGGAAATCCCTGGCTCATCCCACAGTCCTGGACTGTCACCTTCCAGAAGCCCCACCCAGGACACCACTGACACCCCTACCGCTCAGCCACCACCATCAGCTCTGGCCCAATGCCCCCACACCTGTGTCTCCAGGCGACGGTCTGGCTGCCCACGTGTACAGAGGCCCGAGTCTCCACCCACCAGGCAGGATGATGAAGGGCCCTGTGCAAGTGGCACTGCCAGACCTGTGCAGGGGACACAGGCACAGGGGGCTAGGGCCTGTGGGAGGGGAGCATTGGCCCAAGGGGGTGGCCCAAGGAGGGATGCTGCTGCCCAGGAGGTCATTGCTAAGGTCCTGGGAGCATACCACCATACCCAGGACAGGATGGGCCATATCCTGGCAACGTTGGAGAACAATCAGAGGCTGCAGGTAGCACACCTCCAGGAGGCAATGGAGCAATGGAAACAGCTCAATGCTACCATGGTCTCCATTGCAGGGGTGCTGCAGTGTCAGACCAACATCCAGCCTGCGTCCTCCACCCACCTGCAGGCCTCATCTACTAGCCAGGACTCTGCCCTGCCATCTACATCTGCAGCATCTAGTAGACTGGTGGCACTGCCAGAGGACTCACAGGACACCAGCACCCCTTCCCCTGCAGCCCATGTACCCCCTCGCAAATGTGTCCTCAGGCCCGGACATCCCAGTGAAACACTGGCCAAGACCTAGCCCACCGCCAGGAAGTGACTCTGCCCTGAACTGTCTCCCTTGTGTGCCACTGAGCTACCCTGTTGACATGCCACTATCAGTTCACTATCTTCCAATGGCCCCATGGACTATGCCCCTGTGCAACCAACAGCTGTGGAAATGTACCTGAGTATACTGTTAACCATGTTCCCAATCCCTTACACTGTCCCATCACTCATGGATGCTTTTCTTGAAATAAATATACCTGTGCACTCAAAATATCTGTCCTTCATTGATATGTAAATGTGAAAATATTAGCCAGTTTTCATCACAATGCTGTTTTATTGCATGAGGGGTCTAACAGACTCCAGTGTTCGAAGTATGTCACACTGTACATTCCTATGCTGTAACACACATCTTCCACTTCATACATGAAGTCTAGACATCACTGGTAAGGGGCACCACAGCACTTTGCACATAAGTCACCCTGAAACAATGCAGTAAACCCATTGGTATCATAGGACAGTACCTGAGAATCACTGGAAGTATAACTGGATTAGCTGGGTCCTGGAGTTGATGTCTTCCCCCTCCTCTTCCCCATCACTCTCATCCATCCACTGAGGTGGCAGGGGTGGTTGGACAGCATCCACCTTATCCAGTAGTGGAATAGCTTTCCTCAGAGCCACGTTGTGCAGCATGCAGCAGGCCACCACTATCTGACCCACCTTGTCAAGGACATAGCACAGGCACCCTCCAGAGAGAGGGAGGCAGCAAAACGTTGCCTTCAGGAATCCTATGGTCATCTCAATAACCCTCCTAGTGCGACCATGTGCCTCATTATGGTGTCAGGAGACATTGCATGTTTGGGTAGCCAGAATCCCCTGAAGAAGTAAGCGAAAGAGGGTTGAAACACCCACAATCTACTTGCATACAGCCTGCCTGTCAGCTATGTAACTGATCCAGTGTCATACACGCTCACCTATAAGCTAATCTCTGTCCCCCTGTAGTTGTCCCATCATGTGTGGCACACTGCTGTTTCTCAGGACAAAGGAGTCATGGACTGATCCTGGGAACCGTACATTGACATGAGTAATGTACTGATCAGCATTACACACCAATTGGACATTAATGAAGTGAAAGCTTTTACGATTTCTGAACACCTGTTCATTTGCTCTTGGGGGTATGAGGGCCTTGTGGGTACCATCAATGGAACCTATCACATGGGGAATATTTGCCAAAGGATAGAATCCAGATTTGATGGAGGTGAGATCAGCCCTTTGAGGAAACTGGACATAACTTTGCAGGTGTTGCACGAAGGAATCCAGAAATTTGGACAGGATGTGGCTTAACATTGGCTGAGATCCACCAGCTGCCATGCACACTGTCACTTGGCATGAGCCCGTGGCCAGAAAATGTAGAACAGATAGTACCTGCACAGTTTTAGGTATGGCATGGGGATTCCTATTAGCTGGCATCAGAGAAGACTCCATTTGTGCACAGAGTTCCAGGATAGTGGTTTGATTCAGGCGGTAAGTGATGATGATGTGACCCTCCTCCATGGTGACCAGATCAACCTGGGGTCTGTAAACAGATGGGGCCCTCCCTCGCTACATGGGTTTGTACTTACAGGGAGGGAATAGAGAGACATTGAGTTGCCACAAACACTTCAATCACAATATTCAACAATTCATCTTGCACATGCAACACTATTGTCCCTCACACAGATGCAGAGAACTTGGTAATCCTGTCAGGATATTGTCTGGTGTGGTGTGTATATTGCATTGCATCACAGTCTAGGCACATTTTCCACTATGATTCCATGAGGAGGATCACTGATCATACCATTACTCGACGAAGGGGAGAGGGAATGGAGCCATGGATTAGGACCCCAGACAGACCATGAAGGCCTGGTGTATACAAAATAGCAGCCCCCCTGCTCTACAGATAGTGTAGTGTAGGAAGTAGCTTCATTCCGCTAGAGGTAGTCGTCATGGCGGTAGGAGTGTTCACCGCCGTGCACCTCTTCATTGGATAGCCTTGGCATATATGGGGAAGCAGGGCCAATCACGATCACCACCGGCGGTGACATGCACACCGCTGCGGGTAAACACCACTATTTTGCTTTGCCCTTGCCACTTGACTCCTGTGTGTGGCAGTTGTTGTCTTGGCTATTGTCTGACTGTATGTCTCCATGGGCCATGTCAGGTCGAACTGGCATGACATTTGTGTATGGGGCACCCACACTGATGTCTGCTTCTTTACTCTGTGTGTCCCAGTCACCCAGATGGTCAATAGCCTCCTCACTCAGGGCAGCAGGGCTCACTTGGGCAGGGCCTGAAGTGCCTGGGGCGAAGGAGATGCCCACCCTCCTGGGTGAGTGGGCATGGGAAACTCACTGAGGGGCTGCTGGGAGGGCAGGGCTGGTACGGGGGTTGGCGGCTGTACCTGCAGCTGGGGTGGTCACAGAGGTATCTGCCACCACCAGGGAGCTCCCATCAGAGGAGGTATCTGAGTCTGTGTTGTCTCCTCCAGTCTCCCCGTGGTGCTCCCCTTGCCCTCCATCCCACTGGTTCCCTTGGCATCGGTGGATTCTGCCTCCTGGGTCATGTGGGATGCAGCTCCCTCTGTTGCTGATGCACCTACTCCTCTGCCAGATGATGCTAATGTACACAAGGACAGGATGACAAAACAAGAAAGGAGGGGGAGAGAGACAAAGGATGCACTGGGTCAATGACTGCACCAACACCTCAGTGGGCATACACATCACCGTCACACACAGGGAACAGGCTTAAGCACTATGCATTGCACTACCAGGGATATGGCTAGTCACTAAGGCAAGATGTGGACGACACCCCGCCAACTGCAGCACTCCTGGGACCCACGATGCCCTGACTGATATGAACTGCTAACAAGCTAGGTCTGGCCTGGCCTAAGGGGCATCCACTATCACACATCCACCACCCGGATACCACCCCACCAGCCAAATTATGTATTGATACCCACTGTACTCACCCCCTTGTGGCTGCTGTGATGCCCTCAAGCGCCCATCCAGCTCCGGGTAGGCCACTGCCAGTATGCAGGCCATCAGGGGGGTCAGGTTCTGACAGGCACCCCTTCCTCTTTGGAAGGCCATCCCCACTTGGGCCTCCGTGGTCTTCCTTGCCCAGCGTCTCAGGTCCTCCCACCATTTCCGACAGTGGGTACTCCACCTGCCATTGACCCCCCGGGTCAGCACGTCCCTGTCGATGGCATGCCATAATTCCTTCTTTTGATGGGCGCTGACCTGCAGAGGCAATACAGACAGGAGAACACCATTAAACAAACAGTCCAGCCTGTCACACAAATAGCCCACCATATCCATTTCCATCAACATTGGCACACACATAGCCCAGCGCACAACATATACACCGTCAAAAGACAATCCCCCCACCTCCCACTCACCCTTACACAATGCTTGCACACACATCTCCATGCATCCTTGCCACATGCATCGTGGCCAAAGTGTACTCACCTGTTGGTCTGGCGGCCCATACAGCTGTCCGTACTGGGGTAGGACCCCATCCACCAGTCACTCCAACTCCTCCGAAATGAAGCCAGGGGCCCTTTCCCCAGTCACACGGGCCATGGTAGGTTCCAGACACAGGTTACAGCAGCACACGCAGTGTAGGTCTTCTCCTGTTGAAGGTCAAGAAACAAGTGAAGAATGAGATAGAAAATGGCGGTCACGTCTGCGGCGGTGTACACCGTCACCGCCGGCATAAATCCCCATTCCCCACGTCCGCGGCGGTGTACACCGTCACTGCTGGCATAGATCCCCATTGGCCACTATACTCCATAGAGCTCCATATTATCCAATGAGGAATTGCACAGCGGTGCAAGACCGCCTTCCGCCACGACGCCCAACGTCGGCGGAGTTAGCTCACTTCCACACCTTCCTACATACAGGACAGATGGTCGCCATTTTGAGGGGGGACAGGCATATCGACAGTTGCTGCGTCACAGATTAGATTGGCACATACTTCGCCATTAACACTGTCCCAATACATATGTGCACCATGTGGACTGCTGTTGTGGTTTTGTTGTTCAACTACTCACTCTTGTGTCCCTTAGATACCTACCGCTGCAAATGAACAGGAGGTGGATACATACCCCCGTGTACAGACCTCTGGTGGACTTAGCTACACAGGAGGACAGGCATATTATACTCACCTATACACTGGACAGGGCCACAATCTCAAAGCTGTGTGCCCAATTGGAGCCTGACCTGGTATCAGCTATCCGTCATCCCACTGGGATCCCCCCTCTTGTGCAAGTGCGATCAGTGCTCCATTTCCTGGCAACTGGTTCTTTCCAAGTGACAGTGGGCTTGGCAGCAGGAATATCACAGCCAATGATTTCAGTCGTGCTGGCAAGAGTCTTGTCTGCCCTGGTAAAACACATGTGCAGCTACATAGCTTTCCCCCAGGTGGAAGAGTTGGCCACTGTGAAGGCCGGCATCTACGCAATGGGACACATCCCCAATATTATTGGGGCGATTGATGGGACACATATTGCATTTGTTCCCCCACCACAATGAACAGGTGTACAGGAATCGTAAGAGTTTCCACTCCATGAATGTGCAGATTGTGTGCCTGGCTGACCAGTACATCTCACACGTCACTGCTAAGTATCCTAGATCGGTGCATGATGCCTTTGTCCTGAGGAATAGCAGCATCCCAAATGTGATGGCCCAACTACAGAGGCACAGGGTGTGGCTAATAGGTGAGCCTTGGTTCCCACCCACTGTATGTTAGTGTATGACTCTGGTGTTAACCTCATAGGACAGTGTGTGGCTAAATGTTGTCTCTCAATACCTGCAGGTGACTCTGGCTACCCAAACCTATCATGGCTGCTGACCCCTGTGACGAATGCCAGGACATGGGCCGAAGAACGTTATAATGAGGCACCTGGGCAAACCAGACAGATCATCGAAAGAACCTTCGGCCTCCTGAAGGCCAGGTTCCGGTGCCTCCATCTGACATGTGGATCCCTGTGCTACTCACCCGAGAAGGTCTGCCAGATAGTAGTGGCATGCTGCATGTTGCACAACCTGGCCCTCAGGCAGCATGTACCTTTTCTGCAGGAGGAGGAGACAGGAGATGCCCCTGTGGATGCAGTGAACCCTGATGACAGTGAGGATGAAGAAGCTGAAGATGAGGATGAACATCAGTTATCCATCAGTACTTCCAATGACACACAGGTGAGACAGTGCAACTTCACATTTCTATGACTATTGGTGTATTCTATGTGGCTGTGGCATGATGGCATTAACAACCTTTTAACTCTATTTACTGTCACCTGTGGTTTATCATTTTACAGATGTTGGTGCTATGACATCTGTGTACCTGTTGTGCTGACTACAGCCAGGTACAGGTCATTATTTCTATGCTCTAACAATGTACAGTTCATTTGCAGTGGATGTAACTGTTTTCATTAATACACTTTTTCAACACATGACACACATGTATTCGAGTTGTGTTCAAGGGTGTTTTTTTAGTGCTAAGAAATTGAGGGAAAAGTGCAATGGAATGGGGTGATGATGGAGGAAAGTCCAGGGTATTGTTCCAGTTTGTTTGTAGCACAGGTGCAGTGTCCTAGGGGCCATAGGAAGGGGAGCAATGGCAGTTCAAAGTGGACAAGGTGACTGAGTGGGACACAAGGGGGACAATCAGGTGAGTCTCATTTCCTGGCTATGGTCTTGGCAAGTGTCTCTGGCTTCTGTCTGGGTTGCAGGGAACTTTTGCGGGGTGGTTCACCTTCTGCAGGGGGAGGGGTGCTGGTGCTCTGTGGGTCCTGTGGCAGGGCCTCCTGCCCACTAGCGACGGCGGAAGTGGAGGGCTGGTCAATGGACTGGCTAGTGATAAGGGTCCGATGGTGTGCTGTTGTCTTCCTCATGATGTTGGCCATATCTGCCAGCACCCCTGCTATGGAGATCAAGGTGGTGTTGATGGCCTGCAAGTCCTCCCTGATCTCCTAATACTGTCCCTCCTGCAGCCACCTGTTCTCCTGCACTCTGTGACCACCCCAGCTGCAGGTACAGCCGCCAGCCATCAAGGATCTGGCCCATCATGTCCTAGGAATGTTGGTAGGCTCCCAGGATCTCGGAGAGTGCCTCCTGGAGGGTCGGTTCCCTGGTCCTGTTCTCCCCCTGAAGCATAGCAGTCCTCCCAGTGTCCCTGTTGGCCTATGCCTCTGTCCCCTTAACGGTGTGCCCACTGACCCCAGGTCCCTGATTGTCTTGGGTGCGAGGTGTGGCCTGGGGTCCCTGTACAGGTGCCACACCACTGATTGACATGTCCTGGGGACAGAGGTGTGGGCACTCTGGATGGGTGCTGTGGTGTCGGATCCTGATGGGGGAGGCTCTGTGGTGGTCTGTGAGTGGACTTGGGTAACCAGCTGTGCAGTGGTCCCTGATGGGCCAGGTAGGTCATCCAGATCCAGAAGTCCAGAGTTATTGTCGTCACTGGGGGCATTTTCTGTTGGGGGACTGGATAGTCTTGGCACCTCTTCTCCCTTGACATTGGCTGGAGTAACTGTGTGGATGTAAGTGATGTATTATGCTTCATGTGTATGACATTTGTACACCCTCTATCGTTGGTGTTGCCCTGCCACCTTTTGGTTGGTTGGTGATGTATTGTGGGAATGTTAGTTTCCCTATGCCTTGCATACTTTAGTGATGGGTGTCCATGCAGGGCTGGAAGGGCTGTTCATGCATTGGTATAGCATGCCGGGCTTGGCATTGTGGTTAGTCATATGTGTAGGTGCAGTGTGTGGGATGGAGTGGAGTGATGGGAGTAAGGGTGAGGTTATGAGATGGCATGCATGTATGGGGGATGATAAGTAGTAAATATTGACTTACCAGTGTCCAGTCCTCCGGCTACTCCAGCGAGTCTCTCAGGATGCAGTATTACCAGTACTTGCTCCTCCCATGCTGTGAGCTGTGGGGGAGAAGGTGGCGGTCCACCGCCAGTCCTTTGTATGGCGAGCGGGTGCATTGCTGCAGTGGAACATACCTTCCCCCGTAGGTTGTTCTACCTCTTCCTGATGTCGTCCCTTGTTCTTGGGTGCTGTCCCGTGGCGTTCACCCTGTCCAGAATTATCCACCAAATCTCCATCTTCCTTGCAATGGATATCTGCTGTACCTGTGCTCCAAACAGCTGTTGCTCTACCCTGACAATTTCCTCCACCATGACCCTTAACTCCTCCCCAGTGAAACGGGGGTGCCTTTGTGGTGCCATGGGTGTTGTGTGGTGTGTGTTGGTGAGAGTGTGTTTAGTAATGTGGTGGGGTGTGTAATGTGGGGTGCGTGAGGGATGTATGGCTGTAAGGGGTGTGTGTCTAGTTGTCTAAGTGGTCTTGGTGTCAGTCTTGTGGCTATGAGTTGTAATCGTAAAGGGTTATGGGTAATGTGTGTGTGTGTTTTATAGTGGTGTGGGTGTGTGGGTGTGGTGTGTTTATGGGTGTCAGGTATTGGTATTGGCCAATGTGGTGTTGTTTTGTATGTGGGTGTCCATTCTGAGTGCGGCGGTATGTACCGCCAATGGTTTACTGCCGCTGAATGTCCGCAGTGATTTGTGGGTCATGATGTGGTGGGCGTTGTTTTGTTGGCGTAACCGTATGGGATTTGGGACCGCCACTTTATCATTGACCTTTGGTCTGGCAGATTTGTGTAGGTGGCTGTATTCTGTCGGATTGGTGTGTGTGCTTCATATTATGGTGAACGGATATTCGCCACCACAGCAGTATATTGGTGGCCGTCAGCGTGGCGGTAGGCGGCATTTACCTCCAATGTCATAATAAGGGCCTAATTGTGTTAATTGTTTGGATATGGGAGAAACATTTTCTAAATGTAGCAATTTGTTTCAAACCATCTTTTTGTTTTCTGATTTTTACAAAAAATAATAGAAGTAAAATAATAAAAAATATTGTACCACCAGAAAAACCAGACTACTCTTTGAATTTGTGTGTTTTAAAACTTTTAATTTTAGAAACACACATTAAACCAAACAGGATATAAACAATATACCAATGAAATCCAAAAACAAAACAGTCAGTCGAGGTGAATGAAACTATTTTTGTTTGAAGTCCAATGTACAGAATACAATTGTTCTCAAAAAGGTAAATGTTTCCAGAAATAGTCCACAGAGTGAATGGTAGTCACACACTGGAGGAAATTAGATTCTGTGGGGGTCATTACAACATTGGCGGTAAAAGCCGCTTACCGCCGTGCAGAAGACCGCCAATATACCGCCGCGGCCGCGGAATTCCGCCACAGCTATTATGACACACATCTCGGAATCCGCCAAAATTCAGACACCCACACAAGTCCGCCAACCCAAAGGTCAGTGTTAAACTGGCGAAAACAAAACCTCCACCTCCACGCCAACAGAAACACGCCCATGCTATTACGACACAAGAATCCACTCGGCGGTCTTTCAACCGCGGTATTCCATTGGCGGTACACACCGCCGCACTCAAAATACACACACATCTCCAAAACACCGTCACATTGGACAATTCCAAATACACACACCTGATACACATACAAACACCACTCCCACACACCCAACACAATATAAAACACACACCCACATCACCCACAAACCCCTACGACCAAAAATTATTGACGAAGGCCAGAGAGAGAGCACAGAATAGACAATACCACCACACAGAGGCACACAACACCATCACCCACACAACATCCACGCACAAAACACCACACACCACTACACATCACTACACTCATCACCACATACACCACCTCACACATAACACACACCACCCCATGGCACGGCAAAGACACCCCCGCTTTTCCGATGAGGAGCTCAGGGTCATGGTGGAGGAAATCCTACGGGTAGAGCCACAGCTATTTGGCTCACAGGTGCAGCACACCTCCATTGCCAGGAAGATGGAGCTATGGCGTAGAATCGTGGACAGGGTCAACGCAGTGGGACAACACCCAAGAAATCGGGAGGACATTAGGAAGAGATGGAACGACCTACGGGGGAAGGTGCGTTCAGCGGTCTCCTGGCACAACATCACGGTACAGCGGACTGGCGGCGGACCCCCACCTCCTCCCCCACAACTAACAATATGGGAGGAGCAAGTCTTGAACATCATGCATCCAGAGGGCCTCGGAGGAGTCGGTGGAGGAATGGACACTGGTAAGTCAAATCTCAACTATCATATCCCCCACCCTACCTGCATGCTATGACACACCCCCACCCTCCGCCCCTCCCCTATCACTCCAACTCCTCACTAATGTACTAAGAACACAAACCACACATCCCAACAACAAGCCCTGCATGACACAACTAAGCATGGTCACCCCTCACCAAAGCATGGTCACTGCACATACCCAGAACAACCCCCTAACCATCATCACACAAGCCCCCACACAGGAATGCTAGCACTGGGGTACACGCTCACCCACCCATTGCACACCATGACACACACACATGCAATAATCATGCTCTTATGCCCCTGCAGGATCACGAAGGACAGTCACCACACCGGAGGGTCCATACATCTCCACTCCACCCACAGAAGAGGCCCACAGTGACGATAGCAGCTCTGCCCTATTGGAGCCTGATGACCAGCACCGGACTCAATGTGTCTCTCTTCCTCCCCCATAGTTGCAGACCCATGTGGCAAGCGAGGGCCCATCTGTTTACAGACCCCTGGTAGATCTGGCCAGCATAGAGGAACATCACATCATCATCAATTACCGCCTCAATCGAGTCACAATCCTGGAACTCTGTGCACAAATGGAGCCTGTTCTGATGCCAGCTAATAGGAATCCCCGTGCCATACCTACAACTGTGCAGGTACTATCTGTGATGGCCACATACCCCCAAGAGTAAATGAACAGGTATTCAGAAATCGCAAAAACCTTCCCTCCATGAATGTCCAATTGGTGTGTTCTGCTGATCAGTCCATTTCTCATGTTAATGGAAGGTTCCCAGGATCAGTCCAGGATTCCTTTCTCCTGAGAAACTGCAGTGTGCCACACATGATGGGGCAACTACAGGGGGATAGAACTTGGCTCGAAGGTGAGTGTGTATGACACTGTATTAATTACATACCTGATAGGCAGGCTGTATGCAAGTAGAAAGTGTGTGTGTTTAACCCTCTTTCGCCCACTTTTCCAGGAGATTCTGGCTACCCAAACATGCAGTGGCTCCTGACACCTGTGAGAAATTCCAGGACAGATGCAGAAATCCATTATAATGAGGCACATGGTCGCAGTAGGAGGGTGATTGAGCAGACATAGGACTCCTGAAGGCAAGATTTTGTTGTCTGCATCTCTCTGGAGGATCCCTGTGCTATGACCCTGACAAGGTGTGTCAGATATTGGTGGCCTGCTGCATGCTGCACAACTTGGCTGTGAAGAAAGCTATCCCACTTCTGTAAGAGGAAGGTGCTGTCCAACCACCTCTGCCACCTCAGAGGATGGATGAGAGTGATGGAGAAGAAGAGGGGGAAGACATCAACTCCAGAACGCAGCTAAGTCGGCTATACTTCCAGTCACTCTCAGGTACATTTTCTATTATGCAAATGGGTTTACTGCATTGTTTCAGGGTGCCTTATGTACTAAGTGCTGTGGTGTCCCTTATCAATTATGTGGCAACTTTATGAATGAAGAAACAGATGTGTGTTAAAGCAAGGGAATGTACGGTGTGACATACTTCAAACACTACGGTCTGTTAGACCCCCTCCTGCAGCATTATGATGGAAACTGGCTAATACATATACATTAACATTTGATTGCTAATATTAAACAAGGACAGATATTTTGTGTGTATAAGTGTATTTATTTGAAGATAAAACATACATGAGTGATTGGACAGTGGAAGGGAGTGGGCACATGCTGAACAATATACTCAGGTACATTTCCACAGCTGTTGGTAGCACCGGAGCATAGTCCATGAGGCCATTAGAAGATGGTGAAATGGCAGTGGCATGTCAACAAGGTAGCTCAGTGGCACACAAGAGAGACAGCTCAGGGCAGATTCACTTCCTGGTGGTGGGCTTGCTCTTGGATGGTGTTTCACTGGGGTGTCTGGGTCTGGGTCTGGGTCTGAAGCCACGGTTGCGAGGGGGAACCTGGGCTGCAGGAAAGGGGTGCTGGGGTCCTGTAAATCCTCTGGCAGTCCAATGCTGCTGCAGATGTAGATGGCAGGACAGTGTCCTGGCTAGTGGAAGGGGCCTGCTGGTGGATGGAGGACTCAGGCTGGATGTTGGTCTGGCCCTGCAATGGAGGCCATGGTAGCATTGAGCTTTTTCATTTCTCCATGGTCTCCTGGTTGTGTGCTACCTGGAGCCTCTGATTCTCCTCCAACGTGGCCAGGATCTGGCCCATCCTGTCCTGGAAATGGTAATATGCTCCCAGGACCTCAGCAATGACCTCCAGGGCAGCAGCATCCCTCCTTGGGCCACCCACCTGGGTCACTGATACCTCCCACTCGCCCTAGCCCCTTCTGTCTGTGTCCCCTGCATAGGTCTGGCAGTCCCACTTGCACTGGGCCCTTCATCATCCTGCCTGATGGTGGGTGGAGACTTGGGCCTTTGTACATGTGGGCAGGCAGTCTGGTACCTGGAGACACTGGTGTGTGGGTGTTGGGCCAGAGCTGATGGTGGTGGCTGAGTGGTAGGGGTTTCAGTGGTGTTCTGGTTGGGGCTTCTGGAAGGTGACTGTCCAGGACTGTGGGATGGCCCAGGGATTTTCTCTGTGTCCAGACATCCCTCTGCACTCTCCTGAGTGGGGCCTTTGTCTCCTGGTGGAACACTGGCACTCCTTGACGTCTCCATCCGGGTGGCATGGGTGGTGGTACCTTTGTGTGAGAGAATAGAGATGTGGGTGTCCTGCACTTGTCCCTTGCAGCACTGCTCACCAGTAATTGGTGGTTACATTCCCATGTAGTAGCATGCAGGGTCCTTTTGATACATTTAGTGAGGGGGTGGTGGTGCATTATGCGTTTTGTAGTGCTCCTTACATTACATGCGTGGGTTGGTGACTGTGCACAGGGGACTGGATAGTGATTTGTAGGGGGGGTTGTGGGCATGCAGGAAAAATGGATAAGAGTGTCTGGGTGTTGTGGGCTGGGTAGGGGATGGGGGCATGGTGCTAGTGAGAGGGATGGGGTAATACATGCATTACAGGTGTGGTGACTGTTAGTATTTTATAGTTGACTTACCCAAGTCCAGTCCTCCAGGGAGTTTAGTGAGGCTGTCCGGGTGTAAGATAGCCAAGACTCTCTCCTCCCAGTCGGTGTATTCCGGGGGAGGAGGTGGAGGACCACCGCCTGTCTTCTGTACCCCAATGTTGTGTTGTGATGCCAAGGAACTAATCTTCCCCCGCAGGTCGTTCCATCTCTTCCTGATGTCATGAATTGTGTATCACCTGCAGGCGTGCCAGGAACATCAGCATGTATTTCAAGTCTAAGGCACAGAGTTTCACTTTTACCTTGTTGTAGGAATTCTGGGCCAACTGTATCTGTCAAGTGTAGTCTGGAAAAATCAGGATTTGTTGAGTTTCGTGAACAAGGATCCCAGCCTGGTGAGCCTCCTGCAGGATTCGGTCCCTATGGTTGAGTATCTTGGTTTTTATCAAATGAGGCAAGCCCCCGGTGGTGGATTGGCTGCTAGGGATCTGTGAGTCTGATCCATCATGATACACAATGACAGTTGGCTATGGGGCACCCACAATTATATATCCATCCCTCAAGGACATGCTCTGGTGCTGCCCCTTCCGTTACCTCTGCAAATCCTACAAAGCACAGATCACAAAGCCAGGGAGAATTTGCTGCCTCATGTGCCCTTTCCAACCGTTGCGTTTTGCCCATCAGCCCCTTGACCTGGGCTTATAGCTTTCTGTATCCTTGACCACAGACACTCGCTCACTGCTTTAATCACTGTGTCTGCCACCCTGAGGAGGTCCTGTCGCAGTAAGGATACTTCCACCTGCTACCTCTCCTGTCTTTGTCTCCCAAAGCAGCCTGGAGGCTTAGATCACCAACAAAATAGCCCCGAGTCATCCATGGAGCAGAGCCCCCAGAGGTGGCGCCAAATCCTGAGCCCCCTTTGGTATCTGAGGAGGGGCCTGCGAATCACTTGATTTTGGATTGACTCTGTGCAACAGCTGGTTTGTCATCCACCGGGGGCCACATCTTCTCATTTGTCTCGGGGTAAAGGGGCCTGGCCATAACACCAACCAGAAACTGGGACTTTTAGCAGTACACACAGCCTGGCTTCACTGCCCTGAAGACCACCCCCCTCTCATCCCCACGTGACATCAACCACAGCAGAGTCCACACAGTTGTCTCAGGTAATGGAGATTAGGGTGGGAACCCCACACGGAGCCAAGCACAGCTCCCCAGGAGGATCCCGGCCACTAGCAACACACTATTCGTGGTTCTCTGCCTCACCTTCTGCCCAGTTTCAGGGCCCACCGGGAACTCACTTGACTCTACCTCAATACCCCTAGGCCAGGTCCACCCTGCCTGGAGCAGTCTGCACCTGGCCCGCGTGGCTCAATGTGCCACCCTTGGAGATAAAGGGGAGGGGCAGCAACACGTGGAACAGGGTCCCCACCACCAAAATCTCAGGCCACCAGTTGAGGCCCAGGCACAGGTGCTGCCAATTTGGGCCACTCAGAGTCATCAGGGCCATGGCAGTGTCCAGGTCCAACCAGTATCTCCCGAGGTGCTGTGCCCTGACACCGACAACACCCCACAGATGATTCCTGTGGGCAGGTTCAGGGCTATAGTTACTTGAGATAACCATAACCATAACCATAACGCTAACTGCTGAATTTCTATGGTTTTGTGCGAGTAAATTCTGAACCTAACCATAACATCCCTCTAACCTTTGTTTTTTTCAGTGTATTTCAGTTTTTTGTAATTCTGTTTCTTAACTATGACTTCCCTGTAACTTTTGGTTATTTCAGTACATTTGTATGTTTTTTTAAACTTTAAGTATTACTTTAAGTTAATTCACCACCGCTGCGCATGGCCAGGATCTTCGTCCAACCCCCTATAATCACCCAACCTCATGCCAGGCACTGCCTTTGGCCGTGTGCTGTAGAGATTGACCTCAGGGACTGGCTTACAGCCAGGCCCTGTGGCTAACCCCCTATAACCACCCAACCCGTGCCACACATGGCCTTTGAACATGCACGTCAGTGACTGTCCATCATCCTGGGAAAATGGCAGAAAGATGTTGCGTACCACTAATGTATATGAGATGGGACCAAAAAGGTGGGGCTTCTAACCCATTTTACATACTTGTAGTTTTTAAAAGGGAGCACACGATCTCTGGTCTTAGCAGCAGATGACAAGAAAGAACCCATTCGTCGCAGTCACTACCTAACATATTATGTTTGGAAAAAACAAGGATGCAAACACATCCATCAAGGATTACCGGTGGAAGTGTAGAGATAAACACTTGCTTTGCCTTGGTCACACGCAAGACGTTAGGATGATTAGTACTTTACATAAGTGGAGCTTCAACTTGAGCACCTGCTATATATCTGTATGTGCTTCCTGTTGAGGTTTAATTTTTGCGAAATGACCATTGTCCCAGAATTAATCTTGACCTGTGCATTTATCCAATATAAGGCAACTGTTTATTTTTAAAACATGTTGCGGCCCGGGTGGGTTAGCCTCATAGCCCCAAGGCCTCCACGGTCCCAGCCAGCTCCCCACCTCCTAAAGGAGCTGGCACTGCTCCTGCATGCAGGGAGCTGCTGGAAATGCAGCTACCTGTGTGTGTGACCAGTATTACATCTGTTTCCCTGCCGGCATGTCTCTGGGCAGGGAAACTGATAAAAACTCCGCTTCCAGGAAGCAGGAGCATTTTGACAGCTTCTGTTTGCTGGAAGCAGAGTTAGTGTTTGCTTTTGCTTGGGGGGAGCTGTCACAGCTCCCGCCAAGCAAAAGCAAATAGCTATCTCCCGAGGGTGGGCACCTCGGGAAATAGCAGGTAACAGACAAGGGGGTGTTGGTCCCAAGGCCCTTTAATGGATCCAGGAGAGGGTGCTACATGGCCCCTCTTCCTTCCTTTTCCATGGGCCAGCCCCAGGGAGGTGGTGGTCCCTGGGGCTGTGTAAGGCCCCCTCCCTCTTTACATTACTAATTGGCTCTGGGAAGATGGTGGCCCCAGGGGCCAGAGGTCCACACAGACCCCCTCCTTAACATTAATTTAGCCCCTAGGAAATAGAGGTTCCTGGGGCTTCTGAAAGCCCCTGGAGGGGGGGTCCATGCAGCACCCCTCCATTATTTTAAAAAGCCCCAGGGAAGTGGTGGTCCGTGGGGCTTGGGGGGAGTCCACGTGGCCCGTGCAGCCCCAGGGATGTGGTGGTCCCCAGGGCTTAACAAAGCCCTTGAAGGGGAGCCCCATGCACCCCTCCATTTTTTTAATTCAATCTGCATGCCCCAAGGACCTGGCCCACCCGGGGGTCACATTAAAACCAAGCATGGGAGACTGCACTTGTTTTTTTTTTAATTTCTGGAAAAATTCATGAATATCGCAAATGTTACCATAAATTTAAAAAAAAATGCTTTTTACCCTTGCAAGGACCCAGGGTGACCCCAGCACCAAGGCTAGGGGGGTTAGGGTATTCGTACCCTGACCCCTTTTCTTTTTTTGCATTTATCTTTGGGACTAAACTGAAGCGAGTCCCAAAGTGGCTGCCAACAGTTCCTGGTTCAAGTGTTGGCTGCCAATCTGATCTCTGCACGAGATTGGGAGTATTCACAAATTTGTTGCAACCCTAGATTTCTCAACAACTACTTAATGAATTTACAGCAAATAACAAAAAGTGTGCTTTCTGGACCAAGAGCTAACTTTCGGCCAACTTTTGTGTAATTCCCTCCAGCGGTTCGGGCTGTATTTGTGTTCAAAATCCCTAGAGAAATTAACACAGGAAACGTATTTTTTTTACACGTCTTTTCCTTGGCCTCCACTTGACGGATCTCCCCGAAATTTCATACATTTTTATCAAACAGCACCAAAGATATAGCCAAGTCAAAAATGTCAAAAATGCTTTTTCTATGGAAACTAGGCCCTAACTATAACTATCTACTGGAAACCGCCAGTAGGCTATATTGAAAAAAATATAGGTTATTGTGACGTTATAGTTAGATTCAGACTTTACACACACAAAACTACACAAATTCAGCAGTTATAGTTATACTTATTGAAATACTATGGCCCTCATTACGACCCTAGCGGTTGGTGGAGAAGTGGCGGTTTTACCGCCAACAGGCTGGCGGTAAAAAATTTGGAATTATGACCATGGTGGTTACCGCCATAGTCATCCGCCACTTCTCCGGCCAGACCGTCAGGGCGGAGACGACCGCTGGGCTGGAGACTTGGGTCTCCAGCCTGGCGGCTGTCACAATACCGCGGGCGGTATCATGACCCGGCTCACCGCTATGGATTTCATGGGGTTGGGCACTGCCATGAAATCCATGGCGGTGAGCACCATCAGTGCCAGGGAACTGATAGGGGTCTCCCCCACCCCTACCCCGAGTCCTTCCCCGACACCCCCCACCCCACTGCCACCCCCCAGAGGTGGCAGGACCCCACTCCCCACCGCCCACCCCCAACATCACATTACTGATTCACACCCAACACGCACGCAGGCACCACCAACACACATACCCGCACACACACCAATAACAAACATGCCAACAGCCACACACACAGTCATACACACACACCCACGTTCAGACATACACGCACACATCCATACAGACATACATACAGACACACACACATTTCCAAACACACAACACCCCTGCATGCATACACGCACTCACACACCCCCTCTTCATACTCACACGCACACCCCCAAGCACACACACAACACCCCCCCACCCCCCTCCCCTAACGGACGATCAACTTACCTGGTCCGTTGATCCTCCGGGAGGGGACGGGATCCATGGGGGCTGCTCCGCCACCAGCACCCCGTCAACAGAAGACAGCCACGCCGTATCACAGAATGTGATTCGGTGGGCGGTGTTCTGTTGACGTGGCGGTGGAGGTGGAGCAACCTCCACTTCCCCGCCGACCGCCAGTATGGCTGCTGGCGGCTCTCCATCCAGAAAAGGACGGAGGGATGCCAGCAGTCATAATGCGCCGAGTGTAAAACCGCCTGCACTGGCGGTCTTCATCACTGCGGTCCCTCAGCGGTCTTGTAAAAAGACCGCCGAGGATGTAATGACCCCCTATAACTCTTGCCCTAAGGTAACTATAATTCGCGCCCCCTCCATGCACAATTTTCTCATCAATAATTTTATTGCAAATGTTGCAGTGATATTATCAATGATGTCACAGAAGATCTCATGACTGATGTAATCTGTGGGGTAATTAGCAATGCATGGCAATGGAATGATAGAGGTATTCTGACCCCTTATAACCTATTTAATCCTCCCCCCCTGCGCCCCAGGAACTGTGTCCTGATTCACAAAATGGTGGCCACAACTTTTCTCGCAGGTTGCTGCCACCCAATCAGCGATTCTGCCATGGTGGATCCACATTGGATCCACACCTCTAGATATTCATAAATCTTTTTTCTTTATTAACTCCAAAACTACTGAACAGATTTACACCACATTACAAAAAGAGATCTTTCTGGACCAAGATTTAGCTTTCTGTCAAAATTGGTGTAATTCCGTTTAGTGACTGTACTCGTGTATAAAATCCCAATGGGAAATTTTATGGGGAAAATGCGTTTTGGACCGCCAGTAAGTAATATCTATCTATCTATCTATCTATCTATCTATCTATCTATCTATCTATCTATCTATCTATCTATCTATCTATCTATCTATCTATCTATCTATTTCCTATATATATAGATAGATGTATAGATTTTTTTTTGTTGTATATATAAATATTGCCTACTGGCGGTCTCCAGTAGGTAGTTATAGTTAGGCCCATGTTTCCATAACAAAGCATGTTTTGACTTGCCTATATCTTCGACGTTGTTTGACGAATCGTCACAAACGTTTACGAAAAAAGTGTGCCGGTGATTCTTGTTGTGCATGGAAAGTTTTGGGGTGATCTGTCATGGGGGATGCTGAGAAAAAGGTGTGGGGGTAAAAAAAAAATGTGTTTCCCATTTGAACATGACTACAGCTCAAACCAATGGATGGAATTACACCAAATTTGGCAGAAATGTAGATTTTGTTCTGCAGATTGTGCTTTTTGTTATTTGGTGTAAATCCGATTAGTAGTTTTTGAGATGTTTTGGAAAAGAAATGAATATATCTAGGGCTGCGGTTCCTTCATTACATTTTTGCGATTATCGTGGTGAATTCGCGAATGCACGTGTCAAGTGCAGTTCTGTGATTGGCAGGCTGCAACTTGACCAGAAAGTTATGCCCACCATGCTAGGTAACGGGACATGGTCCCCGGGGCTAAAAATTCAAATCAAAAGTGCTATAAAGGGTCAGGGTAGAGGTACCCTGAACACATTGCTGGAATATGGGGGTCTTTGAGGGACCCCTGATGTGTACAGTATGTTTTTTTTTCCCACACTCGATATTCATAAATTCGCTGCAACCATTACGTGCCCTCCCCATTTAACATTGTGATGAATTCACGAAAATTTATGAAAAAATAGAAAGAAAATGCATTGACAGACTCATTCAGACACTAATTCATTCAATCATAGATACATAAGAGACTAATGCAATCTCTCACATCTGCACAATGCTGGGTTAGGTGATTATAGGGGATCGGCAACCCTTGCCTCACACATCTAAAGGCTGTGCGTGGGGCAGCATTGGGTGGATATAGGGGTTTGGCTACAGGGACTGTCTGCAGGCCAGGCCCTGCAGCCAGCTTCTGCGGTGCACTGCTGAATGCCATGCGCAACACAGGGTAGGGTGGGTATAGGGGCTTGACTGCAGTTCCTGTGGCAAAGCCCCACCGCGCAAGTACGCATGGGGTGGTGGTTGGACTTTTCATTAGGTTCTGAATTTACTTGCACAAAACCACAGCAATTCAGCAGTTATTGTTAGAGTTATTTCAAGTAACTACAACTCAGGTCCTAAGGTAACTATAACTGACACCCTCTCCATGCACTGCTATTTACCCCACATACTACAGCACTCAAGGCAACTTCTATAATATCATTAAAAATATAAATGAAACATTAGCATTCAAATTATTGAAGAAAAAACTGTGCATGATGGGGCTGTCCCCTTCCCTAGGCCGATTTTGGCCCCAGGGACCCCATCCAGGGGGGGCTAGCCTTGTCTCCTGGGTGTCCCTCAAGGCACCCATTATGCACTGGGACTGAGGGGGGAGCCTCAAGTCCTCTGCGGTCCCAGCCGGCCACTTGTCTCCTGCAGGAACCGGAATTGCTCTTGCACATAGTCACATACAGATTGTGCTCCAATAAATCAAAGATGCATTCACCTCCAAAAAGGATTTTACTGAGTAACCATACTTGCTTTGCCTTTGCCAAGCCCGGGAGTTAGGTTAATGTGTCCTTTCCAGAAGTGGAGCTTCAACTGGGGCACCTGCTATGTTTATATTTGTAAGGGTTTCCTGTTGAGGTTTAATTTCTGTGAAATCAGCATCATGGCCAGACCAGAAGCTCACCTGCTTGTTTATCCAGTAAAAGTCCACAGTTTCGCACAAAATGTCTAGCCAACCGAAGTACTTTCTATTGGTTGTTAGTACGGGCTACCTCGTTGGGTAAATGTATTCTGCACTACAGCTGCCTAATGGACCATGTGGAAATATCTCCAGCAATCTTGTGTGCGCTTAGCAATGCAATTTTTCCTCGTGTCTTTCTCCATAATTGTGTGATAACATGAATCCTCCTCTAGAGAGGCTGACAAGACTACAAAGACGTAAATCTCCACCAAACTAGGGTTCTTCCTCTTACCTATATAGCATAGGTATTTCTTTGTTTTGTGGGAATGTCCTCATATACCCCGGCATCAAGAAAATGCCACCAAAATTAATGGGAAATGCACTTGGGGGCTCTTTGATAGGCTGTTCATCATCCATGTCCAGGACAGATTCCCTATCTTGTTCTATTTCAGCCCCAGGGAGGGCTGGGTTGGGAGCTGTGTGAGCCCCACGCATTAATTGCATACTTAGCCCCAGGGAGATGACGGTCCCTGGAGCCTTCGGGGGAGGGCGTACAGTCTTCCCCCATGAAAAATAAATGTTTTGCTCTGGGAGGTTATGGTCTCCAGAGGGGCTTGCAGCCCCCCACATACTTATATTACAGTACCCTGAGTCTTTGAAAAGCCCTAGGAGGGGGACCCTGTGCACCCCCTCCTTTTTTCACACCCAATGCCCCTGGGACCTGGCCCACTCGGGGGCAAAAATAAAAGCAAGCGCAGGAGACCATGCTAGCTTTTTTTAAAAATCACGGTGAAATTTGTGGATCTGTGGCGATTTTTGTTGTGATTTTAAAAAAAAATTACTTTTAAGCGTGGGGAGCGAGGGGTCCCTGAAGGGAGGATCCTCTGCACCAAGACTAGAGGGGTAGGGTAAAAGTACCCTACCCCCTTTTCCTTTTTTGTTTTTTAGACTGCTGAAGCCGAGTTTAAAAATGGCTGCCAATACTTCATGGTTGAACTTTTGGCAGCCAATCAGATCTCTGCACGAGATCGGGAGTGTTTGCGAAGCCTTTGCACCTCCAAATATACACATTCACTTTTCTTTTAATATCTCAAAAAATACTGAACTAATTTACACCAAAAAGGCTTCTATCTGGACCAAAAGCTACCTTTCTGCCACATTTGGTGTCATTCTGTCCAGCAATTTGGGCTGTAGTCATTTTCAAAATCCCTATAGGAATTATAATGGGAAACACACTTTTTTTGACTCACCCTTTTTCTCGTCTCCCGCTTGAAGGATCACCCCAAAACTTTGCATGTACGACAAGATTCTCTGGAACACTTTAACACTTTTTGTGGAAAGTTTTGTTGAGATTTGTCAACCGGCACCCCGCCACAAATATAGGCAAGTCAAAAAATGCTTTTCCTATAGAAACATGGTACTAACTATTAATACCTAATGGCAATCGGCAGTACATTTTATCTATCTATCTATCTATCTATCTATCTATCTATCTATCTATCTATCTATCTATCTATCTATCTATCTATCTATCTATCTATACATATCATATTATGCCAACATCCACACAAGAACAATGTGTACTCCGGTTTGCAGTGATCCAGCGTGCTTTCTTGCGGCAAGCCACAAAACCACCTAATGCATTCCGACATGTACTCTTGTCTCGGTCACAGTTGAAGCGTTCCGTCACACAAATGTGCTAAACATTAAAATGACCACATTCAAAACATAGAGGAAGACAACAGAGATGTAGTGAACAACCCTTGAAAGGCAGCTGCCATATTTGAAAAGAGTCTTGGTCAATGTAAATACACTCAAAAATACTTTGCATTCCATACCCGGGCCTAATTAAATAACATAAATGGAAAATTAACATAATAATATTCATCACCTTATAATGTGGCCATAATAGTACGAAAAGCAAGTATGTAACATAGATGTCAGAACGTATTGAAGAGCAATATAGTCCCAGTGGACGCCTTTTTGGGTCAGCATGTTCATCCAGGCGAATGCAAAATGTAAAAGAGAGCAAGGCACACAAACAAGCAGTATTTATGAGTGCTCAAACAGTTTGAAACCCTGAAACTGGTCCTAGGATGCTTGAATCCTGTCCAGGGAGGACCTGGTTTGGCACTTCGGGCTGGATTGCTCCCATAGGGAGCAGGGCATAAGGCTGATTTGCATATAGCTGGGTCCGAACTGGGGTGATGTGGCAAGCAAAATAACAATGGATTAAACCCAGATCTATGACTGGGGGTGAGTGTTTGAAATGTTTCAACACTCTGTCCATTATTTTATTTTGTGATATTGGCTTGTGCGCCCTAAGTGGCTAGGGTATGCCCAAACATGGGTCCCTTATTTGCTGCGCCACTTGATTCAAGCTAGCCTGGCTGATGAAGGGTGATACCCTGAAACTGGTCCTAGGATGCTTGAATCTTGTCCAGGGAGGACCTGGCTTGGCATTTCGGGATGAACTGCTCCCACAGGTAGCAGGGTCAAGACAGATTTGCATATAGCTGGGTCCGAACTAGGGGGGCGTAGCAAGCAAAATAATGATGGATTAAACCCAGATCTGTGACTGTGGGTGAGTGTTTGAAATGTTTTAACACTCCGTCCATCATTTTAATTTGTGATATTGCCTCAAAGAGTTTCACCATCCTAGACCCCAGGAGAGAGCTTGCTAAGAGGGTTACTGGAAAATTTCACAAGGTTATGACAAATAATAACGAGTCCCAGAATAAATCACAGTGGAGTGTCTCTGCTCTGAAGGGCCTAGTAGAAGAACCATACAGGGAAATGCATTGGGTTCATAACCTGTGTGGATACATATCAACATCTCAAAAATGTGAACTGATAATCAAAGGCAAGGGTCCACCTCGAAACAACTTAATGATCATCAACTTATGGTAGGCTTTTAACTTGGTTATCCAGTGTGGGGGCTCGTTAAACTCCAATAACATTGCAACCCCTCCCCACTGTGTCACATTCATTATTGTCCCAATCATGTATTTATCATATGGACTTGTTCTGGATTCCTTCCATGTTTACCTAATAGTGCATATAGTACCAGGTGTGTTGTTCCCTTATTCAAAGTCACCCATGTATTCTTGACACCTATTAAGCAGTAGTAGGTCCCCCTCCTAGGTCTCCATCTTCCACCATGCCTTGGTGTGGCTCCATTAGACTTGAGATGGTAACCAATTATTCTATTGCTATATCTTGGAGGAGTTCTTGAAGAGCTGCACATCACACTATCTGGTGAGAGATTTTATGTATAGTGGAGGTTAGTTCAGACAGTTGGATTTGGCCTCTTAATTTCTGGTGTCTCTTAAAATGGCAGTTAATGGTCCATTTGATATTCTGACAGTAGATCCTTTTCCAATAAATCAGAAACAAAAAACACTAAAATATATGGCATACCTTATTACATTCATAACGCACTCATGCTCAGTAAAATTCTCAACACAAACAGCTCTAATCTACTATTTTTATCTATAATATAAATAATTTTTATCTTCAGAAGCATATCCAACAAGAGTACACAGACTTACTAAAATATCAATTAAAACTAATAATATGAGAATCCTGAGGAGTGTGGCTAAGCAAGATGGCCAAGTGGACGCACTTCTAGGAAACTCCCCACAGTCCCGGTCAGATCCTATAATATCCTGCCATGTTTGGTGATCCTGTGGACCCTGTGTGGCAGGGCTGGAGGATCTGACTCCGGCGGCACCCTAGCTTCCACGATCGGGGGCTGCGTGGAGCTGGCGGTGAGGGGAGCCTGGCCAGGACCGTGTGGCATTTGGCAGAGGCCCTGCCTGGAAGAGATCGAGGTGTGGCTTCTTCTGCCTGCCAAGCCCCTTGGAGGTGGCTGGAGGATTTGATTCCCCTCGTCCGGAGGGGGGTGCTGTTGTAACCTCGCTGGAGCGAGGTAGAACCTGGTCACCCCCCGCTTGGATGTGTGGGGGCACGCTGCAGTCTGGGCCTGACGGACGGACAGGCCCAAATGCGGGCCTTTGAGGACTCACGTGGGAGGAGCCTTTCTCACGCTCTCCTTCCCTGGTGGGCCCACATAGAGTGGAGGGGGGAGGCTCGGCCCTGGGTCCAGTGGCAGTGGTTGGTGCTGCAGCTCACTGAGGAATACAGGTAGTGGGTGGAGGAGGCACCTGACACAGCAGATGGGCCCCTTGGGGGCCCGTGGACCTAGGCCTTGCAGCATTGAAGTTAAGTGAGGCAGACTGCGGCCACATAGGATGGAGGAGTGAGTGCTGGGGCCTGCCGTGAATGGCTAGTCTTGCTGGCCCTTGAAACGCACTATGTGGGAGGCTGTTGAGTGGCAAACTGGAGGGGGTGAGCATTTTTACAGATTTTAGGCGACATTTGTTGCCACTAAATGAATGGATCCTGTTGCTAAAGGGTGCAGTGGTTCTGGTAATGTCCAGTTGGCATTTTATGACTGTGAGGTGTTAACTCCTGGTGAGCAGGGAGACAGATGGATGGCTTGGCCAGCTGGACATGATATTGCAACAGACACCCATTGTATCCTAGGAGGTGAGGGGCACATTGTGGCGTCCTGGCTATTTGGCGCTTTCGTTGGAATTGGCTATGGGTGCTGCCCTCCCTGTGCACTGTTGACAACTATATGATGCACTGACCCTGGATCTGCCTCGACTGTGAGGTGGAGTGCAGTGAGGTGCCTTTGAGCTCTGTGTGGTGCGCCTGGCTCTGTGGGGGTGAGTGACCCTCTACTCTCCCTTCTTCTCTTGGTGCGTGCGGAGATGGTGCGACACAGGCCGGTGGCTCCCTCACAGGGGAACTTTATGGAGCAATACGCCATTTCCACTCCTCTGCCACAGCATCAGACAGGATGGGGGGTCGAGAGATGATCAGATCATACTTGTGTCCGTGCAGGAGCCATCCCATGCTGAACTTCTTGCAGCGATTTAGGGCTCCCTTGAAGGGAAAATAGAGACTAGGCCATGGAGGGAAATCTACTTCGGACGGACCTCAGGAAGGTAGTGGAGGGCTCCTTTGTGCAGATGCAGATGGAGGTTACCACTCTGCAGAAACAATTGGCACAGGTTACCTCTAAATTGGGAGCCCTGGAGGCAAGGCTGGAGGATGCGGAGGGGAGATCGCAACGTAACAATGTCTGCCTCCTTGGGTTCCCAGAGCGTGTGCAGGGGTCTGCCGTGGAAGTCTTCCAGGAATGCTGGATCAGAGATGTGCTGCAACCTGTGGGGTTATCCACCATGTTCGTAATTGAGTGTGCACATAGGGCGCTGGTAGCTCCTCCTCAGCCTGGGGCTCCTCTGCGGACTATTATTGTTCACATTCTGAACTACAGGGATCAAGACTGTGTCCTGCAGGCTGCCTGGGAAACAGACAATGCTGTCTTTGAAAACCATAAAATCGCCATTTATCCGGACTGCACAAACAAGACGAAGGCATCAATGAAAGGTTTTATAGAGCTGAAGGCTAAACTTTGTGCTATGAAGGCACGTTATATGCTATTATATCCAGCGAGCTTGAAGGTCATCTCTGGGGGCAGATCCCACTTCTTCGATCGACCGGAAGAGGTCTGGAGATGGCTGGAAATGTGGGACAAAGCTTTCTCGCATTGGTCGAGTCGGGCCCACTCTGCTGCTGAACACATGGGTGGTTCCGGTAGCTCCAACTGGAGGAAAAATAATGATGACTAGATAGACACTTCTCCGAGTCATGAGGGGGAAGATCATGCCAGAATTGAAATACAACAGGACAACACAATGGTTGTGATCTCCCTCAGCATGTCACCTGTACCCGAAGGTCTTACCCAGATGACTGACCCAGGTGTGGGAGCGGTGTCTGATGCCAGCTAACTTTATCCTTTAAGAGATCTTTATTCTAACTTTCTACCCTATGAAACACATTGTTATGGTTAATGCCTTTTGCCAATATGGTATGCAGTGGAGGGCTTGTGAGTGATCTGGTCAAGCTGTGACAGATATTAGTGATTTAGGCTGGGCATTGCACTTGTGCTCTTAAGGTGTCATACTGTGGAAGGAGGTGCTGCCCTTTTCTTTTTTGGAGTATGACATAGTAGTGATACAAGGACAGTACACTTCGATTGCGGGGTGGGGGGGTTGCCTCCACTGTTGTGGTAGGTTTCAGTCACAGCGATGTTTGGAACTTAGGCTGTTTGTCCTGGCAGGACATATACGTATGGATTTACAGTATGCATTGATTTAGTTGTTCTACTGTTTATCCGAGGTGGCAAGGGGGATTGGGATTTATTCATTATGTGCTTGCTTTTGTATGTTTGATGTTTATATTTACAGTGAAAACTATGTGAGAGATGGGAGACGTAGTCAGACCGCTTCTCTCACTTATGGGGGGGAGGAGGGTGGTTGGTAGCAGGGGGAGAATACAGTGTCATTATGGCTCACTGGGTAAACATACTAACTTGGAACATCAGGGGTCAGAATGATTACACTACACGATACAGGGTACATTCCTTCCTATGGCGACATAGGATCCAAATAGCCTGTTTAAAGGAAACACATATGATGGAAGAGGACTCTCAGAAGCTTGCTAAGAAGTGGAGTGGTCAGTTGTTTTCCATGTCATTTTCCTCTTATGCAAGGGGAGTGGCGATATGGGTGGCCCCAGATGCTTCCTTCAAGCATACCTATAGCGAGGCTGATGTTGAAGGGTGATATATACTCCTGCAGGATACATTGGTTGGTGCACCCCTTACAATACTTAATACTTATGCGCCTAATACTGATGATCATTCCTTTTATGATAGTGTATCTGGGGTACTGGAGGCCGGAGTGGGTTCCCCCATTGTATGGGCAGGAGACTACAATTGTATGTTCGATGGAGAGAAGGATCGTTATCCCTCAAAACCCGGGACCAAGCCTTTGATGACGAGATCCCTTAATTTGGTCATGCATAATCTAGGGTTATGGGATGGATGGAGGGGTTGCACCTGGAGAGCAGGGAATATACTTGTTACTCAAAGACACACAGTACGTATAGCCACTTAGACCGAATGTTGCTGGGTGGCTTTATTGCGCGCAAGTATAGACTTGGGGAGGTTTTTATCTGATCATACCCCGGTATTGCTGCAGCTGGAATGGGGATCAGTTGGCAGAGGAACATGTAGCTGGTGCATACCTCCTGACTTCCTAACAAATACTGCGTGTCGTGAGACGCTGGCAGCCACAATAACAAACTATATGGATATAAATTGGGGTACCACGGCAACTAGGGGCAATGAGTGGGAGGCAATGAAAGCTGTTGTAAGGGGGGAGTGTATAGGCACCATTTGCAGTGTTCGTAGTCAATTGGACCATTATCTCAAAAAGTGGGAGGGGCAACTAGCAGACGTACAGTGTCCAGAACACCTTACAAGGGAAGCACAAAAAGAGCAACTTCGCTTTTGCAAAGAAGTAAGTAGGAGTTGGGAGGCACTGGATAAGCTAACACCTAGATCGTATCGACAGTGGCTACACAGGGAGGGGGATAAATCCGGCAGGTTGCTGGCATGGATTCTGAAAAATGAGGTGGAATTGCCCCCTGTCTTGCATACCAGAAAAACTGCGGGCATACTGGTCACCAACCATAGGTACATTTTAAGTGTGCTGGCGGAGCATTTACAAACGGTGTCACAGGCTGGCCCCTTGCTGTCAGATAAGTTTATACAGCATTTTTGCAGCGACTGTAGCTGCCACAATTGGACCTTGAGAGCAGGAGAGAATTGGATAGTGAGATTACTATGGAGGAGGTAGTTGCAAAAGATGCAGCATTGCCTAAGTCCAAGACCCCTGTGGGGGACAAGTTCCCCGTTCAGCTCTATCAGACATACTTCCCCCTTCTGCAAGAAAAATTATTGGCAGTGTTTGATAAGCATGTGTGTGGGTATTTTAATGGAGTCGATGCAGCAAGGTATTATTTGTCTCATGCTCAAGCCTGGGGGTGATTCGAGCAACCCCTCTTCTTATCGGCCACTCATGATGCTGAATGGTGATGTCAAAATCCTCTGTAAGATATTAGCTACGAGGCTCTGAGGAGATGTTCGTGGGTTGATTCATGAGGATCAATGCAGATTTATATCTGCTCGAAGCTCGGCCTTTAATTTGTTGCATTTGGCACATGTTCTGCATGAAACCATGGTGGTGAATTGGCATTGGTATCGTTGGACCTAGAAAAGGGTTTTTGATATTGTGGAATGGAGATACCTTATGGCTGTACTGCAGAGAATGGGGTTTGCCCCAAATTTTGTGCTTAGGTCTGCCTACTTTATACTGAGCCGATAGTATGAGTATGAGTGGGGGGAGCTCTCAGACTCTTGGGAGGATGGAGGGGAACCAGACAAGGGTGTCCCCTTTTGCTGCTCCTCTTTGCACTAGTGGTGGAACCTTTGGCAGTGTTATTACGTGGGGAGCTGGCTCCTTGCAGAATACAATTGGGACTTGCCAACCACATTATCTCTTTATACGCGGATGATGCACTTGCATACCTTCGATCTCCAGGCGACTCGGTTCTTCTGGCCAATTTCTGCAATATGCTAAGGTGGAAAGTGTTGCACAGGATATCTGGCAAGATTTTCCGGTTGCCTCATCATTCTCTAGGGTGTTGAATGGGCTGATAAATTGGGGGGATGGGAGGCACTTAATCACCCGATTTTATAAGGTCCCCTGCGAAGACACATCTGGTACAACCTATATGGTGTGTAGGGCATGGGAGCAGGAGTTGGGGGAAACAGTAGAGGTGCCGACTGGTCCAGAGCCTTGTCGCTGCTACACACTGTTTCATGCAATAAAAGATTTAGGCTCATACACTTTAATTTTGTACACCATACCTATGTCACACCTTCTCATCTTAAAAAGATTGATCCCATTAAGGGTGCTGGGTGTCCTCGATGTGGTGAGGAAAACGCCTCCTTTCCACACCTAGCATGGTCCTGTGTGGGGGGGGGGTACAGTGTTTTTGGTGGGAGGTGGTTGCAAAGGTTGAGGAGGTTAAGGGCCTTGGTCTAGCGGTGATGCCATTGACGTGCCTACTGGGGGTGGTGGCAGAGCCCAGGGGGCAGAAAATTCCATATAAATTGGAACAACAGGCTTTAGTGTTGGCTAAAAGTAGGATGGCGACAGGCTGGATGAGTTCTAGGAGCCCATCGGTGGAATATTGGATACAAGACATCTTGGAGTGGGGAGTGGCAGAAAAACACCACATGTGGTTAGCGCGTAGGGATGAGGGGGCACCTACAGATCTGATGGCATGGGGACACTTACTGGAGTGGTTCACTGATGCTGATGAGTGAAGCTCTGGGATGAGTACAGACACTGAAGATTAATAAACGGGGTCCAGTTATGAATACAATGATGATGGCAACCAAGTATGGTTATATTGAAAATCTAGTATGCATAGCTTGTTTATTAATTGGTTGCATTATGGTACTACTGTGTGTCGAGGACCACTGTGATGCTTTGCTGGATCAGCTAATGTAGATAAATATATTTTCAACTGTGTAAGTAATACTCCTGAGAGATGGATATCTGAGAGGTCTCATATGCTTTGCACAGTATTGTATTTATTTACTTCTGAATGTATAAACTGAATAAAAAGAGTTTAAAAAAAAGAAATAATTTAAGAATCATAAACGTAATTTAGAGCCAAGCACAATTTGTTGCAAGTAGCCATTTTCTGTCTATAAAAACTTTCAAAAGCAAAAATTAAACCTCTAAAAAAGGTGAAAACATATCAAATGCAATTTTTTCAAAGGAATAATATAAACTCTTTCAGTAGTCATTATATGGATAGAAAAGCTACAATAGGCACAAGGAAAACACAAGTTCAGTCTAAATATTCACAGGTGTATTTAGACTGATTATTATAGTTGGATACCTGAGGTACAAAATGAATCTTCTTAAAAATTGGCATTTACTATTAAAAATGTAGGGATAAACAAAGAAAAACTCTAACTCTAGTTTCTGATCTAAGAGAATAATGCAGACACACTATGAAAAACCAAAAATAAAATGAAAAATGCTACTTCTCAAATTCAACAATGTAGTTCCTTGACTTCATCAGGAAGATTTTTCAGATTTGATCATCATTATTTATAGTTCATATCTATTTATGAAAGTTCCTACGAAAAGAAATTGATAGTTTCTCAGATTAATGTCACTTTCTTCTGGTTCAATCTTTGCCAAGTATGTCCATTCAGGTGCTGCCTATGTCTTGTTTGGCAATTTTACTCTTGCTGATCTCCTGACCTCAGGCCTTTCAGAACCTTCATCATTCAGCTCTGCTACTGTCTGTCTCCATTTCTCTTCAAACTATCAACTACTTAAACTCTCTTGTTCCTTCTTTCACATCTTCAGACCAAATCAGCTAGTTTCAATCTTCCATCTTCAGTTAGATTTGTCCACCTGCCTCATTTTCATTTGTTTCATGATTTTCACAACATGGCATTGGAAGTCCTTGATTTGTTATTGGGGTTTTCAGAGTTCGATTTTTTTAAGTTAGATTTCTTGAATTTGATTTTCTTGTTGTACATTTTGCTGTTGTTTTTATTCTTCTAATACTTGAACTATTTGTGTTTCTCTCCTCAATGGCTCCCTGTAGCAAACTACAGCTTGACTTTTTGAATAAGAGGTTTATGTCACCATTTCTTCATCTGTAATTTTCACTCTCTTTGTGTGAGATGCATGCATCAAATGTGGCAAAGCTCCACACTTCACAGCAGTATTCACCAAGATCACTTGATAGGGGCCTTTCCAACAAGGTTCCAAACAAAGTTTCCTCACCGCTGCCCAGCCACTAGGTAGTAGGCCATAGCAGGGTTCTTCACTTGTGGAAGGTGTGGCAAGATTAATCTGGTAAAAAATAGACTGAACCAGATGAGCCAAACTCTTACAATAATACAGAAGCAAATCAGCAGTAACATTCACAAGTGCAGCTGAAGGAATACCAGGAATTCTCCTAGCTCGAACCATTAAGATTTCATGAGGAGACAATCCTCTAGTCTTGTTGGCTGTACTCCTCATACATAAACTAAGGTAAAGGGTGGCTGGCCGTTTAACGCTTGTCGATGTGCACACTTTATCTAGTTTTGCTTTTAGGATACCATTTGCCCCTCCAAAATTCCTGTGCTTCCAAATGATGTACGCATTACATTTCTGCTCCTCCTTTTGTTTTTCTCCATTATTCTTCAAATGATCACCTCCTTGAAGCTCTCTTTTTCCCTTTTCACACCTTCAGACCAATCAGCTTGTCACAAGCTTCCATTTTCAGTCAGATTTGTTCCACTTGCCTCATTTTCATTTGTTTCATTATTTGCACAACTTAGCATTGGAAGACCTTGATTTGCTCTTGGGGTTTCAGAGTCTGAGTTTTTGAAGTTTGATTTCTTGACATTTGACTTTTTTGTTGTACTTCTTCTTTTTGTTCTTATTCTTCTAGTATTTGAACTCTTAGTTCTTCTGTCCCCTTTGGACCCACATAGCAAAATGGAGCTTGACTTTTTGAAAAAGAGGTTTGGGTCACCATTTCTTCATCAACAATCTTCACTCTCTTCTTGTGAGATGTATGCATTGAATGTGGCAAAGTTCCATACTTCACAACAATATTCATCAACAAGATCACTTGATAGGGGCCTTTCCAACAGGGTTCCAAACAATATTTCCTCACATGTTTCATCGCCATTACCCAGTCACCAGGTTGTAGGTCATGGCAGGGTTCTTCACCTTCTGAAGGTGTGGCAAGATTTATCTTGTGAGAAATAGAGCATACCAGATGAGCCAAACTCTTACAGTAATACAGAAGCAAATCAGCAGTAATATTTACAAGTGCAGCTGAAGGCATACCAGGAATTCTTATAGCTTGGCCCATGAAGATTTCATGAGGAGATAATCCTATAGTCTTGTTGGTTGGACATTTCACCATCATTGATGTGCACACTTTAGCTAGCTATTCTTTCAGGGTACCATTGGCCCCCTCAAAGATTCCTGATGATCTCCAATGATGTACACAATTACATTTCAGCTCTACCTTCAGGACCATGCACAGGACTCTAAGGACCCCCTTCTTAAAATGAGTTTATCTAGTTCTAAGAAAGTTAGCAAAGAAAATCCTAGGATTAACTTCCTTTATGAAAGCTTGGCTACAATGAGAGCATCACAACTCCTGGTTAAGTCAGCCTCGACCCACCTCCTGAACAATCAAAAAACCACCAATATATACCCCAAGCCATTGCATGGGGCATTGCAACAAAATCTACTTGTAATCTCATGACGGGATCTTCTAATTTTCCTTTGTGACTCATGGTCACACTAGTTCTTTCATTGACATTTAACTACTGGCAGGGTATGCATCTTCAGTGCAAAACTTCTGAATTAGCTGTAAAATGGGAGTTGTACTAAAATCATTTAAATGCCCCGATCCTGGCATCACATCCAACATGTATAGGTCCACATAAGTATCTCATGATTTGTAATAACATGCTACCGGATAATACCATGCTCCCATTACTCGACAGAAAGGCTTATTTTTTGTCTTTTGAACATTCTGCTATTTCCTATCTTTTCTTTTCATCCACTGCCACTTCATTCTGGAATTCCCTCGCTGCCTCGAGTGATTGAGCTGATATCAAGAAGAAACTATAGACATTTTCCATCTCACATTCTGATGCTTATTTAGTTCCCAATGTACCAGATGCAAGAGCACAATACTTTGCAAATGTGCCTGTCCGTTTCCCACTGAAACAATTTCAACTCCACTCTTATGTGTGACACATCTCACAACAGCAATTTTCTTTAGGAACTGCATTGCTTCTTATAATCCAGAATTTGTGGCCCATTTTTATGGGGGTACCAGAAGATGTTAAGAAACCTCTTTGTGACCAAAATCATGGACCACTTCAAAACTATATTGGATATCCATTTAAATTGTAACACTTCGTCCATTGGCTACACATCATGCCCTTGGAATTGCGATCAATTCTGTCACTTGCACTGACGTTACATTACACAAGTATGATGTTTCCACAGTATAAGTTGTTGTGCAGACTGCATATGCTGCTTGAATAGTTCCATAATGGTCTCTAAGACAAGAACCATCCACAAGTAAAATCAAATCAGCCAATTTGAGTGGTACATGTTGAATATCTGGTCTTGTTTGGTATATAATTCTGTCATTAGTACAGTTGTGGTCACTCACATCTATTTCGCCATCAGCCTCCTCCCTTGGCAGTGGCAAAAGCATTGCAAGATTTGGTTTACTGGTGCGTTTAATTAAAATATTCTCTGTTGCCAGAACAATCTATTCATACTTAGTCAGGAAATTGGTTGTAAGGTTCTGAGTACATGTATAAGTCTGTAATGTTTCAACTGAATGTGAAACTGCGGATTCTGAAAAATATTACTGGAGCAATACTATATCATTATTTATCCGCAGACCCTGTACTACCCTACATTTTCTACTAGGTTTCTTTGTCCCATGATCAAAGAGTTACACTGGCTCCCTAGAACTTCTTTTAGAATGCCCTGTTGAATCATTTTATCAAGTACAGGTGAAAAACCCTTCTCTGTTTCACAAGTAAGCCTGTAGTGCATTCGGTTTCACAGTGATCGGCACCGGTTTTGCACGTTTGATCAATCCAATTTCTTTTCCTAAAAAATCCCAAACATCCTCACAGTGGCCCTCATTACAACCCTGGTGATCAAAGACTGCCAAGGCTGGCGGTGCAAACTCGCATATTACGACCACGGCGGAAGCGCCACGGTCACACCGCCGGGACCGGAGGTTTACCGCCACGTTGGTCCCGGCGGATTTAATCCTCCAGGGATTATGAGCCCCCCACCCACCAGCCTTTTCATGGCGGTAGGAACCATGAAAAGGCTGGCGGAAAGGGGAGTCGCGGGCCCCCCTGCCACAGCCCCATGGAGCTTTTCACTGTCTGCATTGCAGACAGTGAATAGCGCGATGGGTTCAACTGCACCCTTCGCACAGCCGCAACACCGCCGGCTCCATTTGGAGCTGGCTCCCGTGTTGCGGCCGACATCCCTGCTGGGCTGGCGGGCGGAAACTCAGTTTCTGCCCGCCGGCCCAGCGGGGATGTTGTGATGGCCACCACTGAAGTGCGCTGCATTGGCGGCCGCGCAGCCGTTACAACTTGGCGGGTGGCGGTTGCCGCCCGCCAAAGTTGTAATGAGGGCCAGTATGTCTTAAATTAGAAAGCAAGTCTACCTCAGTGAAAACTGCAAACATTTTAACTCTTGATTGTTGCAATTTTATTTTGAATTCAAAGTTTTCACCCTCTGTCTGAATACAGAAGCAATCCAGTGTACAGCAAATTATTCAACTGAGTTTGCAGAGGAGGTCTTGCTTTAACATATTAACTGGATTTGTCTCACTTGTTAGAAATGGGGTTTCTAGTTGGCAGTGGTTTGCACCCTGTTCAAGTAGGGACCCTCACTCTAGTCAGGGTAAGGGAGTCACACAGTTAAGATATCCCCTGCTCACTCCCTTGGTAGATTGGCTCAAGCAGTTAGGCTTATCGCAAAGGCAATGTGTAAAGTATTTGTACACACAGAGTAACACAGTGAAAATGCCACAAAAGAACTCCAAACCAGTTTAGCAAAATAGCCAATATTTATCTAAGTAAAACAAGTTCACAACAAAAAAGAATCAACATACACAAGTCAAAATATCTCTTTTTAAAAGTTTAAGCAAGTCTTGATCCATAGGAATCAATGGATGTATCTCTTTAACACAACGTAACTGGGATGGGTCAAAAACAAAGACAATGTAGGCCCCAGGGGAGCTGAGGCCCTGGAAAAACAAAGCATGGGAGGTGATGCGTCGATTCTTTCCTCACAGGTGAGATGATGCACAGGTTCCTTATTTGCAGGGCATGTGATGCGTTGATTCTTTCCTCACAGGAAAGGCGATGCATCGATTTCCAGGCATGCAGTTCCTTACTGCGATGCCGGGTTGATGATAAATTGGCGCCCAGGGACGATGCATGGAAAATCCAGATGCACTGTGTTGATGAGACTGCAGTGAAAAAAGGCGCTGCCTCGGTTTTGGAGCCGCAAGACAGGCGCTCCATTGATTCTCCAGTCCCGGGGCAGGTGCTGCTTCAATTCTTGAGCTGCAAGACAGGCGGGTGTCAATTCTTATGACACAATGGTGCATGGATTTTCTCCTTCAGATCACCAGCTTGCACTTCCAAGGCCCAGGGACTGGAGTTGGCACCATTCAGCTAGTTAGGACTCTCAGCAGAAGAGGCCAGGCACTGGCAAATGAAGTCTTTGTTGTCCTTGAGACTTAACAGGAGGCAAGCTCAGTCCAAGCCCTTGGAGAACTTTTGGAAGCAGGATGTAGAAAGTCAGATCCAGTCCTTTCACTCCCAGGACAGAAGCAGCATGCAGCAGGCCAGCACAACAAAGCAACAGGCAGAGTGGCATTCCCTCCTACAGCATCCAGCTCTTCATCATGGCAGAATTCCCTCAGCCTGGAAAGATTCTAACTGGTGTGGTGTTAGAGGTCCAGTACTTATACCCATTTCTGTCTTTAAAGAAGAGAAACTTCAAAGAGAAGACTTTGTGGTGCACTAGACCCTGCTTTCCTCTTCCCTGGCCCCAGACACACTCCAGGGGGTTGGAGACTGCTTTGCGTGAGGACAGGCACAGCCCTATTTAGGTACAAGTGTCAGCTTCCCTCACCGCTCAAAAAGACCAATCAGCCTGGTGATGGCCCATCAGGATGTGCAGGGCACACCTCAGTGCTCTCTGTGTGACTGTCTAGAGTGAATGCACAAAAAGCCCAACTGTCATCCTGACCCAGACGTGTATTCACTAGACAGGCAGACACATAAAATGGTTGAGCAAAAAAACACTTACTTTCTAAAAGTGGCATTTTCAAACTTACAATTCAAAAACCAACTTCACCAAAAGATGTATTTTTAAACTGTGAGGTCAGAGACCCCAAAAATCCATATCTCTATCTGCTCAAAATGGGAAACTACACTTAATAGATATTTCAAGGTAATTACCATGCTGCCCTATGGGAGAGATAGTTCTTGCAATAGTGAAAAATTAATTTAGCAGTATTTCACAATAAGGACATGTAAAACACACTGGTGCATGTCATACCTTTTAAAAACACTGCACTATTGTCCATGAGGCTGCCTTAGGCCTACGTTAGGGGTGACTTACACATAGTAAAAGGGAAGGTTTGGGCCTGGCAAGTGAGTGTACTTGCCAGGTTGAAATGGCAATTTAAAACTGCACACACAGAAACTGCAATTGCAGGCCTGAGAAATGTTTGCAGAGCTCCTCATATGGGTGGCATACTCAGTGCTGCAGGCCCACTAGCAGCATTTGATTTGCAGGCCCTGTGCCCACCTGGGCACTATACTAGGAACTTGGTAGTAAATCAGATATGGCAACCATGGATAAACCAGTCATCAATATAATTTAGACAGGGAGCACTTGCACTTTAGCACTGGTAAGCAGTGGTAAAGTGCCCAGAGTCCTAAAGTCAACTAAATAGATCTAAAAAACAATAGGAGGAAGAAGGCAAATGTTTTGGGGATAACCCTGCAAAAAGGGACAGGTCCAACATCACTGATTATAAATTCATTTTTACTGGGACATTAGCTGACAGTGTATTAGTCACTTGTTTATTTGAAATGCCTATAACTTGGGCTTTTTTGTTGAGATGGGTCTTTTTGAAGGTAGGTTTTTGCTGAAATCTAAAACTCTGTTGAAAATCCTGCATATTATTCTTTATAGATGTGTATCTCTGGAGCTAAAGGTGTGTTCCCATTGAACTGCCCTGGATTCTGCATGTTCTGCTCACAACCCTGTAGGTCTGTGGCAGTTGACAGTACCATCCCATTCTGTGACATCTGATTCATATTCTACTGCATTTGGGAAACCATTTGTGACTCATTTTAAAATCTATTTGGGTTAAACCTACAATCTTGTTTCTACTGACCATTTTTCCGCACAGATTCCTTGTCTCTGCATTATGATTATTTGTTTAGGCACTTTGTTATTAAATCATCTTCCTCTGTCATGAGGACCACTTTTTCACTTTGCATAAATTACCACCATTGCCTTGCGCATCAACACCAGCATCAGCACCAAAACAAAAAACAGGTGCAGACACCTTTTGGAAAAACTTTGTTTGAGCCACCATCAATTTCCCCTTCATTGTTTCCTTCTTAGAAAAGCAACAATGACTAAAATAATTTGCATAGGCTAAAATCTTTTCTCAAGATTTGGCATGCTAACACATCCCACTTTGCTGAATATGTGAACTAATCCCAAGATTCAATCCCAATAGAAATGGCAAGATTAACTCAGAAATGTATTCTTTCGTTAGGTCTCCAGCTCCACTATAGTGTCTGAAAATCTGCGATACTTTCTTAAAATGCATACACTGATTCACCTGAATCTGGCATCGTTCTCATAATCCTTGACCAAGTTACTTGTTTTTGGGAAACCTTTGACTTCTAATGCTTGATAGCTGGCTTATACTTCTCCATAGCAAATGGAGGAGGCTTATTTTGAGGGAACTTCTCTCTGTGGTTCTTCTGTGGGCCACTGTACCATGGCCTTGCAGTTAGTCCACAAATCTCAAGATACAACAATTGAAAAAAAAATCTAAATCTTTCCAGAGACCTTTTGGAATAGTCATACCCCTTTCCACCTCTGTGTACCATTTCTGAGCTTAGGAAAATTATTTATAAATGTACGGAGATCACTTCTTGGCCAGTGTATATGCTCATACACTCCTCCCTGCACTTCTCTCAATAGAAATTCTCTTTACCCAATGCTTTACACTTTGAATCACTCAAACAACATTGCTCTTCTTTTTATTCTTTTCCAGCATCTCAGGCTTATCCAATGGGTCCATCCATTCTTCTTGAAACTTTGTCAAGTCTCCTCATTTGTTAATTGTCTCTAATACATCGCAACATATAATATTGCTTCTGGTATATCACAACATTTTGGAATTCTGATTAAGTAATTCATTTAAAACATCCCTATCTTATATGACTCACAGATGTTGTTTTCTTCTAAATCCTCTTTTGATTCTCTAGCCAATTCCTGTTGTTTCCGAAAGGCTTGGTGAACGTTTTCCTGCTTTGCAGCCAAATATGGCATTTTGTTTTTATTATACTTTGAACTTTTGTCTTTAACAATTGTAGCCCTGCCATTAATTCTAAATCTCTACTGAATTTGAAAGTATGAACTACTAATGCTTTTTTCCCACTAAATGAACACAACATAGACCCTGCCTCATCTCTCTACACACTCGTCTGTCCTGCTTCTGTCTCTTGCACTGTGCTTGTACATGAACCTCATTATACTGTCATGGTCTTGCTTCAGCCATTAATCTGTCCATAAACTCATCCTCTCCCTCAGAAAAACTTTAATTATCTTTTGGGGGGTTTTTGTCACATTTTTTGTATTCTTTTTGTCTGTTTTATGTAATCATAGGGACAGCACCTATAGTTTTTACTACTTTCTGCCTCCTTCCATAAATGCGTTCTTACATTAATCCATTGGTTAACAGCTGTACCAATTTACCTTTTCTTATGTGCTCTCTGTTACAAATGGGGTCTTTGGTTGGCAGTCAGGTTACCACCTGTCCAAGCAAGGACCCTCACTCTAGTCAGGGTAAGTCACACACAATCCAAAATATCCTGTGTCCACCATCTGGTAGCTTGGTACTGAGCAGTCAGGCTTAACTTAGAAGGCAATGTGTAAAGTATTTGTGCAATAAATCATACAATACCACAATATAAAACTATAAAAATACACTGCACAGTGTTTAGAAAAATATATAATATTTATCTGGATAAATGCAGGTCAAAATGATTAAAGCTGAAATAAGCAGATGTAGGGATATCACTGAAAGTGATATCAAGTGTCTTAGAGTTGAAATATTACTGTAAAAGCAATAAAAAGTGTCTTAAGTTCTCCTAGAAACAACAAGTGGCTCTTCAAGGGTAAAGTACCCGGTTTGCGTTGAAAAATCCTCGCAAGGGACCGCAGAGGAGGAGATGCCTGGAAAACGGTGACTGTGTGTCGGTTCGAAGCGCTGTTGTTTTCTACGAGGGAAAGACGTTGCGTCTATTTCCGGTGCGCGGACTAGGATCCTCTGCGGGTTGCGGGGTTTTCAGACTCCCCGGGGATGATGCATGGAATCCTGGGCTTGCGGAGCGAAGTCAAAGGGGCTGCGTTGATTCCGGTAGGCAATGTGTGGAATTTTCTTCCACACAGCAGGCGCTGTGTCGATTCCTCTCAGGAAGTCGGGAGAAGTCATTCTGAGTCGGCTTGCGTCGAAGATCCGGTCGCGTCGCTGGCGTTGCATCGATCTTCTGTCGCGAAGTCTGAGCTGTGTTGTTCTGGTCTCGGCGTGCAGTGAATTTCTCACCGTGAGCAAGCTTTCTGGGCAGGCGGTGCGTAGAATTTTCGCCGCATGGGGATTTCAGCTGCAGGAGAGAAGTCTTTTTGGTCCTGAGACTTCAGGGAACAGGAGGCAAGCTCTATCCAAGACCTTGGAGAGCACCTCTGCAGCAAGGCAAGAGAGCAGCAAGACAGAAGGGCAACAGCAAGGCAGCAGTCCTCTTCAGAAAGCAGTCAGATGAGTCCTTTAGGCAGCCAGGCAGTTCTTGTCAGGGTGCTGATAGAAAAAGGGGAGTTTTAGGCTTGGCAAGTACTTTTAAATGCCAAGTCGAATTGGCAGTGAAACTGCACACACAGGCCTTGCAATGGCAGGCCTGAGACAAGGTAAAGGGGCTATTTAAGTGGGTGGCACAATCAGTGCTGCAGGCCCCCCAGTAGCTTTCAATCTACAGGCCCTGGGCACATATAGTGCACTCTACTAGGGACTTATAAGTAAATTAAATAGCTCAATTGGGTGTGATCCAATGTTACCATGTTTAAAAGGAGAGAGCATATGCACTTTAGCACTGGTTAGCAGTGGTAAAGTGTGCAGATTCTAAAAACCAGCAAAAACAGTATCTCAAAAGTGGAGGGAGGCAGGCAAAAAGTTAGGGGTGACCACCCTAAGGCTGTCAGGTCTGACACTCTCTCATTTACCATGCAGTCCTATTCATTCAAGGCATTGAATTGCAGGTATTTTCTGTGGCTTCATCTCAAACATGGCACGTTTCAAATTCTCAATCTTCTCAATATTCAAATGTAGCTTTTTACTATCAGCAGTAGTTATATTCCATTCTTTAAGCCATAAACATGTATGTAACACATTGTCCAAAAGCATTTCGTGGGTGGGGTCCTAATCAGAGGATAAAGAATTGCCGCCATATGAAGGAATGGCTTGCATATTCAAACTTGCACCCTTAATGTCTCAACCTACCACACAAACACAATACGGAAACAACCACAGACTATACAATTTCAAAAAGAGATTTGAAATGCAAAACAAATACCTTGTAGGTCTACTAGGAAGCAGGACAGAAATCAAACTCACCACAGAATAGGGAGAACGCTTAGCATTTAAGCTGCTTTTAATCACACTACGTAAGGCTCTCCACCAGCAGTAACCCACTTTCAAAGTCAGTGTCTCTATTAACATCCACAAAGAAATATATAACACTACCCAGGTTAGGTCATACACAGCTTGTCATTTAAGGGCTTCATAGGACTATAACCTATAGGACTATAACCTATAATCTGACATAATGCAACAACCTTAATATTTTAACTTGATTTCTTGCATTTGCACAAATCCATAAACTTTGTATATGAATCCAAGAACCCTTGCAGATAAATCACATAAAATTACAACATTTTTTCATCAAGAGCACAACTTTAACGGCTTCAACAATCCAAGCAAAACAGTACATGCAATGCAGTTTTCGAAGCATGTTCAGCACATAATACAAAGCACCATTGTCATAAGCCCTTTGCACTTTGCACATGCACAAAACAATTAACCCACTTCACATCACACGTTGCAAGACAAAATGAGTATGCTTTTATTTCTGCATAAATCTCACCATGCAAGACCTATGTATATGCAACCCTCAACAGTTTCAAAACGTCAGGTACATCAGATTAAAGGATGAAGAATTTCCTAACTCTGAAATTTTTTTAAGTGCAAATTTATAGTTATATTTTCCTCCTAAATTAGCATTGATTTTTCACCAATTTACCCTACATGCCCGCATTTTCCACCAAAATTCTGTTAGTGATTTGCAACAATAAATTTTATAAGGGCTGTAGTGCTTAATTGGGGCTGTGTGAGTCACAAAGGGTGGGTGCTCAAGGCAAATAAATAAAACCTTTGCAAAACAGTATTCAAAGTCATCATAATTTAGAAATCATTATGAAAAGCAAAAAACGTCAGTTGAAACCAGCACTGTTTTAAAAAAAAAATATATATTTTTATTGAATTTTCAATACAAATCTAATTTCCATACTTTTACATTTACATTGGCAGGATTTCGTTGATCTGATATAAAATATACTTTCAAACAAAGAATTAAAACATAACATAGGTCTTATTATAATACTCAGAAAGTATTTGTCTGCTGTGTCTGGGTGATTGGTCTTGCAGTGTGGTGTTAGTTGCCACGCAATTAGCTGCCTAGTTATACTATTCCCTGCTGGTTCATGCTTTGTTTGTGGTGGTGGGGGGTGCCGGTCTGATGTCTATTTGTAGCATATGGTGCAGTAGTACTTATTGTTCATATTCTAATTGTTTACTCATCTCTTGTTGGCCGCTGTGGGTAGCAGCGATTTGAGGGTGTGGGAGTGGGAGCGCTCTCAACCATTATGATATATCTCGCTCGGTTTGCTTGGTTATAGTAGAGGTGGTCGGATGCAATCCAACCTATCTCCAAAGCTGTCACTTTGTCAGGTTCATGGCGGTCTCTCATCGTTCTTGGCCTCCAGTCTGCTTACTAGGGTTTCCCAGGCTTCACATCCTGTGTGTTGTTGGCCCTCCCTTTCTAATTTTCGTAGTACCGGAGATTCTGTGCGGGCCCAGCGCAATGTTAGGGGGTGCCAGGTTTTCAAGTCTGGTGCTATGGACGCTTTCCAATTCATAGCTATCAATCTTTTGTACATCACGTATGCTAGGTCTGCGAACTTATGTAGATGCCTATGCTTCTTTTCTCTCTTTCTCATCCCCAACAGACAGGATTTAGGATCAACTGCGAACACCAGACCCGTCAACTCTGAGACCTCTTCCACCACTCCACTCCATTCCCTGTTCACCTGGGCGCATTCCTAGACCATATGATAGAAATGTGCCAGTGGAGCATTACATCTGGGGCAGGTTGGGTCCGATCCGGGGAACATGCGTTTAATCCTAACTGGTGAAAGGTACGTTTTGTGTGTGTAGTTGAATTGTGTGTAGCGGAATCTGGGATTTCTCAATACCCCCCGTGTGTGGTATATAACCTTCAGGCCAGTCCTCTTGCGGTATCAGGTTTGGCAGAACTGTATTCCATCTTTCCCTTACATTCTCCAAGTTAGGTTCAGGGTGTTTATTCAGGATTCTATATAAGTTCGACACTACTTTTATTTGATTGTCATATTGCAGCATGTGATGCAGTGTAGGGGAGATCACCGGTTCTTGGTCTCCATCCTCCCATGCCTTCTTAATTAAGTGAATTATGGCATAGTATGCTATAAATTGCCCAGGATTCACTGCTATGAGGGCTTGTATGGATTCAAATGTCATCAGTTTCCCCTCTTCAAAGCAGTCTCCTATTGACAATATGCCCGCCTCCGTCCAGGTCGTTAGCGAGTGCGTCCTAGCTGCGTTGGTCCATCCAGGGATCAATCCCAGTGGAATGAGCGGCGAATAGGGGAGCGCTCTGTGACCGTTTTGTATATATCTCTTTCAACAAGAATGTGCCACTAACATTAACGGATTGTCAGATGCCCCTCTCGGTGTTTTATTTGTTAGCCATGTGATCAGAGGTTCTCTGTGTAGTCGCTTTAGCACCCAAGCGGATTCGGCCTGTGTGGGTCTGTGTATCCAATTCAGTATCCACTGTAACTGGGCGGCAGCGTAATAGAGTTCGAAGTTGGGGGCGTCCAGGCCACCTGCGCTTACTGGGCGCTGCAGTGTGGTGAGTGCGACACGTGCTCTACCCCCTCCCCATATAAGCTGCAGCAGGATTGCATTCAAGTCTCGGAAGAAGCTCTTAGGGACCGTGAGTGGCAGTGCCGCGAAGTAATATAACAGCCGGGGCAATAACAGCATGTTTGCTACCGCCGTTCTACCCAGAGGTGACAATGGCAGTTTACTCCAGAAACGCAGCAACCCCTTCATAGAAGCCAGTGCTCTCCCCAGGTTCCCATCTCTAAGATCCTCAGTTCTATGATAAATGTGGACCCCTAAATATTTGAACATGTCAAAACACCATTTCAGGTGTCCTCCTGGGGCCTTTTCTTTTCTCGACGGGGACCATATAGTTAGTGGGAACACACACGGTTTTTCCCAATTTACCACCAACCCCGATATCTCCCTGTATTCAGTCAAGAGTGAGATTACTAAGGGTATCGTCTCGCTTCCTCTCCGCACGTATATTAGGGTGTTGTCTGCATGTATATATGTGGTGTAGCCCACTCCTGATTATTCCCCAACTATCTTCCATGGCCCGTATTCGAGTTGCTAGTGGTTCCATCGCTATAGCGAACAACAAGGGAGATAGGGGGCATCCCTGCCTGGTGCCTCTGGTGATCGGGAAGCTATCGGATATGACCCCACCTGTTTTCACCCTAGCTTGTGGGTTGGCGTAAAGTGTCTGCACCCACTGTATATAATTAGGGCAGATTCCCATTTTCCGCAGAGTAACAAATAAAAAGTCCCACCCTAGTGTATCGAATGCTTTCTCAATATCTAACGAAAGTACCATTTCATCTTATGCATCCAGGGGGGTGCCTCTCATTACACTCAGCAATCTACGGATGTATAAAAAGGTATTACGTTTTGGGATAAATCCGTTTTGGCCCTCGTGTATCAAAGTGTGTATAATGGGAGCTAACTTGTTAGCCACTATTTTGCCTAGAATTTTACAATCGAGATTTAGGAGTGAGAGTGGTCTATAGGATTTAACGTCTGTGGGATCGCAACCTTGCTTAGGAAGAACCACTATCATTGCCTCTCTCTGTGTGGGGGGCAATATCTTATGACTCCATGCCTACTCTAACACCCTCAGCAGGTGAGACTTTAAGTGTTTCTAATACATAGAGTAGTATTCTATGGGGAGGCCGTCTATGCCTGGCGCTTTGTTTCTGGGCATCTGTGCTAAAGCTAAGTCCAGTTCCCCCATTCCCAGAGGGGCCTCCAGCATCTCCCCATCCGCCTGTGACAGTTGCGCCAAGGGTGATCCTGCAAGAAAGGATTCAAGTTGTTCAGCCGTGCACCCTTTGAGCTTGGTATAAAGGTTTGTGTAGTATTCCCTAAACGCCCCATTTATCTCTTCTTGCGTGATGGCCATTTTACCTTCATCTAATTTTATAGTCCCTATAGGAGACTGCTGATGGTCCTCGCGAAGGAGCCATGCCAACAGCCTGCCCGACCTATCTCCCTCCGTTTGTAGGTGCATTAAATGATATTTGTGGTTGTGTCGGCGGAGACGAGAATCTGCTTCATTATATTTTGTGCGTGCCTCTTTTAGCACTGTGTAAGGTGTCTCATTTTGTGCCACTGCTGTTTCCATTGTTCTCAGTTACTTTTCCAATTTACTAATCTCCGCGTGAAGGGCGTGTCTCACTCCCCAAGTGGATGAGATACAATGTCCTCTGACTACCACCTTGTGTGCCTCCCACTCTACGGCTCTTGTCTATGGAATCTTTATTAATTTCCCAGTACTGTCTCAGTGTTGTGTTCAGACCCTCTGTGAATGCCTGGTCCTGGAGAGCTTCCACTTGTAATCGCCAAGTAGGGATTACCGAGCATCTCCTGCCCCAATTTAGTGTCAATCTAAGCGGCGAATGATCCGACAGTGTCTTGGCCAGGTATTCTGTCCCGTTGATCAGTGCGCATATGTCCAGGGTCCCCCATATTATATCTATTCTAGTGTGCACTTTATGAGGTATTGAGTAAAATGAGTATTCCCTCTGTAGGGTATGTTTCATGCGCCATAGGTCATAGAGTCTATCATCACCCGCCCATGTCAGCAAGGGGCTCCTGGCATTTCTATTTATTGATCCTTTCGGAGGGGTGTTAGATCTGTCTAACACTGCGTTCGGTGTGCTGTTGAAGTCGCGCCCCCCCCAGATGGCCGGGGCTGCAGGGTTTACCAATAATGCTGGGGTAAGTATGCCCAGGAATTCCGCTATCGCACTGTTGGGGGCATAGATCCCAATTATCAATAATTGTCTCCCGTCTAATTGCCCCTCTATTGCCACATATCTGCCCCTGTGATCTATCCTATGCGAGGTTTGGACAAATGGGACGCCACCTGCTATCCATATCAATACTCCTCTAGCGAAGGCTAAGTATGTTGTGCCTATTATCTGCCCACCCCATTTCCCGCGAATCTCCTGTAAATCAGACTCCAGTAGGTGTGTTTCTTGTAGAATAGCGATATGTACTCTCTGGCGTCTGAGGCGTGCATATACCCGAGCTCTTTTACTTGGTGCACCCAGTCCTTATACGGGGCTCACATCCTTCCACAGACAAGGTCTGCGCATATGTATGGGCGCTCCCGAAGTGTTAGCCCCCCCCCTGAACGCATGCACAATGACATTAGTTAATGTTCATAATAAAGAGGAATGAATTGTTCAAAAGGTACTCGTAGGTGGCAGCGGCGTCCTCCGAGTTGATTCCCGCATCATCCACCTTTGCCACCCCACGGCTTGTTGCGCAGTTCGGGTGGAAAAGCAGTATAGCTGCTTGTATTCACAGTGCATCCGCGGATCTGGGGGTGAGCTTCAGGCCCTTGAGTACTTCTGTTATTGTGGAGTCCGAGCTAGCTGAGTCGGAGTCCGAGTTGGTCGTAGGGGGCGCCCGGAGAGCCTCAAAGGAGTTTCGCGTGTGCAGGGGAGTTTCTTTCAGTACTTTTGCCCTTTCTTCTGCTGCCTGTTTTTTCGTGGGTTGACCCTTGGAACGTTTCTTGGTGCGTTTCCACGATGAAGAGGTAAGCCATTCCTCTCCCTCGTTCATTCCCTCTAGGGATTGTGCAGAGCCTTTGGCATGCAACCACGTCCAGGCATCTTCACAGGAGGTGAATATGTGGGTGCGCTCTTCCGATATTACTCTCAGTTTAGCAGGGAATAGAAGGGCATATTTAATATTATGCTCGCGGAGGCGTTGTTTGGTTTTTACATAAGAGTTACGTTGTTTCTGTACCTCTTGGGTGAAGTCTGGATAGGCATTAACCACTGAATCTTCGTGTCAGAATGGGCCTTTGCTAACGAATTGTGTAATATTAAATTGCGGTCTCTCTAGTTTAAGAATCTTGCTATCAGTGGTCTAGGTGGTTGGCCCGGGGACGGCGGCCTCCCCGGAACTCTGTGCGCCCTTTCCACAGAGAAGAACTTCGATGGGGACCCAGTTAGCACTTCTTTGATTAGCCACTGCTCTAAGAATATTTCCATACTCTGTTCTGGTAGTTTCTCAGGGAACCCTAGGAAGCGAACATTATTGCGGCAGGATCTGCTTTCTGCTTCTTCACCGCGTCTCCATAGGATCTTCACCTCTGCATCCAGTCGTTGAATTTGTTTTTGATTTTCCGAGACCATAGGGTTCATCACATTTAACACATCTTCTGTCACTTCACTCTCTCCGCCAGATTGCGATGGTCCACTCTGAGTAGATTCAAATCTTGTGATACTGTGTCTATTCTAAGTTCCAGAGAGGATTTAGTGTCCATGATCGCCTGCAAAAGTTTTTCAAATTGTGAAGAGTGGGCTTGGAGTGTGCTTTCCAGCGACTGTAAGGTTGGTATTAGCTGTTGCTCGCCCGGTACCAGTCCAGGCGCATTACGTTCTTGATTTTTTACAGATTTAGACTTCCTGGCCATGTTGCGTGTCTGTTGGGCAGCTCTTGTGGTGTAGAGCAGCGTTGTTAGGTGCTGTTTGGGAGTTGGGATTCACTGTTGGTGCGTGTCCACTCCTCGGTATGTGATCCAACCCGCCCGATCAACGCCCCCACCAGTCCAGTGGTGTTGTTGCCCCCATTCCGCGGGGGAGAAGGAGTTTGGTTTTGGGCAGAATAGAGGGAATTGTCCCTCGATCACGTGGGCATTTCCGCCGGGCCCGGGTGAACGCCCGCTGGCCGGTGCGGCTCCCCTACGGGTGCGCGGTGACCACTTCGTCATTTCTGCCTCTGTTGAATGCTCCAGGCAGCAGATCCTCACAGCGGAGACGCACTCTAAACACGGTCACGCCGCGCTGTCTCCCCTGCTCCTCTTCTCCATATGCGAGGGCGCTCCGCCCGATCGGGGAAGGCCGAGATAATCGCAGCAGCCGCCGCTGTCCTATAAAGGGGGGGGGAGGGGGAAGAGGGGAGAAGCCATGTGCTAATACGGTCCCCCCCCCGATGAGGGCCCCCCTACATTTCACCCCTCCCACCTCACGCTGCTGCCCCCGGCCGAGCAGGTGAGCAGCCCAGCTCCATCTCAGCCTCCGCGGCCGCCTGGAAACACACAATGTCGCGGCCTCCTGGACTCTCACGGCCCTCGACCGGTCCCAGCCGTCTCGTCTTCTCGCTCAGTGCCGCTCGGGTCTCCAGCAGCACGACGGCCCCCGGGCTTAGTTTAAGTGTTTTAGGCGCCGAGTCCCACTCCGGGAGCACCCTACAGGTTGTTTTCCGTGAGCCAGATTTAGACTTCCTGGCCATGTTGCATGTCTGTTGGGCAGCTCTTGTGGTGTAGAGCAGCGTTGTTATGTGCTGTTTGGGCGTTGGGATTCACTGTTGGTGCGTGTCCACTCCTCGGTATGTGATTCCTCACCATGGCTCAGCCGAGTCTGCTTGCGACTCCCCTTGGTCAAGCCGGTCAGCGACGGTGCAGGTCGGGAGCAAATAAATGGTAAACTCTGCTGCTGGTAGTTAAATGTCTTAGGACAGGAATATATTCCCTCCTCCGATGTGCCCAGCCACCGCCAGCAAAATAGGATTCTGGGCGATCTGGGTCACCCCAGCCGGCCCGTCCCGAGCACCACTCCCACGTATGAATGTGGCCACTGGCAGGGACGGGGCAGGGGGTCCGGATGGGAAGGACAAAAGATAAAGGGTGGTGGGGCAGGGGGGGGAGAGCTCTGTTCCCTCCTGCCCGATCAACCACCCCACCAGTCCAGTGGTGTTGTTGCCCCAATTCCGCGGGGGGAAGGAGTTTGGTTTTGGGCAGAATAGAGGGAATTGTCCCTCGATCACGTGGGCATCACCGCCGGGCCCGGGTGAACGCCCGCTGGCCCGGTGCGGCTCCCCTAGGGGTGCGCCGCGACCACTTCGTCATTTCTGCCTCGGTTGAATGCTCCAGGCAGCAGATCCTCACAGCGGAGAGGCACGCGACACACGGTCACGCCGCGCTGTCTCCCCTGCTCCTCTTCTCCATATGCGAGGGCGCTCCGCCTGGCGGGGGAAGGCCGAGATAATTGCAGTAGCCGTTGCTGTCCTTTAAAGGTGGGGGGAGAGGGGAGAAGCCATGTGCTAATACGGTCCCCCCCGATGAGGGCCCCCCTCCATTTCACCCCTCCCACCTCGCGCTTCTGCCCCCCGGCCGAGCAGGCGAGCAGCCCAGCTCCATCTCAGCCTCCGCGGCCGCCTGGAAACACACGATGTTGCGGCCTCTGGGACTCTCACGGCCCTCGACCAGTCCCAGCCGTCTCGTCTTCTCGCTCAGTGCCGCTCGAGTCTCCAGCAGCACGACGGCCCCCGGGCTTAGTTTAAGTGTTTTAGGCGCCGAGTCCCGCTCAGGGAGCACCCTACAGGATGTTTTCCGTGAGCCCGAGTCAGTGCTCATGGATTAGGCGTCCGACACGGCCGCCATTTTGGCTCCTCCCCCGAAACTAGCACTGTTATAGCTCATAAATCAAGCGAAAATCTAACTGTAAAGTTAAATTGCAGACTGACGTGGTGACTGCCTCAAAGAAACTAGCAAAACATCTCACTCATGTCACAAATAAGTCACATTTTACAGGATTTCAAACAGTGAAAGGCACGCTCATGACGGTTTGAAATAACGTAATAAAGATAGAAACTACAGGTGTGCACCAACAAATTAACAGGGACAGCTGAGCCAGAGCTGAGCCAAGTCTGGCTTGGCTTTTAGAGCCTGTGCATGAGCCGAGCTCTGAAAATGCTTGCTTTGTAAATCATACAACAAACATCACATCAAATATGAACAAGTCTCTTCAAAATGTAAAGTGTATTTAATAGGCCGAAGCTTTAGTATTGCACAGCAAAGAACTAATTAAAAGTGATAGTTTTCAAACATGAACCATAAGTGAACTCGGAGGCAGGACAGCTGTTATGTAAACCCTGAATTTGACAGAGATTATTATCAATCAGCAGTATAGTCTATTTAATTAAACACGATAGGTTTTTGTGCAATAGGTATTCTGAGCTAGCATTTTTTAAAGTTCTTCCATACGCGATAATGAACAAAAGGGAGCTATAGTGAAATACAATATTTGTCTAAAATCACATAATTTAAGTTGGGAAGCCGCTATTCATCGATGTTCTCTGATTTCACTTTCTACAAATCAGCCACAAAATGGATATCTATCTTATTTTCTTTTTTATGTTACTGCTTTGTTTTTACCTATTTGTGCACTTTGTGCAGCTTTATTATAGCGGAAACTGGTCCCCAATGTATTTTAGCTGTTTTATATTACAAAAAGGAACATTCATTTGTCTTTTTTAGGCATGGGAGGATGTGAGTGCTTTCCCAAAAAACACAAGATAATGAGTCAACTCCGAGCCTCGAACTCTACTCCCCAGTGCCATAGTCAGCATCTCTGACCGTAACTCCACATCAGCAAAGGGGCAAACAACAGCCACTTGAAAGCTTGTGGTGGGCTTAAGGTTCCAATAGGATCTCGAGCTGGGCCAGAGCCTGGCTCGAGCTTTCAATGGCTCACCCACCTCAAACAACAACCGATAGATTTTTATAAACTCGTGACACGTTAACTGCAGCACTGCTAGAAAGACCTTCAGAATGCACAATTAATGTTAACCCATTACCTAAAAATAAGAGAATTGCACTAGAGCTTTGCACTTATTCAATATAATAGACCCTTCTGAATTATCCAAAAGAACAGGAAATGCCTGTAACTTGTTTCAGGAGTGAGTACAGTTAGAACACAACTTCCTTCCAAGCTATGAAAAAAATCAGATTTTGTTTCAGTACAACGCCGCAAAATGAACCTCATATTGAAGATTTTTCGTTAATGGAAAAGAACTCAGGCAGGCCTTTTAAACATTCAGAAAAAAGCAGCATTTCTTTTTGTACTTTGTAAAAGTGCATGTCAGTACAGGCAGGTTGAGGCCAAGTTATGTCTGCTCGAGGCCTGGTTATGCTTACTTAAACACACAGAAAATAAACATGATTTTAGTGAATAAATCTGCTGTAACAGAAACTGAATAGGTAAGTCGGAAATCAAGCCTATCATTGCGGCAAACCAGTGGCGAGCAGAAGCATTGTTTCAGAAGGCACTGCCAACACCGTTACTGATTTCATATAAAAAAAGGTTGAGAACAATGTAATCTGCCTAAAATGTTTTTAATCCTGCGCGATTTTGCACAAAAGAGGTCCATACACGTAGCATATCACCTTGGGAAGCTAGAGACTAACAAGCAATGAAAAAGTAATCAATTCAATTTCAATTCTTTCTTTATTGAGTCACATACAAATGGATCATAAAAGAGCGCATCGTCTCATACACAGTACAACAAATCACGTATGAACTATAAAAGAAAGCAGTCAAGCTGTACAGGGAGTGCAGAATTATTAGGCAAATTAGTATTTTGACCACATCATCCTCTTTATGCATGATGTCTTACTCCAAGCTGTATAGGCTCGAAAGCCTACTACCAATTAAGCATATTAGGTGATGTGCATCTCTGTAATGAGAAGGGGTGTGGTCTAATGACATCAACACCCTATATCAGGTGTGCATAATTATTAGGCAACTTCCTTTCCTTTGGCAAAATGGGTCAAAAGAAGGACTTGACAGGCTCAGAAAAGTAAAAAATAGTGAGATATCTTGCAGAGGGATGCAGCACTCTTAAAATTGCAAAGCTTCTGAAGCGTGATCATCGAACAATCAAACGTTTCATTCAAAATAGTCAACAGGGTCGCAAGAAGCGTGTGGAAAAACCAAGGCGCAAAATAACTGCCCATGAACTGAGAAAAGTCAAGCGTGCAGCTGCCACGATGCCACTTGCCACCAGTTTGGCCATATTTCAGAGCTGCAACATCACTGGAGTGCCCAAAAGCACAAGGTGTGCAATACTTAGAGACATGGCCAAGGTAAGAAAGGCTGAAAGACGACCACCACTGAACAAGACACACAAGCTGAAACGTCAAGACTGGGCCAAGAAATATCTCAAGACAGATTTTTCTAAGGTTTATGGACTGATGAGATGAGAGTGAGTCTTGATGGGCCAGATGGATGGGCCCGTGGCTGGATTGGTAAAGGGCAGAGAGCTCCAGTCCGACTCAGACGCCAGCAAGGTGGAGGTGGAGTACTGGTTTGGGCTGGTATCATCAAAGATGAGCTTGTGGGGCCTTTTCGGGTTGAGGATGGAGTCAAGCTCAACTCCCAGTCCTACTGCCAGTTCCTGGAAGACACCTTCTTCAAGCAGTGGTACAGGAAGAAGTCTGCATCCTTCAAGAAAAACATGATTTTCATGCAGGACAATGCTCCATCACACGCGTCCAAGTACTCCACAGAGTAGCTGGCAAGAAAGGGTATAAAAGAAGGAAATCTAATGACATGGCCTCCTTGTTCACCTGATCTGAACCCCATTGAGAACCTGTGGTCCATCACCAAATGTGAGATTTACAAGGAGGGAAAACAGTACACCTCTCTGAACAGTGTCTGGGAGGCTGTGGTTGCTGCTGCACGCAATGTTGATGGTGAACAGATCAAAACACTGACAGCATCCATGGATGGCAGGCTTTTGAGTGTCCTTGCAAAGAAAGGTGGCTATATTGGTCACTGATTTGTTTTTGTTTTGTTTTTGAATGTCAGAAATGTATATTTGTGAATGTTGAGATGTTAAATTGGTTTCACTGGTAATAATAAATAATTGAAATGGGTATATATTTTTTTTTGTTAAGTTGCCTAATAATTATGCACAGTAATAGTCACCTGCACACACAGATATCCCCCTAACATAGCTAAAACTAAAAACAAACTAAAAACTACTTCCAAAAATATTCAGCTTTGATATTAATGAGTTTTTTGGGTTCATTGAGAACATGGTTGTTGTTCAATAATAAAATTAATCCTCAAAAATACAACTTGCCTAATAATTCTGCACTCCCTGTATTTATTTAAGTGCACTTAAACAGAAGTACGCACATATAAAAACAGAAGTATGCATACATGAACACAGGACAACACACCTTCCAGGTTCTACGCGCATAAAAGTTCAAACTCCTAGTGGCTTACTTCTCGTTTCCTCATTTGTTTTTCCTTTCTCCCATTTCTTTCTCTCCTTCATTCTCTTCCTCTCCTTCCTCCACATTAGAAACCTCAGACCTATTGGTTTTGCCAATGCTTATTCCTTTCAACACGTCAGAAGCGCTTCATTCTGGACGTGAGGATAGTGTGCAGCTGCAAGCGGCAGTTCGGCTGATGATTTTCCACTGTGCAAATCACGTGGTACAACTTTATATAATTATAATTTATACATCCTATTGATTGATCAGCTCGAGCAAGTAAACGGAATAAGTAATTTCCTGGTATAACGTTTCAGATCTTTATTTCACTCTTTTTCAAAATTCAGAGCGCGTGCCAGCCACCGTACCAACGCTTAGAGCTGCATCCGCCTCTTTCTTCTCTTACCTTTCAGGTATTTTTTTTCTCATCCATTGGAGGACGCCTTTGTCTGCGCTGGTATTTTGTCTGCGGTGCATAATCTCTGACAGGTATCCAGGCGTGTAGGTTTGTTAGGTGAGAAACACTTCTCGGTTCTGAATAGGGCAGGAGTGGGCGTTGGATTATTTGTCATGCGTAGGAGGCGAGCGTCAAAGGACGTGGAACCCACTGTGAGAGGAGGTATCTAAACCCAGGAAATGAATATTGTGTTTCCCAGAAGAGACGAAATTGTCACACCCCAGGTGTATCTATTTTTACTTGTGGGCCGCTGCTACTACTTCCAATGGAATTACTGTAATATATGAATTTTAAGAGAGTACTTCGACCCGAGATATTTATTAGCCTGACTTGAACGTGAGTTAGGTAGCTGGAAACTATGCTATGATTATACTATTTTGCGCCACTTTCGCTTTGTGATACCTGGCTCAGTATCCAGTGTGTGGACTGCATATGACCCACGGAAAAAACCCTCTTTTGTTTCACATAGTAGAATACCCCGAACCAGTGTTTTAAATGGGCCGGCACTCTCCGGTACTGAGTACCGGCACTTTTTTATTTTGAGAGTGAGAGAACCGGCTCTTCTCCAGAAAAACGTAATACTTTTAATTGGAGAATACTGGCACTTCTCATAAACAAGCAGGCACTCTGGTTCAGAGTACCTGCACTTCCATTTTTCCATTTCACGCACTGCCCCGAACCCCCTTTAGAACAAGTACAGTATTGTCAATTCGATGAAGTCTGTAGCCTGTCTAAAACCCCTCCGCTGCCTTCTTAGGTTTCCCTATGAAACTCCCATCGTGGGGGATATACTGCATCTGCTGATCTATTGCGGTTATATTTCACAGGGACGTTGTTCCTACTTTTTGTACCCTTTTACACCCCGATCTCCCCACTTGCAGATGGACACAGCCTGGGTGTTGGGGAAGAAGGTGGTCGGTGGGGTCCGGTTAAATGCTGACAGCGCTCTTAACAATAAGGGGCATATCTACAATAAAGTGGCGCATCATAGATAATGCGCCACCTTTCTTGCGCCCCCGTACCGGCACCTGACACAATAGTTGCGCTGTATTTATAATATGGTGCACCATGGCGGTCCTTAGCACAATAGCATAAAAATTGGTGATGCTATTGTGGCGCTTTACTACACTAGCGTCAAAAAGCTTCATGCTAGTGCAGCAAAGCGCAGGGAGGCCCATTGCATATAAAAGGTGCGTCATTTTAATGCCTGCTCTGAGCAGGTGTTAAAAATGACAGAAAAAATGGCGCAGTGAAATGTTGTGAATTTCACTAGGCCATTTTTTCAGGCCTCCCCTTGCCGGAACACCCCCCCTTGCATACATTATACCTGACGCAGGCATAATATGGTGCATGGACTCACAAAGTGGCGCAATGCATGCATTATGCCACTTTGTAAATATGGCACTGCAGAAAAGCCACCTTAGCGCAAAAAAATGGATGCTATGGCGACACTAAGGTGGCGCAAGGGTTTGTAAACATGTAAATATGCCCCGTAGTCTGCACCTTCAGTGATCTGCGAAGCAGCCATGATATTGTAGTTCAAACCCCACCTGGTCAATGGAGAAATAGAAAATGATGAAGCCCCTCACACAAAATGTGAAAAAGGCGTCCATTGAGTCTTCCATATCTCACAAAAAAGTCAGTGGCGTTGGGCTGAATGGTGGCCCCAGGAGCTACCATCCGCCGCAGGGGCCTGTGTTACACCCCTGCTGAAGGCTCTGAATCCTCTATCGTAACATGAATGAAAAGAGAATGAATTTGGAGTCCGCTCTGACTGACCACTTAGATAGATATAGGAGGAGGACTAGAATACAAATGAATCAAGAGCACATTAGTCTGTGTAATTCCTGATGCATACTGTGCACCAATATCGGACCATGCAGCATAAAAGGAGCTCAACCCATTTGTTAGAAATTGGTTTTTTGGTTGGCAGTCAGGTTGCCCTCTGTCCAAGCAAGAACCCTCACTCTAGTCAGGGTAAGTCACACACAATCCAAAATCAGCCTGTGCTCACCCTCCGGTAGCTTGGCACGAGCAGTCAGGCTTAACTTAGAAGGCAATGTGTAAAGCATTTGTGCAATAAATCATGCAACACCATAGCCTAACACCACAAAAATACACCACACAGTGTTTAGAAAAATATATAATATTTATCTGGGTATCTTCAGGTCAAAACGATCAAAGTTGCAATATGAATTTGTAAAGATATCACTGAAAAGTGATATAAAGTGTCTTAAGTCTTTGGAAAGTAAACAAAGTCTCTTTCAAACACAAAGTACCTGGTTTCTGGTGGAAAATCTCCTCAGAGGGCCACATGAGAAGAGGTACGTGGAAAACTAGTGTGTGCGTCGATTTCTCCTCAGCACACACGGACTTGTGTCATTATTTTCCACGCGGGAGTCGTGTGTCGTTTTCCGGCGCGCGGACAGTCTCTTTCTGTGGTTCGCGGGGAGTACCAGATGTCCCGGGTCTGTGCGTGGATTTTCCTGCTTGTTTTCCGGCTGCGCGTCGTTCTGCGGGGCTGCGCGTCGAAGTTTCGATCTCACGGCAGGCATCGCGTCGATTTCTCCTGGGGAGTCGGGCGGCGTTGTCCTTGCGAGGCCGTGCGTCAAAGTTTTGATCTCACGACAGGCGTCGCGTCGATTTCTCCCGGGAAGTCGCGCGGCGTTGTACTTGCGAGGCCGTGCGTCAAAGTTTCGGTCGTCCCGAAGGCGTCTCGTCGATCAGCGTCGGTGTGCAGTGTTTATCTTGCCGCGGAACAAGCTGTGCATCGAAAATTTCGGCGCACGGAGCGTCCAAGAGGAAGAGAGAAGTCTTTTTGGTCCTGAGACTTCAGGGAACAGGAGGCAAGCTCTATCCAAGCCCTTGGAGAGCACTTTTACAGCCAGACAAGAGTTCAGCAAGGCAGCAGGCCAACAGGAAGGCAGCAGTCCTTTGTAGAAAAGCAGAAAGGTGAGTCCTTTGAGCAGCCAGGCAGTTCAGCAAGGCAGCAGGCCAACAGCAAGGCAGCAGTCCTTTGTAGAAAAGCAGACAGGTGAGTCCTTTGAGCAGCCAGGCAGTTCTTCTTGGCAGGATGTAGTTTCTGGTTCAGGTTTCTTCTCCAGCAAGTGTCTGATGAGGTAGGGCAGAGGCCCTGTTTTATACTAAGTTGTGCCTTTGAAGTGGGGGTGACTTCAAAGAGTGTCTAAGAAATGCCCCAAGCCCCCTTTCAGTTCAATCCTGTCTGCCAGAGTCCCAGTAGGGTGTGTGGCAGTCCTTTGTGTGAGGGCAGGCCCTCCACCCTCCCAGCCCAGGAAGACCCATTAAAAATGCAGATGTATGCAAGTGAGGCTGAGTACCCTGTGTTTGGCGTGTGTCTGAGTGAATGCACAAGGAGCTGTCAACTAAACCTAGCCAGACGTGGATTGAAGGGCACAACAAGATTTTAGTGCAAAGAAATGCTCACTTTCTAAAAGTGGCATTTCTAGAATAGTAATATTAAATCCGACTTCACCAGTCAGCAGGACTTTATATTACCATTCTGGCCATACTAAATATGACCTTCCTGCTCCTTTCAGATCAGCAGCTGCCACTTCAACAGTGTATGAGGGCAACCCCAATGTTAGCCTATGAAGGGAGCAGGCCTCACAGTAGTGTAAAAACGAATGTAGGAGTTTTACACTACCAGGACATATAACTACACAGGTACATGTCCTGCCTTTTACCTACACAGCACCCTGCTCTAGGGGTTACCTAGGGCACACATTAGGGATGACTTATATGTAGAAAAAGGGGAGTTCTAGGCTTGGCAAGTACTTTTAAATGCCAAGTAGAAGTGGCAGTGAAACTGCACACACAGGCCTTGCAATGGCAGGGTTAAGGGGCTACTGAAGTGGGTGGCACAACCAGTGCTGCAGGCCCACTAGCAGCATTTAATCTACCTGCCCTAGGCACATGTAGTGCACTCTACCAGGGACTTACAAGTAAATTAAATAGTCAATCATGGATAAACCAATCAGTAGTACAATTTACACAGAGAGCATATGCACTTTTGCACTGGTTAGCAGTGGTAAAGTGCCCAGAGGTCAAAAGCCAACAACAACAGGTCAGAAAAAATAGGAGGAAGGAGGCAAAAAGTTTGGGGATGACCCTGTCAAAAAGCCAGGTCCAACATGACCCCCTACCAGCCTAAAGCCAGGGGAGAACAATCACTATCCTGATGTACTTCCCTGTTTGAGGCGACAGAACAAGGACCCAGGCCCACAACAGCAGGGGCATGCTCCAGTTCTTCGCCTTCCTGACTCCAATTGGATCCCTCTGTCCATACTCTCAGGGCCCACTAAGCCAACCCATGGGGAACCTTTCTCCTTACCTGCGGATCCCATCTGTGCAGCACCTAACCTTACTTTGCTCACAGATGTATCCCAGGAGCAGGATGGTACCACCATGACCAACACAGTGGTGTTTTGCACACTCTACCCCCGGGGTGTGACACTTGTCCCCTCCCCAGGAATAACTCTGTCCACCCGGACAGCAAGCCACAGTGGTTACTGACAGCTGCCAGGGATGAGAGCAGGCCCCAGGCCTCTAAAAGCTCTCCCACCACTGTGGCTGTGGAGAGTGGGGGGGCGGTAGCCCCAGGTGCTGGGCACCCTTTAACCACTCTCCCTTCCACCAGGTCAGGGATGACAGCCTGAACCTGGTCCTCCCCTCTGGGGCTCTGTACCCTCCCTCCTGGAGCGGTACCACCAGAGTCCAACATGGTCAGGGTGCTTATAGAAGTCGCCCTGTACCATTCCTCCACCAGTGTAGGGCTGTTAACCTGCAACTGGCCCTCCAACCTGGGGTCTGTACCTTCAGGTTGGACTAGGGCCCGGGGTGAGGCTTCCCTCCCCCTGCCCTCCCTTCTGGGGTCCAGCACCCTCCAACTAGGAGTGGCCTCCTCAGAAGACAACATGGTAGGGGCACTGTTATCAGTAGCCCCTCCCTCTAGGTCCGGGGGGACACCCTGAACCTGGTCTTCCAGCCCAGGGTCTGTACCCTCAGACTGGATCACTGCCTGGCAAACCAGGACTTTCTGGGAGGCACACCTACCCCCCACCAGGTCAGAGTTTAACCTCTGCACCTGACCATTCAACTCAGAGTCACCACCCTGAAGTTGAACAATTGCCTGGCACGCCAGGACTTCCTGGAGGGCACACTGACCCTCCACCAGGTCAGAGTTTAACCTCTGAACTTGGCCATCCAACTCAGAGTCACCACCCTGAAGTTGAACAATTGCCTGGCACGCCAGGACTTCCTGGAGGGCACACTGACCCTCCACCAGGTCAGAGTTTAACCTCCGAACCTGGTTCTCCAACCTAGGGTCACCACCCTGAGGTTGGGCAACTGCCTGGCACACCAGGACTTTCTGGGAGGCACACCTACCTCCCACCAGGTCAGTGGTTAACCTCTGAACCTGGTTCTCCAACCCAGGTTCACCACCCTGAAGTTGAACAATTGCCTGGCACGGCATGACTTTCTGGGGGGAACACCTACCCCCCACCAGGTCAGAGTTTAACCTCTGAACCCGGTTATCCAACCCAGAGTCAGCACCCTGAGGTTGGACAACTGCCTGGTACACCAGGACTTTCTGGGGGGCACACCTACCCCTCAACAGGTCAGAGTTTATCCTCTGACCCTGGTTAGCCAACCCAGAGTCACCACCCTGAGGTTGAACCATTGCCTGGCAATCCAGGACTTCCAGGGAGGCACACCTACCTCCCACCAGGTCAGAGTTTAACCTCTGAGCCTGGTTCCCCAACCCAGGGTCACCTCCCTGAGGTTGGGCAATTGCCTGGCACGCCAGGACTTTCTGGGGGGCACACCTACCCCCCACCAGGTCAGAGTTTAACCTCTGAACCTGGTCATCCAACCCAGAGTCAACACCCTGAGGTTGGACAATTGCCTGGCACAGCAGGACTTCTTGGGAGGCACACCTACCTCCCACCAGGTCAGAGTTTAACCTCTGAACCTGGGTATCCAACCCAGAGTCACCACCCTGAAGTTGAATCTTTGCCTGGCATGCCAGGACTTCCTGGGGGGCACTCTCACCCCCCACAAGGGAAACACCGTCCCCAAGGGCCACACAAGAGTCTGGTTGGCGCAGGTCTCCCGACCTCTGCCCATCCGGCAGAGTCTGGGTTTCCCTCAAACCAGAAACGGTTTCACCTGGGCCATTCCTGGGGGGCTCTGCTCTCAGAGCTGACCCCTGACTCTCAAGGTCCTCCATTGGGGTCTGCAACCCCCTCTCAACCCTATGTCTGGACTTCTGCACCCCCTCACTAGGAGGGGTACTGCCAGACACCCGAACTGTTGGGATGCTGGCTACAGTCACCTCCCCAAGTTCTTCTGACACTGCGGGGCTTCCCTCAAAAGGTGGCCCTACGGTACAGGCTAGGCTTCCCTCCTGGTGTTCCCTCATGGAACCCTCTAGGACCTGGGACCTACCTGGGACACTACAATCCTTTCCCACCTCACTCGGTTGGGAACCACCTAGACCACTCCCTTCAGGAGCACCCCCAAATGCCTCTTTAGACTCTCTGGTACTCACCCAGAAGTCTGCCTCCATTGTAAGTTCCCTGGGGTCAGAGAACTCACACTCCAACCGGTGTTGGCGTAGCTCTGGAAAATAAGGACCAGACATATGCTCTCCAGCAATTACATCACTCTGCCCTTCACATGTATTAACCACAGTACCCTTCACCCAACCACCCAGTAACTCAACCTTGGAAAAGCACTCTATCTCACCCTCCTGAGACTGGTGAGACAGTATCTGTCTGTCCCTGACACTCAACCCATACTCTTCTGGGATGTCTCTACACTCTATATCCAGGATGTCCACCAGGGGGGAACCCTTTTCTCTGTCACTCTCTGCTAGAGTCAGTAAAGTGTCCCTCCCCCCAGTAGGAATATGACTCCCTGTGCCAGTTCCCCAATCCTTCTCAGGGACCTTGTGCATAACGGGAACTACCTCATACCCTTGAACCGCCTGGGGTGTGTCAACTCCCTTCTTCAAGTTGGGCACCACATCTCTGGGCTTGTGCCCTTCTTCAGCAGTACTAGATGCAAGATTTTTGCTGCCACCATCTGAACTGGACTCAGCCCTTCCGGCCTCCAGTTTCAGCTCTTTACAGCTCAGCTCTTGAGCTGCAATCTTTTCTTCTTCCAGGGCTAAGAGTCTTTTTGCCTCAACCCTTGCAAGATACTTCTCTAATTGTTGCTCCTGTCGCCTTTGACCTCGGAGCCATTCATCTATCTCTGGGTCTCTTTCCTCATCTGAGTAGTCTTCCTCCTCATGTGAGCAGTCTTCCTCCTCATGTGCGTAGTCCTCCTCCTCATCTGAGGGGTACTTAGTCATTTGGTTTCTTGCTGCCTCTCTCTCTGCCCATCTTTCCTCCCCCCAGACTATGTAGTTATGTAGCATCTCTGCTTTAGTAGATCTCCTTGCTACAGGAAGGCCCCATTTTCTGCAAAGCTTCCTTAGGTCAGCCTTAGTGAGGTGGTCAGTACGAACAAAGAATGAGTAGGTAAGCAATCCCATTCTGATAAGATCTTACCAGCAAAAACCAAAATCCAAAGTCCAAAATATCAATAGTATATCCAGGAGGACATCAGAGAATCAAAAGCCAAAAAAGATGAAAAATCAAGTTGACCTTCAACTGTGGGTAGGTAGTGAAATACTTAGCTACTGTATGTCACTGCACAAACACAAGTCCTATCCTCACCGCTGATCACCAATGTTAGAAATTGGGTTTTTGGTTGGCAGTCAGGTTGCCCTCTGTCCAAGCAAGAACCCTCACTCTAGTCAGGGTAAGTCACACACAATCCAAAATCAGCCTGTGCTCACCCTCCGGTAGCTTGGCACAAGCAGTCAGGCTTAACTTAGAAGGCAATGTGTAAAGCATTTGTGCAATAAATCATACAACACCATAGCCTAACACCACAAAAATGCACCACACAGTGTTTAGAAAAATATATAATATTTATCTGGGTATCTTCATGTCAAAACGATCAAAGTTGCAATATGAATTTGTAAAGATATCACTGAAAAGTGATATAAAGTGTCTTAAGTCTTTAGAAAGTAAACAAAGTCTCTTTCAAACACAAAGTACCTGGTTTCTGGTGGAAAATCTCCTCAGAGGGCCACAGGAGAAGAGGTACGTGGAAAACTGGTGTGTGCGTCGATTTATCTTCAGCACACACGGACTTGCGTCGTTATTTTCCACGCGGGGAGTCGTGCGTCGTTTTCCGGCGCGCGGACAGTCTCTTTCTGTGGTTCGCGGGGAGTACTAGATGTCCCGGGTCTGTGCGTGAATTTTACTGCTTGTTTTCCGGCTGCGCGTCGTTCTGCGGGGCTGCGCGTCGAAGTTTCGATCTCACGGCAGGCGTCGCGTCGATTTCTCCTGGGGAGTCGGGCGCCGTTGTCCTTGCGAGGCCGTGCGTCAAAGTTTTGATCTCACGGCAGGCGTCGCGTCGATTTCTCCTGGGAAGTCGGGCGGCGTTGTACTTGTGAGGCCGTGCGTCAAAGTTTCGGTCGTCCCGAAGGCGTCGCATCGATCAGCGTCGGTGTGCAGCGTTCTTCTTGCCGCGGAACAAGCTGTGCGTCGAAAATTTTGGCGCACGGAGTGTCCAAGAGGAAGAGAGAAGTCTTTTTGGTCCTGAGACTTCAGGGAACAGGAGGCAAGCTCTATCCAAGCCCTTGGAGAGCACTTTTACAGCCAGACAAGAGTTCAGCAAGGCAGCAGGCCAACAGCAAGGCAGCAGTCCTTTGTAGAAAAGCAGACAGGTGAGTCCTTTGAGCAGCCAGGCAGTTCAGCAAGGCAGCAGGCCAACAGCAAGGCAGCAGTCCTTTGTAGAAAAGCAGACAGGTGAGTCCTTTGAGCAGCCAGGCAGTTCAGCAAGGCAGCAGGCCAACAGCAAGGCAGCAGTCCTTTGTAGAAAAGCAGACAGGTGAGTCCTTTGAGCAGCCAGGCAGTTCTTCTTGGCAGGATGTAGTTTCTGGTTCAGGTTTCTTCTCCAGCAAGTGTCTGATGAGGTAGGGCAGAGGCACTGTTTTATACTAAGTTGTGCCTTTGAAGTGGGGGTGACTTCAAAGAGTGTCTAAGAAATGCCCCAAGCCCCCTTTCAGTTCAATCCTGTCTGCCAGAGTCCCAGTAGGGTGTGTGGCAGTCCTTTGTGTGAGGGCAGGCCCTCCACCCTCCCAGCCCAGGAAGACCCATTCAAAATGCAGATGTATGCAAGTGAGGCTGAGTACCCTGTGTTTGGCGTGTGTCTGAGTGAATGCACAAGGAGCTGTCAACTAAACCTAGCCAGACGTGGATTGAAGGGCACAACAAGATTTTAGTGCAAAGAAATGCTCACTTTCTAAAAGTGGCATTTCTAGAATAGTAATATTAAATCCGACTTCACCAGTCAGCAGGACTTTATATTACCATTCTGGCCATACTAAATATGACCTTCCTGCTCCTTTCAGATCAGCAGCTGCCACTTCAACAGTGTATGAGGGCAACCCCAATGTTAGCCTATGAAGGGAGCAGGCCTCACAGTAGTGTAAAAACGAATGTAGGAGTTTTACACTACCAGGACATATAACTACACAGGTACATGTCCTGCCTTTTACCTACACAGCACCCTGCTCTAGGGGTTACCTAGGGCACACATTAGGGATGACTTATATGTAGAAAAAGGGGAGTTCTAGGCTTGGCAAGTACTTTTAAATGCCAAGTAGAAGTGGCAGTGAAACTTCACACACAGGCCTTGCAATGGCAGGGTTAAGGGGCTACTGAAGTGGGTGGCACAACCAGTGCTGCAGGCCCACTAGCAGCATTTAATCTACCTGCCCTAGGCACATGTAGTGCACTCTACCAGGGACTTACAAGTAAATTAAATAGTCAATCATGGATAAACCAATCAGTAGTACAATTTACACAGAGAGCATATGCACTTTTGCACTGGTTAGCAGTGGTAAAGTGCCCAGAGGTCAAAAGCCAACAACAACAGGTCAGAAAAAATAGGAGGAAGGAGGCAAAAAGTTTGGGGATGACCCTGTCAAAAAGCCAGGTCCAACATGACCCCCTACCAGCCTAAAGCCAGGGGAGAACAATCACTATCCTGATGTACTTCCCTGTTTGAGGCGACAGAACAAGGACCCAGGCCCACAACAGCAGGGGCATGCTCCAGTTCTTCGCCTTCCTGACTCCAATTGGATCCCTCTGTCCATACTCTCAGGGCCCACTAAGCCAACCCATGGGGAACCTTTCTCCTTACCTGCGGATCCCATCTGTGCAGCACCTAACCTTACTTTGCTCACAGATGTATCCCAGGAGCAGGATGGTACCACCATGACCAACACAGTGGTGTTTTGCACACTCTACCCCCGGGGTGTGACACTTGTCCCCTCCCCAGGAATAACTCTGTCCACCCGGACAGCAAGCCACAGTGGTTACTGACAGCTGCCAGGGATGAGAGCAGGCCCCAGGCCTCTAAAAGCTCTCCCACCACTGTGGCTGTGGAGAGTGGGGGGGCGGTAGCCCCAGGTGCTGGGCACCCTTTAACCACTCTCCCTTCCACCAGGTCAGGGATGACAGCCTGAACCTGGTCCTCCCCTCTGGGGCTCTGTACCCTCCCTCCTGGAGCGGTACCACCAGAGTCCAACATGGTCAGGGTGCTTATAGAAGTCGCCCTGTACCATTCCTCCACCAGTGTAGGGCTGTTAACCTGCAACTGGCCCTCCAACCTGGGGTCTGTACCTTCAGGTTGGACTAGGGCCCGGGGTGAGGCTTCCCTCCCCCTGCCCTCCCTTCTGGGGTCCAGCACCCTCCAACTAGGAGTGGCCTCCTCAGAAGACAACATGGTAGGGGCACTGTTATCAGTAGCCCCTCCCTCTAGGTCCGGGGGGACACCCTGAACCTGGTCTTCCAGCCCAGGGTCTGTACCCTCAGACTGGATCACTGCCTGGCAAACCAGGACTTTCTGGGAGGCACACCTACCCCCCACCAGGTCAGAGTTTAACCTCTGCACCTGACCATTCAACTCAGAGTCACCACCCTGAAGTTGAACAATTGCCTGGCACGCCAGGACTTCCTGGAGGGCACACTGACCCTCCACCAGGTCAGAGTTTAACCTCTGAACTTGGCCATCCAACTCAGAGTCACCACCCTGAAGTTGAACAATTGCCTGGCACGCCAGGACTTCCTGGAGGGCACACTGACCCTCCACCAGGTCAGAGTTTAACCTCCGAACCTGGTTCTCCAACCTAGGGTCACCACCCTGAGGTTGGGCAACTGCCTGGCACACCAGGACTTTCTGGGAGGCACACCTACCTCCCACCAGGTCAGTGGTTAACCTCTGAACCTGGTTCTCCAACCCAGGTTCACCACCCTGAAGTTGAACAATTGCCTGGCACGGCATGACTTTCTGGGGGGAACACCTACCCCCCACCAGGTCAGAGTTTAACCTCTGAACCCGGTTATCCAACCCAGAGTCAGCACCCTGAGGTTGGACAACTGCCTGGTACACCAGGACTTTCTGGGGGGCACACCTACCCCTCAACAGGTCAGAGTTTATCCTCTGACCCTGGTTAGCCAACCCAGAGTCACCACCCTGAGGTTGAACCATTGCCTGGCAATCCAGGACTTCCAGGGAGGCACACCTACCTCCCACCAGGTCAGAGTTTAACCTCTGAGCCTGGTTCCCCAACCCAGGGTCACCTCCCTGAGGTTGGGCAATTGCCTGGCACGCCAGGACTTTCTGGGGGGCACACCTACCCCCCACCAGGTCAGAGTTTAACCTCTGAACCTGGTCATCCAACCCAGAGTCAACACCCTGAGGTTGGACAATTGCCTGGCACAGCAGGACTTCTTGGGAGGCACACCTACCTCCCACCAGGTCAGAGTTTAACCTCTGAACCTGGGTATCCAACCCAGAGTCACCACCCTGAAGTTGAATCTTTGCCTGGCATGCCAGGACTTCCTGGGGGGCACTCTCACCCCCCACAAGGGAAACACCGTCCCCAAGGGCCACACAAGAGTCTGGTTGGCGCAGGTCTCCCGACCTCTGCCCATCCGGCAGAGTCTGGGTTTCCCTCAAACCAGAAACGGTTTCACCTGGGCCATTCCTGGGGGGCTCTGCTCTCAGAGCTGACCCCTGACTCTCAAGGTCCTCCATTGGGGTCTGCAACCCCCTCTCAACCCTATGTCTGGACTTCTGCACCCCCTCACTAGGAGGGGTACTGCCAGACACCCGAACTGTTGGGATGCTGGCTACAGTCACCTCCCCAAGTTCTTCTGACACTGCGGGGCTTCCCTCAAAAGGTGGCCCTACGGTACAGGCTAGGCTTCCCTCCTGGTGTTCCCTCATGGAACCCTCTAGGACCTGGGACCTACCTGGGACACTACAATCCTTTCCCACCTCACTCGGTTGGGAACCACCTAGACCACTCCCTTCAGGAGCACCCCCAAATGCCTCTTTAGACTCTCTGGTACTCACCCAGAAGTCTGCCTCCATTGTAAGTTCCCTGGGGTCAGAGAACTCACACTCCAACCGGTGCTGGCGTAGCTCTGGAAAATAAGGACCAGACATATGCTCTCCAGCAATTACATCACTCTGCCCTTCACATGTATTAACCACAGTACCCTTCACCCAACCACCCAGTAACTCAACCTTGGAAAAGCACTCTATCTCACCCTCCTGAGACTGGTGAGACAGTATCTGTCTGTCCCTGACACTCAACCCATACTCTTCTGGGATGTCTCTACACTCTATATCCAGGATGTCCACCAGGGGGGAACCCTTTTCTCTGTCACTCTCTGCTAGAGTCAGTAAAGTGTCCCTCCCCCCAGTAGGAATATGACTCCCTGTGCCAGTTCCCCAATCCTTCTCAGGGACCTTGTGCATAACGGGAACTACCTCATACCCTTGAACCGCCTGGGGTGTGTCAACTCCCTTCTTCAAGTTGGGCACCACATCTCTGGGCTTGTGCCCTTCTTCAGCAGTACTAGATGCAAGATTTTTGCTGCCACCATCTGAACTGGACTCAGCCCTTCCGGCCTCCAGTTTCAGCTCTTTACAGCTCAGCTCTTGAGCTGCAATCTTTTCTTCTTCCAGAGCTAAGAGTCTTTTTGCCTCAACCCTTGCAAGATACTTCTCTAATTGTTGCTCCTGTCGCCTTTGACCTCGGAGCCATTCATCTATCTCTGGGTCTCTTTCCTCATCTGAGTAGTCTTCCTCCTCATGTGAGCAGTCTTCCTCCTCATGTGCGTAGTCCTCCTCCTCATCTGAGGGGTACTTAGTCATTTGGTTTCTTGCTGCCTCTCTCTCTGCCCATCTTTCCTCCCCCCAGACTATGTAGTTATGTAGCATCTCTGCTTTAGTAGATCTCCTTGCTACAGGAAGGCCCCATTTTCTGCAAAGCTTCCTTAGGTCAGCCTTAGTGAGGTGGTCAGTACGAACAAAGAATGAGTAGGTAAGCAATCCCATTCTGATAAGATCTTACCAGCAAAAACCAAAATCCAAAGTCCAAAATATCAATAGTATATCCAGGAGGACATCAGAGAATCAAAAGCCAAAAAAGATGAAAAATCAAGTTGACCTTCAACTGTGGGTAGGTAGTGAAATACTTAGCTACTGTATGTCACTGCACAAACACAAGTCCTATCCTCACCGCTGATCACCAATGTTAGAAATTGGGTTTTTGGTTGGCAGTCAGGTTGCCCTCTGTCCAAGCAAGAACCCTCACTCTAGTCAGGGTAAGTCACACACAATCCAAAATCAGCCTGTGCTCACCCTCCGGTAGCTTGGCACAAGCAGTCAGGCTTAACTTAGAAGGCAATGTGTAAAGCATTTGTGCAATAAATCATACAACACCATAGCCTAACACCACAAAAATGCACCACACAGTGTTTAGAAAAATATATAATATTTATCTGGGTATCTTCATGTCAAAACGATCAAAGTTGCAATATGAATTTGTAAAGATATCACTGAAAAGTGATATAAAGTGTCTTAAGTCTTTAGAAAGTAAACAAAGTCTCTTTCAAACACAAAGTACCTGGTTTCTGGTGGAAAATCTCCTCAGAGGGCCACAGGAGAAGAGGTACGTGGAAAACTGGTGTGTGCGTCGATTTATCTTCAGCACACACGGACTTGCGTCGTTATTTTCCACGCGGGGAGTCGTGCGTCGTTTTCCGGCGCGCGGACAGTCTCTTTCTGTGGTTCGCGGGGAGTACTAGATGTCCCGGGTCTGTGCGTGAATTTTCCTGCTTGTTTTCCGGCTGCGCGTCGTTCTGCGGGGCTGCGCGTTGAAGTTTCGATCTCACGGCAGGCGTCGCGTCGATTTCTCCTGGGGAGTCGGGCGCCGTTGTCCTTGCGAGGCCGTGCGTCAAAGTTTTGATCTCACGGCAGGCGTCGCGTCGATTTCTCCTGGGAAGTCGGGCGGCGTTGTACTTGTGAGGCCGTGCGTCAAAGTTTCGGTCGTCCCGAAGGCGTCGCATCGATCAGCGTCGGTGTGCAGCGTTCTTCTTGCCGCGGAACAAGCTGTGCGTCGAAAATTTTGGCGCACGGAGTGTCCAAGAGGAAGAGAGAAGTCTTTTTGGTCCTGAGACTTCAGGGAACAGGAGGCAAGCTCTATCCAAGCCCTTGGAGAGCACTTTTACAGCCAGACAAGAGTTCAGCAAGGCAGCAGGCCAACAGCAAGGCAGCAGTCCTTTGTAGAAAAGCAGACAGGTGAGTCCTTTGAGCAGCCAGGCAGTTCAGCAAGGCAGCAGGCCAACAGCAAGGCAGCAGTCCTTTGTAGAAAAGCAGACAGGTGAGTCCTTTGAGCAGCCAGGCAGTTCAGCAAGGCAGCAGGCCAACAGCAAGGCAGCAGTCCTTTGTAGAAAAGCAGACAGGTGAGTCCTTTGAGCAGCCAGGCAGTTCTTCTTGGCAGGATGTAGTTTCTGGTTCAGGTTTCTTCTCCAGCAAGTGTCTGATGAGGTAGGGCAGAGGCCCTGTTTTATATTAAGTTGTGCCTTTGAAGTGGGGGTGACTTCAAAGAGTGTCTAAGAAATGCCCCAAGCCCCCTTTCAGTTCAATCCTGTCTGCCAGAGTCCCAGTAGGGTGTGTGGCAGTCCTTTGTGTGAGGGCAGGCCCTCCACCCTCCCAGCCCAGGAAGACCCATTCAAAATGCAGATGTATGCAAGTGAGGCTGAGTACCCTGTGTTTGGGGTGTGTCTGAGTGAATGCACAAGGAGCTGTCAACTAAACCTAGCCAGACGTGGATTGAAGGGCACAACAAGATTTTAGTGCAAAGAAATGCTCACTTTCTAAAAGTGGCATTTCTAGAATAGTAATATTAAATCCGACTTCACCAGTCAGCAGGACTTTATATTACCATTCTGGCCATACTAAATATGACCTTCCTGCTCCTTTCAGATCAGCAGCTGCCACTTCAACAGTGTATGAGGGCAGCCCCAATGTTAGCCTATGAAGGGAACAGGCCTCACAGTAGTGTAAAAACGAATTTAGGAGTTTTACACTACCAGGACATATAACTACACAGGTACATGTCCTGCCTTTTACCTACACAGCACCCTGCTCTAGGGGTTACCTAGGGCACACATTAGGGATGACTTATATGTAGAAAAAGGGGAGTTCTAGGCTTGGCAAGTACTTTTAAATGCCAAGTCGAAGTGGCAGTGAAACTGCACACACAGGCCTTGCAATGGCAGGCCTGAGACAGGGTTAAGGGGCTACTGAAGTGGGTGGCACAACCAGTGCTGCAGGCCCACTAGCAGCATTTAATCTACCTGCCCTAGGCACATGTAGTGCACTCTACCAGGGACTTACAAGTAAATTAAATAGTCAATCATGGATAAACCAATTAGTAGTACCATTTACACAGAGAGCATATGCACTTTAGCACTGGTTAGCAGTGGTAAAGTGCCCAGAGGTCAAAAGCCAACAACAACAGGTCAGAAAAAATAGGAGGAAGGAGGCAAAAGGTTTGGGGATGACCCTGTCAAAAAGCCAGGTCCAACACCATTCCTGGAAATGAAAAACATTATTTGCTTCCAGGAACACAAAAATGGGATGGCGGGGCATCTGCTTAAAGAGGGAGGAGCCAAGTAGTGCAGGGCCACAAGGAGAGGTCAGGGAAACTACCAGCAAATCTCATAGTAAAACATTAGCAGGGGCATATCAAGGCTCCCCCACCCTTGCAGCGAAGGGGGCCCTCAACTCATACCGGTGATCCCTATTCAGACCAAGGCCAATGAATATCCGTGAAATATAGGAGACTCAGGGGCCCTACTTCACATTCTGCAGGGGGCCCGGCTGATTGCTAGTAGGATTTCTCAGCTGGTTTATTCACTTGCTTTAGAGATCTGTATGTAATCTGCAGACTACAGGTTTGAATTAACATAAAATAACTTAGAATGTTATTGTGCCTGCTGGAAAGCACTGTGTGTAAACTACAGCTCACAGGTTCATATCCTACTACGATCATTCAGTGGTGGATGCGTTTGCTACAAATCTCTTTGCAAAATCAGCATATCCTAAGTTCTAGTCCTGGTAAAATAACTCTGCATAAAATGCACCCCCTCCAGACCAGGTGTTCATTAGATGGTGAGTCACTGGTGCAATAAGTCGGTCTTGCAGGAGTGTTTTTCCCACAGAAAGGGGTGACATTCAGCAATCATTATTTTGATGTGCATTAAGTGTTCACTAATTTTTATGCATTAACATGGAATATAATACCCCCTTCTGGTACATTATAAGGTATTGCAAGTCTACGACAAGACTGCAGGCGGAGTGCCTTTATTGGTTCCAAGCCATTTGCAAGTCGACACAGATTCTCAGCCGTACTAACCACAAACCTGCTCATTTACAAACCCTCCTTTATTACAGACCATGGGAGAGGATGAATGTGAAGCACATTGGATATCCAGTCCTAAGATAATGCAAGGATAGGTGTTACTTGATTGAGTGAAAATGTTTGGTCCAGATGAACGATCATGGGAGCCAGTTGCTAACCTCCTGCTTCCTGTAAACTGTACAAGTTCCATGTAAAAGACCCAGAAAAGCATGGATACCCATCATCAGGAAGATGATCCTTCAGGAGAACATGTCAGAAGTTGATACCCTTGTTATCTAGCAGGTCCACTCCGCAAGGCACCATCATGGCACATCAGGACAATGCAAAACTAAGGTAGATCCATTCAACTGGAGTACTGCTGTGCGAGTAAGGAGAAAGAAACTGTTTGCCATGTGGTCTTGCTTGAAAAATACAGCCCCACACGGTGTGGTTACTGTTCCTGCTATTTAAAGGGAGCTTGCTGATTTAGTCGAACTCTTGTGGGATCTCTGAAGTTGTAAAGTCCATTTTTTCAGTTATTTTAACCACGACTGAAAGTCACATGCATTGCAATAGGGCCAAGTTTTAAACATGAAACGTACATCGTCACAGAGAGAGAACTCATTGAACCGTTCGGATAATGGATCTATTAAGAGGAAAAATAAAAAAGGTATTTATTTTTGTGGAAAAGGTTGTCTACAAGATTATACAGAATCACAGGGGAAATAGTTACCTGTGCACAATTTTTCAATCAGGCTTGAAGTTCCTAGGACTGATGCAGCAACGGCCATAAAACATACAGGGTACTGTAACAGTGAACTCTGAGAAGCGAATCACTTCCAAGGAGAATAATATAACAATATGTGTTGGAAAGATCATAAGGCCATGAATGATTTTTCAAAGTAAAATATCAGTGTATGGTTACATTGGTTGATGTCTGTATCCACGATATGCATATCTCTTTCACAGATTCGGAATAATATGAATGAGCGATGTTTAGACATTAGGATAATCCAAATAGAAAAAGAGTTAATCAGCAGTTGGCAAGTACTGGCAAATATAGCTTGATCGTATAGTTAAAGGGTATTCAGATTAATTTTAGTAAAAACAATTGTTTATATATTTTTCATACTGACATAAGTGCAGAAAGAACCCTCACAGATAAGGATTAAGAGAGAAAACTAGAAGCAATACGGAAGCACGTCCAGAGGTGAAATCCTCCAGTCCTAGGCCACCTCGCGCTCCTTTCAGCACGTGTGGCGACATCCCGATGATCTCCAGGGTTTCCTGACTCCTTTGAGGGGCCAAGTAGGATAATCATTGCTCCTGTTGGATCAGCACTGGTCATAGGTCATTGAAGTTAGATCTGACACCGACTGTTAACACATAACACACACACACAATCGCACGCACTCACGCAACTATACATGCTTGAACACAAAACACAACTAACAGACGTTTGATTTGCGTTTGCCCTCTTCGTCCTCTGTCTTATTTGGGTAAGTCTCCCTTAGGCATTGGCACAATGAGTTGTCTGTCAAGTTTTAGGTAAGCCCACGGTACATCACAGATGTTGATATTAACTTTTAAGCTAGAGACACACGTTGAAATAGTTCTTGTGGAAATCATTGTTTTTTTTAAATGTGGCACAACTTCATAAAACAAAAACGATTGTCCACTTCAGCTCACATGTTAGCTGTGTGAGGATAATCTCTGAAGCGCTGCCTCCTTCCCCTCCTTATGACTGCTGCCCTGCCCTGATTCGTGGCCACTGCCACCACTAAGGAGCCTACAGCTGCCGGTGCCACGCTCCAGTGTTCATACCATCTCATCGTGCACGCTGTGAATGGTCGGCAACGGACATGTTTAGAAGGTATCAGAAGGCGCTGTTGGGCTGGGCAAATCCAAGATAGCCACCATGTAGGGAAGGACACACCTCCATCTTAGTTGTCTTTTGGTGGCTCTAATTAAATTATAAATCAAGCACATTATTTATATTCATTTGATCAAACTTAGCTTGGTGAGCGGCAGAGATATGAACCAACAATCCTGAAGCGGGGTCTGCAGAGGGCACTGCTCTCAGAAAGGGAAGAGAGACCTTGAATGTGTAGGAAGGGGGAATACACTCTCCCTACACAGACCAAAAAGAACTAAGGAGTATACTCTGCCTTGGCAACCCTACCAATACTGAAAATAGAAAAAAAAATCTTGTGTTAGACCCTGACCCACTCTAGTAGTGTCATGATTCATCATCGGGTCCCTAAAAAACAGGATGGGCTCGACATACTTCGGGAAGCACTTTAAATATTTTTCACAGCATGGGTACCTAACAATGCTATCATATTATTAAAATAATAGTTGGGGAATGCACACTGAGCAATATATTATCAGTATTGGAGCTTAAAAGCTGTTATGACTAAGCAATATATCAATATGCACAGAAACTTGTGTCCTGTTGCTGAAGCTGTGAACTGTTGTTAGGCGCAGGCTACCATACCGTTATAGACCACTAGATGGCGAACATGCATAATGTTTGCTGAATAAGAAATAAATACATGCAGCTGATAAGCAAAGCGGACTTTATTATAACTTGTCTTCCTGCTTATGAATCTTTCCTCCTTCCCATAACAGAGTACAGTGCTTAATTTGTAAATTAAAGGTGCCGGTGTCCAAAGCCCTCCTCTTAAACACGCGGCTGCTGCAATTAAATGCGCGAAAACGGAATACTCCTGAAGCCATATCGGACCTCTTCAATCCATTTAAAGCCACTCCCTACCCCTCAACTCAATCTTGCAGCTTTCTCCTATTGTGACACTTTTTCGTTTTTCTCTTCCTCCGTCTTTCACATATGTGTCTTTTGCTCGCAGTAAATGCTTGAGGCAGAAAAATAAGTGCCGGCCCTCAAAAACAAGCGCAAATTAATCACTGACAGAGTAGATACCAATATGTTAAAGATGATATGTTCACCCTTTTTTTTGAAGACTCACGAGCTTGTGCCCTGGATGAAATAACTTAAATAAAGTTTAAAACAAAAATATGCTGCGTAGATTCAATTGAAGTAATCCTCCACAGCAGAGATAACACTGCAGCATGCATACAGTGTGCCAGAGCAGGTGTGGGCTAAAGAAGATCTTCGCCAATGTCTTAACGGATAAAAGCAGGCGTCTCTGTTTCTTGTAAGCCCACACATAGCGTGTGCTAGGTAGGAAGCAATGTTTTCAACTGAACTCGCATCACACGGTTGAATGATAACCATACACAGCATGTGCCAATGTCTCCAACTGAACAATGTCTGCAACTGAACTCACGTCACACAGTGGAATGATAACCAAGAATGGAGCATTGGACATGGGGTGTAGAAAGAGCCTGTGGACAGAGAGCCGTGCAGACAGAAAGGCATGCGGCAAAGGTAAGTACACCTTACCACAGGCTACCAGCACATATGTTGCCTGTTCTTCCTTTTTAACTCTCGCCTACCAGGCAACGTTTCTGGTAGGTTACCTCCTAGGTGAAAGCCTATTGTGGACTATACCAAAAACCTAAAGTGGGCTTTGACCCAACTCACTGCTTACCACTGGTTGCTTATGTTATCATGCTCATTTGCTTGCGTTTTATTTCATTGCTTTCCTTGCCCATCATGTGTTTGTCCTTTCCCTTCTCCTATTACCCCTCACATGGACCACAGCCTCCTTATCATTCTTTTGATTGTATGATTTATATCCTTCCATTGTTCACATTTAGGGTAATACTTTTTCATTTTTATTTCAGCACTTCATAAGAGTGCATGTATTTTCTAGCCTTCCCCTTCGTTTGCTGCTGCCCTCCCCTAAACACCCCCCTCGCTGCATGCTCTGTGTTGCTCCTCATTACCCTCTCATCCGTCCACCATGTGCTTCCTCTGGTTTCCACACCCCTCCTTGGCGTTTTATTTTAGTTTTTGAGCCTTCCTTCTTTTGCCCCAGCAAACTGCTGCTGGACTGCTCTGCCTTGCAAAAAGTGCTTTCGCGTGAGTCAAATTATGTTTTTTATTGTATTTACTTATACATCTTTAATCGTCAAATTAAAAACAATGCCATCCACCTCAGTTCGTAAACGTGCATTTGCGTGGTGACTAATGATGAAGCAGAAAATGAAGGTTTTGATTTATTAACGCATAAACGTAGTGTGAAACAATCATGTGTGATATTAACCGAACTAATAAAGATTGTACGGGGACAAAATGTGCCCTCAGAGTAGTTTGCCATCATTTATACGCGTGCTTTATATAACGTGGTGTGTTAGAATTGCACTAATCCGACATAATCATAAACGTGTGCTACGATTTGCTTGTTTGAAATGCTTTAGCTTAGCATTACTTTAGCGGAGGCTTTGGCCTAGTTGCCTGGTCTCACGGTTTAGATGATCGTATTTTTCCACTGTGCTATTAAACGTGTATTTCTGTTTGAAGCTGTATTTTTCCACAGAAACTGTTCACGTGCTTATCTTAAAGTTAGTGCCAGCATGGCATATTTTCTCTTTAATTCAAGGTCGACTTGCAGGTGCGGACAATGGAGGCTCTGAGAGTAAGCTAATCGAGAAACAATGTTGCAACTTGCGTACCCATCTCCAAGGATAATGTATGCTTAAGTAAAAGCTTGAGAACTGTCGTTTTTGATTGGTCAATTTGAAGCTAACCTATGAACCCTCCAATGGAGACCCTACTGGACTTGAACTGTTGTCTATAAAACCCAGCTGCACGAGAGGAGAGCTCTCTCTATCTTCGGACATCCCGCCATTTTGACTTCGTAGCTACTATGACCCATTTTGCTGCGACGCCATTTTGAGAGACCTTGATGCTTTCTCTAGTCGAGAGAAAGAGACTTTAATGATTCTTGCCCTAGAGACTTTAACTTTGATTTGCCCCTTTGCATGAAGTAGTAGCCTTACTTTGCCGCCGTGAGGCAATTGCCCCGTTCACCCCTGCCCCTTTGTCCCGTCCCATGCTGATCGAGAAACGGTACCTGTGAGACGAAGACTTAATTGATTGCTGATTGGAATTGGTAATTATGAAAGGAAATTGTAAAATTGCATTGTGTTTCTTTTAGGTAACCAACTGCTGATTTTGATAAGGACCCTAGCTAGGAGTTTTCTAAATTGATGTTGCCAAATTGTTTTTGCATGAAGTCCCACATGCTGATGCTAATTTGAGGTTAGACGAGGATTCCATATGTCGCACGATGCAATTGGAGATCTTGTTATGCTGACTAAATGTACGCAATTAGCCCATTACAGATTATCGTATTAGTGCTTTGCATTGCTATTATCGAATGCCTTGTGATTCAAATGCTACATAGATTACACTTGTTTCGACGTTATGGACAGCTATTAATGTTCATTTATGTTTATCATTTGGTGTTGAGACACATTTATATCGTGCTAGCTTTGTTAATCTAGGGAAATAAATTCACTAACTTTGCAATAAACTGGTGTGGTTATTCCTGGCTGAAAGGTCAGGGTTTCGCCGACATGTATTCTGGATTAATTGTTAAGTGTTATGTCGTTCAAGGTGTTGCTTATGTACGTTATTGATTATCGATATAAGGTGAGTGATCGATTAATAGTACAGAGAGTTCCCACTTAGTCAAAAGATTCATCGACCTAAAGAGCGTCCGAACGCAGGTAAATTGTTACCACGTTCCGCTCTATCAGTAGATGGTAGCAGAGGACGGTTAAAGTACATGGTGTTGAATTAACGGTTACGCATTTTGAGGCCTCATTCGAGAAGTTGAATTAGATTTTTCTTGGATAAAACTGATTGACAAGATGATGATGGGCTAGGTCCACCGCGACTTTCCCGGGATCTCGAAGCTTGCGAATGGAGAGAAAGGAGATGTGGAAACAGCGTTGGCAGTACTAGTGATGGTATGAGTGAAGTTAGGGTTTTGCGCTTGCACAGCTTATTGCCGCAGGGTGTGTGAAAAGGTTGCGAGGATTTTCTTTTAAGGATAGCGGAGGTGCGACTCCGAGTGTAGAAGTAGAGAAGTCGTCGAACTTCATAGAGATAGCGGAGGTGCGGCTCCGAGTGTGAGAGTAGGGAAGTCGTCGAACTTCATGTGCGTCTGGCGCTTTGTGCATAAAAAGGTCCACGTGGTTGTTGTGGTTGAGACGGGCCCTGCGAGGTCAAGAGACTCCGGAGTATGTTGATCCATGTTGTGGTCTGGGCGGTTTAGTAGGTTGATCGGGCGTGGTCAACGAGTGGGTAAGTGTGTTAGGGAGTGATAGAAACTTCGACTTCGGGCTTTGACAAGATTCTAAGTGCACTAGAACAGATCATTGACAAGTTGAGAGTAGGTCTGCGGGTCAGATCTGCTTGCGAGTGTGGGGACTGAGAAAGACCGAATAGCGGCCGAGGCTGGTGAAAGAGATCGAATAGTGGCCGAGGTTAGTGAAAGGTCCCTAAGGTCCTGAAGCGATTATGTTACCCTTCCTGTAGTAAACCGACAGATCTGTTTTAGTTTTTGGTAGCTCGCGATACATGCAAAAAGTTGTTACGGGAGGAACTGAGTGAAGGAGGACTAGCCGCGAGGCTTTGTCAGCCGCAGTGTGTGTGAGTGTGACGTCACTAAGAGCCGCGCTGGGATAGGTTGATTAGAGAGAAGGGTCGCGCACGGATTGGACGCAGTCCGTGGGACTCGATGGGAAGGGGAAAGGCAGGTGAAGAGTATTCCGGGAATTAAAGTCACCTATTGATTACAAACTTTGTGGAATAAAAGTGACCTATTGACTATAAATTTGGTGAAATAAAAGACGTGAAAATGAAATTCCTTAAAGCATTTAGGAGTGCGATGAAGGGGGAGTCTTACATTAAAGCGAGCGTAGGAGAGGAGACGCCACCCGAAGGTACACCAGCTTACATTGTAATGGAGGAAAAAGGGGTAGCTCCGTGTCTTTGGCTAAAACAATGGCACAAGTGGACAGAGAAACATGGGAGCGTAGCATTCCCGATACACGGGACATTCAATATAAGGGTCCTAGAGAATTTGAGATTCACAATGTATGACATGAAGGTGCCTCCAAGGCCAGCACAGTTTGAGGCTCTAGCAATATGGGAACTCATGGCTAGACAGCAACAGAAGAACAAGTTTGAAACAAGGATGAGGAAGGTAGAAAAGACACTAGCGGATGCTAGGTGGGATAATGCGCAGAAGGTGTGGAGGTCAGATGTATTGCAGGGAATAAAATTGTTCCCCGCAATTACTAAGGATGAAGAGGAGACAGGTAAGAAAGCTACCTGTAAGACAGACAGGAAGTGTTCAAAGGATAGAGAGGATGAGGAAAAGTTGAGAAGAGAAGAGGAGTTAGAGGATGAGGAGTTGATAATGCAATTGCTGAACGACCGTCCACCGCCTTATGCAGAGAATGGACAAGGTCCAAGTACCAGTTCTGCCCCTCCGGCATCGGTACAGAACAGTGAAACGCAGAGTTCAGGAGCACCATCGGGATCTAAGGACCCGAGTTTACTGCTCACCCCACAGATACCGCAGGTCAGGAGAATGTATCCAGATGTGCCCGTGTTGAAACCAGCAGAACATTATCAGCCGCAGATGCCAGGGTACTACAGCAGTGACAACAATGGAGGGATGATTCTAGATCCAACCGTAAGGGGCGTACAGAATGGTTACAACCCAACAATGGCACAAGCTGAATCAACTCAGTTTATGATGCCTCAAAAGCAGATGCAGGGAGGAAATGTTCATGCTCAAATGACGGGGAGTCAGATGGGCATGCCGGCAATGATGGCCCATAATATGGGGATGAACATGCCTCAGAATATGGGAAATGGACAAAATCCAGATGCAATATCACTGCCCATCACTGTAGGTCCAGTGGTACCTTTGTATAGTCAGCCTAACTTAGGTATGAGCAGTCAGGGACCAATGCTGCAGAATGGGACAGAAAGAAGGTGCATAGAAAACACTCCAGGGGTAACTCCGATAGCGACTCAGCCAACTGGGTCTGGGTCCCTGATGGAGTTTAGTCCCGTATGCGCTCAGTCAACACTGGTGAGGTCGAGTCCCTCACTGATAATACCATTAACATCGAACACTGAAAAGTTGCCGCAACCATCGATGGCAGTCGATGTGAATGCTACACTGATGGGGGTAAATGCGCAACAGCTGACACAATGGTTCAACAGTTTAAATTCCACACAAAGTTCAGACAGTGGGAAAGGAGACGATTACTTGAGCAGGATGAGGCTGAACATGGAAGCACAAGAATTGGTGGAAGGGAATATGGGTGTGAACAGGTTGGAGTCCTACACGGAAGAGGAGTTGAGATATCTATGTCCAAAGATCACGAAAGAAGTAAACAAGGTACATAAAAGTTTGCAGGAAGTAGCAGACAGGAACGGGATTGACATAGGCAAGACGAAACACTTGAGCAGGAGCTATAGGTTGGATTTTGGGACCACAGATTTTGAACACATGAGATCAGCAGGCACACCTTAGAGAATTGTTGCAGAGTGCCCAAGTGTGGAGGTGCTTAGACAAGTGGGAAAGCAGATGGGTAAAGAGGAAGGATAAGAGGAGGGACAGTGTTACAGAGCATAATGAGAAAAGACCGCGGAGCAGCGAAACAGTAACCATGTTACCAATGAGGGAGACAGCAGGGGGAAAATTAGTACATGTACCATGGCACAGGAGTGATATTCAGTCTTTTACGAATGATTTTCCCAAACTGAGGGAGAAGCCGATCGAATGGTATCAGCAGACTGATAGGTTTGTGAAGCTTGCAAAATGTCTCTGGGAAGACCTGAACACTTTATTCGAGATTGTGGTTCCGGCAGATTTGTGGGAGGATTGCAAAAGAGCTGTAGGTTGGCCGACAAGTGAACCAGAGAGAGACAGAGAGACGGGTGCACCATCACCTATGGTGATGTGTCTGTACTATAAGGTGATTGAGCATTTGAAGACGAAGGTTGCCGCGAAAAATGTGGATTGGCAGAAAATTGATCGAACTGCCCAAGAGGTTAAAGAATCGATTCATAGTTACTATGAGAGGTTGTTGAAGGCGTTCAAGAATTACAGTGGCACGGAAGCAATTGAGGCGAAAGATATGCTTCATTTTGTGTTCAGATTTGTGGAAGGGCTGAGACCAGAGATAAGTCAGATGATAAAGTCGCATTTGATCTGCTGGCAGTCGAAACCGATTGATGAAGTCTTGACTTATGCGAAATACTGTAGCGACGAAATTGAGGTGAAACAGAAAAAGCTGAAAGAGAAGGTGATGATGATGCAGCTTAAGGCGGCTCAGACAGGCTTGCAAGGTCTGCAAGGACTGCAAGGGTTGCCAGGGATGCAAGGGTTCCAACAGCAGGTACCGCAACCGCAGCCGCAGTTGCAAGGAAACATGGCGTTTCAGCCACAGGGCAGAGGCAGAGGCAGAGGAGGTTTTGTGAATAATGGTCCGGATTTGAACACTGTTGTGACGGGTGTGCAGGCAATGAAAAAGGTGATGCCGTGTCACGTGTGCGGAAACGTAGGTCATTGGAAACGCGAGTGTCCGATGGTGGTGCAAGAAGGTGCAGGTGCAGGTGTAGGTATGGGTCAGCAGAACAATGATGTCAATGCATTTCAGACAATGAGAGGACCGAAAATGAGAGGTCCAAATGCAAATTTTCAGACCATAAATCAATTGCAGGGATTACAACCTATGCAGCCGCAGCAGATGCAGATGCCCCGTGTGCAGATGACGCAGATGCAGCCGATGCAACAGCAGTTACCTTTGGTACCTAATCAGCAAATGCAAATACCCTTGGCACCAATGAGTCAGCAGCAAGTGATGGTTCCTCCACAGGTAACGGGTCAGGTAATGAGTACAAACGGCACAGTACAACAGTTCCCATTACACAGTGAGAGTGGAATAAACAACGTATGGGAGAGTGAAAGTTCAGGAGAAGAAGGAGACTGTGTGCTTGCTGCATCCTTGGAAGTCGATCAAAGGGGTCCGTACGTAGAGGGAAGAGTAATGGGTCATCGTGTTTCATTCTTGGTTGACACGGGAGCCACACGTTCAACTGTTAAGAGCAGTGAAGTACCAAATTTGCCACTCTCAGGGAGGACAGTTCAAGTGGTGGGAGTAGCAAACAGACATCTGACGAACCCAATAACAGATCCGGTACCAGTCAACATTGGTAACTATCAAGGGGTACATCAGATTGTGGTATGTGACTCAAGCCCGATAGCACTGTTAGGAAGAGACCTATTGTGTAAATTGGGTTGCTCGATCATGTGTTCAAACGAAGGAATAACAATAGAGACGAGCAATGATGGGGAAGACGAGGATAGTGTAGAGGGGGATGAGATAGAAACAGTCGACGAAGAGTATCCTCTGATTTGTCTCTTCCCGATGATAACCGAAGAAGATATCCCAGCAGAATTACGGGAGACAGTCGGAAAGGAAGTGTGGGACATGACAGGGAAAGAGGTGGGATTGATGAAAGGAGTAGAACCAGTGAAAGTGATGGTAAAGCCCAATGCGATCTTTCCCCAGACCCCACAATACCACATGCCACAAGATACCCTCATGAAAGTTGCCCAACTTATTGACGAATTCGTGAAGCAGGGAGTACTGAAAGAAGTATTAAGCAGCCCATGTAATTCACCGATAATGGGACTAATAAAGCCAAGTGGGAAAGTCCGACTCGTGCAGGATTTGAGGAAAATAAATGACATCATAATCAAGTGCTGCCCTGTCGTACCGAATCCGGCTGTGATAATGTTTCAGATCCCTTGCGAAGCTGAGTGGTTCTCAATCATCGATTTGTCACAAGCATTCTTTTCTGTGCCTCTTCATGAGGATAGCCAATTCCTCTTTTGTTTCAAATTCCTAGACAGAGTGTACAGTTGGTGTCGAATTCCTCAAGGGTTCTCTGAGTCACCGTCGATATTCAATCAGGTTCTAAAGAAAGACTTGGAAGAGTTAGAGTTGCCATTCGAGTCAACCTTAGTACGGTACATTGACGACTTACTGGTTGCATCAAAGACAGAAAGTGGCTGCACAGCCGATACCATTGCTCTGTTGAACCATTTGGGAGGGAATGGACACAAGGTGTCTCCTTCCAAATTACAGTTCTGTCAGAAGAAAGTGAGATACTTGGGTCACCAGATAGAGAAAGGATCACGGAGAATAATGAAGGAAAGAATTACAAGTGTACTTCAAATGAGTCCACCAAAGACGAGGAAGGAGGTGAGGAAGTTTTTGGGAATGGTGGGCTACTGTCCTCAGTGGATTCCCAACTTCTCGACTCTAGCGAAGCCTTTACTGAAATTGACCCAGAAGGATGCCTTGGATCAGATAGAACTGAAAGGGGATGAGATGGATGCTTTTGTTGAATTAAAGGAATGCATGTGCAGGGCTCCAGCTTTAGGTATGCCTGATTACACGAAGCCTTTCACATTGTTTTGCCATGAACGTGATGCATGTTCTTTGTCTGTCTTGACTCAAGCCCATGGTGGCGTAAACAGACCAGTAGCGTATTTTTCAGCTACTTTGGATCCAGTTGCAGCAGCACTCCCAGGGTGTTTGCGCGCTGTAGCAGCAGTTGGTATCAGCCTCACTCAGAGTGAAGGAATAGTGATGGGACACCCAGTAACAGTCATGGTCCCTCACTCAGTCGAGATACTTTTGACTCGCTCCCGAACGCAGCACATGACTGGAGCAAGACTCACAAGGTATGAAACGACTATTCTGGGCTCACCGAATGTGCAGCTGAAAAGGTGCACTACGTTGAATCCAGCTACCTTGCTTCCTGGAGAAAATGCTGAAATTGAGAACGCTGAAGACGTCGAGCATGACTGCCTTCAGGTGACTGAATTTTGCACAAAACCCCGACCGGACATCAAAGATACAAAACTTGATGAAAATGATCAAATTCTTTTTGTTGATGGTTCATGTTTAAGAGATGGGATGGGAATTTTGAAAGCAGGATATGCTGTATGTACTGTAACAGGGGTCTTGGAAGCGGGATGGCTCCAAGGAGTCTATTCTGCACAAGTAGCAGAACTTGTGGCCCTTACTAGAGCATGTCAATTGTCTGCATTGATGAAAGTCACCATTTACACTGATAGTCAATATGGGTTTGGGATTGTGCATGACTTTGGACAACTATGGTCACAGAGAGGTTTCCTGACTTCTTCAGGATCCCCAGTGAAAATTGGGGAGAGAATAAGGGAGTTGTTACATGCCATTCAAGTGCCAGCTGAAGTTGCAGTGGTAAAGTGCAGTGCTCACACGAAAGGACAGGACTATGTGTCTCTGGGAAACGCCTATGCAGACTAAGTCGCAAGATTTTGTGCCTTGAACTGTATATTGTTAAGGGATGATTGGAATACAATAAGTGAACCAGAACTCGAACCAGCTGAAGCATTTGCCTTGAAGGTCGTAGATACAATAGAAGAACTAAAAGCACTACAGAATAATGTCAGGGAGGATGAAAGAGATTCCTGGATTAAATCACAATGTATAAAGAGACAAGACGAGCTATGGGTTTCACATGAGGGAAAATTTGTTTTGCCAAACAGTCTCTTATCACAGCTTGCGCGGTTCTATCATGGGCAAGCTCACCTAGGGAGAGATGCCATGATAAGATTGTTCAAAACTGATTGGTTTAACCCCAGATTTCGTCAAGCTGCAGAAGCAGTTTGCCATCGATGTGTCACTTGCCAACAGATGAACCCAGGAAAAGGGACGGTTGTGAACGCGAGTCACATTGGTAGGGCAAGCGGTCCTTTTAGTCGTATGCAGATGGACTTCATTGAGATGCCTGTGCATGGAGGTTTAAGATATGTGTTGGTGATTGTGTGTATTTTTAGTCATTGGATTGAGGCATACCCCACCCGTAGAAACGACAGCCTTACAGTTGCCAAGCTATTATTGAGGGAGTTAATACCACGTTTCGGATTCCCGATCTCTTTAGAATCAGATAGGGGAAGTCACTTCAACAACGAGGTGATAAAGTTACTCTGCGAAGCACTGAACATTGAGCAAAAGCTGCATTGTAGCTATCGCCCTGAAGCATCAGGACTGGTGGAGCAGATGAATGGTACGCTGAAATCGAGAATGGCAAAAATATGTGCATCGACAAATTTGAAATTGCCTGACGCATTGCCCTTAGTACTAATGTCAATGAGAAACACTCCTGATAGGAAAACTGGATTGTCTCCACACAAAATTCTCATGGGCAGGGCTATGAGACTTCCTGCAGTTCCCGCAAACATGCTTTTGAATATTACAGATGATATGGTGTTAGACTACTGCAAAGGTCTGGCTGACGTGGTTCGCTCTTTCTCTCACCAGGTGGAAGCGACCACCTTGCCACCGATCCAAGGTCCAGGACACGCACTGAAAGCAGGTGACTGGGTCGTGATAAAGAAGCACGTGAGGAAGTCGTGTCTGGAACCCCGTTGGAAAGGCCCTTTTCAAGTGATCCTGATGACAACTACCGCTGTGAAGTGCGCGGGGGTTCCCAACTGGATTCACGCCAGTCATACAAAGAAGGTGCTGTGTCCCACAGATGAGGAAGTTGAAGCACTGAAATTACCAGTGCCTGATAAAACAGTGCCGAGTGCTGAGACAGAACAAAAGCGAACTGAAAGCGAACAAGCAACAGCAGGGGAAAAAGAGATATTATTGGAGAACGAAGAGTCCGACTCACTTGGGGAAGACCAAGGAGAAAGTTCAGACAGCGACGAAGAAGCTGCAGGTGACAAAGAGCCTGAAGCAGCTGAGGGTAGCAAAAAGCCTGAAGCAGCTGAAGGTGACAAAGAACCTGAAGCAGCTGAAAGTGATACAGAGCCAGAAGAAAGTAACGGTGACGAAGGGCTCGAAAAGGGTGAGAAGGCAGGAGAGCCTGAGCAGAAGGGGGCTTTCCCAGAAACAGACGATACAGAAAAAGAAAAGGAGAACGTGATCGATTCCCCTGAAGGGGGGGACAAAGAAGAGCAGAACGAAAGAGCTCAAACCTCTACAGAAAGGATCGCAGGTCCATCAAACGGACACGGTGCAAAAAGAAGACTAAGTATCTCACCGGTAAAACAAAAGGGTAAAGAAAGTTTGAACGAAGGAGGGAGGCCAAAAGTGAAAGAGAAAAGAAAGGAAGTGACTGTCGTGGAACAATCGTCAAGTGAAGAAAAAGACTTGGCGAAGGAGGAGAGTGCAAGCGAAGCAGAATCGAAAAGAGAAGCAAAATTGAAAAGGAAAAGGATACCAAACAGGAGGTATTCTGGTCCTGAATGGGCATACGCAGTAAATGATGATTGGACTGATGAGTTTGTATCTCTAAGCATCGAGAAAGAAGAAGAAGAAGAGATACCAATAGAAAAGAAAAGTTTCATAGACTCTGTTGATTGAAACGGTAGTAAATGGTATTGCTTGCTGCAATCTAACGTGAGACAAACAACCAGTTGAGACATTGCTAAACCGAATTGAGACAAATGCTGCTAACCGATAAGTGACTGGCCTTTTGAAGAAGACGGTGTGAACATTGTGCTTGTTCAGCTTTGTAACTGAATTGCTAAGTAGTTTCATTTATAAGTGCTTCTAGCTCTCTGATTCTATACAGATCATGCCTAGGTACGCTATGCAGAATAATAGAAAGAAATATTGTAAATACGTGTGTATAGGTTTGGTAGTCACATGTGTACTAATAATAATGGCAATTGTGTTTGGAATGCATGGAAAGGGTGAGAATAAGACTATTGCTGCTTCTACTATTGTTCCTGTTACTGTCACTGAACTAACCCCGCTGAAAAGACTAGCACTGGATGAGAGACTCTTGCATGATAAGAAAGAGCTTTCGTATAACGTTTTCTATCGCTTACTAACAGAGTATGTTGAAACTATGGATGCGAAAGATTGTTATGTGTGTACCCAGATACCGACATCAGTAAAGGAAGGGGTAACTTATCACCACATGCCTCTTACATATGGGATTACATGTAGTATAGTAATGTCTAGGTTTTATGGTCAATCTAACATACAGTATTTTTTCTCGAATTATGATGTTACATTTGCTTATGTTCCTATAATAGCGCAGCTAAGCGAGACTGCAAAATATTGGGATTACAAAATTATGAGGGACTTTTTCGAGCCAATGCAACCTTTTGAAACGGCACATGCTCATAGGGAGAACCTTACTTGCTCAGTCTCTGCTGTAGAAATAAGCTTTTTAGATCGCACAGATGATAGAAGGGCACAAATGAAAGCAAAATTAGAAAAAGAGCTACATAAGAGGACTTCAGTAGATAATTCATTCTTTTAGCAAAGGATGGAGGCGTTTGCAAAATGATTGGTGCACGTCACTGCTGCACCTATATACCTGATAATAGTGTGAAGATTAAAACTATGCTTGCTAATCTAACCAAAGAAAGTGCAGATTTGAAAGAACTGAAAGAACCAGGAGTGTGGGAGAAGGTTGGAAAGGGACTTGCTTCAGTGGGACATTGGATTGGGGGAATTTGGAATGGAATATTATTGAAAATAATAGAAGGAATATTAATAGTGATAATTTGTGTATTTGGAATTTGGGGAATAAAAAGGGGAATAATAATGATTATGGAAAGAATTAAAAGAAGAAAGGAGGAGAAAATTATGAAAAGAATGGCAGAAGAATACAAAGCGCAAACTAGGGGAACTAAAAGGAAAAGGGAGCTGACAGAATTTTAATGGGATAAAATTTGTGGGCTGAATTTGTGTGATGACAAGTAGTCATCAGAGGAGGGATTGATGAAGCAGAAAATGAAGGTTTTGATTTATTAACGCATAAACGTAGTGTGAAACAATCATGTGTGATATTAACCGAACTAATAAAGATTGTACGGGGACAAAATGTGCCCTCAGAGTAGTTTGCCATCATTTATACGCGTGCTTTATATAACGTGGTGTGTTAGAATTGCACTAATCCGACATAATCATAAACGTGTGCTACGATTTGCTTGTTTGAAATGCTTTAGCTTAGCATTACTTTAGCGGAGGCTTTGGCCTAGTTGCCTGGTCTCACGGTTTAGATGATCGTATTTTTCCACTGTGCTATTAAACGTGTATTTCTGCTTGAAGCTGTATTTTTCCACAGAAACTGTTCACGTGCTTATCTTAAAGTTAGTGCCAGCATGGCATATTTTCTCTTTAATTCAAGGTCGACTTGCAGGTGCGGACAATGGAGGCTCTGAGAGTAAGCTAATCGAGAAACAATGTTGCAACTTGCGTACCCATCTCCAAGGATAATGTATGCTTAAGTAAAAGCTTGAGAACTGTCGTTTTTGATTGGTCAATTTGAAGCTAACCTATGAACCCTCCAATGGAGACCCTACTGGACTTGAACTGTTGTCTATAAAACCCAGCTGCACGAGAGGAGAGCTCTCTCTATCTTCGGACATCCCGCCATTTTGACTTCGTAGCTACTATGACCCATTTTGCTGCAACGCCATTTTGAGAGACTTTGATGCTTTCTCTAGTCGAGAGAAAGAGACTTTAATGATTCTTGCCCTAGAGACTTTAACTTTGATTTGCCCCTTTGCATGAAGTAGTAGCCTTACTTTGCCGCCGTGAGGCAATTGCCCCGTTCACCCCTGCCCCTTTGTCCCGTCCCATGCTGATCGAGAAACGGTACCTGTGAGACGAAGACTTCATTGATTGCTGATTGGAATTGGTAATTATGAAAGGAAATTGTAAAATTGCATTGTGTTTCTTTTAGGTAACCAACTGCTGATTTTGATAAGGACCCTAGCTAGGAGTTTTCTAAATTGATGTTGCCAAATTGTTTTTGCATGAAGTCCCACATGCTGATGCTAATTTGAGGTTAGACGAGGATTCCATATGTCGCACGATGCAATTGGAGATCTTGTTATGCTGACTAAATGTACGCAATTAGCCCATTACAGATTATCGTATTAGTGCTTTGCATTGCTATTATCGAATGCCTTGTGATTCAAATGCTACATAGATTACACTTGTTTCGACGTTATGGACAGCTATTAATGTTCATTTATGTTTATCATTTGGTGTTGAGACACATTTATATCGTGCTAGCTTTGTTAATCTAGGGAAATAAATTCACTAACTTTGCAATAAACTGGTGTGGTTATTCCTGGCTGAAAGGTCAGGGTTTCGCCGACATGTATTCTGAATTAATTGTTAAGTGTTATGTCGTTCAAGGTGTTGCTTATGTACGTTATTGATTATCGATATAAGGTGAGTGATCGATTAATAGTACAGAGAGTTCCCACTTAGTCAAAAGATTCATCGACCTAAAGAGCGTCCGAACGCAGGTAAATTGTTACCACGTTCCGCTCTATCACTAACAACCGCTAACAACGCCGAATAAATGCTGGCCACAGAGAATTTTAATTGGCCGTCCATTTTGCCTACTCAGTCCACTTAACAATCCAAAAAAGTATTATTTCAGTTCTGTGGCCAGTGAATGTTCCATCCTAGTTTCTTGCATAGAAAGCACACTGGCCACTCAAAATTTCCATCACAGTGGGATTACCATTAATGGCAATTTAGAAAGGGTATGATAATGGATATTGCACGTAACTCATGGAATATCAGTGAATGATATATGGGCTTTTAATGCTGTATAACATGCAAACAAGCACTGTGGAAGCCTTTAGGTTTCGCCTTTTGGATCTATTGGCTTTGCCAGTGCAGTTATGCAGTATAGGTGCATAGGTGAATGCATGAGTGATGACGTGTGAATGCATGCCGGAACAAGTGGACAACTGGGATTGTCAGCTATAATCATTTTGGGGAATTACACTTTTGTATTTACATCTTGAAACTTGTGAGCAGGGCCAAAGATGTCATGTCCTGTTGATTTGCATCTCCAGCAAAGGTACAGTGGTTTGAAGTGCATCGGTCTTAGTTTTGCAGGTGACCGTTACCGATAACGAAGTATTTTGAAAACAGGTATACTTGAGTCTTGCTTCTCTCAGTTCCGTCATGTGTCATTAGTAATGAGTCAGAGTTTTCCTCTGAATAGGCAATGGTCAATGTGTGTTTCCATTAACTCTTAGTATTTCCGGATGAACATACTGTTGGATTAGTACTCAGGCGTGCGTCGCTCCCTCGCCAGCAGCTGCAAAACATTTGCAACAAAAACCATATTATGGTTTGTTGTAAAAGGGGCGTGCCCCTCAGTGTGCGTGTATGTTTGGGCAGCCTTCTTGTGCCGGCCAAACATAAATGCGCACTAGGCTCTCTCCAAACTGGCACTGTGTTGCAGGGTTGGAGACAGCAGGCAGAGACTACCACTCTGCCTCGGAGCGCCCTCCAATCCTAACCCTGCTGTCATGCTGCCAGCAGCATGAAAGCAGAGTTAGGATTGGCCGCAGGGTAGGCTGGGAGCCAGTGCCTGCAAGTACCAGCAGCAAGAGGAGCAGATCGGAAGGCGCGGCAAGAAAGGTAAGTTTTGAAAAATTATTATATATTTATTGTCGTGTACCCCCTGCCATACACTGCGCCACCCCACCCATTTTCCCTCCTGCGAGCCGCAACTGTTAGTACTTCATAAAGTCTTGATCCTACACCCCCCCAATCAATGGGCTTTGAACTGTTAAACTGCTTCCTAACCCAGGTAGATGCCGGTCTCCTCGAGTCAAGCAGCTGAAAGGAACAGTACCAGTATGCAAAACGACCACCGCCTTAATCAGAACAAATTGGACTGTCCTTATTAAGTTTTGTTCCTTCCCTCAAGCTGCATCCAAAATAAAAACTTTGGTTTCTTTTAAAAAATGATGTTCACAATATCATAGAAACAGAATGGATCTGTGATAAGCATCCATCCGTCCACTCACAGCAACCCTCTCTAGGGTTAAAATAGGGTAAGTGTGAGGCTGATGCCAACACATAACCCTACTCTTCTAAGAATGTTGTGTTTAATGTAAACGCTCCAGGCAACTCTTGTTTAAGTTGTAGTGTATTTTCATCCTCACAGGGTGCCCAGTGTTTACCCCCTTTTTAAGCACAATTAGTGCATGGTATGCAAGGCATATTCATTATATGTTTGCACAGCATGTATTCCTGACAAAAGAGAAGAAATTAAGCTCAATCAGGTCGGAAATCAGTGTAGAAAATGAACTATCATCTGTATTTGTCTTTTCTGGTCGAACTACAAGTTCAAGCAACAACATAGTTTGTGTTAATAATCCCGCCCCCCTGATATACCTTCATTACGAAATTGTTGTCCAGAGATTTTCATTTTTTATTTGTGTTTTTGGATCATTAGAGGAGTAATTTAGCTTGGGTAGACATTGTTGATCCAGGCCGAATTGTTCTGGACGACATTTCTAAAACTGGCAGATGCATAGCAGTGATGATATAATATTTCAGGAACCATGAGACCTAAATACTTAATTCGGGTGTCAAAACATACTTTTTGGGGGTAAGTAGTCTAATAGAGACAGAAAATAACCCCTCAGAGCAACCCATCCTCCATTTTTCAAAACGGCAGCTATGATAGAGGAAGAAGAAACATATATAGAGGTAAAACAAATAATAATGGTTTTTAATCATTTCATGCACACACCAAACAATTTTTATGATCTTAATATGAAAAAATAATGTGTACCACTCCTGTTTAAGATACATTTTTATAGTTCACTTTATTTATTTGTTTTGGCAATTGCTCATGGTACATTTGCAGAATGTGGAACATTTGAGAAGAGCATGTAGACAGGGACATAATTTTGGAGCACAGGTTTTGCAGATACGTGTACATGTAAGTTCTCTTGGTAGAGGCTTTAGGAATTTCATAGGTTTTAGCACCCCATCAGTATCTTCCCAACCAAATTCACACAGATTTTTCTCTACATATGCATGATCCAAGACATTTACACATCTTCTGATCAAGTAGAACTCTCTTTTAATGTGTCCACGTACAGAATATAACATCAGTGGAAGGTCCCTTAGCCGGACTGATCTCTTGAACTCACTGTACCGTCAGATGTGTGGCAGTCAGAACTCATTTTCCATATACGCACAAGGTATTTTGCTACGTCTTTATAGTCACACTCTTTTTCTGTCTCAGCAAATCCTTTTAGAAACTTCACAGTTCAGCAGGTAAAGCTCCAAGCTTTGTTCCAATTTTACTCATAGTGCCATCACCCATAAGAATATGTGCCTTGATAAGAACACTGGGTATCTCTGGGTGAAGTTTCTTGTACAGAATATGGAGAGGGATTAAGGGGGTCATTCCGACCCTGGTGGTAAAAACCGCCAGGGCCGCGAATGACGGATGCACCGCCAACAGGCTGGCGGTGCTTCCTGGCCCATTCTAACCGCGGCGGTAAAGCCGCGGCCAGAAAACCGGGTCCGGCGGTTTCCCGCCGGATTTCCCCCGGCTGGGCGAATCCGCCATGGCGGCGCTGGGGATTCTGACCCCCTTCCCGCCAGCCTGTTTCTGGTGGTTTTCACCGCCAGGAACAGGCTGGCGGAATCGGGTGTCTTGGGGCCCCTGGGGGCCCCTGCACTGCCCATGCCAGTGGCATGGGCAGTGCAGGGGCCCCCTAACATGGCCCCATGAAGCTTTTCACTGTCTGCTTAGCAGACAGTGAAAAGCGCGACGGGTGCAACTGCACCCGTCGCACACCTGCAACACTGCCAGCTCCATTCGGAGCCGGCTTCTGTGTTGCAGGCCACCTTCCCGCTGGCCCAGCGGGCGCTAACATAGTTAGCGCCCGCTGGCCCAGCGGGAAGGTCGGAATGCCGCCAGCGGTCTTTTGACCTCGTGGCGGCTGTTTGGCGGTTCCCGCCTGGCGGGCGGCGACCGCCGCCCGCCAGAGTAGGAATGAGGGCCTAAGAGTCTTTTCTCGCCTGTTACATAACATATCCATAACTCTGAAAATCCTTGACTTATGAACATTTCAACAAATCTAAGTAGCACAATAATAACATCTGTGTCATTTGACAGTACAATGACTCGAATGGTAGGATTTCGAACAGCCCATTCAACATGTGGCACAACACGAAGATCAGCTTCCTCCATTTTGCTGTTAAGTTCTTGAACAATATGGCCCATACCATTTGAATATATCTCTGCAGGTACCAATTCCTTATTGACAATCATTCCTCTTGCAATAATGGGAAATTCAGTGTTCACTGAAGCATCAGCAATGTGTTGGTGAGTTAACATTTCCAAGTTCATTTTGTTTGATGTTGACGACCAGAATTTATCAAGTTGCACAGGTATTGGTGCCAAATTTTTGATGCAGGCAAGGTCAATTGTTCCACTTTCAGGCATCCGTCTGATTGTCTCATATTCTTTGACAGATAGTTCAAGATAGCTGTTAAAGGCAATATGCCATTTTTGTAAGGTGCACTCTGACTTTGATATCTGTAGAACAGTCTGAATGACATCTCCGAAGTTTGGCATGAATGAAACCTTGACCATTTGCAATTGTGACCTATAGTCCACAACAACAGCAGTTTTCAATGAGAGCACCTTTTTAAATTTAAATTCTTTAGGCGAAAGTTTTTTTTCCAGCTCTTGTACAAGTTTGTGCTTCACTGGTTTGGTTGCAGCATCTCCATCAAGTAATGCATTTGTTGGAAGAAGATCATGCAACAGAATGTCCTTGATAAATTCACTCATTACTTTTGCTACATCCATCTCTCTACGTGCTTGTAAAAGTTGTTTTTTTGTAACATGTTTTGTAATGGCTGGTTGGACAAAACTCTTACTATGGCAGTTAAAGCGTTGAAGTTTAGCTTTAGTGGTTATGTCAACAGCTTTTTCCCTTTAATACTAACCTCTCCTGTTTCAGTTCTGTTATAATTTTGATTAATGTTCCAGGACATCTAGTAGACGTGTCTCTATATAATTATTAACATATTGGGGGTCACCGCCGCCCGCCTCGCGGGAACCGCCATATGGCCGCTCCGCGGTCGAAAGACCGCGGAGGCCATTCAGGCTTTCCCGCTGGGCTGGCGGGCGACCGCCAGAAGGCCGCCCGCCAGCCCAGCGGGAAACCCCTCCCCACGAGGAAGCCAGCTCCGAATGGAGTCGGCGGAGTGGGTATGTGCGACGGGTGCAGTGGCACCCGTCGCGTATTTCAGTGTCTGCATAGCAGACACTGAAATACAAAGTGGGGCCCTCTTATGGGGGCCCCTGCAGTGCTCATGCCATTGACATGGGCACTGCAAGGGCCCCCAGGGGCCCCGCGGCACCCCCTACCGCCATCCTGTTCCTGGCGGGAGACCCGCCAGGAACAGGATGGCGGTAGGGGGTGTCAGAATCCCCATGGCGGCGGAGCGCGCTCCGCCGCCATGGAGGATTCACAAGGGCAGCGGAAAACCGGCGGGAGACCGCCGGTTTTCCGCATCTGACCGCGGCCAAACCGCTGCGGTCAGAATGCCCTGCGGGGCACCGCCGGCCTGTCAGAATGACCCCCATTGTTTGGTCACAACGTTGTGTAATCACACAGGTTCAGTCATTTCAAATAGGTTTACTTGTTGCTGCATGAAATGAAGAAGGCTGTCAACATGTTTATTAAAACATTCCCCACTCTTTCCCACAAGTTTGTGGTGAGGAACAGTTTCATGATGGCCCATTAATTTAGAATTTGTCATCTCTGTGAAAACATTGTAAATAGAAAGGACTTCATGGTAAGCTAGCTGCAATTGAACAGCAATTCCCTTGAAGCTTTTCTGTGATCTCTGGATCGTCTGTTCCAGTTTCATATCTCAAACCACAGCATTGAACCTTCCCTCTCTGTCTTTCACCACAAAATGTCTTTTGATGAATTTTCTGTAATGATATGTTTTTTTCACCTCTAGCTTCTTCACTCTTTCCAAATACCAGGACCCATATCTTAGGTAGTTCATGCAATCTAATTTGCAAAACACAGTAATTAGTGACTCCACAGTATTCACATGCAGCTCCAAATCACCTTCCCAGTCAGCATGTACCAAGTTGTTCACTAGAGCTATCATGTGGAAAACATTTCCCCAGTACTTGCACAGTTCTGATTTTTCTTTACATTCCTTGACAATCTCCATGAACCTGGTTTTCAGGTTTTCTGACTTTGAACTGGGTGTATTGAACAATGAACATTGCCTGGCTTTGCAGTATGCCTTTTGAATGAAGTGCACCCTGTGCCTTGTTCACTTATGGGCTAAGATATGCAAAACCTAATTTGTCATTCTTGTTCCAGAAAACCTTCCAACTCCATGTTTGTATAGCATCAGATAAGATGAGCATACCTTGTAACAAACAAACATAATGAGGTCCACTCGATACTGACTAGACAGTTTTGCTTCCAAAGATTTTGACCTCAATAAGTCCATCGTCTATGACACATGCACTGAGATAACTTCCTGCACAGTGCAACACAACCTTTGTCTTGTGGAAAACACCCATCATTGGATAAAGATTATCAAACTTTACTGAATTGCTCATAAAAATGTCAGCTACAATATGGAAAACACCTTCATTGCAGAAAATTGGCAAGATAGGCTGGTCTTCAAACTGAGCATGCACTTTTTTGAAAATTGTTAGAGCTGTGTATACCATTACGTAGTTTGTGACTGGACATGGTATTACTGGTAAAATCCCAAACGTCTTCAGTGAGACCGTATTCTGGGAGAACAGAGTATGAATTTCCACCCATGGAGGAACTGACTTTTATTCATCCTTCAGTTTGCACCGAATAAGGGACATGATAAATTCAGTTAAAGTACCTTTGCTGACTGCAGCATCAGATAGAAAAAGATCCATGTTCTCTTCCACTTTGAAATTTTCTGGTAGACGGGGACGTGTTGATGGCTTGTAGCGATCTTGCACAAGTTGGCAAGGCAGTTGGGTTATAAGTTTGCAGCTTTGTTTGTATATGCTTACAGCTGACACAGCTTGTTTTCTGGCAGCTACTTTGTTGGTACAGTCTTGAAAAAGCACAATGGTAGCATCAGGTGTGCTGGATGTTCCAGACAAAGAAGAGCTGTCTTCAAAATCAAAATTATCACGAGTAGCAATTGTAAGTCCTTTCCTGGTAAAGTGATTTGGAAGTGGTGTGCTGTCAGATTTTACAACATGAGCTGCTAACAAGTTCCTGCTCAGTACTATGTCACTACAACTTGTCGATACACCAACCGTATTAATTGAAGTGATTAGCGCTCTACTTTTGTACTTGTCATAGAATGTGTGGGCAGTCATCACTGTGCAGAGTTTTCTTTTTGCCGTGATGTAACTCACAAAACATGATTTGGAAAAGTCAGTACATTTGCACAGCATAAGCTAGTCGGTTTATGAGATTGGCTTTCACTTTTTCGCTCATATCTTCAAAGCCATCATCAATGTTGTTGGCTTCTGTTCTAAACTCAAGAACGTTAGTTTGTAAACATTTTTGCTTTGCTGGTATTAAACAATGATGTAAAAACTGTTAAGACAACATCAGATAGTCTTATTGACTCCCATGATTTGAGGAGCTATAGGGCATCATACAATTTGTTATAAAATCCAAAATCTAAATCTTTCAGAACATTTCTTAAAATGGTTCCTGATGATTTTACTGCATCCTGTGATTTTATTTTGGCAGCAAGAATTTCAGGAGTCAAATCAGCTGAGGACACCATAAGTGGCTCATTCTTTTTGCTTGACTGACAAAAACGAATTCTGTCTTTGTACATTCTCACCAGAAAAATCTTAATTTCATTATTATGGATCAATGTTGACCATTATTTCTCTGATCTCACTGAGTGTGAACCCGTAGCCAGCACTCAAGAGTGGCTTTGAAACTTAATTAGCTTTTTTGAAGAGTGCAAACTTAACTGAAGTCTACCAGTTATGTTGCTACTGGGAGCTCATTGTACATTCATGTTTTTGAATGTTTGCATGCACACAGTTTGGATGGGCATACAAAGCCACTGCAAATACATTCACCTCGCTGTTTAGATTAGCTACTTGGCTGAAAACTTTATCTTGGAAGAAACTACTTGCAGATAAAAACATGTTTGCCCTTTGAGACTCACATACTCTGTACTTTGTTCTTTCATCAATCCCTTTGGCCCCTTTTCTGGCTAAACCACAGATAACACTTTGAAGATCCTCTGCTTTCTGATCAGTTGTTTGAAGTGGATGAGGGGTAGCCATCGATCTTCTAAGTGGATGGGCATTGGGTATGGTTGTCATTGCTTTCTCAGAAGGCTAGGATTCTTGTTGTGATTCACTGGTTTCTGCTATGCTTTTACTCATTTTGTTTCCAGGCGTTTTCCATTATATACGACTTGTAGCACTTGTTGTTACAATAATAAAATATTTGATCCTCTTCACCCATCAGTTTTGTTATGACGCGCTCATCATGTGCTGTGTGCAATCCCCAAAATACTCTGTAGTTAATTTCATAGACTGCCCCCACACATGTACATTGTCAGTAAGCGCAGCCTATTATGAATGATCCCCTAGGCCTCCCTCCCTCCCACTTTGTTGACTTCTGATTTGGTGAACAATATGGTATTTGCAAGAGTGCTATGTAATTTGATCTGAACAATGTTGTATTCACAACAGCACTATGTAATTTGATCTGAACATTTTCAACATGTAGTAAGTTGTGTGCATTTGATATAATAAGGACTGCAAAACGTGTTTTCCATTGCATGCTTTCAGCATACGAACAGTGACTCATCTGTGCGTTCCGCACTTTGCCTAAGCCTTGTTCCCAGCACCTGTGGAGGCTGCTGAATCACACTGCTGTCCTTCCTCGTGCTTAGCAACGTGAGAGCTTGTCTATTTAAAAGGCAACCCGCGGTTGCTGTCATCACTTGGCTTTGAGTACCCTACCTTCTCCAGAGGTACCGACTCCTGACTTCACTTCCCTCTTCCAACTCACTCGAGGCTTCCTGTTCCAGATAGCTTTCTCCTCCTCTCTCGCTAACATCACTGGCTCTTTGGCTCCAGAGGAGCGATCCAAACTTCCTGTTGGACAAATAAAAAAATCATATTAGTAAGTGTTAGACCTGGGCACTCTTGTTGGCTGAGGTATACCTGACTGCTCAGTGACAAGGTACCAGAGGGTGGGCACAGGATATTTTTGGATTGTTTGTGAATTACCCTGATTAGGATTGTGGTCCCTACTTGGACAAGGGTGTATACCTCAGTCCCACACATGTGTACTGTCAGTTAGCTCAGCGTATTATGAATGACCCCCTAGGCCTCCCTCTCTCTCACTTTGTTGACTTCTGATTTGGTTAACAATATGGTTTTTGCAAGAGTGCTATATAATTTGATTTCAACAATATTGTATTTGCAAGAGCGCTATGCAATTTGATCTGAACGTTCTCAACATGTAGTAAGTTGCGGATCTTTGATGTAATAAGGACTACAAAATTATGTGGACATTATTCTTCGCTCTCACGGGACCCTGGAATTCAGGTGAGTGGCCTTGGCCTTGTCAAGTTTCAATCTTTTGTGAACTTCGTCTTGCTGTATTTCTGCAGCACTTCAAACTCTCTTCTGTTCAGCTGAGGTTGATGTTAGCTGTTCTTTCGGATTAGTTTGGCATATGACACATTTCACTTTGTTGAAGGAGTCCTCTGATTTTGCAGTTAGCAACACTCTGTCAGGAGGTAAAGATCCTCTGCTACCACCTGCTTCGTTCATGTTTACAAATTTGCATCAAAGGAAAACCTGAAACAAAAACAATATTTAAATAAATTACCAATATGATGGCTAAAAAACACCATTATAGAGCTGCTATTTTGGAAAAAGGCGGAAGGGTTGCTCTGAGGAATTATGGTCTGTCTCTATAAGACCACTTGTCCCCCAAAACCTATGTTTTGACACCAAAATGAAGTATATAGGTCTCATAGTTCCTGAAATATTACATCATCACTGTAACACATCCACCATTTTAAAAAATGTTCTCCAAAAAAAGTGGCCCAGATTTGCAATGTGTACCCAAGCTAAATTACATCTCTAATGACACAAAAATACAAATCAAAAATGAAAATCTCTGGACAACAATTTTTTTACTGAGGTATATCAGAGAGCTAGGATTATACACCTTATCTGATGCACAGCAGGTCAACATCAACACTAAACTCTAGTAACAATACACATATGGTTTACACACAACCTAACACCTGTTAGGAAAGTAATTCATGTTAATTGTAAGGTGACCCTCTGTCCTGATGAAATACTGCTGCTTACTACAACAAGACTAATGGTGACAGCAACTTGCTCTTTTGATTTTAGATATTTCTATACGGTGATAGAAATAAACTGCTGGTGTTGCAACCATAGGCAACTTTAATCTTTAAGGGGTTTCACAGCACCGCATAGTTGCGGCACACCTGTAAAGTTACAAGGAGAAATAAAGATATTTCTCTATGTTATGCCAGCTTCAGGTAGGCACACAATTATCGCACTAACTCCTATATACAAATCTTTGTAAATATGGGTTTGAGTCAAAATACATGGGTAAATGCTTGGGAACACCCACCCTCCACACATGTAATGCTTATATAATGCAAAGTAATGCAAGCCAACACTGCACTGCATTGCATATATTCAAAACTGTGTGGCTTTGTAAATCCTAAAATAGATTGTGCGTCGGGCTGTGCTAAAATGTGATGCAACTCAGGTGCAGAATATTAGAAATCGGGCCTAAATGTCCCAATATTAGATATAATCAGCAGTAAGGTGCTTGCTGTGGACCATTGGTCTCTGACAGACCTTGACAGTCTGGTGTGCTTTTAATATTTGTATTGTGAGTAATTATTATTATTATTGTTATTATTATTTACTTTGAGGCATAACATCATCAAACATACATAAATAACAAAATACAAATTCATCATGAAATTCAATAAAAAGTTAAAATACAAATCGGATACCAAGGTTTTTATATATAGATATCACAATACAAGTTGCATTCCAGGGTGTTTTGTGTACTTATACATTATTCAGATATTCATATTTTCAGTCCACACTAATGATTTCTCACAATCCATGCTTGGTTTCAGAATCTCGAAAGTCAAAATACAATCAAAACATCTGTATCTAATTTTAAAATCTTTAGTCCAACAAATTGGGATAAACCATTTGTTTTGCAAGTGACAAAAAGAGGTGCAAAACACAGGAAGTGATCCTCGATTTCAGTTGTGATGTTGCAACCAGGGCATAAGTCACTTTTAGAAGTATCTATTGACCATTTCGTGCTAAAGCAAATATGTACGGATGCGTAGCTCTACTGGGCATAACTGTGTGTCCAGATAAGGCTCAAACTTTGGGGTGCATTTAAAATAACAAAAAAAAAATTCAATTATTTCCACCATTCCCTGCTTCAACATGATACCTGTTCGTTACAATTGCCATTATCTATTTTTTCTAAACAATGGAGGTACTCCTGTCAATAGATCCAGGATCTTCACGCAGTTCTTTCAATTCTAAGGAGTGAAGCACATTTTTTTAATAAAACAGAAAAGGTGTTGCACAAGCTCTATCTAGGGTAATGACCTCTTTGAGTGAATTCATATAGGACTCTAATTCGCCCATAGACCAAATGCATAGCAGGCACAAAAGGTGGTTAGGATTGGCTACATGGGCTACCCTGTTAAGGGCCAAATCTCAATATAAAAGTAGCATCAATGGAGCACTTCACAATAAGTTAAGTATTGATCTTATAAAATCATTCTCACATCTCGGTAGAGACAATACTTTGCCATATCTGCATATCTCAGCTTCATACTGCACTGCTCCTAGTTCCTCTGCGATAAAGTTGCAGAGCAATAGGGACCTGACAAACTAGATTTAAACATTTTAGATACTAGGGTCATCTGGCTTTTCCTGTTTTGTGTGACCTAAGATACTAAGTCAGCAAGCCTCAACCCCAGGTAATGAAAGTTTTTCACCCTTCCTAATACTGCATCTCCAATCATCAAATCAGCCCTGAGTGTTCTGTGAGAATAAAAATAATATTTTTAGTTTTTGTTGAATTCATTTCTGGACCGGGTTGGCTGACGGAGGTTGAAACTTTGTTTAAAAGAGATTGCAATCCCATCAGCGTTCTAGAAAGGGTGTTTTCGGTAAACATCAATGCCGGAATTTTAATGCCTGCAGATTTAGGGGAATCATGGACGCACTCAGCTAAGAATTCAACAACTTCATTAATATGTAGCATAAACAATGCAGGAGCGAGGGCAAACCCCTGTTGCACATCTTTGAATTGGAATATGATTCGTTTGTTTATCTTTTCTTCCCAACCTAAGCTAATTATCGTAATGTAATTGTATTATTACAGTCAACATTGCTTATGTGGCACCTAATGATATCTCTTATTATGTGGTTTGGGGAACCAGGTCAAATGCCCCCTTCATGTGGACAAAAGCCACATAGAGGTGTTCATTCTTAATATACACAGATTCCTAGTGTAATGTTACAAAGCAGAACGCCTGATCAATTGTGCTGACATTTGTTCTAAACACTGCATGCAAATCTATATCTGTCAATATTTGCATCCACTCTTGAAGTTTATCTAGAAATTATTTACAGAATATTTCCTGGAGATTAACTAATAAACAAATTGGATGGATCGTTTTCCTGCCCGGTTTATAGATAGGGTTGTTTTCCGCTCCGTTCTAGGCTCCAGGTATGTTGGCTCCTCCTAAAGTAGCGTTTGATAAAATGTTAACATATGGAGCCCAAGTCAAAGGTTCTGATCTATATATATCACCCAGAATTTTTGTCTGGTCCTGGCCTTTCCCTTCTTTCAAACTCATATGTATTTTTTTGTGTGTATCCTGCATTGTGCTGAAGGGGGTTTACATGGTTAGAAAACCCAACCTTTGTTGCAAGAGTAGCTATATCAGAAATCTCTAAGGGAGAAATGCTGTGGGGATCAGAGTAAAGGATCAGTAAAGTACTTCTTCCATACTTGTGGCGCAATATAAAACTCAAATCAGCTAGCTGTTTTTAGACTACCGAAAGCAACTATGTGCAAGAATGATCGATTGGCATTACTGCATACCGGTTCAGTTCATCCCAGGGCGCCTAACTTTTGGCAAGTGTTGCTTTATACACACTTCTGGCTTCTATTATTTGCTTCCTGTTATGACACTTTACTGCCGTTAATAGATTTTATCTTGGCCACCTACAATCTTTAGATCACTATCGCGTTTGTTTCTTTTGTGTTCCACAGATCTGTGTTCTTTAACAAAATAATTTCTGAATGATTTGAACAGTGGTGAGTGAATCATATATATTGGAATCTTATTCCCGGGTACATTCTCAAAGTGCTACTAGCACAGTTCCATAAATATTTGCTACATTCTTAGGTTTATCGACTGTAATTGGCCACCAGATGCATGTTTGATTGTTTGAAATTGTTAGCATAGAGACTTCCTTTAACAGAGTCAAAGGAGAAATGAAAATCTGTGATGGAGTCACGATCAGAAGTGGTCATCAAATTCCCCAGCAAGGGAAAGGGCCTGATGAACACTACCCTGCCTTTTGATGACTTCCTTTCGATGCAAACCCAAGATAACATAATCAGTTTTGCTCTCAAGATTTCTCTTCCTAAAGAAAATGTACACTGCACCTTTATATCTCATAGGCTGCTACTATTGCATGCTCTCAGCCCCATGGATCGGGTCAAAGCAGTTAATCATATGGGTATGGCTGTCCTTGGTTTATAGCAGCTGGATCCAGTACAGAAGTTGTCCCCCTCCTCACCCTGTTGCCGAGCAAGATACAAAACTATTCAAGGGCTCAGTCACATTGAAGTTTCCTGCCAACAACAGGGTGAATTTATTTGCAAGGTGATCCAAATAACCCTTGAGAAGATGTGAAGTGGGGGATTTCTAATACATTGGAACACAGCAATAATAAAAATGTATCAACATAGTTGGAGAGTCCTTGGGTGAGGTTATAAGTAATTCTAATATGTCGGGTGATCATATGTCCAACTGTTTGATGTTGCACCTTAACAAAATCTTAACCTAGATTGTAAAACACTCAAGGGCCTACATGCACCAGATGATAGGGATTCAATGCTATAGGTTAAATATCGAGAACTGAGTATGGGATCAGTGACCCAAGTTTATTGAAATACACAGATTTGATAACCATCAAAACAACCAGTCAAATGACATCATTTAACTGATTTCAGCCCATCACATTCCAGGATAGAAGGTGTAAATGGATGGTGTCCTTTATTGCTGCTTCCGTGCTTTCATGAAGAATGATCTTTGGACTTTTGGCACAGGGGTTGTTGCTGGGTCCTCACATAAGGTCCCCCGAGATGGAAATCCATTCCTCATTGTGTCCATTGTAATCCTAGTGTGAGTTCTTGAATAGGGAATTTGAAAAATAGATCACAAATTCCCTCTTGGCTCTTCTATGTGGTTCATGCACTCATTTGCAGTAGTATCAGAATTAATCAGAACATGGATAGATGAAAGTGTCCCCTTGACTGCTGCATTGCGTGATGGAGGAGAGGGTGAGTTCCTAGTTAAATATAATTCCTGGATGTTTACTTACTGTCTTGGAAATGGGGTTGCTTCTATTGTAAGGATCTCTCTTTTTGTCAGCAATCACAAAGACTGGGTGATACAGAGTTTGTTAAGAGGTATATAAGATGACAGTACAAATAGTGACTGGAATGTAAAATAATTATTTCCTATTGCAGGAGTCCATGCCTCTACAGCATATGTTGAGCCTAGCAGTAAGAACAGGTGAGGTGAAGATATCAGGTGTCCCTGTTTCTCTCCTTCATGTCCCATTCATGTTTCCTTCAATCTGCTGCTGGTCAGCATAGATTTTCTTTGTATGTCCATCAGTGGGTTCCTGGAAGTGAGGATATTAGCATTATTCATGTTGGATCTGGATTACCAGATTAGTGCAACCTTGACATCAGTCATTTAGCATTTTCAAAAAAATGCAACAGTTATGTGTTCTACACATAGCTTCAAGAGCAACTTTTTAGTATTGTTCACAATCACCACCATTGTTTTTTTTCAACACTGCCCTATTTGAAATATTTCCCCTTCCTGACCAGCATGTCCGTCAGAACAAGTCTTTTGTTCATACCTACTTTATTTTACAGAACCTATCCTTCAATGTCTGGTAACTGTAAAGCTTTTACAGAAAACAAGAGTTTTCTTGTTTGTCATAAAGTCCTTCCTGATACCTTCTCCTGAAAATGTTAATCCACCAATTCTCTTTCTGTAAAAGCTTCTGCACAATGACCCATATTTACTTACACTCATATGTGCCTCCATAGAGCCTTCTTGCAGGCTTATCACCAAACTTTTTTGCCTTTCCCCTCCTATTTTTCTGACCCTCTTTATGTTGGCTTTAGGGGTCTGGTCACTTTACCACTGCTCACCAGTGCTAAAGTGCATGTGTTCTCTCCTCTTAAACTTTGTATAATTGGCTTACACCTGTTTTGCTAATTTAATTTACCTGTGAATCACTTGTAAAGTGGTACACAATATACCCAGGGCCTATACATTAAATGCTACTAGTGGGACAGCAGCGCAGATTGCACTTCCCACAGAAGTAGCCTTTCAAACTTGTCACAGCCTGCCACTGCAGTGCCTGCATGCACAGTTTACTGCCACACTGATTTGGCAAGTCAAACTACTTCCCAAGGCCTAAACTCCCTTTTTACTACACATAAGTCACATCTAAGGTAGGTCCTAGATAGACCTATGGGCAGGGTGCCGTTTATGTAAAAAGTAGGACATATATTTGTATGTGTTAAATGCCCTAGTAGTGACAAACCACCTGTTTAGTTTTTCACTACTGTGAATGCTGCTACTCTCATAGGTTGCATCTGGAATTCCCTTATATATGTCTAAGTGGTAATTCCTGATCTGTAAGCAGTAGAGGGGGCATGTTTGGAATGATAGTGAAAAATCATGCCTACTGGTGTTGGTGGATTTTTTCACTACTATTTTAGAAATGCCACTCTTAGAAAGTTTGCATTTCTTTGTGCTTAAAACTCTTGTGCTTGGAAGCCTGACTCCAATCCACATCTGGGGCAGAGTGACAGCTCCACGGCCTGCCTGCCCCTGTTGCGTCCCAAGTGTTCTTCTGAATATGGACTGCCCCAGAAGGGGCCATTGTAGGAAGTTGGCTCTGTATGCACTATTTCAAAGTAAGGAATAGTATGCACAGAGTCCAAGGGTTCCCCTTAGAGGTAAGATAGTGGCAAAAAGAGATAATACTAATGCTCTATTTTGTGGTAGTGTGGTCGAGCAGTAGGCTTATCAAAGGAGTAGTGTTAAGCATTTGTTGTACATACACACAGGCAATAAATGAGGAACACACACTCAGAGACAATTCCAGGCCAATAGGTTTTGTTATAGAAAAATATCTTTTCTTAGTTTATTTTAAGAACCACAGGTTCACATTCTACATGTAATATCTAATTTGAAAGGCATTGCAGGTAAGTACTTTAGGAACTTTGAATAATTACAGTAGCATATATACTTTTCACATAAAACACAAATAGCTGTTTTAAAAGTGGACACAGTGCAATTTTCACAGTTCCTGGGGGAGGTAAAGTATTGTTAGGTTTTGCAGGTAAGTAAACCACCTACGGGGTTAAGATTGGGGTCCAAGGTAGCCCACCGTTGGGGGTTCAGAGCTACCCCAAAGTTACCACACCAGCAGCTCAGGGCCGGTCAGGTGCAGAGTTCAAAGTGGTGCCCAAAACGCATAGGCTTCAATGAAGAGAAGGGGGTGCCCCGGTTCCAGTCTGCCAGCAGCCAGCAGGTAAGTACCCGCGTCTTCGGAGGGCAGACCAGGGGGGTTTTGTAGGGCACCGGGGGGGACACAAGTTCACACAAAAAGTACACCCTCAGCGGCACTGGGGCGGCCGGGTGCAGTGTAGAACCCAGCGTCGGGTTTCCAATGTAAATCAATGAGAGACCAAGGGGTCTCTTCAGCGATGCAGGCAGGCAAGGGGGGGCTCCTCGGGGTAGCCACCACCTGGGCAAGGGAGAGGGCCTCCTGGGGGTCACTCCTGCACTGAAGTTCCGATCCTTCAGGTGCTGGGGGCTGCGGGTGCAGGGTCTTTTCCAGCCGTCGGGATTTTAGAGTCAGGCAGTCGCGGTCAGGGGGAGTCTGGGGATTCCCTCTGCAGGCGTCGCTGTGGGGGATCAGGGGGGACAACTTTGGTTACTCACAGTCTCGGAGTCGCCGGAGGGTCCTCCCTGAGGTGTTGGTTCTCCACCAGTCGAGTCGGGGTCGCCGGGTGCAGTGTTGCAAGTCTCACGCTTCTTGCGGGGATTGCAGGGGTCTTTAAATCTGCTGCTCTGAAACAAAGTTGCAGTCTTTTTGGAGCAGGTCCGCTGTCCTCGGGAGTTTCTTGTTCCTCTTGAAGCAGGGCAGTCCTCTGAGGATTCAGAGGTCGCTGGTCCTTGAGAAAGCGTCGCTGGAGCAGGTTTCTTTAGAAGGCAGGAGACAGGCCGGTAGGACTGGGGCCAAAGCAGTTGGTGTCTTCTTTCTTCTTCTGCAGGGGTTTTCAGCTCAGCAGTCTTCTTCTTCGGTAAGTTGCAGGAATCTAAATTCTTAGGTTCAGGGGAGCCCTTAAATACTAAATTTAAGGGCGTGTTTAGGTCTGGGGGGTTAGTAGCCAATGGCTACTAGCCCTGAGGGTGGGTACACCCTCTTTGTGCCTCCTCCCAAGGGGAGGGGGTCACAATCCTATCCCTATTGGGGGAATCCTCCAGCTGCAAAATGGAGGATTTCTAAAAGTTAGAGTCACTTCAGCTCAGGACACCTTAGGGGCTGTCCTGACTGGCCAGTGACTCCTCCTTGTTATTCTCATTATTTCCTCTGGCCTTGCCGCCAAAAGTGGGGCCGTGGCCGGAGGGGGCGGGCAACTCCACTAGCTGGAGTGCCCTGCGGTGCTGGGACAAAGGGGGTGAGCCTTTGAGGCTCACCGCCAGGTGTTACAGCTCCTGCCTGGGGGAGGTGTTAGCATCTCCACCCAGTGCAGGCTTTGTTACTGGCCTCAGAGTGACAAAGGCACTCTCCCCATGGGGCCAGCAACATGTCTCGAGTGTGGCAGGCTGCTAGAACCAGTCAGCCTACACAGGTAGTTGGTTAAGGTTTCAGGGGGCACCTCTAAGGTGCCCTCTGGGGTGTAGTTTACAATAAAATGTACACTGGCATCAGTGTGCATTTATTGTGCTGAGAAGTTTGATACCAAACTTCCCAGTTTTCAGTGTAGCCATTATGGTGCTGTGGAGTTCGTGTTTGACAGACTCCCAGACCATATACTCTTATGGCTACCCTGCACTTACAATGTCTAAGGTTTTGCTTAGACACTGTAGGGGCACAGTGCTCATGCACTGGTGCCCTCACCTATGGTATAGTGCACCCTGCCTTAGGGCTGTAAGGCCTGCTAGAGGGGTGATTTATCTATACTGCATAGGCAGTGTGAGGTTGGCATGGCACCCTGAGGGGAGTGCCATGTCGACTTACTCGTTTTGTTCTCACCAGCACACACAAGCTGGCAAGCAGTGTGTCTGTGCTGAGTGAGGGGTCCCCAGGGTGGCATAAGACATGCTGCAGCCCTTAGAGACCTTCCCTGGCATCAGGGCCCTTGGTACCAGAGGTACCAGTTACAAGGGACATACCTGGATGCCAGGGTGTGCCAATTGTGGATACAAAAGTACAGGTTAGGGAAAGAACACTGGGGCTGGGGCCTGGTTAGCAGGCCTCAGCACACTTTCAATTCAAAACATAGCATCAGCAAAGGCAAAAAGTCAGGGGGTAACCATGCCAAGGAGGCATTTCCTTACAGCCATGGAAACTTGAGTCCTGCCGCATTCTCCTCACACAGCACGTGTTGGGCGCTGCCCAATTATTTCCTCTTGTAATCAGCGCATTGTGAGTGTGTGGTCATCAGCCCCTGGCTTTTGAAGTTCAGCCCGTAGTAAGCGCTGCCTCCGGACTGACTATGCCCTGATGGAAGAGCTGTGTGCTTCTCCCCCTCCCCCGTCCCACACTCAGCAAGGAACTGCTGCAGCACAAGAGAATCCCCACTTCAAAACCACAGGTGATACACGCTCCTGTGTGTGGTCAACTGACTGATGAAGGGAGCAGGGTAGCTTCCTTGGCTGCACACATTGCCCTGACAGCCAGGGCTTCCCCCGATAATGCATGCCATTGCAGCACTGTCCCCCAGTGAGAGAGCCTCTGTAAGTCAGGCTGCCGCTGCACCAAGTACTGGATCATCGCATTGGTCTGCGTGTTACAGGCAGCGCAACTGAAGTATTCCATCTGTGGGGGACCTTGCAAAGTTCCCCTGCTGACCCCTGAAGTGTGTGGGTGCCCCTGCTCGGATGGGAGCCGTACCTGGACACTCCTGTCATTGCTGACCAGTGGTAGTGTGGGGTGAGCCCTCGACAGAGGACCCCTGCTCAAGAGACCGCCATCGCCAAGGAGATCACCATATTATGTGTAAGAGTCACACAGGCGTCTCTATGCCTACGCTCGGGGTCTGATTATGTAGTAGATATAATGGGTAAAATGGCAAGATGTTGTGATAGTGCATACAGTGAGTTACTGAATGATAATTTCTGACATGCAGACAGCAATGTATTTAATATTGGTGATTCATGGTGACATTTGATAATTTGTGCACATTTTCATATCCTGATTTGCTTTCTTACACTCATGTGGTGACTCGTACCTTTTCTAATCAGATGCATTTCATGCAGTGATGTTGTATTGCCTATGATTTTGGCACCTCCGTAACAGAATACAGAGTACTATCTCAGTTCTTGTAATACATGTACCATATTTTTGCCTTATGTCGATTTGGTCTTATGATACATGCAATATAGAGAAAGATATATTTTTTTAATCACATGTGGAGTGTCTTTTGTGGTGTATTTATTTTGTCACCGGTGGGAGCGTGTTGCACAAATGCTTTACACATGACCCCTAAGGATAAGCCTGACTGCTCTGTGCCAAGCTACCAGGGGGTGAGCACAGGTTATCTTCGGTGTGTAACTGACTTGCCCTGAGTATAGTGGTGGGTTCTGCCTGGCTGAGGTCCCTACCCTAGCCAGCCTTAAACCCCATTTATAACAGACCATTATATGATTTTTCACACAAGCACTTAAATAAATAAATTAGATTCTTTGTATCACAGGTTACAAAACTTCTTAAAGCAAATTCTTTAGTACATTTAGTATAACTTAAAACACATCCCTTTATGACTGTCAAGCCTCTGGATTCTCCACTGCAGGGGAATCACTACCCAAAGCTAATACCTACTTTGCCCTCCCAGCTATCTAGCCAGTTTTACTTTATATTCTGAAAATTGACAAAGAAATCCTGGGAGGAAGGGGAAGTGGGATAATAGAAAAACAAAGTGGAAGGCTGCAGTAGCTTGACAGGAGAAATGGGGAAGTTCTTTCTAGGATTAGCTTGCGCTATACATCTACAGGTGTTTTTAAATGTGTGGATTTGACAGTTCTTTATTACTTTTTTTGAAGTACATTTATTGATTTTTGTTCAGTTTAAACACCTAGGACCTGATTTAGATCCTGGCAGAGGGATTACTTCATCACAAACGTGATGGAAATGCCATCCGCCATATTACGATCGCCATAGGATATTACAGAATCATAATATGGGGAGGGGGGATATGCGTCACATTTGTGACACAGTAATACCCTCAATCAGGATTTAAATCAGGCCCAAAATGTTTACACTTTAGCACGTGTTCAGCAACACTAGACTACATGTGTGCAAGCATAATGTATAAGGTCAGTAGCACATTCAGATCACAGCTGGTGGCCCCCGATCCCAGGGGGTCCCTTCTGTTGAGAAATCTTTACTGCTTTTATAATCAACCCCAATGTTATACAGCAAACTGCTTTGTAATATAAAATAGGGCACCTGTTCCTTCCTTGGTGCTGCTGTGTCTGCATGCTCCCTACGATTCGTAGTTAATAATTCTCCTTCTAGATAAGGAAATATAATCACAGATGACAAGCCAACGATACAATGTGCAACATTTGTAGCACAAACTCATCTTAAGTCATGTTAAGCATACACAAAATATCCAAGAAAGCAATATCAAGTGAAATATGCTCTATCCAATATGTAATTTCTCAACACAAATAATGATTGTACCAAATCACCCCAATAATTGTTGCAATTTGGTATGGGTGCTTTTCTGTATGGATAACCAAATCAGTTCTTTCATTTTACCTTGCACTGGTTGTTCCCCCAGTTAATGATCTCTGGTGTTGGAAATGACCCTTTCTGCAAGGTTATCCCTAAACCTTTTGCATCTGACCTCATACTTTTGACTGTGTGCTGCAATGTGTTTTTGCTGGTTTGAGGACTCTGTGCACTTTACCACTTCTGACCAGTGCTAAAATGCAAGTGCTCTCTGTCTAAATTGTATTGATGAATGGTTTCTACATGATTGAGACATATGATTTACTAGTAAGTCCCTAGTAAAGTGCATTATGTCTGCCCCAGGCCTGTAAATCAAATGTTACTACTTGGCGCGCATCACTGATTGTGCCACCAACATGAATAGCCATGTAAACATGTCTCAGACCTGCCACTGCAGTGTCTGTGTGTGCAATTTTGAACTGGCAGTTTGACCTGGCAAGTGCAACCACTTGCCAGGTCCAAACCTACCCCTAAGGTAGGCCCAAGGCAGCCCCATGAGCAGGGTGCAGTGTATTTAAAAGGTAGGACATGTACTACTGTGTCTTACATGTTTTCAAAGTGACATACTGCTAAATTCGTCTTTCACTATGGCAAGGCCTATCTCTCCCATAGGAATTGCTTGAAATATCTTTTTAAGTGTAGTTTCCCATTGGGAGCAGACAGATATATGGAGTTTGGGGTCTCTGAACTCACAATTGAAAAATACATATTTTTAAAGTTGGTTTTTAGATTGTAAGTTTGAAAATGCCACTTTTAGAAAGTGGGCATTTTCTTCCTTTACCATTCTGTGCCTCTGCCTGGCTGTGGAATACACATCTAGGTCAGACTACCAGTTAGGCTGTTTGTGAATTCACTCTAGATGGTCACACAAAGGGAGCTTAGGTGTGTCCTGCATATCCTGATGGGTCTTCCTGGGGTAGCGAGGTGGGCGGATCTGACGGTTGCACTTGAATAGGGCTGTGCCTGTCCTCACACAAGGGAGTCTCACACCTCCTAGGATGTGTCTGGGGCCAGGGCAGGGAGAGCCAGGGTCTTGTGCACTAGAAAGATATTCCTTTCTAGTTTGCCTACCTCAAAGTCAGAAATGAGTATACGTACTGGACTGCTGACCCCACAACTTCAGAACACTTCTGGATTGAGGGCCTTCTGCCAGGGAGAACAGCTGTCTGCTTGAGGAGGACCTGCTACTCTGCATGTTGCTTTGCTGTACTGGCCTGCTGCTGCTACGTCTGCCCTAGGAGTGGAAGGACTGGACTTTGCTTTTTAAATCCTGCTTTCCGAGGTTCTGTAAGGATTTGAACTGAGCTTGCTCTCTGTTAGAAGTCTCAGGGACATCAAATAGTTCATCTGCCAGCACCTGGACTTTCTTGCTGAGAGTCCTGACTTGCCAAGTGGTGCCAAATCCAGTCCCTGGGCCCTTGGAAGTGAGTTTTGGTGAAACCAAGAAGAAACCAAATGCAGAGCCCAGAGCGACTTCAGAACTGGGGCCGCTGTTTGACTCTGTGCTGCTGCCTGCACCAGGAGCCATGGTCCCCACTGAGTGCAAATACCACAACCGATGCCGCAGACCTGATGCCACCTCAGCTCCTTTTCGAAGTACCACCACTGCGTGAGTCTAGAGTACTGTGTCCCTGACATCCTGGAACACCCAACTCCACCACAGCACCTGTGGCCCCGTGGTGTGATCGCGACACCACTAAGTCGACACTGCAAGTCTTGACCTGCTGGATTAACTGACCCCACTGGATCTTGAGGAACCAACAGCTCACCACTGACGCCGCATCACCTCCCCTGCAACCTTAAGGAACCGATGCCTCACCTCTCCGGTAGCAGTAAGGAATTGACGCCGCGCCGACTACAGTGATGCTTCACATCCCTGACTCTGTGCAATGTCTTTGTTTAATAATTTTTAAAGGTACTGTACCTGGGGGTCTGTGCGACTCTGTGACTGGCCCGCACTCCCTTGCGAGTGACGTCAGACTGTTGGGAATGATTCCGTCAGCGACATCATGATAGCCCCAGTTGGAGCTATTGTGTTTCTAAGCGCTATACTGAAGTTTAATCTTTGAAAATTTGTATCTTTGCTTCTGTATGTTGGGTATTTGTCTTTTTGGTCTTGTTTTATTCAGATAAATATTGGCTATTTTTTAAAACTAGTGTGGAGTACCTTTGTGGTGTTTTCACTGTGTTACTGTGTGTGCAAACAGTTTACACATTGCCTTTGAGATAAGCCTGACTGCTCGTGGCAAACTACCAAGGCAGTGGGCAGGGGTTATCTTACCTTGACTAGAGTGAGGGTCCCTACATGGACAGGGTACATACCACTGCAACTAGAGACCCCACTTCAACATCTAGTAAGAAGTGGTCAGAAAATTCAGAGAAAAAACATATTCCACAATGACTTGTCCATAGACTGGTGTTAGTAATCAAGCATTCCCTGCCAGTAGGGCTTTTGTTTTACTTTCATCTGAGATGGCCCTCGAGATTACCATCATCTTGTGAGAACTCTCTTGCAGTTGTGAGTCTCTGGAGCGAAAATGGAGTACTGAAGCAGAGGCTTCATTTTCAATCCACTGGTTTGATCTTTTCTTTCCAATCCAATTTTGTTTTTGGTTTTGACATAATGTTTGCAGTTGTCATACTACGGAGGATAACTTCTGCTTGGACGAGCTCGGTATCAACTTCATTAACATGTACAAATTTGTAATGGTTGCACCAGCACAAGAAGATACAATGCAAAATACTTTGTCATTCTTATGCTTTCTCTGATTATTCCTGTGATTTTTCTAACCTCTGACAACGACGTTGTTACAACTGGAACAATTTAAAGATGGATCATTTCCTTGCACAACTGTCTATGCATATCTTTTTAATTACATATTCTGCTCATATTAAGATCTTTCTTAGGATTATTGGTGAGTGTGTAACACCCAGGGTTTTCTATTACATACTCTTTTCAGTAATGTACGATTTTCCAAAATGTTATAATTTCTATTAACAACTCCTACACTCTGCTTGCTCTGACTGCTGTAAAACAAAATTAGTCTGTTTGTTTTAACAGTATCTCTTTCTTCTTTTCTCAATTTAGTTAAGGCCTCTACCCTAGAAATGTGTTTGCTTTTTTAGTTTTTGAAAGAATGTGTTTATATGTCTTTGTCAAGAATTTCATTTTATTATGTTAAAAGTAAAATTATTTTTGTAAAACAACCCTTTTTAACCTTGAGCAATTTCCCCTTTGTACCTTAAGCAATTTTTGTATGGCAAACTCTAAACCAATGGTTGAAGGTAAAAACTAGTAACTAACAAAATATATTTGCAGTCTATTATTTTGATAAATAGGTGTGTTTCAAATGCTGAACTTTATGTTCTGTTACTATTGTTGCAACCAAAAATGTACTTCAGGATTCCTTTTATAAAAACATGTTTGATTGAAAAAGCTACAGCTCTCCAGCACTGTTTTAAAAAATGTAAATCCCTCTCCAAGACACCCCATTTCCTGAAAACTGAATGCCTGGCCAGGACATTGACAGTGGCTCTACATGGAGCTTCCGCCAATGCCTCTGTGCGGTGGGTGCAGCTGCACCCGTCACGCAGATCACTGACCGAAAACCGGGCAGTGATCTGCGCTATGGGGCACTGCACAGGGGCCCCTGCACTGCCCATGCCAAGTGCCCTGTTGGATAATGATTCTGACCACCGCCAGGCTGCCTGATGGAGGCAGCATGGCGGTGAGTGAGGGCTGCCGATGGGGGACCTCAAGGTGTTCTTTATGTGGCAGTGTGGCCCGCCATGCCAGCTGGTGGGTTTTCCCACCACCGCCGGTATGGCGGGCCACACCGCCAACTTCATAATGACCACCTGAATCTCCATTACTTTTCTATTGTGCGGGACAGTTTCAAGAATTCTCCCCACTGCTTGACACACAAGCGGATCAGGCAACATCCGAAGAAAATGAAGAGCAGGTCTATATTGGTAAAACCCCCAACATTTTAAAACTGGTACCAGGTATTTTTACGTCTGGCCGTATGATAAAATTTACATTAAAAAAAGAAGTGGACCAATGATTGAGGGGAGGAACACAAGGGCAGATTAAAACAGATGTTATATCGAACTGAACTAGTGGGAAACGAGGGGGCCTTCTGATTTTACCTAGGCGAAATGTGGTCAGAAGCACCCGCTCACATGTATTTTTCACAATAGACAAATACAGTTCTATGCTTGTGCCCATTTGACTTGCTGAACAATCTCTCACTTTAGGCCCAGTCCGCTCTCTACTCTCTCTGTTGGCAGCCACAAAATTTAAATAAATACAGCTCCCTCACTTTAGTTCGCTTGCCTCCTGTAATAGTGTGTGGTGATGTAAACTGTTCAGGCCTGCCTAGTACTTTCGCATAGCTCAGCCACGGAATAGTGATTGCAAAATCACAATCAAGACAATTAATTGATAACTTCATGGTTGAAGAATGCTTTCTTATTTCTCCAAACCGAGGTCCAGAGGAGGAACGAGGCAAGCCGCACCTAGTCAGCCACTTAGGGCAGGCCCAGTTCCTCATGTAGAAAGTAAAGTGGGCTACCTGGGCCTACTCCCAGTAGGTGCTTAGGAAAGCGGCTCTCCTCCTGTTGTAACCTGGAACGATCCCAGAGGCCCTATATTCTGACCCCATAAGTAGAAACAGGTACACATTTCATTTTATATATTTCTAAAAGGGGTAACCAAGGTTTGCAACCAACATTTTGAGACACGTCATACAGGGCCCCAAGAGAACTGTTAAAACGAAGGCAACAATTTGAAATGTAATGTAAAAAACTGCTTCTAGAGTCAAAGATCACTCAGAAGTAGGGAATTCAGTTAACCTTATAATGAGATTGCCATTGATGGATATGTGTCTAATCTTGATACTTTATTGCCCGATCACCATATAATGTTGTTGAAAAATATTGGTTTCAAGGTCTAAGTTGTCCATAAACAGGACAAAGTTCTTAATAAGCCCCTGTAAACCATTAGGCATGTGGGAGAGTAACACAGCATCGTCTGCGTACAGCAGAGCTGGAACTGGGGTCAAATTTACCTTTGGTAAGCCCATTTTCTTAGTGTTAGAAAAGGTGTCAGGCCACTTATGTATAAAAGGAACACAATCTGTGCCAGGACATAACCCTGTCTCACACCTTTGGACAGTCCAAACGTGTCAGTGTTTCCCTCTGTGCCATACCTAACTATAGCTGAGACCCGTAATGTAGTGCATGTAAACAATTTATCAAAGGCTGGGGTAGATCCGTCGAAAATGAACCACAATTTTCAAGTGATTCACAAAATCAAAACCATGTCTTAGGTCCATAAATGCGAGAAAGATGGAGCCCTTTTTTAATTGTATACTTTACATTCAGTAAGCTCAAATGAAGGCACGACATTTCTGAACCCAAGCCTTTATCCTATCCTGAATCCAACAAAGATATTGGGCAGTAGGAGCAGGGGTCCTGCTTGTTGCCTTTCTTGAATATGGGTACAATAACAGGAAGCTGCCAGGAGGTTGGGATCCTGTAGAGCACCCTAGCATTTAGGACATTGGTAATAATGGGGGCCCGCAACATGATATTTTCCTTATAAAGGCCTGTTGGGACCCAATCAGGGCCGGGTGCCTTTCCAGATGGATTTAAAGAGATAGCTAAGGACACCTCTTCAACAATCAATCCAATATCAAGGGGAAACATAGAGAGGTCATTTGCCTGAAGCTCAATCTGATCATGCTGAAAAGAGTAGATACGTTTAAAGTCCCTGGTCCAACTATCTGCAGTAATAATTGCCCCTTGCCAGTTACTCTTAACACCCACTGTCCTTCTCTTATACACAGTATCCCAGACGCGCTGGGTGTCTCTCTCTTTACAGGTTCTAATGGATATGCCTTCTTTTTTTCTATTTATACTCGTGCCTTGCTAGGGCTATGGTGGTACTATCCCTAGGATTACATTTAATCGTGAGGCGCAAGCTTTGTTTGGCCATCCTACACTATGTCAAACCAGCCAACCTTGTATGATTTGTTATTTTTCCCTGGGGCACTTAAGGAAGAATTTTATAGAACAATTTAGATCTTCAAAGGCCACCATCATATTAGCCACGTGGCATTCAATCCAAGATTGGCCTTAACTGTAGCAAGCAATCAGCATTAATATTCATTGCCTTCCCCTTTAGCCTAAGACCACTGTCGTTAGGCGTCAGGTCAGACATACTTTTGCAAGCCGGTAATGGTGGGCCTTCTGGAAGACATAGGTCTAGTCAATTTGGGTTGTGGTCACTAAACTCATTTTCTACTGTGCCCCTCACCTCCACACACTCTGCGATACCCTTGGAAAGAATGATATAATCTATAGTGGTTCCTTGCCCCAGAACACAAACATCGGTAGTTATGCTTGGTGATCACACACTATTTCGGGCAGGTTACAAAGGTCAAACTGCTTTAGGTACGCAGCAGAAGCTGGCCTTTATGGCCTGCCTTTTGGCTAGGTAGATAGGGGTCTGAGACCAAAAAGGGATCACATATGTTAAATTGTAGCCTATATTTGCATTCCCTGCAAAGAATCACATGAAATTCAAAGTACATTGGGCCTGGCTATTAAGATTTCTATAACTTCAAACAAGCCAAAAAAGATTGAGATTCGACAACCCATCTCCACCATAGGATTATAAAAGTTAATAAGAAAAAAATAAATCTATTCAATAACACTATCCATAACATCTGAATTCCAGGGTGACTGCAGACAACTGGGAATACCTTAAAATGTTTAGAGATTCGAACCATTGTGGCCAGGCCCCTATCCCCCCAATCGCAGGCTTGGGCCTCGGTAAATTAGCAGAGGTTATACGAAAAGCTTTGAACCCATCCCAGACAATATTAACTTGATACCAAGTTTCCTGTAACATTACAATATCAAATTTGGAAACATGGTTACACCAGCTCAAGTCTGTCCATTTGACTCTTAAGCCAGCAATATTCCAAACATATCAGATGAGTACGTAAGTCCATGATTTTCCAGGTGTTGGAGGATGTCCCCACACATACAAGACCTTCAGAATTGTTTCACACTTCATGTAAGCCTTCTTCTGCTACAAATGGTGCACAAGCACTACATAGTCATTGAATATCCTCAAGGCTTGTTAGAGGTGTGAAGCAATTAGTGGTGGGGATGTTTGTCTGAGCTATTGTTTCAGAATACTTAGGGGGCATAATAGACCTTATACGCTAAGTGGAAGAAAGATGTCTATAAAAGTAGCCCAGAGGTAAAACAGTAATGTGTTTGTTTTGGTGATTCTACTGAGCATGTGGAGCACATTGTGAGATACGCCAGCCAGCTAAACATGGGTTATTGCAATTATTCACCACACAGTCCTCACTAAATTTTTGAATAGGGAACCAATCCACTTTTTTCTTCAAATGAGGAGGATGTCCTTAAACTCCTCAAGACTGAAGTCTGAGTTACCTATTAAGCAATGACAAACCTTATTTTACAAACCACTATGGTCCTCATTACAATCCTGACGGTTGGTGTTAAAGCGGCGGTAAATACCGCCAACAGGTTGGCGGTTAAAAAAATGGAATCACAACTATGGTGGAAACCGCCAACATAGACGGCCACTTTAACACTCCGACCACCACGGCGTAGAAACAAACACCGCGGCGGTAACCACCAACAGACATGCGGAACACAACGTACCGCCCACTGTATTACAACAGGCCTATCCGCCACCTTTTCCGGGGCGGTATCCACGCCATCAAAAGCACAGCAGGAACAGGACTTGGAACGGAAACCACTCACCTCTCGACACCTAACGAGGAACCCGGACACCATGGAGCCCGAGTTACAGGTCCTGCCCATGTTGGTCTACCTCCTCTTGTACCAGGAGCAGCAAAGACGCCGGCGAAGAACACAGTGAGTACTGCACCTAGCACACAGGGGAGGGGGGAGGAAAGAGAGAGTGACACACACACACACGCAACACTCCCACCCCCACCCCCACCCACAACAACATACGCACAAATACATGCAGCAACATGACATTTACACCCCGTCACCCCCTGGAAGAATGCAAGGACAAAATGAAATGATTGTAACGACTGTAATCATTGGAAAATCAGATAGGCCAAGATAACTTTAAATCATCAGTATATACAAATACGTACAGCAACTACACAAGTCCGGATAGTGTTCCAATCATTGTCCGTGGACCAGTGGTCCCAAAATGCATGGGCGAAGCCCACCCATGATACCTGACTCGAAACAGAGAGAACACTGCTGGGGCATCGGATTGAAAATAAACAGGCAACTCAGGGGGGGGGGCACCTCAGCCGGATGAACAGACAATGCCACTGCTCCACGAGGGGGCTCCATGCCCACAGTTTGGTCCTGGGGAGTGCAAAGCCACAGTCTCTCAAGTCTCTCAAGTGGGTGGGTTGCCCACTGTTTTATCCTGGGGAGTGCAAAGCCACAGTCTCTCAAGTCTCTCAAGTGGGTGGGTTGCCCACTGTTTGGTCCTGGGAAGTGCAAAGCCACAGTCTCTCAAGTCTCTCAAGTGGGTGGGTTGCCCACTGTTTTATCCTGGGGAGTGCAAAGCCACAGTCTCTCAAGTCTCTCAAGTGGGTGGGTTGCCCACTGATTGGTCCTGGGGAGTGCAAAGCCACAGTCTCTCAAGTCTCTCAAGTGGGTGGGTTTCCCACTGCTTTATCCTGGGGAGTGCAAAGCCACAGTCTCTCAAGTCTCTCAAGTGGGTGGGTTGCCCACTGATTGGTCCTGGGGAGTGCAAGCCACAGTCTCTCAAGTCTCTCAAGTGGGTGGTTTGCCCACTGATTGGTCCTGGGGAGTGCAAAGCCACAGTCTCACAAGTCTCTCAAGTGGGTGGGTTGCCCACTGATTGGTCCTGGGGAGTGCAAGGCCACAGTCTCTCAAGTGGATGCTTTTCTCCACTGGTTCCAGAGGGGTCTTGGTGCCCAGAGTGCTTCATCCTGCCAAGGACTGGGGTTGTAGATGCTTTTCTCCACTGGTTCTGGAGAGGGCTTGGTGCCCAGAGTGCTTCATCCTGCCAAGGACTGGGGTTGTGAATGCTTTTCTCCACTGGTTCTGGAGGGGGCTTGGTGCCCAGAGTGCTTCATCCTGACAAGGGCTGTGTGAGTGTATGTTTTTCTCTACTGGTTGTGGAGGGGGCTTGGTGCCCAGAGTGCTTCATCCTGACAAGGATTGGGGTTGTGGATGCTTTTCTCCACTGGTTCTGGAGAGGGCTTGGTGCCCAGAGTGCTTCATCCTGCCAAGGACTGGGGTTGTGAATGCTTTTCTCCACTGGTTCTGGAGGGGGCTTGGTGCCCAGAGTGCTTCATCCTGACAAGGGCTGTGTGAGTGTATGTTTTTCTCTACTGGTTGTGGAGGGGGCTTGGTGCCCAGAGTGCTTCATCCTGACAAGGATTGGGGTTGTGGATGCTTTTCTCCACTGGTTCCAGAGGGGTCTTGGTGCCCAGAGTGCTTCATCCTGCCAAGGACTGGGGTTGTAGATGCTTTTCTCCACTGGTTCTGGAGAGGGCTTGGTGCCCAGAGTGCTTCATCCTGCCAAGGACTGGGGTTGTGAATGCTTTTCTCCACTGGTTCTGGAGGGGGCTTGGTGCCCAGAGTGCTTCATCCTGACAAGGGCTGTGTGAGTGTATGTTTTTCTCTACTGGTTGTGGAGGGGGCTTGGTGCCCAGAGTGCTTCATCCTGACAAGGATTGGGGTTGTGGATGCTTTTCTCCACTGGTTCTGGAGGGGGCTTGGTGCCCAGAGTGCTTCATCCTGCCAAGGACTGTGTGAGTGGATGTTTTTCTCCACTGGTTCTGGAGGGGGCTTGGTGCCCAGAGTGCTTCATCCTGCCAAGGACTGTGTGAGTGGATGTTTTTCTCCACTGGTTCTGGAGGGGGCTTGGTGCCCAGAGTGCTTCATCCTGCCAAGGACTGGGGTTGTGGATGCTTTTATCAACTGGTTCTGGAGGGGGTTTGGTGCCCAGAGTGCTTCATCCTGCCAAGGACTGTGTGAGTGGATGTTTTTCTCTACTGGTTGTGGAGGGGGCTTGGTGCCCAGGGTGCTTCATCCTGACAAGGATTGGGGTTGTGGATGCTTTTCTCCACTGGTTCTGGAGGGGGCTTGGTGCCCAGAGTACTTCATCCTGCCAAGGACTGGGGTTGTGGATGCTTTTCTCCACTGGTTCTGGAGGGGGCTTGGTGCCCAGAGTGCTTCATCCTGCCAAGGATTGGGGTTGTGGATGCTTTTCTCCACTGGTTCTGGAGGGGGTACAGGTTGCTGTTCTGGTTGCCAGAAGGGGTGACTCTAGTCCCTCAGCCGGAGGCTCCGTGCCCTGTCCTGACTTCCCCTTCACCTTGTGTCCCTTCCCCATCTTGGATGTCGCTGCTGGTCCCTTGGCACTGCCCCCTTTTGGCTTGGAGGAGGCCTTGCTGGGTGGTTGGTGTGGCTTTTCCCTATGGCATGTGGGCACCTTCTTCACCTTGGCAGGTGGAGGAATGAGCTGATCCTTGGCCTCGCTAGGTGGCACACTGGCAGCCCTGATGGGTGCCCCCGCGATGTGACCGGACTTGCTGAAACCACAGTGCTGGAGGATTTGGTGGCTGAGGTGCTGGGCTTGGACCTGGACATCCTGGCCCTAGGGGAAGGACAAGGGGGAGGTGTAGGGAAGAGGTCAATGTTAGCCAGGAAAAGTTTTTCAGACACACTGGGACGGGAAGATGGAGGGGGTTTGGGAGTGGAGGAACAGGTAGTGGCTGTAGGAGGTGTACGTTTGCTGAAATTGGGTGAAGGTGCATGGGCCGGAGGCTGTTGTGAGGTGGATGGCTGTTGGGTGGGTGTGTGCCTGCGTTTGGGTACTTTGGGAGGAGGGCTCCCAGACACACTGGGAGAGGACACAGGGGACGTGTGCATGGTAGTGGAGGTGGTGAGTGCACGTGAGCGGTGTGTGGTGATGGGTGTGCTGGTGATGGAGGTAGTGGCTGAGGATGTAGTGCATGCAGGTGTGAGTGGAGACGAGACTGGGAGGGAGGAGGAGGATGTGGAGGAGGGGGACACAGTGGAGGCAGTGGATGTTGGTGTGTCTGCATGGGGATGGTGCTTGTGTGAGTGCCTGTGGGATGTGTGGTGCTTATGTTTGCCATGTCCACTCTCGTGTGTTGATGAATGTGCATGCTGGTCTGAAGGTGTGCTTGGGATAGGCTGAGATAGAGGGGATTGGGTCTGGGTAGTGGATGTTGGAGGGGGGGAGGCTGGACACCGGGACAATGGCTGCCATCAGTGCTGAGACAAGAGCCTGAAATGCTCTCTGTTGGGCTGCCACTCCAGGAATGAATACCCCCAGGTATGCATTTGTTTGCTGCAAATGCCTCTCAGCACCCTGGATGGCATTCAAAATGGTTGATTGCCCACAGTGAGGGATATCAGGAGGTCAATAGCCTCCTCACTGAGGGCAGCAGGGCTGACTGGGGCAGGGCCTGAGGTGCCTGGAGCGAAGGAGATGCCCACCCTCCTGGTTGAGCAGGCACGGGAAACTCAATGAGGGGCTGCTGGGAGGGCGGTGCTGGTGGGTGGGCGGCTATACCTGTTGTTGCGGTGGGCACAGAGGTGCCCGCCACAGCAAGGGAGCTCCCATCAGAGGAGTAGTTGCTGTCGCTGGTGTCTTCTCCTGTCCCCGTCGTGGACCTCCCCTCGCCCTCCGTCCCACTGGTGCTTTCAGACTCTGTAAATTCACCCTCCAGGGCCATGTGGGATGCAGCTCCCTCCTGCTCCGGTGCCAATGCTCCTCCACCAGATGATGCTAATGCACACAACGACAGGGTGACAAAACAAAAAGGGGGGTAAAGACACAAGAGACACATGGTTAATGCCTGCAACACTACTACTGTTGGCAGACACAACACACAGGGAGCAGCCCTATGCACTAGTGCATGCACTAACAGTGCAGGGGAAAAGCACATGCCCATGGGGGACTCTGTATAGACCCATTTCATGCACATCTGGAACCCATAGGAGCCTGACTAGGTGTAGAGGGCAACTACCACCTTTGGGTTTGGAGTGGCACTGATCTTGCAAAACAATGGATGTACTTTGGCCTGTCTGCCCTGGCCTAGGGGAACCCACAGCCCACCTCCCCGACCCAGACACCTCCTCAAGCACGCAGAGTCAGCTGAATGAGACTGTACTCACCCCCTTGTGGCTGCTGTGATGCCCTCAAGTGCCCATCCAACTCAGGATATGCCACCGCCAGGATCCGGTACATCAGGGGGGTCATGGTGCGACGGGCACCCCTTCCACGTTGGGAGGCCATCCCCAGCTGGGCCTCTGCCGTCTTCTTGCTCCAGCGGCACAGGTCCTCCCATCTTTTCCGGCAGTGGGTGCTCCACCTATGGTAGACCCCCAGGGTCCGCACCTCCTTGGCAATGGCATGCCAAATACCCTTCTTCTGGTGGGTGCTGACCTAGAGGAATAGTGAAGTAAAAATGGATGTTACTCCCCCGTACAGTTCTTCTCACTCATTGGCCACAAACCTCCCACCCTGTCCCAGAAAAACATACACTCACCATCCTCACATGCTGGCCTGTGCCCCCCCGTCTCTTCCATCCACGACACTCCATACAATCATGTGCTATCCACCATGTACACAGTTTACTCACCTGTTTGTCTGGAGGAACGTAGAGTAGCGTGTACCGGGGGAGGACCCCATCCACCAGTTTGTCCAACTCCTCCACAATGCAGGCAGGGGCCCTTTCCCCAGACACTGTAGCTATTGTCGCTTCCAGACGCAGGTCACAGCAGCACTTGCAGTGTAGGTCCTCTCCTGTTGAAGGTCAGGTATCAAGTGAGGGAACTGATAGAAAATGCATTCACGTCCGCGGCGGTGTGTACCGTCACCGCCGGCGTGCATCGTCATTGGCTCCTGGAACCCATAGGGCCCAATGATAACCAATGCTGAATTGCGCAGCGGTCTTCGACCGCCTACCGCGATGCTGCACAACACCAGCGCAGTGACCTCATTTCCCCTTGTCCCGCCTTACAGGTCAGGCAGCCGCCATTTCAGGTGGCCACATGGCAGGCCAACTAACTGCGTCACAGCACTTTTGGCCAGGAATAGAGACAGACAAAGGCACACAAAGATTATTTCATGATTGTGCTAAACAGGCTTGTGAAACCTATGTGGTGTATGACCCTCTGCTCACCCTTCTCCTCCAGAGGGCACGTCTGCTGGGGCAGGTGATGAGATGGCGGCATCCTCCGGTGTACAGACCCCTGGTGGACCTGTCGACAATGGAAGACAGACACATCATTATCACTTACAGACTTGATCATGCCACATTCCAGGAACTGTGTGCCCAGTTGGAGCCAGACCAGATGTTAGCTATCCGCCATCCCACAGGAATACCCCCCCTAGTGCAGGTCCTGTCAGTGCTCCATTTTCTGGCAAGTGGCTCCTTTCAAACAACAGTGGCCATAGCATCAGGGATGTCACAGCCAATGTTCTTTAATGTGTTGTCCAGAGTGTTATCTGCCCTGCTGACACACATGCACAGCTACATCGAGTTCCCTCAGGTGGAGGATTTGCCCACATTGAAAGGTGACTTCTATGCTCTGGGACATATCCCCAACATTATTGGAGCCATTGATGGTACACATGTGCCATTTGTCCCCCCCGCAGGAATGAACAGGTGTACAGAAACCGCAAAAGCTACTATTCTATGAATGTGCAGATGGTGTGTTTGGCAGGGCAGTACATCTCCCATGTGAATGCCAAGTATCCTGGCTCTGTGCATGACGCTTACATTTTGAGGAATAGCAGTATCCCTTATGTGATGGGGCAACTACAGAAGCACCGTGTGTGGCTAATAGGTGAGCCCAAGGTCCCCACACAGTTTAAATAGGTGTCTGGGTATGGGAGAGTCCCTAATGGTTGGAGGGTGTCTAACAGTTGTCCCTCAATATTTTCAAGTGACTCTGGTTACCCCAACCTGTCATGGCTACTGACCCCAGTGAGGAATTCCAGGACAAGGGCAGAGGAACGCTACAATGAGGCACATGGGCAAACTAGGAGGATAATAGAGCGCACCTTCGGCCTCCTGAAGGCCAGATTCCGGTGCCTCCATCTGACAGGTGGCTTCCTATACTACTCACCGAAGAAGGTGTGCCAGATCATCGTGGCATGCTGTATGTTGCACAACCTGGCTTTGTGACGCCAGGTGCCTTTTCTGCAGGAGGATGGGCCTGATGCTGGTCTTGTGGCAGCTGTGGAGCTTGTGGACAGTGAAGAAGAGGAGGCAGAAGAAGAAGATATAGACAACCGAAACAACATCATCATGCAATTCTTCCAGTGAGAGACAGGTAAGAGGATGGCACTGCTTCTCACATCTCATACTACTGTAGGACATAGCATAAATCTGCCTTTTTACCTCTGTGTATGGACCCTGACATGTCACTTTGGCTTTCTATTTCACATATCTGGGTCCCACTTTGTGCCCTCTGTTATGTTTACTGCTGCCCAACAACTATGTAACATTGGTATGTGAACATGAACATTGATGTTGCTATATTTCTGAAAGGCTGCAATTACACATTTGTAAAAGTACAGACTGACTCCAGATTCATTTGTGATTCAAGGGTGTTTATTTCTGTGCTAACAAGTGGAGGGGGGTGTGCAATGGGCTGGGGTGACGGTGGAGGAATGTCCATGGCAGAGTTCAGTCTCTTGGTCTCACAGGTGCATTGTCCAAGGGGGCATACGAAGGGGAGCAATGGCAGTTTAAGGTGGACAGGGTGACAAAGTGGGACAGAAGGGTGACAATCAGGAGAGAGTTAATTCCTGGTGGGAGTCTTGGCAATGTTCTCTGTCTTGTTCCTGGATCTCAGGGGCTGTTTGTGGGCTGGTTCTCCTTCTGCAGGGGGTGGGGTGCTGGTGGCCTGTTGTTCCAGTGGCAGGGCCTCCTGTCCACTAGTGCCGGCGGAGGTGGAGGGCTGTTCATCGTTCAGGCTAGTGTCGGGGGCCCGTTTGTGTGCCACTGTGTCCCTCATAGTGTTGGCCAGGTTTACCAGCACCCCTGCAATGGTGACCAGGGTGGTGTTGATGGACTTTAAGTCCTTCCTGATCTCCAGGTAGTGTTCCTCCTGCAGCCGCTGGGTCTCCTGAAACTTGGCCAGTACCGTGCCCATGGTCTCCTGGGAATGGTGGTATGCTCCCATGATGTTGGAAAGTGCCTCATGGAGAGTGGATTCACTGGGCCTTTCCTCCCCCTGTCGCACAGCAGTCCTCCCAGGTTTCCTGTTATCCTTTGCCTCTGTCCCCTGAACCATGTGCTCACCCACTGCCACTGGCCCCAGGTCCCTGATTGTCTTGGGTTGGTGGGTTTGCCTGGGGTCCCTGTAGTGGTGGACACACTGCTGATTGATGTGTCCTGGGGAAAGAGGTATGGGCCCGCTGGGTGGGTGCTGTGGTGGTGTCTCCTGAGGGGGAGGCTCTGTGGTGGCTTGTGACTGTGGTAGGGGAACCGACTGTCCAGAGGTCCCTTATGGGCCGGGCTGGTCATCCAGATCCAGGCGTGCAGAGATGCTATCATCACTGTGGGCCTCTTCTGTGTGGGGAATGGATATGTCTGCCACCTCCTGTCCAGTGACGTTGGGTATGGGTCCTGTTGGGGTGCAAATGCATAGTTTTAGTATCTATGTGTGCCATCTTGTGCATTGGGTGAGTTACCCTCTACTCCTGTGCTTGCCTTGTTGTGTTTGCCATTGTGTGATTAGTGTTTTGGGGTCTGTGTGGGTGTCTGTACTGGACATGCTTTGGCAATGGGTGTCCATGCTTTGGTGTTGCATGCAGGGCTTGGTATTGGGATGGCTGGGTTGTGATAGTGGGGCCTATGTGAGGTGTTGGAGTGATGGGGGTGGGGGAGGGCGGGGTATGTGATGGCATAGGGGGACATGGTAATTAAGATTTGACTTACCAATGTCCAGTCCTCCTGCTACTCCTGCGAGGCCCTCAGGATGCAGTATTGCCAAGACTTGCTCCTCCCATGTTGTTAGTTGTGGGGGAGTAGGTGGGGGTCCACCGCCAGTCCTCTGTACAGCAACCTGGTGTCTGGATTCCACGGAACGCATCTTCCCCCATAGGTCGTTCCAACTCTTCCAGATGTCATCCCGTGTTCTTGGATGCTGTTCCACTGCGTTGACCCTGTCGACGATTCTCTGCCATAGCTCCATCTTCCTAGTAATGGACGTGTGCTGCACCTGTGTTCAGAAAAGCTGTGGCCCGACCCTGATGATTTCCTCCACCATGACCCTGAGCTCCTCCCCAGAAAACCTGGGGTGTCTTTGAGGTGCCATGATGTGGTGTGGGTGATGTGTGAGGTGATGTTTGTTGTGCTGTGTGAAATGTTGTGTTGGTGTGTGTTCTTTGAGGTGCGTATATGTTCTTTGAGTGATGATGTGGTGTGCTAGTGGATGCTGGTGTAGTGTTGGCTATTCTCTCTCTCTATGCTTCTTCACAAAAATGTTGTTGTAAGGGGTGTGTGTTTTATAGTGGTGTGGGTGTGTGGGTGTGGTGTGTGTATGTGTATCAGGTGCGTGTATTTAGAATAGTCCAATGTGGTTGTGTTTTGTAAATGTGTGTGTAATTTGAGTGCGGCGGTGTGTACCGCCAATGGATTACCGCGGTTAAAAGACCACCACGTTGATTCGTGGGTCATGATAGTGTGGGCGTATTCCTGTTGGCGTGACGGTGTGGGTTTTGCTATCGCCAGTTTATCACTGACCTTTGGTGTAGCGGACTTGTGTGGGTGTCTGTATTGTGGCGGATTAAGTGATGTGTGCCGTAATACCTGTAGTGGATTTCTGCAGTGGCCACGGTATGTTAGCGGCCTTCAGCAAGGCGGTAAGTGGGATTTACCACCAGGATTGTAATGAGGACCTATGTGTTTTTAGGCGAATTGCAGGCAAACAGGGAAAATACGTCGACACAGTCACATAAGGGCAACACTCCGTCAGAAGGTTAAGATGTAGATTAGAGGCATCCTCAATTGGAGGCAGCTTTCCCATTTTAGTGACAAGACCAAAATTCCTAATTTCCAAGAGGATCTGGCTGGAGTTCTAAGGCCCCAGAAGATGGAGGTCTGCTTGCAGGGGTGGCTGTATCTATATCTGGGGTATGACTCACAATAGGTACTGATTACTGTACATGGGTCATCACATGTGCTACTGATGTGGGGAGATTGTTTACACCCTCTAACCCCTCAACCCCATCAGATTTAGAGTGTATTGATATGGTCAGTTAGCTATACAATTGTTCTTTTCCAAAGTGACGATTTTCTTCACCAAGCGGGAGATGCAAATGAAACTGTCATTTAGGTTCATAGACAGCTGCCTTTTAGCCAGATCAATCTTGTTAGAGATGACCCCAGCTGCTGTGGTCAGAAAGGTATCTGGGGTAGAGCCTACTGGAGCAGCTAAAATTTGATTTTATCCCCACCTCCCAGCAGCTTCCGTTTCCCCATAACACCAAAAAAAACACTTCAACTTTAGTAAAAAAACTCCTTAGGGTGTTCACAGCATCAATACATTAGGGAGCTACCCTCTCGAGAGACCTTAACCCTCCAGCCAAGAGGGGTGGCCCAGCCTCTTCCAAGTGATGACAGATGAAGACAGGCCTGTTCTTGGCTTAGCCTGGGTACTGGCTGTGTCCATCCTGCAGAGCAGGTCTTGGGGCTGGATTAAATAGTGCATGAAGGCTCTGCCCTCTTCTCCTGTGTTGGTTCCTCCTTGCATTCTGGATACCTCCTGATACCTTGAGTTCTTGGCCTCATCCTCAGTCTTGTCCCACCTGTGCAGCAGGGCTTGGGGTAGTGCTATATAGCATGTAAATGCCCCGTCCTCTCCTGCTGCGTCTGTTCCTCCTTTTACTCGTGTTGACTCCTGATACTTTGAGACCTTGGCCCCAATCTCAGTCTTGTCCTGTCTGTGCAGAAGGGTTTGGGGCAGTGCTATATAGCATGTGAAGGCTCTGCCCTCCTCTGCTGCGTCCGTTCCTCATTGCACTCGTGCTGCCCCCTGTGACCTTGAGTCCTTGGCTCCCACCTTCGTCTTGTCACTATGTTCTAAAATGTATTTTTCCTCAAACATATATATGAAAGTATTTGTGCAGGTGGGTGCTACATTATTTGTGATTGCCACACTGGTGGTATGTAAAAAAAACATTCTTCTTCAAATCTAAAATAACAGTGGAATAAAAGTAATTTAAGCAAACTCATGAAAAAAACTTTGATCTTTCTAAATTTTGTTTACACATGAAAGTTTCCACTGCTTCCAATTCCTTCAGGTTTCAAGCACTGCAGGTGGCTTTACCTGCAGGGGCACAGATCTTAAAGCATATGCCTAAGTCTTGGGTCAATTTCAGGTGATGTCCCCCGAGCCCCTGAAGCAGCCCCTGAAGCAGTGAATTGTTTTGACCTGCATCTTGTTGGGGCATGCACTTCCATCCTGTTCATAAGATTGTCTGCTGCTTGCTGAAGGTGCCTGCAGCCTTGAGGTGGTTGTGGACATGCTCTGCTTCAACAGGTACTTAGCTTCTTGGTGTTTAGGGATGTGGGCCATGCCTTGGCAGGCCAGACCAGAACAGCCAGAACCTCAGCCTCCAAATTAGTCCAAGCTAGCTACCTCTTTCTTTTCTTTTATCTCTAATGACCATATGCCGGGATAAGATGTCACTTACACTTCTTGTGAGGAATTATGTTTTTCCTTCAGTAATAGTTTCTTATGGAGCCCTATCTGAAGAGATAAATCCTGATGCTTCCCTTGTCACAGTGGAGTTGTACGTTTTTAGCCAGGTCTCCAACCCCCTGTTTTCAATTTTGTACCATTTTTCTACTTGTCTTTTTTCTGGAAGAAGAAAAAGCCTGACATCTATTTGACCTTCCACTTAGTGTTCTAGGCTGTGTCAAGTCTTCCACCTCATCATTCAAAACATCTACTTCTCTTATGTGGAGGTTTTTGCCTTTGTGACTTTTTGCTCCTTTTGTGAGGCTTCATAGTATCATTTTATGTAATGTTTGAGCCATTCCATACCACCCTCATTTCAGCCTGTTTGGTGAAATCCAGCTGATAGAATGTTGGTGATAAGGATTCTGAGACAGTTGGGGAAATGGGATTCGTGGGTGTAAGGGGAAGAAAGGGGCTGGCTTTATTTTCTGAATAAAGCTACCACTTTTCTCCTTGTATCTGTCTTCATTACAATTGGTGATGAGTTGGCTTAGTAGAAATCCTTTTCTGGCTACATAATCCTGAGCGCCATCCTGCCAGCTCCATATCCCTGTTGTGTGTCCTACCATTTTCAGGTACTTGATTTGGTTCTCCTTGTGCAGCGAATACTGATCCGGCTGACAGCATGCTTAAATAATATTTTAAACTCATTCTACAAGAAAATAGTCACATACTGGCACATGAGCAATGCAATTGGGGAAAAGGGGGAGTAGCACAGACAACTGACATCAGGTTTCTGTGAAAAAGGCCACTTTATTAAAATAGGTGCACATCAAATACTCAACTCTGGACCCTTCGCTTTACAAAACTACATACTTCACTATACACACTTGTTCACCTATGTTAAGTCCCCCCAGCCCTAACTGTCCCCTCCCCACAGCAACCTAATTTTGTAAGTGTCTACTTCCTCCAGCATGGATCTTCTGCAACTGAGACCTTTAAGCTCCTGTCCAGTAACTGCAACTATTAACCTGTAACTACTTAACGTCCGGGCTCACCCAGGCATGAGGTTGGCTACTCATTCCCTTTCAGCCTGGATTGCTGCTGTGAACAACAATAAACTTCAGTAACCCATGCCCACTTCTCAGCCAACTGCTCCTGCTTCAAAGTGAGAGCCATACATTATTACCCCCACTCCCTTGCACACCTGATCCAAACAAAGCAAGCTGAAGTATACTACACTGCAATATATAAAAGACTCCCACAACACTAGCTCAAGGGATGGGCAGAAACGCTATCACTCCTAGTACCAGCCACCATGTCACCAAGACATAATGGTGGCTGGTGACTTAAAATGTCTGTTTATATATCTATGGGCTATGAATATAGACAGAGACAGCCCAAACCCGAGCAATCGTTGGACTGCTCCACTTCCCCGATAACCCTAGGGGGCAGACCTCCAGGTGGTTGGCTGCCCCTCAAAACCCCTCTGGGAAGAGGGGGAGTAGCACAGACCACTGACACCAGTTTTGCGTGAAAAAGGCCACTTTATTGAAACAGGTGCACATCACAAACTCAACCCTGAACCTTTCTCTTTACAAAACTACAATTTTCACTCTACAAAATGGTTCACCTATTTTAAGTTCTCCCACCTCTATTTGTCCCTCCCCTCACAGCAACCTAATTCTGTAAGTCTCTATTTCCTCCAGTGCTGATCTTTTGCAACTGAGACCTTTAAACTCCCCTCCAGTTTTACTGCAACTATTAACCTGTAACTAACTTACTTAACTTCCTAATGAACCTTTAAATTCCTACCTGGTCCAGGGGTGAGCATGGCTACTAGTTCCTCTTCAGCCTAGATTGCCACTGTCAACAACAGTAAACTTGGGTAACCCATGCCAACTTCTCAGCTAACCGCTCCTGCACTTTCTTCCAATCAACAACCATACATTATTAATCCCCCCTGCACACCTGTTCCACACAAAGCAAGCCCAACTATACAACACTGCAATGTATAAAAGACCCTCCAAACCACTAGCTCAAATGGATGGGCGGACGGGGAGAAATGCTACCACTCCTAATATCAGCCACTGTGTCACCAAGATAAAATGGTGGCTGGTGACTTAAAATGTCTGTGTATATAGCCCAATACTGCCTCAACCCTGAGCAGTTGATGGACTGCTCCACTTTCCCAATAATCCACGGAAAAAAGCGGCATCATCATACTGTAAATTGGAATGCTCAATCCTTCCAAAACCTCGGTGTCTGTCTGCAAAAGACTTGCATCTCCTCATTAAGCTTCCTTCTGGCCCTTTTTATAGCTGCTGGCCTGTGGACCTGTGGCAGTGGGTGTAGCGGTAGGGAGTAAAGCGACACTCAGGTGGGTGGTTGAATATACGTGATTTTATTGTGATTCACTGATGTCTTTATAACAGTCACTGTATGTAGTTGTGATGTTTTGGTGATCTCCTTTGTTCTCTTCTTCCTCAGGGTTCCCGGCGGCTAATGGTGATTCCCCGGCAGTGGTATCGTCAGGCAGACCGGAAAAAGGAACGAAAGGTAGGTAAGTGGTGTATCTGGGGACTGGTTTGTATGATTTATTGTGGGGAGAGGGTGTAGAGGGGCAGAGAGAGAGAGAGAGAGAGAGAGAGAGAGACTGGGGTGTGTGTGAGTTGTGGTGAATTGGGTGCAGGGTTCCACTCAAAGGAAAAGACAAAGAAATTAGAAAAGAATGGTTATGGACTATAGGGTCCTGTCCCTTCACCTCTGTGGATTCAAGCCCCTCTTTCCAAGAACCGAGCCACTCTGTTCCAGTGCTCAATGGTTAGTGCTTCTCTGGTGTTGGTACCTTTTTCCCTTCCCAAACTCCCCTCCCAGCCTCCCTCTCCTCGCCTCCTCCACCCTCCTCCCTTCCAACTATAGAGCATATTCTATCCCTTAGGCAGGACCGTACCTGCTGTAGCCATGCCCCTCCAGGGACGTGGCGGAGTTCTTGCTTCTTGGTACCTTCCTGTCCCTCTGTGGTGTTGCCTCGGGAGGTCAATGGACCTCGGTTAACTGGATGATCTCTTTCAACGTCGGAGTCGCTCTCTGTTGCATCCTCCACGATTTCCCCGTCCTCTGGTCTCTCTGCCTCTCTCCGTTCCGCGTCCTCTCCACTCTCTGCGTGCCCCGCGCACTGTCCGTCTTCCCTTTTTAGGATTTCGGATATCCGGGTTCCCGGCTCCGGCGGTGTCTTGTTCCTCTGCGCGTCGCGCTCTGTATCCGTCTTCTCTGTTTGGGTTTTCGGCACAGTATGTAGCTGGGATTTCCGATGCCCGCCTACATCTCCCTTCCCAAGGACGGCACTGATGGAGTTCCGTGGTCCAAGGATAACGTGATAGATAGTCTGCAGCATACTGGAGATTCCCTGGGATGTGACAGACCTGAAATGAAAAGGGTTGGAGTTCCATAAACCACCTGAGGATGCAGGAGTTTGTATTTTTGTGGGGGGCCAACCAGGTGAGAGGTGCATGGTCTGTATACAGAATAAAGGGATGACCCAAAAGGTAGTACTGTAGATTCTCAATAGCCCACTTAATGGCTAAACATTCCCTCTCGATGATTGGATAATGTCATTCTCTATGCATCAATTTTCTACTAATGAATACTATGGGATGATTATGTCCATTCTCGTCTGTTTGGGGCAATACTGCCCCTAATCCTACGTTCGAGGCATCGGTTTGTAGGTGAAAGGTTTTAGTAAAGTCGGGACATCTCAAGACCGGTCCAGTCATAAGGCAGGATTTTAGATGTTGAAAACTAGATAGTTGATCTCCAGTCAAGGCTGATATTTTGGATGGTTGGCTTTTCTGTAACAGGTCGGTAAGGGGTGCTGCTAGGGTGGAATACTTGGGTATGAACCGTCTGTAATAGCCTATGAGCCCCAAAAAGGAACGGGGTTCTTTTTTTGTTGTTGGGATTGGGACCTGTTGCGTGACTTCTACTTTGTTTTTTTGAGGCCGCAGTTGTCCCTTACCTATAAAATACCCGAGGTATGCGATGTGATCATGGGCCACGTGACACTTCTTTGGGTTAGCTGTAAGACCTGCTGCACTTAGGACATGGAAAACACGGTTTAGATGGTCGAGATGGTCTTCCCATGATTCGCTAAATACCACTATATCATCTAGATAGGTGGCTGCACAATCTTAAAGGGGTCTTAAAAGGTGGTCCATTAACCTTTGGAAGGTAGCCGAAGCACCATGCAGGCCAAACGGAAGTACTGTGAACTGGTAAAGCCCTGAGGGTGTCGAGAAAGCCGTCCTTTCGGGTCCGCTGGAGCCAGGGGTATTTGCCAATACCCTTTTGTTAGATCGAGAGTTGACATATATCGGACCTTGCCTAATTTTTCAAGGAGATCATCAACTCGGGGAATGGGGTATGTATCGAATTGGGATATGGCATTCAACCGGCGAAGGTCAATACAGAAACGGGTAGAGTCATCTGGTTTTGGTACTAATACGACGGGTGAACACCAGGGGCTGAGAGATGGTTCTATCACTTTCATCTGTAGCATGGTTTTTATTTCTTGCTCAATTAGATGTCGTCGGGCCTCTGGGATACGGTAGGGTCGTAGACGTACTGTTTGACCCTCTGGGGTTCTAGTATGATGTTGTATTAAGGTTTTTTTAACCGGGTTTTCCTGAAAAGAAGCTGGTATGCTGAGACAGGAGGCACTCCAGCTGTCTTTGTTGGGGTTCTGGTATATATGGATTGATCTGGGGGCGCTCCGAGGATGTATCTGGGCTGGTGGGACATAGTTCAATATCTAAGGATTTCTCGGGTGTTACCATAAAACCCGTCGCTGCAGGGGTTACGGACATAGTGGGTTCCTCCCACTTCTTCAGCAAGTTGATATGATAAATTTGTACTCGTTTTGGGTTCTTTGATAATTCTATCAGGTAGGTAACAGGAGAGACCGGTTTTATCACGGTATAGGGGCCTTGCCATTTGGCTAATAGTTTGTTGTCGAACTGGGTCGTAATATGAGGACTTTATCGTTGGGCTGGAGTTGTCTTGCTTTCACCCCCTGGTCATAATACTCTTTTGTTTGCTCTGGGCCCTCTCCATATGATTGCGAACGTCTTCCCATACCGTTTGCAGTTGTGACTTGAGTTCGTGGACATAATCCAATAAGGGTTTTTCGCCTTCTTCTTCTTCCTCCCATGTCTCGGCTGCCATATCTAATAAACTGCGGGGTTGCCGCCCAAAGATGAGTTAGAAAGGACTATGTCCCGTAGAGGCTTGTTCGTGGGACCTTATGGCGTAGAGGACCAGTGGGAGCTTACGATCCCAGTCTCGCCCTGATTCTGAGACAGTTTTTCGTCAGTAATGATTTATTGTACCGTTATACCGTTCGACCAGGCCATCGGTCTGTGGATGATATACCGATGTTTTGAGTTGTTTGACTCCCAATGTTTTACAGATGTGTGCCATTAAGGCTTACATAATTTGGGTACTGTGATCAGTTAAGATTTCACTAGGGAACCCGACTCTAGAAAAGAAGCTAATCATGGCCTGGGCTACATTTCTAGTCGTCATGCTAGTGAGAGGTATGGCTTCTGGATATCTGGTGGCGTAGTCGACGAGAACTAAAATGTAGGTATGCCCTTTGGTGGCTGGGAGGAGGGGGCCTATCAAGTCCATTCCAACCCTAGAAAAGGGAATGGCTATTATCGGTGAGGGTTGTAAGGGTGCTTTTCTCTGTGGTCCTGGGTCTACTAGTTGACATTTGGGACATTGGGAACAATCCCGTCGGATATGTGCATAAACTCCCGGCCAATAAAACCGGCGTAATAAATATTACTCCGTTTTCGCTCTACCATAATGCCCCCCTCCCGGTTGATTGTGAGCAAGATAGAGCACCTGTGTTCGGTAGGGCTCGGGTACAACTAATTGTCTTTTTTCACTATTGTCATGTTTGATGATTCGGTACAGGAGGTTTTTGTAGATAAGGAAATATGGACCCACCTCACCTGTACTTTCTGTTTTGACTGTTTTCCATGCGTTTTGAAGGGATGGGTCTTCCTGTTGACTGCTACGGAAGGAGGGTAAGGGGGTTGGGATAGTGCCCAAAACTTTCCTTGGGTTCTCTTCCTTCTCCTGTGTCCAATAGAGTTGTTTCTCGCGCCTCTTCTCCCGTTTAGTAGGTTTGTAACGGAGGGGTTCACTCTCTATTGGGATGTCCAAAAAAGGAGCCTCTGCCCACCAAGAGTCTAATTGTATTCTGGTTTTTGCTCTCTGTAGTAGTTCAGGAAAGTGTATATGATCTGTCCCTAAGATACACTCTTCGACCAAGCGGTCCATAACCCCCATTGGGACCTCATCTTGTTTCTCTTCTCACCCGAGACGAACTGAGGCCAGGGGGTATTCTTTCTTGTCCCCGTGGATACAGCATATGGAAACCCATTGTTGTGACTGATGTTCTGGTAGTTCTACCAAACTGGTTCTGAGGACGGACTGACTACATCCCGAATCTACTTTGGCTGTAATGGTTTTGCCATTGACTCTTATCACCTGCATATATCTAGGGTTACCTTTCGCAGTGCATAGGACCCTTCCCCGTGTTATCCTGATTTCCATAGGTTCTGTTTTGTCCTCCTTGCGAGGGCATACACGTGCTATGTGTCCCCATTCGCCACAACTGTAGCACTGAGGTTGCTGCACAGGAGGCTTTTCACCTGCTCTGGGCAAAGGACTGTCCTCAACAGTTTTGCGGGGAAGGGACCGAGCAGGTACTGGTTGAAGTAGGGTCGAAGGGCTTGTCATTTTGGAGGCTCAGTTCTTAAACTCAGTCGACCGGTGGTAGGCGCAGGCCAGGTCAACTGCCATAGTTGTATCGATTTTAGGGTGCTGTCGGATCCAACTATGTGTGAGCGGGGGAAGGGATTCCAAATATTGTTCCAGAATGACCGCTTTTATAACATCTTCCCTTTCCGTTCCTATGGGTCCTAGCCATTAAAGTCCTAGGTCCTTCACCTTATAATACAATGTCCTGGGGTCTTCGGAAGGGGCCCATTTTATTTTACGAAATCTTAGGCGGTAGTATTCCGCGTCGTGTCCTATATGTTCCAGGATACTCCTCTTGATGTCTTTATATGGGGTAGTCCCATCCGGATTGGCTGCCTGATATGCAGTTTGTAGGATGCCCGTTAATAAGGGAGCCACATACTGACCCCATCGCTCTTTGGGCCATTGGGCGGAGGAAGCCACCCTTTCAAAGTTTGTAAAGAACGCATCGGGGTCTTCCCCCTGTTGAAACTTTTGGAGAACTGAACTCAGTACGTTAGGGTGGACCTTACTGGCAGCAATGGTGTCCGTTAACTTTTGTAGGGCCGTCTCGTGCACCAACTGATTATTTGCCATAATAGTGGCCTGGCTTTTTAATGCATTCTGGAGGGCCTCTCTGTCTTCCTTGGCTTCTCTTTGTTGTGCCTCCCATACCATTTGGAGATGGCGTTGCCCTTCGGCAAGTTGTTGTATCATATCTTCTAGTGTGGGTTTCACTTCCATGTTGTCCTCAGTGATCTGTCCTCTATCGCTACTTCCAATCCTACTTCTGACACCACTGTGGCAGTGGGTATAGCGATAGGGAGTAAAGCGGCACTCAGGTGGGTGGTTGAATATACGTGATTTTATTGTGATTCACTGATGTCTTTATAACAGTCACTGTCTGTGGTCGTGATGTTTTGGTGATCTCCTTTGTTCTCTTCTTCCTCAGGGTTCCCGGCGGCTGATGGTGATTCCCCGGCGGTGGTATCGTCAGGCAGACCGGAAAACGGAACGAAAGGTAGGTAAGTGGTGTATCTGGGGACTGGTTTGTATGATTTATTGTGGAGAGAGGGTGTAAAGGGAGAGAGAGAGAGAGAGAGAGGGGATGTGTGTAAGTTGTGGTGAATTGGGTGCAGGGTTCCACTCCAAGGAAAAGACAAAGAAATTAGAAAAGAATGGTTATGGACTATAGGGTCCTGTCCCTTCACCTCTGTGGATTCAAGCCCTTCTTTCCAAGAACCGACCCACTCTGTTCTGGTGCTCAATGGTTAGTGCTTCTCTGGTGTTGGTACCTTTTTCCCTTCCCAATCTCCCCTCCCACCCTCCCTCTGCTCGCCTCCTCCACCCTCCTCCCTTCCAACTATAGAGCGTATTCCATCCCTTAGGCAGGACCGTACCTGCTGTAGCCATGCCCCTCCAGGGATGTGGCGGAGTTCTTGCTTCTTGGGACCTTCCTGTCCCTCCGTGGTGTTGCCTCAGGAGGTCAATGGGCCTCGGTTAACTGGATCTCCTCTTTTAACGTCGGAGTCGCTCTCTGTCGCATCCTCCCCGATTTCGCCGTCCTCTGGTCTCTCTGCCTCTCTCCTTCCGCGTCCTCTCCACTCTCTGCGCGCCCCGCGCGCTGTCCGTCTTCCCTTTTTAGGGTTCGGGCACCCTAGATATCCGGGTTCCCGGCTTTGGCGGCGTCTTCTTCCTCTGCGCGTCGCGCTCTCTGTCCGTCTTCTCTGTTTGGGTTTTCCGGAACCCGAATATCCGGGTTCCCGGCTTCGGCGCAGTGTGTAGCCGGGATTTCCGATACCCGGCTACAGGGCCCAACACTAAACCTTCCTGGGAACAAAGTCCATCCAGATGACAAAGCACCTCGACCAAAGATGCTGAACCTCCTTTAAATCCTCCTTCATAAATTTCATCAAGGCCAGACCTTTTTCCAAAACCAGGTAATACTCCCCTTGATGCACCAACAAAATATTAGGACATTGTGCCGTTACTAACATCCTGTTCAAACAGGGCAAAAGCGACTTCCAGCGCATGCCCCCTTGCCATGGCAGGGCACATGATACACATTGTAGTTGAGGCCCATATTTGCACCGTGGCTGCTCTGTCTCTCCTATCTTCCTGCCCACTCAACAAATGAATGCCCCATGATCCATAATGTCAGGCCTGTGGCCTCTGGTCTGGGACCCAAAACTGAAAAACACAAATAGTTGACAACCAGCAGTGATTCAACAATCACCCCCCCCAACACAGCATTTATAAAAAGTCTGAAGAACATCTACCCATGTCCATAATACCTTCCCTTCTCCTATCCGCTTCTGTCACCGTGCCTATGTGGAATGAGCGTGTCCAGTAGCCCATGGCATCCAGTCCTAATTGCACCAGTGCCTTAAGCAAGACAGCCAACAGCTGAAATGCTGTTACTGGCCTGCCATCCTCAAGCTGGAAGACCCTACCCTTCCCCAGCATATTCAGAGCCCAAAGAAACAACCCCTAGTGTACCGGGCAAAACCGGTCCATGGGGTAAACCGAGAGCAATATAGCCTTACCCTGGCCCCGCTGCTCAATCTTTGACTTGTGTAACCAAACCTGGAGACAATCCACACATCAGTGTTCCTCCTCCCAGAGTACCCCATGCCCCTTTCGCCTCTTAAGAACTCTGATACCCGAAATGCACCAAAGAACATCCATGACATCAGCGTGGTGAACAACACCATTTCATCTTCTCCCTGGCAAATTCCAGGCAAAACCATAAGCACTTCACACAAAAGACCCAATATCAAAGGCCTCCATTTCAATCATATGTGACCTGCCTCCTTGGCCCATCCTTTCAGCATTTGTTACCCCAGTTCCACAGCTCCCCACATAAAGTCACTGCCACCACCAAGGGAAAAAAGTCCAAAAAGGCAATACTGCGTACACCCCTTTTCCACTCCAGTGGCCATTCTTCTGTTAGACTTTTCATCCTTGGCGTGGTCTCCCTTAACTTTTTGCCTCTGTTCCCCAGGTTGTTGATGTGTGCTGGACTCTGTTTTTGCTATTTTTGTTACTCTGGGTACTTTACCACTGCTAGCCAGTGTTAAAGTGCTCCTATACAAAATGTTTATGTAATTGGTTCATCCATGATTGGCATATTTGATTTACTAGTAAGTCCACTAGAGTTGCCCAGGGCTTGTAAATCAGATGCTACTAGTGGGCCTGCAGCACTGGTTATGCCACCCACCTTAGTAGCTCTGTAATCATGTCTCAGACCTGCCACTGCAGTGTCTGTGTGTGTAGTTTTAACTTGCCAATTTGACTTGGCAAGTGTACCCACTTGCCAGGCCTAAACCTTCCCTTTTCTTACATGTAAGACACCCCTAAGGTAGGCCCTAGGTAGCCCCATGGGAAGGGTGCAGTGTATGTTTAAGGTAGGACATATACTAATGTGTTTTATATGTCCTTACAGTGAAATACTACTAAATTCGGTTTTCACTGTTGCAAGGCCTGTCCCTCTCATAGGTTAACATGGGGGCTACCTTTAAATATGATTACATTGTGGATTCCCTTTGGGAGCGGATAGATATGTGGAGTTTAGGGTCCATGAGCTCACAATTTAAAAATACATCTTTTAGTAAAGTTGATTTTGAGAATGAGTGTTTGAAAATGCCACTTTTAGAAAGTGAGCTTTTTCTTGCTTAAACCATTCTGTGACTCTGCCTGTTTGTGGATTCCCTGTCTGGGTCAGTTTGAAAGTTGGGCTGTTTGCACCTCTCTCTAGACAGTGACACAAAGGGAGCTGGGGTGTAGTCTGCATGGAGGCTGGTGAGATCGCAACCTGCACTGCGTGGTTTTTGGATCACCGTGTGGCAGGATTTCTGATGCAAACATCGCTGGCCGTGTAAAAACTACGCAAGGCCTGCCCGTATCCGAGAGTGTGGTTCGAATCGATGCATCGCTCTCCTGCCGAGAAAAGAAATGACACACGCCAACTCGACTGAAGGAGATACGACGCACGATCTCGCTCGTGAGTGATATCAACGCCTCACAAGCCCTTTTTGACGCACACTCACCCGTGTGGGGTTATTTTTGACGCACCCAGGTACATTTCCAAGCATTAGCATTGTGTTTAAAATTACATGAAGACTATTTTTGGTTTTTAATTGATAACTTGACTTGTGTATTGTGGATTTTTGTCATTTTGGTCTTGTTTTGTTTAGATAAATATGTTCTATTTTTCTAAACCTGTGTTGTGTCATTTTCTAGTGCTTTCATTGAGTTACTGTGTGTGTTGGTACAAATACTTTACACCTAGCATTCTGAATTAAGCCTGCCTGCTCATGCCAAGCTACCAAGGGAGTGAGCGGGGGTTAGCTGAGGGTGATTCTCTTTTACCCTGACTAGAGTGAGGGTCCTGGCTTGGACAGGGGGTAACCTGACTGCCAACCAAAGACCCCTTTTCTAACATTGGTGATCAGCAGTTGGGAATGGACTTGTACTTGACATACAGTGATTAAGTGTACACTACTGTTTTGAGTGCAGACCACTACGTGACCACATACTACTTGTCTTGTGATTTTAGTTTTTTCTCTTTTTCTTGGATTTGTCCCTACATCCATTTTTGTGGTAATTTTTTATTGAGTTCTGAACTTCATTGGGAACTTGTTTTCTGCCTGGTGGAACTTTGTACTTTTGTTGACGTTTCCTCATGTCCCAATCTGGAGATGCATCAGTTTGAGCTGCTTTTGACCTAGAGAAATTAGAGAGCTATAGAGTGGCTCACTTGAAGCAGTTCTGTAAAAGTTCTGACTGTCCCATTAAGAGCTCATCCAAGAAGGAGGGGCTGCAAAAGGTGCTGAGGGCCAGGGTGACAGCCAAGAACACTGAAGGGCACACAGAGGATGAGGAGGAGGATGAGAAGGAAGAACATTCCATACACAATGGTATTGTGGGTGGGCCTGTTATGTCCAGGGAGAGGGTCTCCAAAGCAGGTAGCAGTGTCTAATCTAAGGGTCTGACTCCTGACGAATTGCAGGACAGACAGGCATAGAGGAAGCACCAGAGGGAGTTGGAGAAAATTAGTATGGCCCTAGAGGAGAAAAAAGATCTTGTTGGCTCATGAATGTAGCTTAAGAGAGCTAGATCAGAGGAGCCAGTCTAGTAGGGATGGTGGCAGCCACATCACAGTGCAGCCTAAGAGGAGGGTGCACATTCCTAAAGATCTTGTGAAGGATTACAAAAGGGAGGATGACATATACTTGTGGTTCAAGGGGTATGAGTCTGCTCTCCACATGAATCTGGTCCCTGAAGCTCATTGGGGGGGGGGGGGCGGGTCTGTGGAAGCACTGAGGTCGAGGGGAGGGATAAACTGACAGCCTTAAGGGATGCCCAGAATCTCACCTACACTATCATGAAAGATGCCCTACTCATAAGGTATGGTCTCACCCCTGAGCAGTATAATGATACGTTTAGGTCCTATAAGAAGAAGGAATCCCAAACATGGCTGGAATGTGTTGATTCTTTTTGCAGGTCACTGGATGGTTGGGTGAAGGGCAGTAAGGTAACAACGTATGAGGGGCTTTACAATCTGATTGCTTGGGAGCACTTGTACAGTTTATGTTTTCCAGAGCTGCGCCAGCACCTGATTGACAGCAAGCTGACTGATCCCAGTAAGCTTGCACAGGAAGCGGACTGCTGGGAGAGCACCAGGGTCCAAAAGAGGTATGAGGGAGACCACGCCAAGGGTGGGCAGGGTCCCTCCCAGAAGAAAGGGGGGAGGAAGGGTAAACAGGGGGAGTTCTCTAAAGGGCCCCAAACTGATTCCCAGGGTAAAGATTCCCAACCTCCCAGTGAGAAGAAGCCATGGTTCTCCAAAGGGAAGACAGTGGCAGGGGACCCCCATGTAAATGTTATGCATGTGACCAAGTGTGGTCATGGGAGGCGGACCCCAAATGTCCCAAGAGTACACCGGCACCCACTGGTGCGCAGCCCCAGGGTTTGGCTAGTGTAGCACTTGGGAAGGAGTTGGTTCCAGGTGGGTGGGAGCCAGCTGAGATGACCCTTGTCTCACTAGGGGACAGTGAGATGGTCCAGAGAACCTTCGTGCCTGAGCACACAAAAAAGTACAGGCAGTGGGTGACCATCAATAGACAGAGGGCAGAGATTCTGAGAGACACTGGAGCCAATGTGACTACAGTGAGGAGTCAGCTGGTGTCTGAAGAGCAGATTGATCCCTGGGTACTTCACCAAGTAGTTGCAGTGGACAACTCAGAGAGCCTGTGCAGAGTGGTGCAGGTTCCCTTTTAATGGGGGGGTCTCAGGTTTCTTGAAGGTAGCTGTGAGTCCAACCATGCCTGTAGATTGTTTGCTAGGCGATGACCTGGAGGATTCCCTTTGGAAGGAGGTGGGACACAACTCTCACTTGGAGATGTTGGGTCTGCCTGGGTGGGTATGCATATCCACTCGGTCAATGGCAGCCCGTCAGGGTGGTCAAGAGCCCCTTGAGCCTGAAACGGTGGCCCAGGGGACCGCCAAGTAGAGGAAGGGCAGGGGGCACTGGAAACCATCCCAAGAAGTTCCCACGATCTGGGAGGAGGCGGAGCCAGAGGGTGACGCCCTGGAGCCTACAGGGGAACAGGTGGCTGAATTGGGGGAGGTCCCTGAGCTGTCGCAGTGGCAGCAGGAAGAGGGACCCACCAGGGAGGCATTCTGTAAGGCACAGGAAACTTGCCCTACTCTAGAGGGACTGAGGCAGCACTCACCTGATCTATTGGGAGAACGTCCTCCTGTATAGTGAGCCTAAGGTTCCTGAGCCTGGGTCAGCTCGTTTGCTGGTGGTACCCCAGTACTTCAGGGCCTTCCTACTGGGGTTAGCTCATGATGTGCCTTTGGCAGGACATATGGGTCAGGACAAGACCTACAAGCAGCTTGTCTCCCACTTCTATTGGCCCCAGATGCACAAGCATTCTGCTGCACATTGTAGGTTTTGCCCAACTTGTCAGGCAAGTGGCAAGAGTGGGGGGAAATGTAAGGCTCCCCTCCAACCTTTACCTGTTTTTAGTACTCCTTTTGAGAGGGTAGGTATTGACATTGTGGGGCCTCTGGATCCCAAGACAGCCATGGGCAACAGGTTCATCCTGGTCTTGGTGGACCATGCCACCCAGTACCCAGAAGCCATTCCTCTGAGGTCAGTCACTTCTCTTGTGGTGGGTCGTGCACTGGTGTTTTTTTTTACCTGCATGGGGTTCCCCAAGGAAGTGGTATCTGATAGGGGTACCAACTTCATATCAATATATATGAAGTCTCTGTGGAAGGTGTGTGGGGTAACCTACAAGTTTATGATACCTTACCACCCCCAAACGTATGGTACAGTTGAGAGATTCAACCGCACCTTAAAAGGCATGATCCATGGTCTGTCAGAGCCCTTGAGGCGGAAGTGGGAGGTCCACTTGCCATGCCTTCTGTTCGCTTACAGGGAGAGGCCTCAAAAGAGACTTGGGTTTAGTCCCTTTCAGCTGATCTATGGCCACCCTGTGAGGGGACCTTTATGTCTGATGAAGAAGGCTTTGGAGAAAGCTCCTAGTAAACCCCCCCAGGATGTTTTTAGCTACATGCTGGCTTTGATAAACCAGACTGCCTGCTTCAGGGGTCTCGCACAGGAGGACCTAGAAGCAAGCCAGGAGGATATGAAACGGTGGTATGACCAGAATGCCACTCTGGTCGAGTTTCAACCTGGTCAAACAAAAAGTGTGGGTGTTGGTGCCAGTGGAGCCTTGGGCGCTCCAGGATAAGTGGACTGGGCAATTTGAGGTGGTGGAGCGCAAGAGTGAAGTCACCTACCTGGTGGACTTGCAGTCTCCAAGGAACCCTTTAAGGGTCCTGCATGTTAAGTAGTTTTTGCAGTACAATGGCATAAATGAGAAAGGCCGCCGTCCCGTTCTCTATAGTCACTAGAACTTTTGTCCTTTTGGACACTTCATATTCTTCTTTTTTGGGAACCCTCTTTCACCCTCAATTCTTTACGCAACCATTTTAGCATCTCAATATACTCTCCTTTCCATATTTTTTCTTTAGTTGCTAGCATGAGATGCGCCCCCAAAGGCTTGGATGTTCCCATGGACCGCAATTTCTTAATCCTAAATTCCTTGCTTTCAAGGCCCCTTTCCTTCCCAGCACTATCTGCCTCCCCCCATCTTTCTCTCTCCCTGCCTTCCCACTTGTGCCCTTGTCTGGTGCCTTACCTGACACCCCAGGGGGCTCCGTCTTCTCTCTTACAGGCACTAGAACCCCTTGCTTACCCTCATGCTGGTTCCTCATTCCCACCAACACTTCCCTCTTGGGTACCGACACCAGTGTATTTCACATATAAGCCTCTTCTCAGGCTGGCATCCACGCTGTTTTGAGGCTCCTTTGCCACCACCTCAAAAGACACAACTCTGATGGTGTTTGCCCCTTCCTGCACTTCCTTACCTGGTGCCAAGGTCAGTCCCCTCCAGAGCCCACCTTCTCGCCATTCGTTCCTGTTGTACTGCAAGACCAGGGCGTCCACGCCCGTGCTGAGCCCTTGAACCCTTGACAGATTCATTAGCGTCACCCCTGAACCCTACCCCACCCGTTGTTGCCATCACCTTGACTATTCAGCCTGAGGGCTGTCCTCTACCTGCAATTCACCTTCTTGAGCGCTTTCTTCCTCATAGTCCAACATTGACACATCAAACATCTCCATAGTACCTGCCCATTGTGGGCCCTTTTCTGCCTACCACAGCCCAATTACTTCTGATTGAACCACCGTGCTCTGCTCCATGCTATGTCCTTGCCGTACCTTGCCCTTTCAACCTCTCCGATGATGCGGGGCACCGAATTCTGTGTGCTTGGCTGGAGGGAGTTGCATCAAACCCTCCCGCTGGTTGCACCGCTGAGGCCACCCTACACCTTCCTGAGCCAGTGATTGTGCTGTCCAGTGCTGCTGTTCAGCTGGCTGCACAGGACCTTGCCTTCTCTTCACCTTGGGGCCATTAAGCCACACTGTGCTCTTCCGAGTCTTCCACATCAGCCGAATGCTCTCACTGTAACAAAGAAAACAGGCCCAGTGTGATGGTAAGTCTCCTTGACTCGCCTGACCGGTCCCTGATCTCAACAACCAAAGCCAACTGCCTGGATCCTCGCCCTGTTTGGATGGAGTTCCACCTGACACTTGCTGCAACACTGACTCACTAAACAGCTGCACCCCTTGCTGTAACTAACTGCCTTCCGTCACAGCAGATGCCCCACATAAGCCCCCACTCCGGCCTACACTGGCATATACTTTCACAGGGGTCTCCCTTCTCTGCCCTCCGAACTCTTCCTGACCCAGTCCCACTGCTCCATCCCAGGCTCCCCTCATGACACTCTTCCTCTTCCTCACTCCATTCAAGCATCGCTGCTACTAATGCTGAGGCCGGGCCCTTAATGGCACCCTGCACCGGAGTCCCTGCCACCCTCTGAGCCTCTCCTGATGTGTCATGTCTATGAATCTTACCCCTTCAGCACTGACACCCCCCTTTGAAGCCTTCTGCTCCCACAGTGATCTACCACCTCCTGGTTCTCTCTCCAGCCATCCTGTATTGTCCAGCGCTATCGGGGAGCAATGACTCTTTTGCTTCCTCATGTCTTGCCAGTCCCCCAACCACTTGGGCCTGAGGTCTGTACCTCCAGCATGGCTCCTTCCCTTTCATACCCCTTTCCCCCCTCCCTTTCGTCTACCTCCCAGCTTGTGCCTGCTGCCATCTGCAGCCCTTCCCTCAACCCTCCTCAGCCCATAAATTGTAGCCTCCCTGGCCTCTCCATACAGCTTCCCCATCTCCCCTCCCCTTCCCTGCAGACGTGCATGTGTTGCTCTTGGCCCAGCGCACATACATGAGGCATCTCCTGGCATTGTAACTGGATCATGATGCCGAACAACAGCTCACCTTCCCTGCACACTCCTCTCCAGCGGGCCGCTCAGGCAATGTCCTTAGGCTGGCATCATGCACCCTCGTGCCACTCTCTTCACTTGGGAATGGCCCCGAACTCTCAACTTTTTGTCCACAGGAGCAGGGGTCTGGCTCGGTGTAGAACAGGTGAAGATCGCTGCTGCACTCCCCTCTGATGCTCTATGCACCAGGCAACCCTCGCTGATCCTGATGCCCGCTGCCAGAAAATCAAGGCGCCCTGCCTCCTCCAGCAGTTTTATCGTTCAGACCACTTTTTTGGAAGCAGACATGGCGCCTAAGCTACTCTGCTACTGTAAGTGAAATTTGTACAGTAAAACTATGCATAAACAAAGATAAAGAAGATCTAACAGAAACACTAACACTCCTTCTACCAGCTACCGTGTCACCAAGACAAAATGATTGCTGGTGACTTAAAATGACTGTGTATATACCTGTGGGCTATGAATATAGCCCAATAGAGCCCAAACCATGATCAGTCATGGACTGCTCCACTGTCCCAAAACACCCATTCTGTTGTCTCTGCTTTCTTGTGAAGCACCTATGCTTCCACCCCACTTTTAACTTTCAGCAGCGCTTTTCAAAATGATTAATTTCCTAATTGACATTAATTTGTTTATACAAACTCTCCAGCACCCTTCTTGCAGAATTATTTTCTGTGTTATCAGTTTTACAAGCTGAGTCACATCTCTGATTCTTTGTGGCTGTTTCTTTCATATTGTCAGGCGGTGTAATTTACGACTGCACAATCTCATACCAGTCACTTGCAGAGTTGGAGTTTCATAAAGCATTGTGCTGCTCCTGTACTTTTCTGCCGGAGAAATTGAGCACATGGCCATTTTTCCAAAGTGTGTAAGAATTCCAAGCCTGGTTAAAAAACCCACATGGCACAGGGGGTGCAATAGTTTAAGTTGAAGTTAACTGCAAACATGTTAATGGTGTCATTCGTGGTATAGACAAAAATGAGCCAGGACTCTAAACCAAAGAATAGCTCAAGTGTGTTAGATTTAAGTCTGGAAGTAATCTCTGATTCAGACCTCACTTCACTATTGTCATTAAAGAGCTTCACACTAAAACTGTTGCTTCCTGAACTTCAAGAACCTGATGTCAAAGTGGTATCTTTTGGTGGTTGAGAAATCAAATTCATGGGTTATTTTCCTGCAAATGTACAGTTCAAAGGATGGATGATGGATTATGTTTCAAGAAGAGGAGTTTGTGTGCTTGGATGGCGAGACCAACACAAGTTACAGATTTTAAATCCATGTTCATCTGAACAAGTGCTGGTTGTGAAGAGATTGATTTAGGCAATCAGATCTTCAGGCAATTTCCTTTAGTGTTTAACAGTTGTTCGGGAAAACTACTGGGTTTCAGCACAATATTATATTCCAACAACATTCCAAACCAGTCACACAAAAAATGGGAAAGCAGAACTTCAGAAATATTTAGAAGATATGTTGAAACAAGATATAATTGAGGAGGTTGAGTCATCCTCCTGGGTATCTTCCATAAATGTAACTAAAAAGCAAAATGTTGATTTACACCTTTATATTGACTTGAGAGCACTGGACAAGAACATTTTGATTGACAACCACCCTCTGAATATAAATACATGTATTTATAAACTTGATTTCAAATCAGCATACCATCATGTAGAATTGATGCAGGATTCAAGAAAGTTAATCTCTTTCATCACCCCATTTAGCTTATTCTGCTCTAAACGCATGCTTTTTGGGCTCTTGTCTGCTTCATCTGTTTTCCATAGAGCCATGTATCATATTTTTAAAGACATGGATTCATGCACCGTTTTTTCACAATGATACACTGATTTTTACTAAAGATATTGGATCGCACAAAATTGTTTTGAATGAAGTATGCTCATGTTTGACAAGAAAAGGGCTGGTATTAATTGCTGAGGCATGTTTAATTCCAAACAAAAGTTATATATTTAGGACATTCTATTTCTGTAGAAGGAACTGTTCTTGAAAACAGTTTGGTAGACGCCATACTGAAGGCCCCTGCACATGGCTCCAAAAGTAAACCGTTAGCATTTATTGGAATTTGTATTACCGAAAATTTGTTAAAGACGTTGCAACTAAAAAGGGACCTTTGCGGGAATAGTTCATAAAGATCAATAGTTTCTATGGGGGCGGGGGAACTTCAACAAGCTGTTTTAGATGACATAAAATCTGCCATTGCTACGGCTACGACATTGAAACCCTTCTGTGTTGGCAAAATGTGTGAGATAACAGTTGATGCCAGTGCCTATGAACTTGGTGCTGTGTTATCCCGAAAAGCTGATACTTTAGAATGGAATGTTGGATTTGCTTCTAAGTCTTTATCCTCTACTGAACGCTGATATGCATTGATTGAATTACTTGCTTGCGTAGGGGCCATCAATGATTTCAAGCACTATGTATGGGGGACTAAGAATATCATTGAAACAGCTCACAAACCCCTAGTTAACATCCTATCTACAGGTGGGGGTATGTCGGCAACTGCTTGTATAGCTCGCTTGTGCTTTAAACTTCAGGAATGCAACTTTGAAATTAAATTTGTTCCTGTAAGGAATAATTGCACTGCAGATTTTCTTTCTCATCTTCCCATTGTCTCTGATAACTGTGCAGGTTTAATAGAGGATGAGGAGATTGACATAGGGGGTCATTACAACATTGGCGGTAAAAGCCGCTTACCGCCGTGCAGAAGACCGTCAACACACTGCTGCGGCCGCGGAAGTCCGCAACAGCAATTATGACCCACAGCTCGGAATCCGCCAAAATCTAGACACCCAATTCCGCCACACCAAAGGTCAGTGATAAACTGGCGATAACAAACCCTCCACCGTCATGCCAACAGGAATACGCCCACACTATCACGACCCACGAATCCACACAGCGGTCTTTCAACCACGGTATTCCATTGGTGGTACACACCGCCACGCTCAAAATACACACACATTTACAAAACACATCCACATTGGACAATTCCAAATACACACACCAGATACACATACACACACCACTCCCACACACTCAATACAATATAAAACACACACCCACATCACCCACAAGCCCCTACGACAACAATTGTGACAGAAGGCCAGAGATAGACACCACCAGAAAGAACAATAGCATCCACAGGCACACAACACCATCACTCACACAACATCCACGCACCTCACACAACACACCTCTAAATATCACCCCACACATCACAACACACACCACCCACACCACCCCATGGCACCGCAAAGACACCCCAGGTTTTTTGAGGAGGATCTCAGGGTCATGGTGGAGGAAATCATCCAGGTAGAGCCACAGCTATTCGGATCACAGGTGCAGCACACCACCATAGCTAGGAAAATGGAGCTATGACGAAGAATCGTGGACAGGGTCAACGCAGTGGGACAGCACCCAAGAACTAGGGATGACATCAGGAAGAGGTGGAACGACCTACAGGGGAAGGTGCGTTCTGTGGTCTCAAGACACCAAATTGCGGTTCAGAGGACTGGCGGCGGACCCCCACCTCCTCCCCCAGAACTCACAACATGGGAGGAGCAAGTCTTGGCTAGACTGCATCCTGAGGGCCTCGCAGGAGTGGCTGGAGGAATGGACTCTGTTAAGTCAAATCTTTCACTACTTCATCCCCCACCCTACCTGCATGCTTTCACATACCCCCACCATCGCCCTCACCCCCATCACTCCAACTCCTCACACATGTCCCACTATCACAAACCACACATCACAAACCCAAGCCCTGCATGTAACACCAAAGCATGGACACCCATCACCAAAGCATGTCCACTGCACATACCCATACACCCCCCTAAACCATTATCACAGAAGGTCCCACACAAGAATGGAAGCACTGGGATACAGGGTGACCCACCCATTGCACACCATGGCACATACAGATGCAATAATCATGCCTTTACACCCCTGCAGGACCCCTACCCAACTTCACCGGACAGGTGGGTCCAGACATGTCCACTCCACCCACAGAAGAGGCCCGCAGTGATGACAGCAGCTCTGTCCAACTGGATCTAGATGACCAGCCCAGCCCATCTGGGACCTCGGGACAGTTAATTCCCCTCACACTGGCACAAGCCACAACAGAGCTTCCCCCCTCTGGAAACACCAGCACAGCACCCACCCAGCGGGCCCATACCTCTGTCCCCAGGACACGTCAAGCAGCAGTGTGTCCACCACAACAGGGAACCCAGGCTAACCCACCACCCCAACAACACCAGGGACCTGGGGGCAGTGGTAGTGGGCACACGGTTCAGGGGACAGAGGCCCAGGAACACAGGGGAACTGGGAGGGCTGCTGTGTGCCAGGGGGAGGACAGGCCCAGGGAACCCATTCTCCACGAGGCCCTCTCCAACATCATGGGAGCCTACCACCATTCCCAGGAGACGATGGCAACGGTACTGGCCAAGTTTCAGGAGACCCAGCAGCTGCAGGAGGAACAGTATTTGGGGGTTCAGGGAGGAACTCAAATCCATCAATACCACCCTGGGCACCATTGTAGGGGTGCTGAAGGAACTCGTCAACACCAGGAGGGACACTGTGGCACAACAAGGTGCCCCAGACACTAGCCTGGACGATGAACTGCCCACCACCGCCGCCGGCGCTAGTGGACAGGAGGCACCGCCACAGGACCACGACACCAACACCCCACCCCCTGCAGATTGAGAACCACCCCGCAGGTGGTCCCTGAGATCCAGGACAAAGACAGAGAACAATGCCAAGACCCCCACCAAGAAATGAGACCACCCTGATTGTCATCCTTCTGTCCCACTTTGTCACCCTGTCCATACTTAAACTGCCCTAGCTCCACTTCCTATGCCCCTTTGGACAATGCACCTGTGAGACTAATAGACTGGACTCTTCCATGGCCCTTCCTCCACCATCACCCCTCACCATTTTACAACCCCCTCCAATGCGTTGTGGTACAAAAACCTGAGAATACGTTTAGGCGGCATTTCAAGCAACCCCGTCTGCCACACTTTGCTCTTCGCTGATGACGTCCGAAAGCCAGAAACACGTGTCCAGAGATACGGCATTCGCCGCACCAACTTATGGTGAAAAACTTTCTACAACGTTACAGCACTTGCTGCACCCATTTATGGTGAAAGACTTTTTGAAATATTATTCAAATTCATTCTAATGACTGCATTTATCATGATGCTTTGGGGCTATTCCAGCTGAAATGTAAGACAAGGTGCTCCCTTTTTGGATTGTGTATTTAACGGCTCCTGTGAGCCTTTGAGCTGACGAGCTCTGATGAAGCACCTGTGCGCCTACTGAGTGGTACAAAAACCTGAGAATACGTTTAGGCGGCCTTTCAAGCAACCCCGTCTGTCACACTTCGCTCTCCGCTGATGGCGGCCGAAAGCCAGAAACACGTTTCCGGAGATACAGCATTCACCACACCAACTTATGGTGAAAAACTTTCAACAACGTTACAGCATTTGCTGCACCCATTTATGGTGAAATACTTTTTGAAATATTATTAAAATTCATTCTAATGACTGCATTTATCATGATGCTTTGGGGCTATTCGAGCTGAAATGTAAGACAGAGTGCTCCCTTTTTGGATTGTATATTAAGTCCTTAGTACAATTCCTATTGTTTTCCAGGGAATGTTCAGATTACTTTTTGTCCTCATGTAAAAAGACAATGTTTCTACTGAAAACATAATTCAAGAAGGTTCTTATATTCCAAGACAATATGTAACATTTCTTGAGAAGTTTCATATGAAAAGTTGTATTAATCATTCTTGGTTCCTTCCCAGGTACCCAGACGTCTTGAGGCCTAGTTTTAGTCCTTTCTTAAGTTATCCTTGGTTACAGTATGACAATGCCTAGAATCATAGTCTAGTGAAAATCAATGTGATATAATCTTGATATTGTGTAGTTTAACCTTTTGCTTCCTACAGGTCTCCTTCCCAGCTGTTCCCATCCTAATCCCCTTTTCCCCTCCTTGACTCTCTTAGGCTCTGTGATTTTCTCTATCAGAGTTTTGGAGCTGTCTAGTGGTGGACATGTTGGGAACGTGCGCAGACCCTGAGGATCTAGTCTCCCTGACAGAAAGGTCCCTATGTGAAGGGAAAAGTCATGGGTCACCAAGTTTCATTCTCGGTTGACACAGGAGCTACACGCTCTACAGGAAGAAGTGCTAAAGTTCCAAATTTGCCCCTTTCAGGGAAGACAGTCCAGATTGTAGGAGTAGCAAATCAGTATTTGACCAACCCAATTACAGATCCAGTACAGGTTAGAATTGGCAACTTTCAAGGATCGCACAAATTTGTAGTCTGCGATTCAAGTCCGGTATCCCTACTGGGAAGAGACTTGCTGTGCAAAACAAGGTGCTTGTTTACTTGTTCAAATGACAGAATCGAGATACAGACAAATAGCGATGATGAAGATGGGCCAGTTCCAGAGATAGAGTGTGTGGAACAGCAAATGAGGAATACCCTCTGATTGATTTCTTTCCAGTGCTCACAGTGAAGAAGCTTCATCCTGACTTCCAGGGAGCAGTTAAAGAGAAAGTGTAGGATCTGACAGGGAAGGAGATAGGTCTGATAAAGGGAGTTGAGCCAGTTAAAGTTTCTGAAAAGCTGAACACAATTTTTCCTCAGATTTCCCAGAACCACATGCCACAAAATATCGTTATAGAGGTTGCCCAGGTAATTGTAGAATTTGTAAACCAAGGGGTTTTAAAAGAAGTGTTGAGCAGCCCATGTAATTCACCGAAAATGGGATTGAAAAAACGCCCTGTGGGAAAGTTCAAATTGTCCAGGATTTGAGAAAAATAAATGACATTGTGATCCAATGTTGCCCTGTGATACCCAATCCAGCTGTGATAATTTATCAAATTCTATGTGATGCTGAATGGTTCAATGTCATTGATTTGTCACAAGCCTTCTTTTCTGTGCCTCTTCATGAGGACAGTCAATTTCGCTTTTGTTTAAAATTTTTAGACCGAGTTTACTGTTGGTGTCGAATTCCTCAAGGGTTTTCAGAGTCACCTTCCATGTTCAATCAGATCTTGAAAAATAATTTGGAGTGTGTGGTATTGTGTTTATATCTGTATCAACATTTTAGGTATTGTTTTTGTAGTATATTATGGTATGTTAGTTTTTTATGTTTTAGGTTATTTGTTTATGTAGTTTTCATTTGGTATCTTCTGGTCCCTCCTTCAGCATTTAGTTTCTCCCTCAGCTGGACAGCATTCCGTGCTGGACAGTTGATGGAGCTGGAGGTTTTACTGTAGGCTGGAGTTCCTGTTATTTTACCTGTGAAGTTTTACTGAAATAAATGGTTCTATAATCATCACCTGCGTGGACTTAGACTCTTCCTCAACTTTGATACCACATTTTTGGCGACGAGCTGGCGAACTTCATCCCTGCAACAGGAACTCTAGTCTAATTTTTGGCCCTGGTATTGTTGATCACCTTATCTTACTCTTTATTGTTCTAATCTTTTATTTTCCTTGTGTGTTATTCTCTCCATTCATTTTTATCTTTCATATTCCATCTTTTCTTATTTATTTATTTTTTCTGGTTTATTTTAAAGTTTATTTTAGTATTTGTGCACCTTTAATCTTTCAGTGGATTATCTCCCTCACTTTTCTATTGTCTTCATGATTTATTAGTTTATTCCGCGCTTTATAGTTCTTCAAGGTGCTATTTCTATTTTGTTTCCCTTCAAAGTTGCATGTTTTCTGTCGGCGTTATGTGCAGCCAACGAATTCCCTTGTTGCTTGGCCGCAGTTACGATTACCTAGCAACGAGGCACGCGTTCATATTTACACGCGCCGCCTTCCTCATTGTTGTCAGCCGCGTGTGCCTCGTTACCAAGCAACGAGGCACGCGTTGTATTATAAGCGCTGGCTTTCCCTTTGTTGCTTGGCCCGCGTGTGCGGTTGTCAAGCAACGAGGCACGCGTTGTATTTATACATGCGCCTTTCTGTGCAGCTGGTTTCCTTCTCGCTCGCATTCGTGCGTGTCCAGTTTCCTTTTGCTTCTGTGTCTCCTCGTGCATTATAAAGCTTGTACTTTCTGGCTTATCTTATATTTTATGTCTCTTTGGTGCCTATGAATATTTAAATTGTGCACGTTTTTATAACATCATTAATTTGTTGTTCCTGCTATGTTCTTCCGATTTATATTTCAATCGGAAATTTCATTGTTCTTTTATTAATAGGAACATTGTATTCCTTGAGCTTTATACTGCTTTTGTTTTTACTTTTTCTTTTGCTCTGTTATTCTGATTCTCTTTCATCTTGACACTCATTTTCTTTCTTTCTATAATGCAGAATATTTCTCCTCCTCCTTTTTTCTTATCCTCTCCTGGTGATCCGACAATTCCTTGGCCAAAATGGAAAAAAGTTTTTTTAACTTATTTAAAGGTCTGTGGAACCAATTTATCTATTGAAAGGAAAACTTCAATTCTTCAACATTGCTTAGGTGCGGAAGGGCAAGAAATATTGGAGACCTTACCTGCGGCGTCTATTGGGGATGGAGCTGTTGGTGATACGCCTTTAAATGACTTTGAAGAAACTCTGCTTCGCCTTGACACTCATTTCTTACCAAGAGTATCTATTCTTCTACAAAGGTTCTATTTTGGCAAAAGTAAACAGATGGATGAAGAATCTATAGAAGATTATATAACGAAACTTCGCAAACTTGCTTCTCTTTGCAATTTTGGCTCTTCTATAGATGAACGCATAAGGGATCAATTCATGTTGGAATGCAAAAGTGATAAAATTAGGGAGGCTCTATGGTCCAAGAGTGACCCCTCTCTTGATGATGTGTTGAAGGTTGCAAAGCAAATTGAACATTCTCAATCTTGTATTGAAACTTTAAAGAATTCTAAAGCCTCTTCTTCCATAAACAAAATTGATTCGAAGTCTAAAACTTTCATCAACCCAAGGAACAAAACCAAAACATTTTGTTTTAGATGTGGGTCACCTTCTCATCTAGCAAATTTTAAAGACTGTCCAGCTATTCATGTTGTCTGCAACAAATGCAACAAAAAGGGTCATTTTGCTAAGTGTTGTAAGTCCACTAACAAAAGTAATGTGAAAATTAATGAAGTGTCTGACGATAATGATAATCAATCTTTCATCTTACAAGTGGTAAATGATGTTAACTGTATTTCTACCGTCCAGTGTGAGTATCCAAGAGATCTTGTAATGATAAATGAGATCCCAATCACTATGATGATGGATTCGGGCGCTAAGCTCTCTCTTGTATCTGCGGAAGATTATATGATGTCTTTTGAGGGCAAAGTTGACCTATTATCTCCTGATGTGTTGCCTTTTTCGTATGGTGGTAAGCCCATTGAATTAAAAGGCTACTTTAACGCTATGATTAATTTCAAAGGAAATGACATATCTGGTAAAATTTACGTTCCTGTGGTTGGTGACACCATTTTGAGTTGGCCACATCAGAAAGAATTGGGAATAGTTTTAAACCCTAATGCTGTGCCTCAAGTTACGATTCAAGAGGTGACAGACATTGAACGTCAATTATGGAATGAATACCCGGATGTGTTTAGTGCCAAAGTAGGATGCATAAAAGGCTACAAACATCAAATTGTTTTGAAGGAAGATGCACAACCCATATTTTCAAAATTGCAAAATATTCCTATAAGTTTAAGAGGTAAAGTGAAGCAAGAGCTTGATAGACTTAAAGGCAGTGGAATTATCCAGGAAGTGGAAGCAGCACAATGGATAGCTCCGGTAGTTGTTGCCCCCAAACATTCTGGAGACATTAGACTATGTATTGATCTTCGCAACCTGAATAAGCAAGTGGTTGAAGACAGATTTCCATTACCGAACATTAAGGAAATGATAAGTTCGTTAGGAGATGCAAAAGTTTTTTCTACTCTTGATCTTACTTCTGCATACCATCAAGTGCAACTGACTGAGGATTCAAAACTTCTCACGTCTTTCATTACTCCCTTTGGCGTTTTCAAATTCAATCGTATGCCTTTTGGTCTGTGTTCTGCAGCAGCTGTATTCCAAAGACTTATGCAAGATTTGTTAGGGGAGTTGGAAGGTGTATGCTTTTTCCAAGATGATGTTCTTGTTTTCACCAATACTCATGAAGAACATCTTAGGAAATTAAGAAGTGTCCTTTCGTTGTTCAGAGCCAAGGGTATTACGCTGAAAAAAGAAAAGTGTAAATTTGTTCAGTCTCAGATAACGTATTTAGGACATGTTATTTCATGTGATGGGGTCAAACCGAAAGATGATCTAGTACGTACCATTACAGGTTTGTCTTCTCCTAAGTGTTAAAAAGACATTCAAATCTTTTTAGGTATGGCAGAATTCTATGCCAGGTACATTTCCAACTTTGCTAAAAGATCATGCTCTATTAGATCCTTGCTCAAGAAGGGAAGTGAGTTTGTTTGGTCCTCAGATTGTGAGAAAGAATTTCAAGATATCAAGGAAGCTCTTTCTTCTGCTCAATCTCTTTGTGGCTTTCAACCTGGCCTTTCTTTTCATCTTATTACAGATGCATCTGATAAAGGTCTGGGTTGTGTGTTGAAGCAACTAAGGGGGGGAAATGAATCTACGGTTGCTTTTGCTTCTCGCACTCTACGTGGTGCAGAATTTAAGTATTCTACCATAGAGAAAGAAGCCCTGGCAATTTATTGGGCCATTAAGAAATTTAGACAGTTTCTTTGGGGAATCTCTTTTGAAGTTCACTCCGATCATAAACCATTACAAGAGATTTTTGGGAAGAAAGGTTTGGATAATATTTCTTCCCGCATTTGTAAATGGATTGTTGGCCTCCAAGATTATCGTTTTACAGTAAAATATGTTCCAGGATGTGACAACAAGACAGCAGATTGCATGTCTAGGTTAGGGTCTGGTGATGAGACTGATGAGTGTGATAGTATGTCGTGGTGGACGGATGAAGAAGTACATGTTTGTACCATAACGGATGGGTGTGTTTTAGAAGGTGAATGGCGTGAAGAATTAAGTAATGATCAAGATCTTTCTGAGGTGATGAAATTGTTGGAGTCTGGGAAACTGAAGGATTATCATGGCACTTCAATCTCTCCTTACAAGAAGGTGTGGGATGAGTTGTGGTCACATGAAGGTATGTTGCTAAGGGGTAACAAACTTGTTCCTCCAACATCTTTACGTGACCGGCTTCTTTCTCTCTCTCATTCGGGTCATCCTGGCATAAGCAAAACTAAGGAAAGAATGAGGGCTTCTTATTGGTGGCCAGGAATGGATATTGCTTTAGAAAGGAGAGTACGAGATTGTGTTGAATGCTGTTTGGCAGACAAGACACTTAAGGTGAGGACTCAACCGTTAGTACTTAAAGAAATTCCGAAAGAAGTGTGGGAAGAAGTTGCTATTGACATTTTGGGACTTGTGTCCTCAGGGTCTAGCTCTAAGTATATCATTGTGCTGATGGATATGCTTTCCCGTTGGCCTGAGGTGTGCATAGCTTCTGAGGTCACTTCGAAGATAGTGGTGGACTTTTTGTCCAAAGTTTTCAGCAGGGAGGGGAATCCCGGTGTGATTCTGTCAGACAATGGTGTTCAATTCACTTCGAAGTTTATGAGAGATTTTCTTTTGTTAAGGGGAATTGTTCACAAAAAATGTGCTCTTTATCATCCGGAAACCAATGGTATGGTGAAACATTTTAATAGAACTTTGAAAGAAACCATACAATTAGCTAAATTAAATGGAGTTGCTTGGGAGAGTTGGGTGGAAAGAAAAGTTGAAGAGTACAGGTTTACTCCACATTCCAGCACTGGACAGACTCCGTTCTTATTGTTTAGGAAACGAGTGCCACATACCAAGATCAATCCCCCCTGGCTCAGGAAAAATCTCTCTTGTGTTGTAGATAAGGAATCTATTGAAAGAAATGCTCAAGATAAAGATGAATATCACTGTCTTAAAAGGAAAGAAATCTATGATGTTCGTAAATCTGTCAAAGAAAGCGTTGTACGTGTTGGAGACAAAGTTAGAGTTAAATTACCTAGAATTTACAGGTCTAGTACATCCAAGTTCAGTCCTGTACATGAAGTTGTTAAAGTGTTTAGAGGGGCTGTCAAACTTGATGATGGGCGGATCTGGAATATGAATAGAATTGTTGTGATTTAACTTATAAAGAGAGGGGGGTAGTGTGGTATTGTGTTTATATCTGTATCAACATTTTAGGTATTGTTTTTGTAGTATATTATGGTATGTTAGTTTTTTATGTTTTAGGTTATTTGTTTATGTAGTTTTCATTTGGTATCTTCTGGTCCCTCCTTCATCATTTAGTTTCTCCCTCGGCTGGACAGCATTCCGTGCTGGACAGTTGATGGAGCTGGAGGTTTTACTGTAGGCTGGAGTTCCTGTTATTTTACCTGTGAAGTTTTACTGAAATAAATGGTTCTATAATCATCACCTGCGTGGACTTGGACTCTTCCTCAACTTTGATACCACAGAGTTGTTGGAATTGCCTTTCCAATCGATCTTGGTACAGCACATGGATGACTTGCTGATTGCATCCAAAACTAGAGATGAGTGCAAGTATGATACTATTGCCTTGCTGAACCATTTGGGAAAGAATGGTCATAAAGTGCCACCACTTAAAACACCAGATTGAAAAGGGATCAAGGAAAATATCCAGAGAAAATGTCACGACAATATTGCAGATGAGTCCCCCAGCCACTCAGCGAGATGTCAGGATGTTCTTAGGGATGGTAGACTACTGCCGCCAATGGATTTACAATTTTTCAGTCATTTCCAATCTTTTGCAGAAGCTGGCCTCCAAGGAGGTCGCCGATCCCATTGTGTTAGTCCAGGCTTGCATGAAAGCATTTTCTGAATTGAGAGAAAATCTGTGCAAAGCTCTGGCTTTGGGTATGCCTGACTACACTAAGCCTTTCACATTATTCTGTCATGAGCGTGATGCATGTTCTTTCTGTGTGTTGATGCAGGTCCATGGAGGTGTAAACCACCCATTAGCATATATGTCAGCTACTTTGGACCCAGTCGCTGCAGGTTGTTTGCGTGCAGTTGCAGCGGTTGGACAGAGCCTCACACAGTATGAGGGCATTGTATTGGGACACCACTTAACTATTATGGTCCCTCGCTCCATTGAGAACCTACTTACAAAGACAAAGACCCAACACCCAACAGGTGCAAGGTTGACCAGATATGAGTCGATTATTCTAGGTATAGGGTCACCAAATGTATCATTGAAAAGATGTACAGTGCTGAACCCGGCAACCTTACTTCCAAATGAAAATGTTGAAATTGAAAATTGGAAGACCTTGATCATGATTATGACCTGATATTAGATACACCCGATTGGAAGAAAGTGACCAAATTGTCTTTGTTGATGGTTCTTGTCTAAGAGACAATACAGGAACATTGAGAGCAGGTTATGCCGTGTGCACAATATCTGGTATCCTGGAAGCATCGTGGCTTCAGGGAGTGTATTCTGCCCAAGTAGCGGAACTGGTAGCCCTTACTAGAGCGTGCCATGTTTCTGACCAGCTGAAACCTACCATTTATACGGACAGCCAGTATGGATTTGGAATAGTCCATGATTTTGGCCAGTTGTGGTCACAGAGAGGTTTCATGACCTCTTCTGGTTTGGCACTGAGAAATGGTGAGAGAATTAATGAATTGTTGCATGCTATCCAAATGCCTGAAAAGATTGCTGTGGTGAAATGCAGTGCACATTTGAAATCGCAAGACTTTGGCCCTCATTACAACCCTGGTGGTAAAGTCAGGTGACCGCCATGCCGACGGCCGCCAACATACCGTGTTCACAGCGGAAATCTGCTACGGGTATTATGACCCACACTTAGAAATCCTCCACAATACAGACACCCACACAAGTCCGCCACACCAAAGGTCAGTGATAAATTGGCGGTACCAAAACCCACACCATTACGCCAACAGGAATACGCCAACAGTATCACGACCCACGAATCAACGCGGCGGTCATTCAACCGCGGTTAACCATTTGCGGTACACACTGCCGCGCTCAAAATACATACACACTTACAAAATCACACCATATTGGACAATTCAAAATACACACACCTGATACACATACACACACCACATCCACACACCCAATCCACTACAAAAACACACACCCACATTACCCACAACCCCTTACAATGAAAAGGTTTAAAGAAGCAGAGAGAGAGAAAAGCAAAGACAACACGTGCATCCAGAGGCACACAACACCATCACTCATACACCATCTATGCACAAAACACCACACACTCCAAAACATCACCCCGCACATCACATCAACCATCACCTCACACATCACTCACACCACATCATGGCACCTCTAAGACACCCCAGGTTTTCTGAGGAGGAGCTCAGGGTCATGGTGGAGGAAATCATCCGGGTAGAGCTATAGCTATTTGGATCACAGGTGCAGCAGACCTCCATTGCTAGGAAGATGGAGCTGTGGTGGAGAATTGTCGACAGGGTCAGCGCAGTGGGACAGCACCCCAGAACTAGGGATGATATAAGGAAGAGGTGGAACGACCTACGGGGGAAGGTACGTTCTGTGGTATCCACACACCAGGTAGCTGTACAGAGGACTGGTGGTGGCCCCCCACCTCCTCCCCCACAACTAACAACATGGGAGGAGCAAGTCTTGGTGATCATGCATCCTGAGGGCCTCGCAGGAGTAGCAGGAGGACTGGACTCTGGTAAGGCAAATCTATACTACTATATCCCCCACCCTACCTGCATGCCATCACTAACTCCTACCCCTACCCTCACATATACCCAACTATCACAACCCACCCATCCCAATATCAAGCCCTGCATGCAACAACAATGCATGGACACCCATCACCAAAGCATGTCCAAGGGAGAGACTCACCCAGGGCACACAATCACCACTCACACAAGGGCCAAAGCGATATTGTAAGCACAGTAGTAGAGGGAAACCCACCCATTGCACAAGATGGCACACACAGATACAATAACAATGCATTTACACCCCAACAGGACCCCTACACAATGTTGCCGGACAGGAGGTGCCAGCCATGTCCAGTCCCCCCACAGAAGAGGCCCACAGTGATGACAGCAGCTCTGCACGCCAGGATCAAGATGACCAGCCCGGCCCATCAGTGACCTCTGGACAGTCGGTTCCCCTGCCACAGTCCCAAACCACCACAGAACCTCCCCCCTCAGGAAACACCACCACAGCACCACCCATCGGTCATCCACCCAGCGGGCCCATGCCACTGTCTCCAGGACACGTCAATCAGCAGTGTCAGCAGTGTGTCCACCACTACAGGGACCTCAGGCAACCCCACAAACACAGGACAATCAGGGACCTGGGGTCAGTGGGCACACAGTTCAGGGGACAGAGGCACAGGATAACAGGGAAGCTGGGAGGGCTGCTGTGCGACAGGGGGAGGACAGGCCCAGGGAACCGACCCTCCACGAGGCACTATCACACATCATGGGAGCATACCACCATTCCCTGGAGACCATGGGCACGGTACTGGCCAAGTTTCAGGAGACCCAGCGGCTGCAGGAGGGACAGTACCTGGGGATCAGGGAAGACTTGAAGTCCATTAACACCACCGTGGTCACCATTGCAGGGATGCTGGCAGACCTGGCCAACACCTTGAGGGAGACAGTGGCATACCACCGGGCCCCTGACACCAGCCCAAACGATGAACAGCCTTCCACGTCGGCCAGCGCTAGTGGACAGGAGGTCCCGCCACAGGACCAACAGGCCACCAGAACCCCACTCCCTACAGAAGGAGAACCACTCCACAAATGGTCCCTGCAATCTAGGCAGAAGACAGAGAACATTGCCAAGACCCCCGCCAGGAAATAAGACTCTCCTGATTGTCACCCTTCTGTTCCACTATGTCACCGTGTCCACCTTGAACTGCCATTGCTCCCCTTCCTATGCCCCCTTGGACAATGCACCTGTGATACAAAAAGACTGGACTCTATCCTGGACATTCCTCCACCATCACCAAAGCCCATTCCACATACCCCTATACACATTAGCCCAGAAATAAACACCCTTGAATCACAAACCAATCTGGACTTTCACAAATGTATAATTACAACTTCTTCGACAAATATCAATGTAAATGTTTATTTGCACATACCAATGTATGACAGTTGTTGGGCAGCAGTAAACATAGCAGAAGGCAGAATGAGGTACCCAGATCTGTGAAATGGAAAGCAAAAGTGAACTGTCAGGGTCCATACACAGAGGTTAAGAGGCTGACTTATACAATGTCCTACAGTAGTCAGATATGAGATGAGCAGTGCCAGTCTCTTACCTGTGTCTCACTGGAAGTACTGCATGATGATGTTGTTTCGGTTGTCAGTATCTTCTTCCTCTGCCTCCTCTACTCACTGTCCACAGGCTCCACAGCTGCCACAGTACCATCATCAGGCCCATCCTCCTGCAGAAAAGGCACCTGGCGTCGCAAAGCCAGGCTGTGCAACATGCAGCATGCCACGATTATCTGGCACACCTTCTTCGATGAGTAGTTTAGGGAGCCACCTGTTAGATGGAGGCACCGGAATCTGGCCTTCAGGAGGTCGAAAGTCTGCTCAATAACATGCCTAGTTTGCCCATGTGTCTCATTGTAGCGTTCCTCTGCTCTTGTCCTGGCATTCCTCAATGGGGTCAGGAGCCATGGGAGGCTGAGGTAACCAGGGTCACCAGGGTCACCTGCAAATGTCGAGGGAAATCTGTTAGACACACACTAACCCTTAAGGACTACCCCAAACCCAGACACCTATTCATACTATGTGGGGACCTTGGGCTCACCTATTAGCCACACACGGTGCCTCTGGAGTTGGCCCATCACATAAGGGATGCTGCTATTCCTCAAAATGTAAGCGTCATGCACAGAGCCAGGATACTTGGCATTCACATGGGAGATGTACTGGTCCACCAAACACACCATCTGCACATTCATAGAATGGCAGCTTTTTGATTTCTGTACAACTGTTCATTTCTGCAGGTGGGCACAAATGCCACATGTGTACCATCAGTGGCACCAATTATGTTGGGGATATGTCCCACGGCATAGAAGTCAGCTTTCACTGTGGGCAAATCCTCCATCTGGGGGAATACGATGTAGCTGCGCATGTGTTCCAGCAGGGCAGACAACACTCTGGTCAACACATTATAGAACATTGGCTGAGACATCCCTGATGCCATGACCAATGTAGTTTGAAAGGAGCCACTTGCTAGGAAATGGAGCACTGACAGGACCTGCACTAGAGGGGGTATTCCTGTGGGATGGCAGATAGCTGACATCAGGTCAGGCTCCAATCGGGCACACAGTTTTCGGATTGTGGCACGATCAAGTCTGTAGGTGATAATAATGTGTCTGTCTTCCATTGTCGACAGGTGCACCAGGGGTCTGTACACCGGAGGATGACGCCATCTCATGATCTGCCCCAGCGGATGTGCCCTATGGAGGAGAATGGTGAGCAGAGGGTCATGTACCGTACCACATAGGTTGCACAAGTGTTTTTGCTGTAATGTGAGTAAATCCATGTGTGGCATTGTCTGTACGTATTTCTGCCCAAATGTGCTGTGACGCAGTTAGGTGCAATGCCATGTGCCACCCTGAAATGGCGGTTGCCTGACCTGTAAGGAGGGACAAGGGGAAATGAGGTTACTGCGCTGGCGTTGTGCAGCGTCGCGGTAGGCGATCGAAGACCGCCGCACAATTCAGCATATTATCATTGGGCCCTATGGGTTCCAGGAGCCAATGACGATGTACTCCGGTGGTGATGGTACGCACCGCCGTGGACGTGACCGCCATTTTCTATTTGTTCACTCACTTGATACCTGACCTTCAACAGGAGAGGACCTACACTGCAAGTGCTGCTGTGACCTGTGTCTGGAAGCAACAATGGCTCGAGTGTCTGGAGAAGGGGCCCCTGCCTTCACTTCGGAGGAGTTGGAGAGACTAGTGGATGGTGTCCTCCCCCATTACACGCTACTCTACGGTCCTCCAGACAAACAGGTGAGTACACTGTGAGCATGATGCGTGGGCCATGAATGTATGGAGTGGTGTGGATGGAAGATACATGTGGGGGTGGGGGCTGAGGCCTGCATGTGAGGATGGTGAGTGTATGTGTGTCAGGGCATGTGTGGGACCTGGTGGGCAATGAGTATGATGGTCCGGACTGTAGAGTAATTTCCTTTCATCCTATACCTTTCCTCTAGGTCAGCACCCACCAGAAGAAGGGTATTTGGCATGCCATCGCCAATGAAGTGCGGACCCTGGGGGTCTATCATAGATGGAGCACCCACTGCCGCAAGAGATGGGAGGACCTGCGCCGCTGGAGCAAGAAGACGGCAGAGGCCCAGCTGGGGATGGCCTCCCAATGTGGAAGGGGGGGCCTGTCGCACCATGACCCCCCTGATGTTCAGGACCCTGGCGGTGGCATATCTGGAGTTGGATGGGCGCTTGAGGGCATCACAGTAGCCACAAGGGGGTGAGTACAGTCTGATTTAGTTGACTCAGCACGCTTTATGAGGTGTCTGGGTGGGGGATGTGAGCTGTGGGTTCCCCTATGCCAGGGTGAACTTGGTAGGGTAGGTCCCTTGTTAGGCAGGCTCTGAGGCACTCCAACCCAATAGTGGTAGTAGGCATCTACAACTAGTCAGGCTCCTGTGGGTTCCAGGTGTGCAGCAAATGATGTTAGGCATAGTCCCCCATGGGCAGGTGATTTTACTACTGACTGCTAGTGCATGGCCTAGTGAATAGGGTTGTTCCCTGTGTGTTGTGTCCGCCAACGGTAGTGGTGTTGCTGGCATTGACCATGTTTCTCCTCTGTCTCCCCCCCTTCTTGTTTTGTCACCCTGTCCTTGTGTACATTAGCATCATCTGGTGGAGGAGCAGAGGCACCGGAGACAGAGGGAGTTGCATCCCACATGGCCCAGGAGGGTGAACCCACCAACGGTGCGGGCACAGTGGGACGGAGGGCGAGGAGAGCTCCACGACAGGGACAGGAAGGGACACCAGCGACAGCGACTCCTCCTCTGATGGGAGATCCCTTGTGGTGGTGGGCACCTCTGTGCCCACTGCAACAACAGGTACAGCTGCCACCCCCCCCTACCAGCACCGCCCTCCCAGCAGCCCCTCAGCGTGTTTCCCATGCCCGCTCACCCAGGAGGGTGGGCATCTCCTTTGCCCCAGGCACCTCAGGCCCTGCCCAAGTCAGCCCTGCTGCCCTCAGTGAGGAGGCTATTGACCTCCTGAGATCCCTCGCTGTTGAGCAGTCAACCATTTTGAATGCCATCCAGGGTGTTGAGAGGCATTTGCATCAAACAAATGCATACGTGGAGGGCATTCATTCTGGCGTGGCGGCCCAACAGAGAGCATTTCAGGCTCTGGCCTCAGCACTGATGGCAGCCATTGTCCCTGTGTCCAGCCTCCCCCCTCCAACTTCCACTACCCAGACCCAATCCCCTCTACCTCAGCCTATCCCAAGCACACCATCAGACCAGCATGCACACACATCAACACACAAAAGTGGCTCAGGCAAACATAAGCACCTCACATCCCACAGGCACTCACACAAGCACCATCCCCATGCAGACACACCAACCTTCACTGCCTCCACTGTGTCCCCCTCCTCCACCTCCCTCCCAGTCTCATCTCCACTCACACCTGCATGCACTACATCCTCAGCCACTACCTCTATCACCAGCACGCCCATCACTACACACCCCTCACGTGCAGTCACCACCCCCACAACCATTCACATGCCCCCTGTGTCCACTCCCAGTGTGTCTGTGAGCCCTCCTCCCAAAGTACACAAACGCAGGCACACACCCACTCAACAGCCATCCACCTCACAACAGCCTCCAACCCATGCACCTTCACCCAAACTCAGCAGACGTAAACCTCCTACAACCACTACCTCTTCCTCTACTCCCAAACCCCCTCCATCTTACCATCCCAGTGTGCCCAAAAATATTTACCTAGCTAACCTGGACCTCTTCCCTACAACCCCCCCAGTCCTACTCCTAGGGCCAGCATGTCTAGATCCCAGCCCAGCACCTCAGCCACCAAATCTGCATCTGCTGTGGTCCCTGCTACTCCAGTACGATCAAAGGGGGCACCCGTTAGAGCTGCCAGTGTGCCACCGACGGGAAAGAAGGACCACCCTATTCCACCACCTGCAAAGCTCAAAAAGGGACCAGCTTCAAGCAGGGGACAGTCACACCACCCACCCAGCAAGGCCTCACACAAACACAGAGTGGACAGTGCCAAGGTCCCTGCAGCGGCTGTCAAGATGGGGAAGGGCCACAAGCCAAATGGCATATCACCTCTCGCCACGATTTCACCTGGGGAGGGGCTGGTGACCACCAAATCATCAGGGATGGCAGCCACATGCACCCCAGTCACCATCGCCGCTCTGACCGCCACCTTCACCACCACCTGCACCGTCCCCTGCACCGCCGCTGCCACAATGTCAGTCTGCAGCATGCTCCCCAAGGATCATCCATCCGAGGCTGCCGGAGATGGTATGGTGTCTCCATCCACCCCAACAGTCACTTGAACCACGGCCTGCACTAGCAGCATCTCCACCACAGCCAACGCTGCCTGCACCACCATCAGCACTGCCACGTGCACATCCAATGCCACTCTGTCGGACGTCAGCCCCATCCCCAGTGTGCAGCCGTCAGAGTCTGCAGGTGACGTCCTGGACCCTGGACACGGCACTTGAGACACCACCTCCAGCACTGATACGAACCAGCAATTGGCAGCCTAAGTCGCCACAGGATGGAGTGTGGGTCTGCCTCCTTGGAGTATCATGCTACCTGTTCGGTGTACGTCGCGTGGCTGTGACACACAAGTGAGACAAAGTCAACATGCCACTCCCCAGGAGCAGCATCACTGGGCACAAAGCCCCCTCCAGAACCAGTGGATAAAATCATCCACTAACACAGTCCTTGGCAGGATGAAGCACTCTGGGCACAAAGCCCCCTCCAGAACCAGTGGAGAAAAACATCTGCTAACACAGTCCTTGGCAGGATGAAGCACTCTGGGAACAAAGCCCCCTCCAGAACCAGTGGAGATATGTATTCACTCACCCTATCCTTGGCAGGAATGAAGCACTCTGGGCACAAAGTCCCCTCCAGAACCAGTGGAGAAAAATATCCACTCACCCTATCCTTGGCAGGATGAAGCACTCTCGGCACAAAGCCCCCTCCAGAACCAGTGGAAGATGCCACCCACTTGAGAGACTGTGGCTTTGCACTCACCAGGACCAAGCAGTGGGCAAACTACCCACCTGAGAGACTGTGGCTTTGCACTCCCCAGGACCAAGCAGTGAGCAATGCACCCACTTGAGAAACTGTGGCTTTGCACTCCCCAGGACCAAGCAGTGGGCAAACCACCCACTAGAGAGACTGTGTCTTTGCACTCCCCAGAACCAAGCAGTGGGCAAAGCACCCACTTGGGAGACTGTGGCTTTGCACTCCCCAGGACCAAGCAGTGGGCATGGAGCCCCCTCGAGGAGCAGTGGTGTCGTACCATCAGACGGCTGAGGTGCTCCCCCTCCCCTTCCCCCCTGAGGTGCCTGTTTTTTTTTTACCTGATGCCCCTGCAGTGTTCTCTCTGTTTTGAGGCAAGTGTCATGTGTGGGCTTCACCCATGCTTTTTGGCACCACTGGTGCACGTACATTTAATGGGACAGTGTACGGACTTGCTTACTTGCTTTAAATATTTGTGTTTACTGATTAATTACTGTTCTCTTGGGCTATCTGATTGTTTGAATATTACACTAGTTAAACTAATTTTGTTTGGTCCTTTCGTTCTTCCAGGGGGTTACAGGGTGTATCTGTGATGTTATTGGATATGTGTGTGTGTGTGTTGTTGTGGGTTGGGGGTAGCGGTGTTGCGTTTTGAGTGTGTGTGTGTATCACTCTCTTTTCCCTCCTCCCCTCCCCTGTGTGCTAGGTGTAGTGCTCACCGTGGTCGTCGCTGCCGCCGCCTTCTTTCCACTTTTTGGTGTATTAAGAGATACAGCAACATGGGCAGGACCTGTAGTTCGGGCTCCATGGCTTCCTGGTTCTTCATTGATTGTCGTGAGGTGAGTGGCTTCCCTTCCAAAGGCTGTTTCTGCCGTGCTTTTGATAGCGTTGGTACCGCCCTGGAAAAGCTGGCGGATTGGTGCCTTGTAATAGTGTGGGCGGTACATTGTGTTCCGCCTGTCTGTTGGTGGTGACCGCTGCGGTGTTTGTTGCTACCAACGTGGCGGCCAGAGTGTTAAAGTGGCTCCGGTCGTAATTCAATTTTTTTGACTCCCGGCCTGTTAGCGGTATTACTGCCGCTTTATCACCAACCGCCAGGGTTGTAATGAGTGCCTTTGTGTCAATGGGAAATGGATATGCGGATCAAGTCGCAAGGTTTTGCGCACTGAACTGTATATCGTTCAAAGGTAAGTGAGAATTGTTACCTGAAGAAGATAAAACATGTCCAAGTTATGCATTGGAAGTAATAGATACATTGGAAGAATTGAAAACATTGCAGAATAATATTGACAGGGAGGAAAAACGTTCATGGAGCAAAATGAAATGTGTACAGCAACAAGATGAAATGTGGGTTTCAGAAGAGGGCCAATTGGTTTTGCCCAATAGTCTGCTGTCTCAAATGGCTAGGTTTTATCAAGGTCAAGCACATGTTGGGAGTGATGCCATGATTTGTTTATTTAAGCATAATTGGTTCAACCCAAGGTTTAGACAAGTTGCTGAAGGAGTTTGCCACCGTAGCGTCATTTGCCAGGAAATGAACACGGGGAAAGGGACAGTGGTTAATTTGAGCCACATTGGAAGAGCAGGAGGTCCATTCAGCAGAATGCAAATGGATGTTATTGAGATGCCTGTGTGTGGAGGTTTGAGATATTTGTTGGTGATTGTCTACATCTTTAGTCACTGGATTGAAGTGTGCCCTACACAAAGAAATGACAGCCTCACAGTAGCAAAACTACTGCTTAGGGAACTGATACCACGTTTTGGGTTTCTGATCTCTTTAGAATCAGATAGGGGAAGTCACTTCAACAATGAGGTAAGCAAATGACTGTGTGCACCATTGAACATTGAGCTGAAGTTGCATTGTAGCTACCACCCTGAAGCATCAGGACTAGTGGAACAGATGAATGGTACCTTGAAGTCAAGAGTTGGAAAGATGTGTGCGTCCACGAATCTGAAATAGCCTGAAGCGCTGCCTTTAGTTCTGACAGGGAGAAACACACTCGTCAGGAAGACAGGATTGTCGTCGCATGAGATCCTTATGGGCCGAGCCCTGAGGCTGCCAGCGGTGCCTGCAAATGCACTTGTCAACATTACAGATGATATGGTGTTGGACTACTGCAAAGGTCTGGTTGATGTGGTTTGCTCTTTCTCTCAGCAGGTGGAGACTACCACACTGCCACCAATCCATGACCCAGGGACAGCCTGAGAGCCGGTGACTGGGATGTAGTCCGGAAACACATGCGTAGATGTGTTTGGAGCCTCACTGGAAAGGACCATTCTAGGTAGTTCTGGTTAGTACCACAGCTGTGAAGTGCGCTGGAGCTTCGAACTGGATCCTCGCAAGCCACAAAAAGAAAGTGGCATGACCCTTGGACAATGAAGAAGAATTGTTGAGAGCTCCAACAACTACAACAAGAAACGCCTCAGAGCCAGAAGGAGAAGAAAGAGGAACTGAGGCCGGATCTGAGCCCATTGAAGACGGTCCTGTCACTCCTGTGAGAGACAAAGGAAAAGACCTCCAGGAGGATGGCTGTGAGCCAATCTCAATTGAGGCAGCAGGAGAGCCTTATAAGAGGAGGGCTTTCCCAGAAGTAGATGATTTTGAGAGACAAACAGAGCAGTTGCCAGGCCCCGAGGGGGAAGGGGTGAGGTGGATCAAAGCTATTGTGATCTAACTCCTCCTGAACCAGGTACAGGTCAGTCAAGAGAAAAAACCGCAGAGCAAGAAGTTTCAAGTTCAACACTAAAAAGAGCATTGACCAAGGGTCCACTGAAAGGAGACAAGTGGCCGGAGTCACAAGCAAAGACCAAGGAAGCAGTTGTTGACACAACAATCAAGGAGGAAGTAGATACAACAAGGAGAGAAGATCTAAGTGAAGGAGAATTGAATAGTGATCAAAAGTTGAAAAGAAAGAGAATAGCAAGTCGAAGGTACGCAGGTCCTGAATGGGCGTATGCAACTACAAGTTAATGGCAGAAGGAGTTTTTGTCTTTTTGTTGTGATTGGCACAATCCAGGTCAATATTTTGGCACTTGAAGGAAGCTAATGAACTGAGCCGTTGGAACAAATTTTTTGGGAACAATGAAAGGAGAAAGACGCTGTTGAAAGAAACCAGAAAAGACTTTGATAACCTGATTTGACTTTTTGAAAACCTGATTTTGACAAACTGCTAAACTGATTTTGACAAGCTGCTAAACCGATTTTTGACAAAGGATCCTGGAAGAGAGACTGAGAGCTGTAAATAACTGCTGAAAGAAGATTTTTGTTTTTGATTTTTGCTGTATTTGTCTAAGTTTTCTCTTCTATTTTCTGATTCTTTGCAGATCATGAGTAACATTAGCCAGCAGGGTAGGAAGAAAAAGTTCTGTAAATACATGAGTATTGGTTTGGCAATTGTGTGTGGGATATTGTTCGTGATATTGATTGTTGGTATGACTGTTCTTGACAAAAGGGAAGCCAACCATCTGTCAGCTTTAGAGACAACTACTGCATTAACTGCTATAGAGAGGTTTAGGTTAGATGAGAAATATCTGCATGTAGACAATACCCAAGGGGAACTTTCTTCCAATGTCTTCTATCATTTATTGAGTGAGTATGTTGAGGCGATGGATGTGAAGAATTGCTTTGTGTGTACGCAGATTCCTTCATAAGTCATAGAAGAAGTTACCTATCATAGTTTGCTCTAACTTATGGGAACAATTTTAGTCCTTTACTAACAGGATTCTATAACCAGGAGTACATTTAGTACTTTTCTCCAACCATGATGTGGTGTTTTTGTTTCTCCTTATAATTAGGTATCTGAGTAGAGTAGCTAAGGATAATGACATAGTATTGGTTAGGGGTTTCTTTGAACCTACATTAACCTTTGGCACATCTTATGCTCACAGGAATAACCTAACATACTTGCTTACACCTTTAGAAAAGAGCTTCTTAGATCACACAGATGACAGGAGAAAGGCATTGAAGGAGAAATAGAAAAAGGCATAGAGAAAAGGACTTACACAAATGATTAAGCTTATAGTGCAATAAAAACACAGGGGAAATTAGCTTTAGATGCACAACACATAGGGTAGCTTTGTGTATATAGGCCTAAATCTCGCACTGACACTTTATTTGTGGGAACGAGTGAATGTAGATGTGTTTTTGTTTCAGAATAAATTGACTTTTATGTTGAATAGGCAGGATCCAGCGATTCCTGGTATATATTACATCTGTGGACCTAATGCTTATTGCCATCTTCCAAGGGGATGGTATGGTACATGTTATTTGGGGATAGTTTTCCCAAAGATTTTTCAACTTGACAACTTAAAGAAATTTCTGAAAATGACTGAATTACATCATATTAGACAGAGGAGAGAGTCTCCTTCTGGTGTAGTGGGAGATATATTTGGAGCAATAATTCCTTCAGTGAGAGTTGTTCTGAATTCGACAAAGAATCAAAAGTAGTCTACTATTGTGGATAACATGCTGACAAATTTTTCAGGAGCCATGATCCTGATAGACACTGAATTAGCTGCGGAAAGAGAAACACCTTGCGTTAGATATGCTTTTAGCAGAGGATGGCAGAGTTTTCAAAATGCTTAATTCTAGGTATTGTTGTTCGTTCATTCCTGACAATAGTTAGGAAATTAGAAAGCTTACTTACTAATCTGATTAATGAGAGTGCTGATTTCAAAGAATTGAAGGAACCAGGTAGTTGGGAGAAAGTTAGCACAGGATTTGCTTCAGTGGGAAATTGGCTCAGCAACATTGGGAAAGGGATATTATTGAAAATAATACAGGGGATATTGATTATTGTGATTTGCTTAATTAGAATATATGGAATATCTAAATTGTGTAAAAGGATCAAATTAAAGAAGGTGAAAAATAATCAGAGGAGAGAAGAAAAGAAAAGGGAAAAAAATTTCAAGGAAAATTTGAAAAGGGAACGAAGAGTTGAAGGGATTGAAATGACAGAATTTTAGCAGAAGCAAAACTTTGTGAGTGGAGGTTTAGTGTAATGACACATTTAGTCATCAGAGGAGGGATTGTTAATACTGATTTTAATATTGAAATTCTGAATGAAAACTCATGTGTTCTGAGTGTTGAATTTGTATGGAAAATGAAATAATATAGAGCAAAAGGATGCACGTATCTGAAAGTGTGACCACGTGAGTGGCTGCAAATGTTCACAAAATGTACTTATTAATGGCTTATTAATTTGAAATGTAGAGTTTATGTTTGATTAATGTAGCAATACGTCATATTAAGGGTAATACATTATGTATTAGCTTTATTATTTGTAGGCCTTAACTTAGCGGAGGTGTTGGCCTAGCTGCACGTCCTCATGTCAAGCTGTATTTCATGAACGTTTGATAAAATGTCTGCTTAGAGAATTAAATTGTGATTTTCCACTGTGCTGACCTAATTTGCTCGTAGCTAAAAGTCTTTCTCATGAGAACTGCTTGCTAGAAGATGCTGTACTAGCTAACGCAACATTGTTTTATGTAATGTGTGTAAGACTGACTTCCTCAGGAGAATACAATAAAGACACTGACTGGAGTATAAGCTGCAACAATATTGTTGCCTGACGACCTGGATGATGAGAACAGTATGAAAGGAGCCAATCATCGACATGTGAACCTTGTACTAGTAGAAATGTAAATTTGAAGTTTTAGTTTTATTGGACAAAGTGTGAACATGTGATCCCTTGACCAATAAGGGACTCGGGAAGTAGTTTTAGGAAATCTAACTTAGTCGGACTGCACAAAGAAGAAGACACCATTTGCCCATTTTCGTCTTGAGAAAAGACATGCTTAACTTTCTTGCTTAAAAGACTTTGCCATTTCTGAACTTTGATGCTGAATCCTGATGCCTTGCTGACTAGACTGACGTTCTAAGGACGAAGACTGTCAACGCTTGCTGATCCAATCTGAGGAGAGGTATATTGACTATGATGTTGTTTGCTATGTCTATTTGCTTTTGTTTCTAGGTACCAACCCCTATTTTGATAGAGCCATAGTTAGATGTTTTTCCAAATTTATGTTGACTAAATTGTTTTGCATGAAGCCCAACATGCCGCTTCTAATCTGATGTTAGTTAGGGAGCTCACTGATGAAGTTTGTTATATGTAATGACAGCTGATGTCTTTTCCTTGCTGAAATCCAAATTTATGTAATATTGTTTGCGCAGTTGTTCTTGCTATTGATTTACTTTTAACTTTAGAATATGTAGTAGCTCAAGCCTTGATTAGATTGCATTTCTTTTGTCGCTTTGGTCAGTGTTGTTCCTGTATGTTTATCAATTGATTTTGAGATTAATTTACGTGACATTAGCATTGTTAATATAGGAAAATAAATATTCTTTTACATAAGGGTGTGGTTATTCATAGCTGCAAGGTCATGGTGTGTGACAATTTCTGATTGATTACTAATGTTGATTGTTATTGATTATTGATGTTAATGATTAATTATTGATTATTGATTGATCTGCATGTACGGGATACATGGGCGGAACATCTTAAACATAGTCAAAAGGTCCTACTTGCGTCCCCTTGTAAGTTTACTTATTAAGGTCAGACGCGTTAACACCTCTACGATTAAGACTCACAAACCAGCAGTCACCATTTATCGGTGATTTCATGGAATACAGTTAAGGAGTAACCATTTCTTGCTTTCGTCGTTTGTTTTTGGAATGGAAAACTTTGCTGTGCAGGCTGTTTGGGCGTGGTCCACACACAGCAAAGCTTCAGTGTCTTCAGAGAAGCCATATTGGCAGCTTTCTGAAGCCACCTCCACCTGCCTTGCCAAGAACTCTAAATATGGCAGGCTGTAGTCTTTCAGCACACCGGAGTACATCCCTCTGCCGCATTGGTGTAATGGAGTACTTCCCATTACTGTGTAAACAAGCCCCACAGTCCCCAGTTTTCTGATAGGCTCTCTGTTTGAGTCTTTGTGTTCTTGCCCCCTGAAATTTCTTTAATGGAAAAATTCATTTTTACTAGCTGTAAACTCCGCCTGGAGAGTCAGTGAGCCATAGGCTCATTCCGCCTCTATACCATTTACTGTGGTCGAAAACAATGTTTGTTTCAACTGCAGTAGGTTTGAAAATAATTTGCATAAACACAACATATCTAAGTAGCTTTCTTCGCTTGTTAAACACTTATGAATTGATGAAGAACCTCCTTGTGAAGGATTCTGGGTACGTTCCTCTACTGGTCTGGCAGCTACTTCATCTTTGTTGTGCCGGAGCGCAAGTGCAGGAGATTTGACAATATTTAGGTGCATTGTTACACCAAACATTATTGTTTGTACATAAAGTGAATTACAGAATGAGAACTTCAATAATGCTTTACTTAAATATTTCCTGGCGGTTCAGGTTGCTTACGTTCAATCCGCATCTTAGAAGGATACTTTTTTTTGGAGGGGAGAAGATTTTAACACTGTAACACATCTACCACAACTAGTGACTACTACAACGAAGTTACAATGCATTTACCACTGCAATGAGGTAAGTTACAGTGCTACCTTTACAATGCATTGAAGGGTTTAAGGTGGGTGCTTAATAGGTGGCAGTGTGTAAGCTTTGTAAGTTACATTTAGGGCTCAGGGATGAGTGGTGTATTGGGGTAGTAAGGAATTTACAGAGTTCAGAGATGGTAGTCTAAAGGGGTACTAAGGGTTTTTTAGGGTTCAGGGGTGGGTAGTGAATAAGGATGGTTTGGGGAATTTAGGGCTGATGGATGAGTAGTGTACACAGGTAGTAAGGAGTTTTTTGGGGTGAGAGATGGGTGGTGTGAAGGAGCAGAAAGGAGCTTATAGGGCTCATGGATGGTTAGGGCATAGAAGCAGTAGAATGTTTTATTGTCAGGCATGGGTGGTGTATATGGGTACTAAAGAATGTTTAGGGGTCAGGGATGGGTAGTGTATTGGGGCAGTAAGGAACTTTTAGGTTCCAGGGAAAAAGGAAGTGTATAAAGTTAGAAATGTTTTTAGGGTCAGTGATGGATAGTGTATAGGAGTAGTAAGGAGGCTTTAGGGATGGGTGGTGTATTGGGGCAGTAAGGAGGATTCATCAATTACAGAGGGGTGTTGTATAAGGGTAGTTCTGGGTTTTAGGGTTGCTTCATGGGGTTAGTCAGGGGTATTAAGCATTGAGGCATGGGTGTTGCTGATGAGTTTAAAGGATTTTTTCTGGATTCTATAGTTTATTGATTTGTAGTGTTCGAGGGAATTGTTTAGATTTTTATATATAAATATAGGCGTGTGTATCTCTCTCTCTCTCTCTCTATATATATATATATATATATATATATATATATATATATATAGCATGTATATATATATATGTATAGTACATGCCATATAATACCTGTTTGTGATTTCCGTTGCAGTACTAAATGTAATGTCTGATTGTGGTTTGTGTTGCAATAGTAAATTTAATTGTTGTGAATTGGCAGTAAGGTAGTCATTGTGCATGTATGGTGATACTTGGGGTCATATTTTTGGCCAAGTGACGCAGTACAGCATAGCAAGTCATTCACATGGAAAGGGCAGGAATGCACTGCATTTAAAAGGATATGGCGCATTTCTACCTTTGTCCGTGCACTGGCGCCATTTTGGCAGCCTAGCAACAATGTAGGGACCCTTGCACCATGGTGCAAGGCTGCCTCCTTTGTAAGGAGGATTGTTTTTTGTGCAGGAAGGCCCACCTTTCTCACCAAACACAATCCTGAGGCACATTCCTCTTCCTATGTGTGCTGCAGAATGCAGCTCACATAAAAAGAGGAAGAAACAAGGTGAAATAAATATATTTCTCCTCACTACACCTCACCTGGAAAGGCGGAGGTTTTTGGTGCATTCTCAGGTTTACTACTTCTGGTAAATCTGGGAGTGCGTCATAATCCATGGATGTTGCGTGGGAACACACATGCAACAACCATGGAACGCGTTGCTGGGGCAGAGGAAGGCAACGCAGCAATTCACTCAAGATTTACGAAGCCACTTAGGGCCAGACGAGGTGGCCTTGCATGGCTTCATAAATCTCAGTTTGGGCTTGCGTCGCTCTTGCACCACGTTGCATGGTGCAAGAGCAACACAAGGTGGCTCATAAATATGCCCCCCACCCCCCTGATGTTTGAGTTTTAAAGTAAGTCAATGATGCAGTAACCTACAATCGCATGGGAGTGGTTCATGTAAGGAATCTGTAGGAGTGCACTTTCATTAAATGACTAGTTACCTACCTATGTAATTGATCTCTATGATAGATGGTTTTGATGTTGCAAATAGCCAGCAGCTACAGCATCAACGATTGACATCGTGTCTGCCACCTGAAAAGGTTAATGTAATGGGTCTCCGGAAACTAAACCACCGAACAGAAAGAACGACACCCAAGGCCAGTGACTTGATCATTGCCAAAGCCCTGTTCTTTGGGCTTGTCGCTGGTTGAATTGGAGTGAGGACGGCTCAATAGGGGAGTGAGAGTAGGAGCAGGAAATTGGGAACGATGGGAACTAGCAAAGTAAATAAATATAGTCTGGCTCACGTCAGCTTATACCCCCCTGAACTCACAGGGAGGCGTTCGAAAGCGGGAAGGAACCTCCTTTAACCTGATCTTCCTATAACAGTGTATTGATGTTTGTATGAAAATGCCGATTCGCCCTCCGGTCAGCCTGAATTTTAAACAAATATGTATAAGGAAAGGGCGTACTTTCTACTTGTGGATTTCATATTTACAAAGATGAATATTGGAGCGAATATATTATAACAGTGTAGGTTGTGACCTCTCTTTAAAACACTCTGACTGAAATCATTCTGCCACAACAGTTTTTGTGAAGACTGAGGTCCTCCTTGCTCCAATTTAATACATAATCTTCCGCTGTCGGGTAGGGTGTTGTTACAACAGTCCAACAACTCTGAATTCTGTACGTGGTCTTTCTTAAACAGGGCACACATCCGCAGAGGTTTCCCCAGTCAGTATGCGATAAAGTCCTTTTGCATCAAAGTAGCATTATTAAAACCCCAAAACAGGTCACAGAGGGCACATTCAAAATGTTTTCCAAATAGCTACTTCTAATGGGATATGCTTTTAGTGCCCATGGTAACTGCTGATCCCGGGCTGTTTTCGAGCAGCGACACAGTGCAGGAAAAATGAAGAAAGATATTAGGTCGAGGTGAAAGTGCTGAATATTCTCCTGTTTCCGCCGTTATGGATGGCATATTGGAGAACTTCTATGAGGTTTATAGAAATATCTGAGATGATTTCCTTATTTTTAATTACCTTGTTGTTTCGGTGCATTTTTCCCTCATTAAAGTCACCGCTGAAGATCAGTGAATTCGGTCTAATAGAAATGCTTGACGTTTTATCCTATTTTGTGTGCAGCAATTTTTCGTCAATTTTCCATGGATTTAACAGAAACTTAGAGCGTAGTAACACAGTGAAGAACAGCTTCAGCTTCTTTTTAGTTTAGGAGAAGAGACAGAGGTTCCATTAATCTCTGAATCGAGGTATGTTTGACACTAAAGGGGGATCCCAGGATCGGGAATGCAGTCAGGCTGAGTCAAGAAAGGGATACATTTCAGACAGACTCAGCAGTGGCCGCTGACCAGCAGTTTAGAAAACAAAGTCCATTTCTACCCTGACACACGCAGGTCTCCAACTGGGCCAAGCGGCGGCCTTAAGTGTTTAAATGACCTCACTTGGTAAATGAGAAAGGAAAGGCGTGATGCAGCAGGATGGGAAATAACTATTGTTGCTCCAGCTGCCTTGTGTTGCCAAGGGAGTATACTATTGTCACTGAATGCAGATATGGCGATGAAACTAAATACAAAAAGACGGTGCAAAAAGAGTTGTTGGAACATCTGCTGATAGTACAAGGACGACAGAGAGTAGTAGATTGGCAAACCATAAACGTTTATTAGAAAATTGGCAAAGTTATAACTTAAATCACTAAAATTATTCGTAAGTCAATAATCATCATATGAGTATACCATTCAATGTAATTCAAAACAATTCAAATATAGGCCATTACGAATATTGACTTTTTAAAGTCGTTACAAGCTAATCAGGAGATTTTCAGTTTCTCTTGTTTGGTGAAATTCCCTAAAACCTAAGTTAAAAAGCTGAAGGAATAACAGCAATGGAGCAGAAGCTGTCAGCAAAAAAAAAAACCTCCAAAAGGCAGAATTAAATAAAGATTCAATAAGGATCTCTTTGTGCAGGAGCACAATTCTCAGTGAGTTGAAAGGAGCATCTGCTCTTAAGCAAATTAAAAGGGCATCTGCATTTAACTAGCTCAGCAATATACCATTAAGTATGGAATTCCAGACAGTTTGCAACACTCTCCATGATTCTCAGAGAGAGGTAACCCATTCTCAATCACACAGGTATGATAAAACATTAGCAGTCTTTTACCCAGTTATCACGCAATGGAAGGTCCAAGCTACATGGCTTTTAAGAGATATCTCCTAATAGGATGATACATTGTAGTCAGCTTGTCCTAGGTACAGGTGTGAAAGCTCAATATTCACTTTCCATGTAATACATACAATCTATTCTCACAAAAACTAACAGAGTTGCAACATTTAATAATTCCAACTACTTCAGATTGACCCATGAACTAAGAGAAAGAGAGAGACAGCGCAGCAATCCAAAAGTATATTTTCAATGTAGCACAAGTTATTTAAACTGAGGCCTACGTTAACTATGACTAACTTAATGCGAACACATTTTAACTATGGTCAAGTATCTTGCACAAATGTCACTGAGTATATGTACAGATTAACATTTATTTACCAGCTTTGAAAATAGTGACAGAGTATGACCAAGGTCGCACTCCCTTTCTCATTTCTCTTGCTATTTTCTCCAATCTGACATCAACCTCAGGTGGGACTAACCTAAGAAAATATCTTTACTGCACATTGATGCCACACACTGTTGCTGGATGTTCTATGACCAGGGGACATGAGCAATGTGATTTAATGGTAATATTGTGTTTTGTTGTCTTTTCCTTTCATGGGGTTGCAAGGAATATAAAGGTTGGTGGAGGAAACTTTCATACTGATTTCTTGTTTACAGTGCTGACTATAGATGCACAAAACCTATATACCTTTCTGACTGTTACTTGCCAGTCTCAATCACATTGTGTCCTCCTGGACTCAAACTGTCTGCTTAAGTCACCCACCTATTGTTAGTGAATGTGTCCCATATTCCTAACCCTGAATTCCAACTAGACAACTTTTATCTCAAGCCTCTTAGTAACTACCATGAAGTTAGACGTTTCCCACTTTGATTGTTGAACAGCAGTCTCCCCTCAATCCATAATGTTTCTTACCGCTATGTAAAGGGCTTGTGCAGTGATTCCAATAAATATTCTGAAATTCCCAACCTGATCTCACTTTAACTTTATGGTACATCTGAGGTCATATTGATGTAATCTGACACTCATGATTTTGAATATATATTTCTGCCTTCTCATCCCTTCAGGGGTCTGGTCCTGTAGTATGTCTGGTACCAAAAACCCACCAAATCACCCACACTGTGGAAGCTCTAAAAAGGCTCTTCCCCAAACCCAATGCACACATTAACTATAATTCCCTCACTTCACATATCTACTGTATCTGGGTCATATCCCCAGAACCACTTACCAGAAAACACAACCCATTACAATCTGTTTGCCAGTCATTGAGAAGAAGCCTCTGGCCATTAAATAACCTATGATATCCTCCCACTTTTTCTTTTTGGGTTGACTTTATGTTTGGACATCTTGAAGTCTAAAGTATATGTATTAGATAAGGTTGTATGTGATTTCATACACAAATGATTTCATGGACTACCATTACTAGGAAACCATTTCATCTAAACTTTTTAATGGTCATCTTCCAAATGAATGGCATTTACCTCTTCATTGATAACAATTTATAAAATGTCTTTTTGGTCTAAATTGGCTTTTGAATGCTTATCTTTTTATGTGTAAAAGCAATGGTTGCAGGTCTTACTTTCAGAAACACGTTTTTTTAACGTAATTATTTTAGTGCTTTTACCTTGGGGGGCACTATTTATATTTATATTTTTACACTGTCAAACAATTACTTCAGATACTTTTAATTTGCTGGCCTATCTTCACCTGTAACCACCATCCATCGCTGATGCTTTACAACCCCTAAACACCAACAATCCCTGTCCCCTAAAACCTGTCACCACACCTAAATTGCACTATTCCTGAAACCTAAAAGCCCTTCTACTCCATGTATTCACCATCACTGAATCATAAAATCACTCACTACACCTAACTATACCCATTCATGAACCCTAAAAACCCCTCTTCATGTATAAAACCCACCCCTCCCATACCCCTCAAAACACATCAGCACACTCAAACTTCACCCATCCATGAACCCTAAAAAACCTCTCCACCCAAAAACCCCAACCATACTTGACCCATAAGAATGCCTCATCACCCTAAACTACTCATCCCAGAACCCTAAAAAATTCTACCCATCCCTGAATCCTTAAAACACCTCACCACCCTAAACTCCACTCCATCGTTAACCGTAAAAAGTCTTCACCACCCCAGCCGCTACATATAATTGATCCTTCCTAACCCTCACTCCTCAACACTATCTCAATATCACTCATTTGTGAACCCTAAAAAACCCTCACCACCCCTACATTCCACCCATCTCTGAACCCTAAAAACCTCATCCTATGTCCGAACTCCAATATTCCTGATCCCTAATAAATCCTCACCACCCTGAACATAACCACAACAGTCCTAAACTCCACCCAAGTTTAATGTAATTTTGGATTTTCCCTTAAATCTTTCCTTTAATTTTCGATTCTTTTTTTTTATTTCCATAAAATTGTCTTTCTTTAATTTTTTTTTCCATGATTTGGTTTCCTCCAGTGTGGTTTCTCAGTTTTTGTTTCCCTTTAATGGACACATATCATCAATTAGACAGGTAGAAATGCTTCGCCTTTATATAATTTAAACATTGTTCCTTTGTAAACATTTATTCATGCCTTACATAATAATTTTTAGGTTTTCTTAAAACACCAACAAGAAATGAAAACATTTTGTGCAAACATAAAAAGTATAATTCAATATTTATACAAAACATGTAAATATATTTTAAAAATATTAGTAGCTTATTGTAACTGCACTAAACCTTAATAAAAAATAGGCATCCAGCATTCAGTTTCATCACACTATTTTAAAACTATATTTGAGGCTATTACACTTTTTACTTGTATATTTGTTCATCTAAATAACACAGTGATAAAACGTATTTTCGTGTTTGTAGATTATTGTTACCTCTGTTTTTCTGTTTATGTGAACTTTCTAGCACAGTTCAAGGCATGTTTTCAATACAATCAGTTAAGTCATTCTAACAACATATGTTAAAAAAATCTCACTCTTAATATATTGTGCTTGAGGATTGTGAGAAATTGGGTTGGCGGTTGAGAGGGGTGTAAACCCTGCTCAAACAACAGCCATATTCCCTCTCAGGGTTGAACCACTAAAGTCACTAAATTAACCTATAGTTAACCTGCTGTCAACCCTTTGGTAACTTGGCACACAAACAGCAAGGCTTAACCCAGAGGCAATGTGTAAAGTATTACAGCCCACAAACAGTCATTTTCTTTTTTCATTTTTTTTAAATTGGTTTTATATAGCAGATTTACGATACAAACAGTTGTCACACAATAATACAGGATCATAATTATCTGGTTAATGTTACTTAGAAACAAACAAACCCCCCGTTTACACACCTATTGAAACATTTATTGCAATCCTTACATTCAGTAATTGTTTCCTACTGTTTTGCTCATAGTATTATATTTTTGTTGCAGCTCCGGGAGGCCCTGCTACTGGTTCTTATGGAGCTCCGGTTTCTATTTAGTCGGGCCGCGGGGGATGAATAAGTGTGATCCTATTTGTGATCGGATTAGGTAGGCGGGAGATATATCTAAGTCTTGCCCATTGTCTTCCCTTGTGTACCAACAGTATTACCCTTGATCTAATTGTTCGCAGTCTAGGGAGGTGTGGAGAATTGCACCCATTAACTACATTCTTGTCCAGATGGGCTCTTATTTTATTATTTCTAGTAGGGGTCCTGATGTATTCATCTTTTGTGTTCTACATCCCCCTTCATGGGGGTTTATTATCGTTCTTTGTCTCAAGCTTAGTTACCAGTGTTTCCCAAATGTCGCACCCCGTGTGTTGCTGGCCCTCCCGTGCCAGTTTTTTAAGCACCTGAAGCTCCGTGCGGGCCCACCGAAGAGTGAGGGTGTGCCAGGACTTCTGGTCAGGGGCCTTTGGAGCTTTCCGGTGCATTGCTATCAGCCTTTTATACATCACATAGGACAAGTCCACAAACCTGTGCAGGTGTCTGTGTTTTTTTACTCCGGACCTAACTCCCAGTAAACAAGGCCTGGGGTCCGCTGATAGCGCTAGCCCTGTCCATTCTGAGGTCTCCTTCACCACCTTTTTCCATTCTGTTTGCACCTGAGGACAATCCCAGACCATGTGGTAAAAGTGAGCTGATGGCTCCAGGCATCTAGGGCACGACGGACCCGTGCCTGGAAACATCCGCTTCAATCTGGCCGGTGATAAATACGTTTGGTGTATAAAGTTGAACTGGGTGTAGCGGAATCTAGGGTTCCTTGATACACCCGTGTGTAAGACAGTGCTTTTGTCCAGTCTTCTAAAGGGATCGGATCAGGGAGGACCAAGTTCCATCTATCCCTGGCCCTCTCCAGGTAGGGTTCCGGGAGTTTACTGAGTGTCTTGTATAGGCTTGATATTGCTTTAGTTTGTGCATCGCTTTGCAAAATATGATGTGCTCCCCATGTTTTTTTAATTGCGTGGCATATTGTATAATTTGCTAAGAATTGGCCGGGGTTCACTGCAGTGAGGGCCCGGATGTCTTCAAACGACATTAATTTACCACCCTCGAAACAGTCTCCCACTAACTGTATCCCTGCTTCCAACCACAGCGGCAGTGAGTGCTGGTCAATCAGGTAGAGTCCAGGGAGACAGTCCAGCGGAATTAACAGGGTATAAGGGAGGGATCCGCGCCCCTTCTGGACATATCTCCCCCAGCAAGCGTGCGCCACAGCCAGCAATGGGTTGGTGGATGCGCTTTTGGGATGCTTGTTGGACAGCCAAGACAACAGTTGGATTCCATTTAGTCGAGTCTGCAGCCATTCAGACTCGGCTGTCGATGAGCTATGGAACCAAAGCTGTATCCACTGTAGCTGTGCCGCAGCAGAATAGAGTTCAAAGTTAGGGGCTCCCATTCCACCCGATTCCACCGGACGCTGCAGTGTGGATAATGCCACACACGCTCTCCCGCCACCCCATATGAGCTGTAATAATGTTGTGTTCAGTTTACTGAAAAAGCTCCTTGGGAGAATGAGTGGTAGAGCCGCGAAATAATATAACAACCTGGGCAGGATCAGCATGTTCGCAATCGCCACTCTGCCTGGTGGAGAGAGCGGTAGTTTGTTCCAAAAGCGTAGAGATCCCTTCATAGAGGCTAATGCTTTCCCCAGATTTCCGTCTCTGAGGTCCTCTGTGCTGTCATATATGTGAACCCTGAGGTATTTAAATGTTTCGAAGCACCATTTTAGGCGTCCTCTCGGAGCCTCTTCTTGTTTCCCTGGGGGCCATCTAATCAGTGGAAACGCACACGACTTTTCCCAGTTTACTGCTAGGCCAGATATCAATCCAAACTCGTCTAGAAGTGACATTATGGAAGGCAGTGACTCCGTGCCCTTCCGGGTGTATATTAGGGCGTCATCCGCATATAACGATATTACGTGGTGTGTTCCATTCCTGAGTATACCCCAATCGCTTGCCATGGATCGCATTTTAGCCGCTAACGGCTCCATGGCTATAGCGAATAGTAGTGGGGAGAGGGGGCAGCCCTGCCTCGTGCCCCTAGATATTGGGAAGCTATCAGATATCACTCCCCCCGTTTTCACTCTAGCACTTGGGTTTGAGTATAGTGTGCGAACCCATCGCACATAATTAGGGCCTATTCCCATCTGTCTCATTGTGGCCAGAAGGAAGTCCCACTCCAATGTGTCGAACGCCTTTTCGATATCCAGTGAGAGCACCATTTCATCATATGCATCTGGGGGAGCGTCTCCTATTAGCTCAGGAGCCTGCGTTTGTTTAGGAAGGTGTTGTGCTTTGGAATGAATCCATTTTGATCTTTGTGTATTAAGTTGTGTATGATGGGGGCGAGTCTATTGGCCAGTATTTTACCCAATATTTTGCAATCTAAATTTAGTAGCGAGAGTGGTCTATAAGATTTGACATCCGTAGGATCCCGCCCCGGTTTGGGGAGTACCACTATCAAGGCCTCTCTCTGGGAGGGGGGCAGTAGTTCAGTAGCCCACGCCTCCTTGAATACTCTCAGTAATTGGGGCTTCAGGCGCGCCGAATATGCAGAATAGTATTCTATTGGGAGGCCATCTATGCCCGGCGATTTATTCCTGGGCATCTGCGCTATAACTAAATCTATCTCCCCTGTTGTAAGAGGAGCTTCCAGTGTATCCATGTCCGTCTGGGATAATTGCGGTATTAGGGAGCCTCCCAAGAAAGACTCAAGTTGTATACTGTAGCTGTGTATGAGGTGCGTTTGGAATATAAATTTCCGTAGTACTCTTTGAACGTTCCATTTATCTCTACTTGTGTGGTAGCCGTGGTGTGCTTGTCAATCCTGATAGCACCGATGGGAGAATGTTGTCTGTCTTCCCGCAGTAGCCATGCCAGCATTTTCCCTGATCTGTCACCCTCCGATTGCAAACGCGTTAAATGATAGTTGTAATCATGGCACCGAAGTCTGCTATCTGCTTCGTTATATTTTGTGCGGGCTGTTGTTAGTGCTGTGTATGGGGTTTTCCCCCTTGCTACTGCTATTTCCGCTATTCTTAGTTCCTTTTCTAGTTTAGCGATTTCGACATTCAGAGTGCGCCTCACTCCCCAGCTCACAGAGAGACACTGGCCTCTCACCACCGCTTGGTGGGCGTCCCACTCCAGCGCCCGTGAATTAGCTGTGAGGTGATTTGTTTCCCAGTATTGGCGTAGTGTGGTGCTCAATGTGTCCACAAATGCTGGGTCTTGAAGCGCTTCTACTTGTAGGTGCCAAGTGGAGATCCCCTGTTGGCTCCTGCCCCAGTTTAGTGTTACTCTCAGCGGTGAGTGGTCTGACAGTGTCTTGGCTAGGTATTCTGAGCCGTTTATCAGGTCGGATATGTCCTGTGTGCCCCATATTATATCTATTCTGGTATATGTTTTATGCGGGGGGAATAAAATGAATATTCCCTCTGATGGGGGTGTCTTATGCGCCAAATATCGTGTAGTCTCATGTCACCCACCCATTGTTGCAATGGACTTATATTGCTCTTTTTCATCTTCGGGCCCCCTTGCGGACTAGATCTATCCAGATCAGAGTCCGGCATACTATTAAAGTCCCCCCCCAAATAGCCGGGGCTGATGGGTTTGCTAACAATGACGGTGTGAGTGTGCCCAGAAATCCCGCTGTGCCGCCGTTTGGGGCATATATGCCCACCACTGAAAGTTGTTTGCCGTCTAGCTGGCCTTCCACCACTACGAATCTACCCCCTGGGTCTATTTTATATGCCGATTGGTGAAATGGGACCCCTCCTGCAATCCAAATCAAAACTCCCCTTGCGAATGCTGAATATGTCGTGCCTACCAGTTGTCCTCCCCATTTCGCGCGTAACTCCAGCAGATCTGGTTCCATTAAGTGTGTCTCTTGAAGGATAGCGATGTGTGTACCCAGTCGCTTAAGGCGTGCATAAATTCGAGATCTCTTAATCAATGTGCCCATTCCCCTCACGTTCCATGTTATTATATCATATTTGTTACTGTTGCGTTTAAATTGTGGTGCCATGAGGGGTTATGAGGTGGACCTGACCTTTTGCCACCACCTTGGTCTGCAAGCCTTCCTCTTGCTGCTCCCATGGTAGCGCGGGCTGTCACATTTGCATTTCGCAGTAGTTTCATATATTTGAAATGTGACTAAGGTGTGCAAGTTAACTGACATAAATCTACCCTCCCCCCCAATTGAATCCCCCACTCTCCTAACAACTAATGTAAAACTACCTAACTCGTGTATATGTAGAAAAACCTGTATCCTTCTGGATATCCATGGTGGTAATAACATGACGGACTGATGCGGCTCATTTGTAGAGCACGCAACAGACCGCAGACTATGGGGGTCATTCCAACCCTGGCGGTCGGTGTTAAAGCGGCGGCCAACCCGCCAACAGGCAGGCGTTGTAAAAAATTGAATTCTGACCCTGGCGGAAACCGCCAACAGAGACCACCACTTTAACACTCCGACTGCCACGGCGGAACAAACAAACAGCGCGGCGGTCACCGCCAACAGACAGGCAGGAGCCAATGTACCGCCCACCCTATCACAACCCACCAATCCGCCACCTTTTCCGGGGCGGTAGCCCCGCCGATAAAAACATGGCGGAAACAGACATTACGAACGGAAAACGCTCACCTCTACACACTCCACGAGGAATCTGGACAGCATGGAACCCGAACTACACATCCTACCAGCTATTGTCTTCCTGCTCCTCTACCAGGAGCACGAACGCCGGCGCAGAAGACACCGGTGAGTACTGCACCTACGACACAGGGGAGGGGGGAGGCAAAAAATTACGGGCACACACATACGCGACACACCCACCCTCACCCACAACCACATACCCATCAATGCAGAGCAACAACTCAGAGTGACACCCCCAAACCCCCTGTAAGAATGCAAAGACAAAATAAAATGTTCATGAATCTTGAAGTATATTGAACGGCTAAGTTAAAAAATATATCCAACATCCATAACTAAATATACAAATGTAAATTGTCCAGTGCAAATTGGGTATCAGCCATTGTTCGTGGGCCAATGGGCCTAAACACATGGGCAAAGCCCACACACGATACCCGAATCCATTGGAGAGAACACTGCAGGGGCATCAGATAGCAAAACTACAGGCACCTCAGGGGGAAGGGAAGGGGGGGCACCTCAGCCAGATGAGTCCACGACGCCAGATCCACGAGGGGCCTCCATACCCACTGTTCAATCCTGGGGAGTGCAAAGCCACAGTCTCACAAGTCTCTACAGTGGGTGGATTGCCCACTGTGCCATCTTGGGGAGTGCAAAGCCACAGTCTCACAAGTCTCTACAGTGGGTGGATTGCCCACTGTGCCATCCTGGGGAGTGCATAGCCACAGTCTCACAAGTCTCTATAGTGGGTGGATTGCCCACTGTGCCATCCTGGGGAGTGCAAAGCCACAGTCAATCAAGTGGATTACAGACTCCACTGGTTCTGGAGGAGGCATGGTGCCCAGAGTGCTTCGTGCAGCCCTGGCCGACACATCCTGCCCTGCCCCTTCTGCCAATGGGCCAGCGGTGCAGAGACGGCAGTCCCCAGCAGAGCGGTGCTTGACTTGAAGGGCCCAGCGGAGCGGTGCTTGATTTGAAGGGCCCAGCGGAGCGGTGCAGAGACGGCGGGGCCCAGCGGAGCGGTGCTTGACTTGAAGGGCCCAGCGGAGCGGTGCTTGACTTGAAGGGCCCAGCGGAGCGGTGCAGAGACGGCGGGGCCCAGCGGAGCGGTGCTTGACTTGAAGGGCCCAGCGGAGCGGTGCAGAGACGGCGGGCCCAGCGGAGCGGTGCTTGACTTGAAGGGCCCAGCGGAGCGGTGCTTGACTTGAAGGGCCCTGTTCAGCAGTGCTTGTCTTGAAGGGCCCTGTTCAGCGGTGCTTGTCTTGAAGGACCCTGTTCAGCGGTTCTTGAGACGGCGGTGCCCTGCTCAGCGGTGCTTGACTTGAAGGGCCCTGTTCAGCGGTTCTTGAGACGGCGGTGCCCTGTTCAGCGGTGCTTGTCTTGAAGGGCCCTGTTCAGCGGTGCTTGTCTTGAAGGGCCCTGTTCAGCGGTTCTTGAGACGGCGGTACCCTGTTCAGCGGTGCTTGACTTGAAGGGCCCTGTTCAGCGGTTCTTGAGACGGCGGTGCCCTGTTCAGCGGTGCTTGTCTTGAAGGGCCCTGTTCAGCAGTGCTTGTCTTGAAGGGCCCTGTTCAGTGGTTCTAGAGACGGCGGTGCCCTGTTCAGCGGTGCTTGACTTGAAGGGCCCTGTTCAGCGGTTCTTGAGATTGCGGTGCCCTGTTCAGCGGTGCTTGTCTTGAAGGGCCCTGTTCAGCGGAGCTTGTCTTGAAGGGCCCTGTTCAGCGGTTCTTGAGACGGCGGTGCCCTGTTCAGCGGTGCTTGACATGTGTCTCCAGGGCACCAGATCCGGCCATGACATGGATCTCACTCGCCACCCGACATGTGGCTGCCGTGCCCTTCGTGCACATCCGTCTTCTCGCTTGCGGGGCCCTCCTGTGCTGCCGTCCCAGGCCCGTGGGTGTCCTCCTTCACCCCTGGAATGGGGCTGGTGGGGCCCTCCTGGGCAGCTCGCCTGCTGCCGGACTTGTCGGGCGTGCTGCCCTTGCCACCCTTCCCTGCTCCTCTGTGGCCCTTTCCTCCCTTTGTCGGTGTGCCAGGTGGCACCCCACTTCCTGGCGGTGCCAGGGTAGTGCCCTTGGAGCCTGCTGTCTCTGGCCTCTCGCACCGGGCACTGGCTTTTTTGGTTTTCTTTCCAGGGGGTGGGCTGGCTGTATCTTTACTGCTAGCTGAAGTACCTGGCCTTGAAGGTGTTGGACTCCAAAATCCTTGGACTATTGTCCTTGTAGGTCCAGGTTTTGTGGTGGCTGAGGTGCTGGTTGGAGTCTTATGAGATGGAGGGGTTGGGTCAGGTGATGGAAAGAGGTTAATTTTGGAACGGAAAAACTTTTTAGGAGCAGTGGGAAGGATAGGTGTAGTGGGTATGGGAGTGGAGGAAGAGGATGTGGTTGTAGGTGAGTCAAGTCTGGTGTCTTTGGGTGCAGGTGCTTGTGCTGGAGGCTGTCCTGAAGTGAATGGCTGTTGGGTGGGTGGCTGCCTGCGTTTGTGTGGTTTGGAAGAGGGGGTGACAGACACACTGGGAGAGGACACAGGGGACGTGTAAATGGTAGTGGGGGTGGTGACTGCACGTGTGCGGAGTGTTCTGGTGGGTGTGCTGGTGATGGACGTAGTGGCTGAAGATGTTGTGCATGCAAGTGTGAGTGGAGACATCACAGGAAGGGAGGAGGGAGACGAGGAGGAGGGGGACACAGAGGAGGCAGTGGTTGTTGGCATGTCTGCATGTGGCTGTTGCTTGGGTGAATGCTTGTGTGATGTGTGGTGCTTATGTCTGGATGAGCTTCCCTTGGGTGTTGAGGTGTGTGCAGGCTGGTCTGTAGGTGTGTCTGGGATAGGCAGAGGTACAGGGGAGTGGGACTGGGTTGAGGAAGTTGGAGGAGGGAGGCAGGAGACAGGGACAATGGCTGCCGTCAGTGCGGAGGCCAGAGCGTTGTACGATCGCTGATGGGCAGCCTGACCCGAATGAATGCCCTCCAGGTATGCATTACTCCGGTGCACAGGTATGCATTACTCCGGTGCACCTCCCTTTCTACACCCTGGATGGCATTCAAAAGGGTAGACTGCCCAACAATGAGCGTCCGCAGGAGGTCAATGACCTCCTCACTGAGGGCAGCAGGGGTAACTGGGGCTGAGGTGTCTGGGGCGAAGGAGATGCCCACCTTCCTGGGTGAGCGGGCACGGGGCGAAGGCTGAGGGGCTGCTGGGAGGGCGGAGCTGGTGCGCTGGGTGGCGGCTGTACCTGTTGTTGTGTTGGGCACGGATGTTGCCGCCACCACAAGGGAGCTCCCTTCCGAGGACGTGTCTGTGTCTCTGGTGTCACCACGTGTCCCCGCTGTGGAGCTCCCCTCGCCCTCCGTCTCACTGGTGAACTCCGAGTCGGTTGCATGGCCCTCCATGGCCATGTGAGATGCAGCTCCCTCGTGCTCCGATGCCACTTCTCCTCCGCCTGATGATGCTAATGCACACATGAACAGGAAGACCACAAAAAAAAGGGGGGGGGAGAAATAAAGACATGTTGAGTGCATGCATTGGCGACACAGTTGGCGGAGAGGACAGACACAGATGCCCCCTGCACTACGCCGCGCACTTGGGGTACACTACTCAATCCGTGGGACATGGCCTACAAGCCTATGGACGACAAATCCACACATAGGTGACACAGGGCCATGATTAGCTGTACTAGGCAACCTACAGAGGTGGGGGGCGGGGCACAGGGCCATGCCTAACGGAGGGGCCTAGCCTACGGAAATCGCCCTGGCCTAGGGTTAGCCACAGCCCTCCTCCCCCACCCAGACACCTCCACTGCGCGCAAAGTCAGCAGAATGTATTTGTACTCACCCCCTTGTGTCTGCTATGATGTCCTCACGCGCCCATCCAAATCGGGGTAGGCCACCGCCAGGATCCGGGACATCAGGGGGGTCAATTGACGAGTGCCACCCCTCCTACGTTGGGAGGCCATCCCCAGCAGAGCCTCCGCGGTCTTCCTGCTCCCGCGGCGGATGTCCTCCCACCTCTTGCGGCAGTGGGTGCCCGTCTGTTGTGGACCCCCAGGGTCCAGACGTACTTGGCGATGGCACGCCAAATGTCGATTTTCGGATGGGCGCTGACCTATGTGACATGTACAGGGGGAGAAAATTAAACAATCATTTTCTGCATGCTCGATGTGAGTGGACCCCCATCCCCACCCTTGCCATGTGGCACATGCTCTCATCTGTCGTTTGATGCATGCCTCATTCGCTCCCCTCCCCACCATCGTTCATTCACCCCACTCAACCCAGGCATTGGCCACAAAGCATGCTCCCAGTGTACTTACCTGTTGGTCTGGAGGACCGTAGAGTAGCGCATACTGGGGGAGGACCCCATCCACGAGTTTCTCCAATTCTTCAGAGGTGAAGGCAGGGGCCCTTTCCCCAATCGCAGCAGCCATTGTCTCTTCCAGACCGAGGTCACAGCAGCACTTGCAGTATAGGTCCTCTCCTGTGGATGATCAGGTATCGAGTGATTAAGCAGTTAGAAAATGGCGGTCACGCCCGCGGCGGTGCGTACCGCGGTGGTGCGTACCGCGGCGGCCGGCGCACATCGTCATTGGCTCCTGAGACCCATAGGGTTCAATGTTAACCAATGCGGCTTTGCGCCGCGGTCTTCGACCGCCACCCGCCACGGTGTGCCACGCCAGCGCATTGACCTCACATCCCACTGTCGCACTTCACAGGTCAGGCAGCCGCCATTTCAAGGGCCCACATGGCTTAAAATCTACTGCGTCACACATACCTAGGCCTTGCATCAACACTCATACAAGCCATTCAATGCATTGAGTATCGTGTACTGTGCAAGCTGTGGGAACGTACCTGTGGGTAGATTGACTCTGTGCTCCATGTTGTCCTTCCTAGGCACCGTCCGCTGGGACTTGCGAGGAGATGGAGGAATCTTCCCGTGTACAGACCGCTGGTGGACCTGTCGACAATGGAAGAAAGACATGTCAAACTGACATACAGGCTTGACAGAGCCACTATACAGGAACTGTGTGCCCAAATGGAGCCAGACCTGATGTCACCCATCCGCCAACCCACAGGGATTCCCCCTCTAGTGCAGGTTCTGTCAGTACTCCATTTCTTGGCAAGTGGGTCATTCCAAACTACAGTGGCCATTTCATCAGGGATGTCACAGCCTATGTTTTCCAAGGTGTTGTCCAGAGTGTTGTCTGCCCTGTTGAAATACATGCGGAGCTACATTGTTTTCCCTGAGGTGGGCGATTTGGCTACGGTGAAGGGTGATTTCTATGCGCTTGGACATATTCCCAACATCATTGGTGCAATTGATGGTACACATGTTGCTTTGGTCCCCCCCAGCACGAGTGAACAGGTGTACAGGAAGAGAAAAAGTTATCATTCCATGAATGTCCAGTTGGTCTGTTTGGCTGACCAGTACATCTCCCATGTAAATGCCAAGTTCCCTGGGTCAGTGCATGACGCGTACATCATGCGAAATAGCAGCATCCCTTACCTGATGGAACTACTTCAGAGACACCGTGTGTGGCTAATTGGTGACTCTGGTTACCCTAACTTGTCATGGCTACTGACCCCAGTGAGGAATCCCAGGACAAGGGCAGAGGAACGGTACAATGAGGCCCATGGGCGTACTAGGAGGGTGATCGAGCGGACCTTCGGCTTCCTGAAGGCCAGGTTTAGGTGCCTCCATATGACAGGTGGATCCCTAATGTACTCACCAAAGAAGGTGTGCCATATCATCTTGGCCTGCTGTATGCTTCACAACCTGGCTTTGCGCCGCCAGGTGCCTTTCCTGCAGGAGGATGGTCCAGATGGTGGTGTTGTGGCAGCTGTGGAGCCTGCGGAGAGTGAAGAGGAGGAAGACGAAGAGGACGACACAGACAACAGGGACAGAGTAATACAGCAGTATTTTCAATAACATACAGGTAAGAATCAACACCGGAATTTACATTTACTTAAAGTCTCCTGCCTCTCTACTGTCTGAGTTTCCACCCAGTGTATGTTCACTGAGTTGTGTCTTTCCCTTCCAATTTCAGAGATGTGGGCCCCACTCCGTGACCTCTGCTTTGTTTCCCCATGGACTACAGCTGTGTGACAGTGGTATGTTGTCATCACAATGTAACTGGGCATTTTGGCACGGTTCTGTGTAATACATTTGTTCAAAAATACAGGCAGACTCCAGATTATTTTTGTGCAATAAGTGTGTTTATTAAAGTGTAAAATTTAGGGAAATGGTTGCAATTCGGTGATGGGTGATGGTGGAGGAATGTCCATGGCAGAGTCCAGATTTTCAGTCTCACAGGTGCATTGTCCATATGCCTGTGGAAGGTGGAGCAGGGGCAGTTTAAGGTTGGACAGGGTGACAATGTGGGACAGTGGGACGACAATCAGGGGGTATCCTTTTCTGGCGGGGGTCTTGGCATCCTATTCTGTCTTCTTCCTAGATCTCAGGCACCGCTTGCGGGGTGGTTCTCGTTCTGCAGGGGGTGGGGTTCTGGTGGCCTGTTTTTGTGTCGGGGCCTCCTGTCCACTAGCGCCGGCGGAGGTGGTAGCCTGTTCTTGGTCCATGCTAGTGACAGGGGCCCTTTGTGGTGCCACATGGTCCCGCAATGTGCTGACAATCTGATTGAGAGCCAGAACGATGGTGCCCATTGCGGAACTGATGCTTCTGAGTTCTTCCCGGAACCTCATAAACTGTTCCTCCTGCAGTACCTGGAACTCCTGGAACCTGGCCAGGACCGTTGCCATCGTCTCCTGGGAGCGGTGGTATGCTCCCATGATGGAGGAGAGGGCCTTGTGGAGAGTGGGTTCCCTGGGCCTGTCCCCCCCCTGTCGCACAGCAGCCCTCCCAGTTCCCCTGTTTCCCTGGGCCTCTGTCCCCTGGACCGTGTGCCCACTACCACTGCCACCAGGTCCCTGTTGTTGTTGGGGTGGTGGGTTAACCTGGGTGCCCTGTAGTGGTGGACACACCGCTGATTGACGTGTCCTGGAGACAGAGGCATGGGCCCGCTGGGTGGGTGCTGTGCTGGTGTTCCCAGAGGGGGGTAGGTCTGCTGTGGCCTGTGGCTGTCTGAGGGGAACCGACTGTCCCGAGGTCCCCAATGGGCCGGGCTGGTCATCTGGGTCCAGGGAGACAGAGCTGCTGTCATCACTGTGGGCCTCTTCTTGGGGTGGAATTGACATTTCTGGACCCTCCTGGGCGGTGTTGTGGCGTTCGGGTCCTGCAGGGGTATAAGAGTATGGTTATTGCTTCTGTGTGTGCCATAGCGTGCAATGGGTGGGTGCCCGTGTACCCCAGTGCTGGCATTCCCTTGTGGGGGCTGTTGTGACGGTGGTTTTGGGGGGGGGGATGTGCAGTGGGCATGCTTAGGTGATGGGTGTCCATGGTTTGTGGTCGCATGCAGGGCTTGGTGTTGGGATGGGTGGGTTGTGATGGTGAGACATTAGCAAGGAGGATGTGTGATGGGGGTGGGGGCGAGGGCGGGAGTATGATTTGGCATGCCGGTGGGTGGTGGGGGATGAAGTAGTTGAGATTCGACTTACCAGAGTCCATTCCTTCGCCTACTCCTGCGAGGCCCTCAGGATGCAGGATCGTCAAAACCTGTTCCCCCCATGTTGTAAATTCTGGGAGTTGAGGTGGGGGTCCGCCGCCAGTCCGCTGCACCGCGAAGTTGTGCCTTGATACCATGGAACGCACCTTCCCCCGTAGGTCGTTCCACCGCTTCCTGATGTCGTCCCGATTTCGTGGATGCTGTCCCACAGCGTTGACCCTGTCCACTATTCGTTGCCATAGCTCCATCTTTCTGGCAATGGTGGTGTGCTGCACCTGTGCCCCGAAGAGCTGGGGCTCTACCCGAACTATTTCCTCCACCATGACCCTGAGTTCAGCGTCTGAAAACCTGGGGTGTCTTTGGGGTGCCATGGGGTGGTGTGGATGAGGTGTGGGGTGGCATTTGTGGTGATGAGTGTGGTGCGTGTGGTGGTGTGTGGTGTTTTGTGCGTGGATGTTGTGTGGGTGATGGTGTTGTGTGCCTCTGTGTTGTGGGATTGTCTATTCTGTGCTCTCTCTCTAGCCTTCGTCAATAATTTTGGATCGTAGGGGTTTGTGGGTGATGTGGGTGTGCGTTTTATATTGTGTTGGGTGTGTGGGAGTGGTGTTAGTATGTGTATCAGGTGTGTGTGTTTCAAAATGACCAATGTGGCAGTGTTTTGGAGCTGTGTGTGTGTATTTTGACCGCGGCGGTGTGTACCACCAATGGAATACCGCAGTTGAAAGACCGCCGCGTGGATTCGTGGGTCGGAATGGCATGGGCGTATTTCTGTTGGCGTGACGGTGGAGGTTTGGTCATCGCCAGTTTTTCGCTGCCCGTTGGTGTGGCGGACTTTTGTGGATGTCGGGTTTTTGGCGGTTTGCCTGTTGCGGGTCAGAATGATGGTGGCGGTTTCCCGCGTCAGCGGCGGTGTTATGGCGGTCTTCTGACCGGCGGTAAGCGCCTTTTACCACCGAGGTCAGAATGACCACCTATGTCTGCAATTATTTGTGTGCGCCCCCGAGGCGTGTGGTGTAGTGCCCCCACCCCCCCACCCCCCCAGCCCAGGCCGGTTTCCCCCCCCCCCACTTGGTGTGGCCCTGCCGGAACATCCCCAGGTCTGTTCAAAAGATACACTTTGTTTAAGTGGATGTTCTTGTTTCGGGGTCCCGCGACGTCACGGGATCCACCGCGTCGGCCAGCATATATCCTCCGAGTTCTGAAGCAATTTAAATGCTGTAAGTCAAAATCAAAGGTCGTCCGCTGTTCTGGGGGTGAGCCTTGGTCCCGGCGGGTCCCCGGTAATAGTAGAGACAGAGCTGGCCGTGTCCGAGTCTAAATTAATCTCAGGAGTCACCCTTATCAGGTCAAAATTATTTTGTGTCAGCAGGGGCGTTTCCTTCAGGACTTTTGCTCTTTCCTCCGCTGCTTGTTGAGCAGATGGTTGAACCTTGGTGCGCCTCTTGGATCGCTGCCTTGACGTCGAGAGCGACCACTCTTCTCCCCTTTCCTCTTCGTCGCACGTGTGCGCTAATCCTTTAGCGTGTAACCATGTCCAGACATCTTCAGGGGAGGTGAATATGTGCGTGCGGTCTTCTGATATCACTCTCAGTTTGGCTGGAAACAGTAGAGCGTATTTAATACCAGGTTCACGCAATCTTTGTTTAACCTTTACATAAGAGTTACGTTTTCTTTGCACCTCTTGAGTGAAGTCTGGATAAGCGTTGATGGTTGAATCCTCAAATTTGTATGGACCTTTATTACGAAACTGTTGTAGGATTGCATCACGGTCCCGGAAATGTAAGAATCTGGCGATCAGTGGCCTGGGGGGTTGCCCCGGTTGTGGGGGCCTGCCCGGGATTCTGTGTACCCTTTCGACTGTGAAGTACTTAGATGGAGCCCCGCTTAGCACCTCTTTGATTAGCCATTGTTCTAAAGTAAATTCCATACTTTGTTGCTGCATGCTTTCGGGGAACCCCAGGAATCGGATGTTGTTTCGGAGCGATCTGCTTTCAGCCTCTTCCACCCTGCTCCATAGTGCCTTCAGCTTTGCGTCCAAGCGTTGAATCTGTTTCTGGTTGTCCTGACCCGTGGGGGACAGTTCGGCCAACCCCTCCTCCGCCGTCTTGACTCTTCCTGACAGTTTGCGATGGTCCACCCTGAGTAGGTTCAGGTCTTGTGATACTGCATCTATTCTATTTTCCAAGGACAATTTAGTGTCCATGACCGCTTGTAGTACCTTCTCTAGTTGCGCAGATTGGGTCATGAGTGTACTCTCAAGAGATTGTAGGGTCGGGGTTGTTTGTTGGTCAGTGGACGCTGCTGCGTGCCCTGCACGGTCTTGGTTCTTAGTTGACTTAAGCCTCCCAGCCATTGTGTACGTTCGAAGGAGGTCTATTGGGATGTGTCGGAGTTTTTCTGGAGGTTGCTTAACAGCTGGCCGCTCTTTTGTCTCTTTGCACTAATTCAATGCTCCTGTCCGTGTTTTCGCAGGTCCTTCGTAGAGAGGGATGAGCTTTAACCTAGCCTTGTATGTATTCTTGGCTTTCTAGGACTTACTCCCATCTGCCCACAAGGTGGTGTGGGGGGTTCCCCAGCCAAATTGTAGTCGAGTCTTATTGCGGCGCAGGGTGGCGATAGTGGGCCTGATGGGCACCTAATATCCAGCAGGGCCGTAGATACCCGGAAAACAGTGTGCCGGTGTGAGTAAACTTCAAGGGTGGGCGCCTGTACTGCCAGATTGCAGGGCCCTTAATGCAGCTAAAGGGGGCGGGCTGCCCAGTGCGGTCTGGGGCAGCCTTTACTGCTCCTTGTGTCTGCCAAGTTCACCTCTGCCCCTTTTATTCACTCAAGTCTTGTACTTCCCTGGGGGTGGGGGGGTGCCAATGCTGACGAGGGTTCTTTGCGTTGTCTCGCACGAGCGATGTCGAGATCAAGGAGAAGGAGAGAGGGAGGCAGCAGAAGGGAAGGGGGGGCGCAGGCCGGGCCGCGCTAATTGTTTCTTTCTCGGGGCGCAGCAACCCTTCCAAGACCCCTCTTACCGCCGTTCCTTTTGAAGTTGGTTTGTGCTGTAGGCGGTGAGGGGCCCAGGCCCCATCATTCCTTCCCGGTGCACGAGCCGAAATTTCCGGAGAGGCAATCTCTCCTGCCCCGGTGCTGTTTCCTCCGGTCTGCAGGGGGGCTTTGAAACAATTCAGTGACGCAGCGTGTGCGCTGCTCGGTGCTCCATATTTCCCCTTTTATTCGCCGAGTTCGGCGCCCGGGGGCTCCGGGCGGACAGCCGCAACCCATCCCCGATCGAAGTGCCCTGGGGTTTGGGTTCCGCGCAGGAGGCCCCGAGATGCCGGCTCCGCCAGGAATAGCGAGCTCTCGCGCCCGGGCGCTCCCGCCGCCTTGCCTGTCTTTGTGGTCCCGTAATGGCCGGCGCCCACTGTGCCGGCGCTCGAACTCCCGAATGCGTTCTCAACTCCAATGGCACAGGGCTCCAGCTTGGGATGCCGGAGAGCTGCAAGTCGTTCCCGCGCCCCCGAAAGCTGAATCTGCCCCGGGGGCATCCTACAGGATATCTCGCAGCGAGTCCGGGATGGAGCGCACTCACTAGCCGTCCATCCCGGTCGCCATCTTGGCTCCTCCCCCCGCCCACAAACAGTCATTAAGTTAAAACAGAACCCAAGAAAAGTCCCACATCAATTTAGAAAAATAGAGCAATTTTAAACCAATTATTTGACTTTAAAAGACAAAAATCCAATTAGTAGAACCAGAGATATACAATGTTAAATGTTTAGGCAAAAATAGCCCTTAGAAGCACAGAACACCAGCTGGAGTTATCTGGTCTTGCAGGTAAAATTCACAGGTTCAGGCCGACCACGAAGGAGTGGGGGCCGGATACAATGGCCAAGCTATGCCCCCTGAACTAAGGCCCTGATTTATACTGTTTGGGGCAAAACTGCACTAACGCAGTTTTGCACCAAAAAGTTTAGCACTGGCTTGCACCATCTCTGTGCACCAGCTGGGCACCATATTTATGGAATGGTGCACGCCGGTGCAAAGGTAGGCTAGTGTAAAAAAAAAAGTTGTTAGTCGGGTGGGGCTGGCGGTATGGAAGAAGGGGGTTTTGCACCAAAAAAATTACGTTAGGCAGGTTAGAGTAAAAAAAAAATGACTCCAAACTGCCTAGAGTCATTTTCTGATGTAAAACCATCTATACCACTATGACTCCTGTGTTAGCGAAGACAGGAGGCATGCCCACCACCCAAATGGCCAGCACAAGGTACCAGGGTCCCCTGGGCATGGGCATTGCACCCTGTACCATGTATGGGGGCCCATTTAAGGGCCCCCTATGACACTTTAAAAAATAAAATAAATTACTTACCTGTACTTACCTGGGATGGGGTCCCCCATCCTCCGCTGTCTCTCTGGTGTGGGTCGGGGTGTCCCTGGGGCCTGGGGAGGGCACCTGTGTGCTTATTCCAGGGTGTTCCACCTTGGAAATAGGCCCACAGGTTCCCTAATGCCTGTCCTGACCCTGGCGTTAAAAAATGGGCCAAAGCAAGCTTTGCACCATTTTTTGACCCCTCCGCTCTCTTGTGCACCATTTTTGCACAGTAGTATAAGTATGGCGTTAAGGCCATAGAGTCATTTTTTGCACGGGAACGCCTACCTTGCATCTCATTAAGGCAAGGTAGGTTTCCACGTCCCAAAAATTACTTTAACTCCATAAATTTGGCACTAGAAGGGCCTCGCGCCAAAGTATAAATATGGAGCTAGTTTTGCATTGAATCAGAGTAAATAAATTGTGCTAATTCGGTGCAAACCGAGTATAAATATGCCCCTAAGTACCTTAAATCCTTGTTGTGGAGCATTGTGGGTGCCTGCTTCGAGGATGTGTCACAGAGGCGGTTCCGAGAAGCTGCCGGCTGCGATGTAAGGTCTTTTTTGGAGGATGCCTCACAGAGTAGAGGTTCCAAGGACCTGCAAGATTCTGTGTCATGGATGTGACATGCAGCGGACAATGCAGTGCTTTGAAGTGTTTTGCTCCGTCGGTTCTGCTAGCACTACAGCTGAACTGGCAGAGTACCATCAGACCCACTTCCAAGGGTTCAGGACTGGGGTGGCACCACTTGGGGGGCAGAAAGTGCACCAGATAGAGTTCAGAAGTAGGTTTCTTTAAGGTTGGAGACTTTTCTGTCCCTGAGGCTCTGATCAGGAGGTCAGCCAACTAGTCCATAAAGTCACTCTGGTGGCCCTGGGTTCAAGATTTACATCCATTCCTTCTCATTCAGGCAGCATGGCAGCCAAGTGGCAGGGCAGCAGAGTAGCACAGCAGTCTTTCTTCTGAGTCTTTGACAGGTGCATACTGAAGAGGTGGTCTAAGGGTCCTATTTTCATACCTATTCCCTTCACTGAAGCAGGAGCAGGTTCTGGAGATTCATTGAATTGCTTGGAATTTCCTGCCACCCTGCCCTGGTTCCAACCTGGTTGCAGGACCCATAAGAACTAAAGAATACCCGTCCCATCTCGCTGCTACCCTACTCTGCCAAAGTACTGGAAAAAGCAATCAATGCACAACTACGGAATTTCATCGAGGTCAACAACTCCATGGAGAGCTCCCAGTCCGACTAAGGACCCTCCACTGGGTACCAGTTGAGAAGCGAATTGCCTTCAAGCTTCTCACTCACACATACAAGGCCATACACATACACAATGCAGGACCAGCCTACCTGAACCACAGCGTCTCCTTCCACACTGCCGCCAGATCCCTCCGCTCTGCCCAGATGGTCCTGGCCACGTCCCTCGCACCTGTAAAACCACAGCCAGAGGACGATCTTTCGCCTACACTGCAGCAAAGAGCTGGAACAGCCTCCCCCTGCACCTCAGACAAAGCCTGTTGCTCACCATCTTCAGGAAGAACCTCAAGACATGGGTCTTCGGATGAGGCCCCTCCCCCGCAGTGCCTTGGTGAGTAACCGCGCTTTGCAAAAATTGATTGATTGAACTAGTGTGAAGTTCTTTGTGTGAAGGCAGGGCACAACCTATTGACTTGCAGGTAGGGATGTGACCAACTCCGTCCCCCCATCCTGCCAATGATGGCCCATCCATTCACATAATCCTCTATGGTGTGGCTGTCTGGGAGGAATATACAAAGTCCAACTGGCAACTCCACCCACTCATGTGACCCAGGAACAGGTACCAAATAGTTCAAGCAGGAAAATGCCAACTTTCTAAAAGCGGTGTTTTCAAAATTGTGACCTAAAATACAACATTACCACTAAATAAATTTTAAATTAATATTTCTCAGACACCAAACATGAATTTCCTATATGTCCCCAATCAAAGGTTAGCACTTATTAAATTTAATAAGGCCACCCAATGTTATCCTATGTGAGAGGTAGGCCTCACTCTAGTTAACAAAAAAATTGTGAGTTTTTCACTACCAGGACAAGCAAAACTTAAAAGTACATGTTTAACCTTTAATTATAATGCACACTGTCCTATGGGCCGCCTAGGCCCTACCTTAGGGTTGACATATGCAAGAAACGGTGAGTTTAAGGCTTGGCAAAAGGGTTATATTGCCAAGTCAAATTAACAGTTTAAAACTGCATACAGGCTGCATTGGCAGGCCTGGAACATGCTCTGAAGGGCTACTTAAGTGCATGGCACAATAAGTGCTGAAGGCCCACATGTAGCATAAGGGACATTCATGAAGTTAGCCCTGTGAAAAAACATTTTATACTGGGTTGTTTGTCTTCTATATTTGTCTACTACGTTTCATTAGACACTTACTATATGGTAGTTCATACTAGACTTGTTTACTTTTGTTTTCAATGCGAGCTGAATGCCCACATCATATTTGTAAAGCATGCTGTGCTTTTCTGTTATACTATACACATTCTCTATGGTGTCTCTTAGTTTCTAGGTGCCTGGAAGTCATAAATTTAGTCTAAATGTAACGGTCAGTATCCAATATTTTCAACCTGTTCCAACTTGCAGTATCACACATTTTCTATGCCAAATGTCCTGCTAGTTTGCCTACTTCTGCAAAGATTCAGGCAAAATGCCAAGCTTTACCATATTATTCCTTTAAAGTTGAATGCTTCTGGTTGGCATTAATCTTTCTTCATTCCGTTGGATGTACATCAAGACACTGTTTACCTACAATCAGAAGTGCCCAAATGCTAACATATATTCATCTGTAATATATTTTTTTCATTTGATGTAACTGAAAACTCTTATTGTAAATGTTTCAATCATTTTGGGTAGGTTGTTTTAATTTCAACCTTTAGTTAACTATCAGATTGATGCTTTCTATTGTATATGTCTACTAGACATAATTATAATTAACACTTTCTGGCAAAACCCAATTAGACATTACATGTTTTGGAATACACTAATATGATATCTCTCTTATTAACTTCTTAAGTGCGGCACACGGCCAATGGCCAACAGCTGCAGTACCTCCCTGGTGCATATGTAGGTCATGGGCAGACACTGGGGAGGGTTATAAAGGCCCTCTAGTGCTCTGCAGCACAGGGAGTCCTTTTTCATGAGGCTACTTAGGAAGAGCTTGACCATAAATCAAAAATTGCCCTTCTTATATCTTTTCATCTATGTGCATCTAACTCAATGCAAATTTACATTGAGCTCAACATTAATAATGCACAAACATTCAGTTGTATCTGATGTCTGAACAAAACTCTTTATTCTTTAGAATATCTTTTCAATGTATTTTTCATTCTGTTACTACCAAATGTATTCCTTTTTTGTTGAGAAAAATGCTATACAATCAGAAAAATATATGCACAAACCATAGTAATATAGGCCCTGATTTATACTTTTTGATGTTTACCGCCAGCTAGCGTCATTCCTGGACGCCAACCGGGCGTCATATTTAAGGAATGACGCTAGCCGGCAGTAAGGCCCGGTTAGCGTCAAACTAAGTGACGCTAACCGGGTGGGGGGGATGTAGGGGAAATAGGAGGTTGTGCATAAAAGAATGGCGCTAGTCAGGTTAGAGTCAGAAAAATGACTCTAACCTGACTAGCGTCATTTTTTTATGCACAACCCCCATGGACATGACTCCTGTCTAAACTAAGACAGGAGTCATGCCCCCCTGCCCAATGCCATGCCCAGGGGACTAATGTCCCCTGGGCATGGCATTGGGCACAGTGCCATGTAGGGGGGCCCACGTTAGGCCCCCGAGGCACTTTAAAAAAAAAAAAAAAAAAATTACCTGGATTTACCTGGGATGGGTCCCCCCATCCTTAGGTGTCCTCCAGGTGTGGGTGGGGCTGGCTGGGGGTGTCCCTGGGGGCAGGGAAGGGCACCTGTGGGCTGCTTCCATGGTCTCTGACCATGAATATTAGCCCACAGGTCCCCTAACGCCTGCCCTGACCCAGGCGTTAATTAATGGCGCTAAGCTAAGCAGTGACTTTAGCAAGGGAGGATATATAGGGCGCAAAAGCCTTAGAGTCATTTTTTGCCTGGGAATGCCTACCTTGCATCTCATTGACGCTAGGTAGTTTTCCGCAGGCAAAAAATGAAGTTAACTTCAAAATTCTGACGCTAGACGGGTCTAGCGTCAAAATATAAATATGGAGTTAAGTTTGCACCGCATTTGCATGAAACAAATGATGCAAATCAGGTGCAAACAGTTTATAAATATGCCCCATAGTGTTATAAAATAAGGTAATACCAACCTTTCTCTACACCATTAACATTAAAACCTCAGCACATTCACATGCATAACACATTAATTCCTGATACAACCTCAATTGTGCTCAACCAATCTAAGCAGAATAAAAAATATCAAGTGGGATATCACAGACAAGGTATAGATATATCTGCATACTCTAGTTGTAACAGTTAATAACATTGAAGTATCAACTAATCATCATAGACCTGATATACACAGTTCCATCCTGCATTTTAACAAATACTCCATATATAGTGAGTTTAATTTTTCAACATTAACACCTTTTCATGAAAAATGACAATTCCTCAGATGCAGACAACTTTTTTTTTGCCATCCATTGTATTTTTCTTCCAATGTAGGAAGTCTTGCTGTCCCCACTACCTTAGCAGCAAGATGCTTTTCGGTGCAAGACCAAGTCTAGTCAACCACCTTCTTCAGGGTGCATAGGCTGGTAAAAACTAGAACCAAGAAAAGGAGAAAAACCTTGATAATTTACTACCTGCAGATAATTAAGCAAAACATTAGAGCTCAATATATATAGGAAAACAAAGTAAACTCTTATTAGATAGACCCTGTGTATACACAAAGACCATCACTCGCTTACACAAGGGTGAGATCATGAAAGCCTGGTACATCAATGAAATAAATCAAACAGTGATCATAATTTGTGCACAGAGCCAATACCAAAACAATAAATGAAAACAATCACCAAAAGAAAGTGCAAACACAAGAATGAGATATCCCACAGATATCGTTATCAATATTAAACAAGACTTACATTCTGTATCCAACAGTGGACATGACCACGAAAATAGGAGGACAAAGCTGTCTCCACATCAGTGTTCAGGCACTAGACTGCTTATGAAACTGGTTAGAAATGCCCAAAGGGCACAAAGGTAGCCACAAGATATCGATACTGTAACAATAGCATACCTAATTTAGTTATTCATATGACCACATTTGACAGATGGGACAAAAGATACACAGCTTAAAATGGTACCAGACAAAAGCAAGGAAAACCCAATGCTAAACCCAATGCTTCCGATCTAGCTCTATTGAGTGAAAGGAAAAACACATACAATACTGCAATCAAAATAAACCATGTTGTTAAATGAGAACAACAAGCAACACAAAAGGATGATGGATGGAGTGCTGAAACTTTGCATGGACTGACCCCCAGTCATAGCTCTGGGTTAAATCCATCGTTATTTTGCTCTTCATGCCACCCCAGTTTGGACATAGCCATATGCAAATCAGTCCTAATGGGAATAGTCCAGCCAGAACTGCCAGGCTAGGTTCTTCCTGGACCAGAGACAAGCATCCTGGGACCAGTTTCAGGGTATCATCCCTCATCAGCCAGGCCAGCTTGAATCCAGTGGCACAGAGAGGAAGGGACACACGTCTGGGCATACCCTGATCAACTTACAGCAACTTTAGCAACTCAAGAGGATGATGGATGGAGTGCTTAAAATTTTCAAACACTAAGCCCCAGTCACAGATCTGGGTTAAATCCATCGTTCTTTTGCTCTCCATGACACCATAGTTTGAACCCAGCCAAACGCAAATCAGTCTTTATCCTTCAGTCCATGGGAACAACCCATTGCCAGGCCAGGTCCTCCCTGGACCAGAAACAAGCATTGTGGGACCGGTTTCTGAATATCACCCCTCATTAGCCAAGATAGCTTGAATCCATTGGCACAGTGAGCAAGGGACAAATGTCTTTCTTCTTCGTCTGGGCATACCCTGGCCAACTTATGGCAACTTTAGCAACACAAAAGGATGATGGACGGAGTAATGAAACATTTCAAACACTCACCCCCAATCACAGATCTGGGTTAGAGCAATTGTTCTTTTGCTCTCCATGCCACCACAGCTTGGATCCAGCCATATGCAAATCAGTCTTAATCCTGTTCCCCATGGAAATAGTCCAGCCCGAACTGCCAGGCCAGGCTCTCCCTGGACTGGAAACAAGCTACTTGGGACCAGATGATTTGCATATAGCTGGGTCCAAACTGGAATGATAAGGTAAGCAAAAAAAATGATGGATCAAGCCCACATCTGTGACTGGTGGGGAATGTTTAATTTGTTCCGCATTCCTTCCATCATCTGTTAATTTTGCAAATGAGAACAACAAACATACTCAAGAAACTCCATGGCCGCATATCTACTTACAACGGACTAGGGAAGCACGTGCGGAATAATGGAGGGGGTGATAGAGCCCTGACTGAGGTTGAATGGAGCAGACAAGCTGCCACAAGCTCCAGACAGAAGGAGCAGAAAGCTCACAAAGATCTATATGCCTGCAAATGAAAAAACCTAGAGCAACTCCATCTGGGTGACGAGAGTACCTGCACTTCATGGAAGGCAGAGGGTACAATACCAGCCATCTTACTAAGTTCCTGAATGTTAGAAAATATGTAAGGCCTGCAACCTTATTGTGTAAGGTGGCCAAAGAGATAAATGGATCAGAGCCATCTAGAAGGTATAGAGAGCGCTTGCGTTTAAATCCGAAAAAGTGCCAAGCTCACAACCCGGGGACTATGATAAAATAAACGTGACCGCCTTACCTGAGCAAATGTGAAAAAACGATGAAGCGGGACCAATCGCCGATATGGGTCCTCTAACGTTCAACCAATACAAGACGAGCCTCTAAAAATCCAGCTCATGTAAACCATCGAGCCTGAGTCATGTGAACTGGATGGATAATGGTCATAATAGAAAAAGCAGAAAGAGGACTAGCATTCCAAAGAAAAGAGGCCTAAAAGGCATCACCATCTTAGAAAAAGGTGGTTGCCAGTCTTCCTACATGCATATAACCAGATTTATAAGTAGGAATGAAGCAAAAGCAACACAGTGTGTATAGGATAGATATAATCAACACACATAAACAAAACAAAAAAAACAGTAGATCAAGGGCAGCTGTGGGGAAGAATGAAACTGGCCACAAGGATGAAATCCATCCTGAAAATTAACCACACACTGACCTCAAAATGGACAAAGAGTTCTTCCATTAGGATCAAGAATACAAGGGAAATCTACCAAACCTCAAGCATAGGCAAACAAAACAAAAAAAGAGTAAAAAGGGGAGGCCACTAAATGTAAGGCACAGGGAAGGCCTGTTAGAGAGCAAACATTATCAATAAAAAAGAATAACTAAAATGAAATGATTAACGTGTACTAAAAGGCCTGAATAGAGAAATTGAAAAAAGTGTGTTAGGAAAATAAAATGTGCATGTTTAAGAATGTGGCTGACATGGTGTCAGCCACCTCGAGTTCAACGTGAAATAAAAAGTGACTGTGAAAATGTATCTTGATTAATTATAACTACATGTACTGACAAAACCTGAATAACATTATTGTACCACAAAACTAATGGTTTGAAATTATTAGAAATGTTTTATTCTTCAGGTATTAGTATTAGTGAAAAGGCCTACATTTTAGTACTTTTCCAGAAGCACAATGTTGAAATGCTATGTTGATTTTACTGAAACGCTGTGCAAACATTCTTTATTAGACATCCTGTTAAAAGTGCACAGTGGAAGGCTACTGCTCTCTCTATTCTGCTTGCACTGTACTTCCCTGTGATAAAAATTGCAACTTTTAACAATGAACTTTAGTTTTTGAAAGAAAGTAACGTTCGTTAAATGTTGTGTTCTGTCTTTCACTATATCTTTTTGTTTCTTTAAAACTTTGCACATATTGAATTACTGCGTAACCGGAAATATAACCTGTAATGCCCAGATGGGGTAGCGGTGTAATTGGGACAGGCAGAATGTGCAAACAATAATCGTTATGAACAAAGAGTAATGAAACAAACTGTAACCTATGGTATTTCATTTGAATGTTGATAAAACAATAAAAACATATAAAAAAAAAAAAAATGTTGTGTTCTGTTTTCAATAATATAATTATCACATGGAAACTACCGCTCGGAGAGGAGCGTAAGAGGAATAAAGAAAGAAACAACTGAAGCCCAGATTAAATTTTATTGGCTACACACTAACCCACCTCATAGACTTGTCCAATAGAAGCCTAGCTCGTAACCTTTGGGACCTTAATTTAACAAGTTTTAGTTGATGCAACTCAGTTTCCTTTCAGCTTCATTCAGAGTTCAGTTTTCCATTCAGCTCTTTGCAGTTCAGTTTAGATTCTGTTCAGCTTTGCTATTCAGCTCTTGTCTATGAATTTAACAGTTCAGTTATATTCGGCCCAACATTACTGAAGTGTTTTCCCTTTCATGTTCCTGATGCTGACTGAAGACCTGCTGCTCTGGTGCTCCGCTGATGAAGGCTCTGCTGGCTGCTGTCTCATTTAGGAGAGGTATAACCAATGTGCATTTACTTGTCTTACTTTGCAGGATTTTCCCTTTATAAATCCAACTGCGTGTTTTTGGTTATCGCCATAGTTAGATGTTTTTCAAATTAATTTGTGTCTTATTTTTATTTTTGCATGAAGCCCACACATTCTTTTCAAATGAGAGTTTGGTAGTTAAGATGTCTGATATAATAATTCATTTATATGTTTATTAATTTAAATTCAAACAGTAAGCATTTCAATCCCAATATCCTTTTGGGATGTCCACCAATCCGTTCACTGCTCCTTTCACCAACCGACCAATCTCAAGTCGGGCTCAGTGACGTCACACTCACTCACACAGTGGCTGACAAAGCATTGCAGCTCATCCTTCAAACTCGATTCACACAGAAAACTAACTGCAAAATATTGTGAGCACTGAAAAAATAAACAAAAACCACAACTTGTCTGCTCACTATAGGCAGGGTTCAATCACTTTGACAGCCTTATGCAAAATTTTACTGTGGCTTTTAGCTCTAACAGCTACTCATCCGGCTCTGGCCTTTTCTCATACACAAGTAAAATTCGACCTGCAAATTTCACCCTTGACTAATACCAGATCATCCCTGTACGCTCCTAGTACATGTTGAACTAGCACTCTCTTAACACACACACTAGGAATAAAACTACACCAGCTGCAGACAAGTAAACAACAAGATTGAAAGGAAAGGCAATTGTGATGCCTATTGGAGCAGCACAATCAGGGATGCAGGGAATTCCACAACACCGGGGAAACATGCAAGTGATTCTGAGTCAGGGACAGGCAAGTGGAAGAGGATGTGGTGGTAGTGGAAATTGAAATCATGTTGACTTGAACACTAATGTTAATCTAGCTGATATGCAGACAATGAAGAAGATGTTCCCTTGTCACACGTGCAGAAGTTTTGGACACTGGGAGCGGAGTGTCCTTTGATGGTTCAGGAAGGTGTAGTGCAGCTGAATGACCATAATCCTTTTCCAAATTTGAGAGGACCGAGAAAACTGAATCCTAATGTAAATGTTTAGAAAATGAATAATCATATGCAGATTCCGCAAATGGAAATTCCCCAACAGCAGTTGCTGCGTTTTCAGGTACCACAACAACAAATGCAATAGCAGGTGCAAATGATGTCACAACAGCAAATGTAAATACCTCAAGCTCCAATAGAACAGCAGCAGGTAGTAATTCCTCAGCAGAACACAGGCCAAAAGTTAAGTCAAAACAATCAGCAGTTGATAACACAATACTCCTTACACAGTGAGGATGAACTGAGTGATGAAACTGTGAGTGAGAATTTGGATGAAGAAGAATGTGTGCTAGCAGCTTCATTAGAGGTGAATCCCTATATAAATGGAACAGTCATGGGTCATGAAGTCTCATTTTTGTTAGACACAGGAGCTACATGCTCTACTTTTCTGAACTGCAGCAGTTCCCAATGTGCCACTTTTTGGGAGAACACTGCATGTTGTAGGAGTATCCAATCAACACCTGACAAATCTGATTAATGAGCTGATTCATGTTAAAAATGGTACTTTTGAAGGCATGCACAAATTTGTAGTTTATGACTCAAGTCCAGTGTGTCTACTGGGAAAAGATTTGTTGTGCAAATTAAAATGTTCAATTACTTGCACAAATGATTGCAATTGCCATTCAGACAAAAAGTGATGATGAGGAATCATCCATACCAATTGACTGTAATCTAGTTAATGAAGAATTTCCATTATCTTCCTATCTCTCTAGCTCCCTATCTCACTATCTAACTCCCCCACTCTCCACCTCCTCCTACCTACCTATCTGTCTATCTATCTATTTCCCTATCTATCGACTTCTCTATCTATTTTCTCTATCTATTTCTCTATCTCTCCCCCCATCCCGCCACCCCCTCTACTACCTATCTCCCTATCCTCTCACTCTACCTCTCTCCCTCACCCACCTCTACAACCCCCCCTCCCCTATCTTCACAACCCTACTCCTATCTCTCTCCCTAATCTCCAAACCTCCTAACACTCACCCTCCTCCACCCTAAACCCCCTCCCCCAGCTCCTCTCACTCTACCTGTCCCCCCCCTCCCTTGCGCTTTCCCGCCGCGACCTCCTGCACGCCCCCGCCCCCCAGCTCCCATTCGCCCCCAGCTGACCCCTCCCCCCCCTCCTACCTCTCGCGCAGCGGGCACGCCGCTGGCGCGCCGGAGGCGCGCCAGAGGCAAGCCCGTCTGCGCCCGTCCGCGCCTGGCCCGCGCCCAGCGCCACGACCCCTGGTCCCCAGCTCCCCCAAGCCCCGCTGATCCGCTACGACCCCACCACCCTCCACGCCCTCAACCCAGGGCGCTCCAAAACCTGCTTCCTAGCTCACCCCAAACGCACCCATGGACCCTTCGCCTGCAACTCCTGCAAACGCATCTTCCACCACGCAACTACCACGACCACAAGCCCACGCGCCATCAACCACCTCAAGTGCATCCTGATCAACGCTCGTTCCGTCCACAAGCACGCCGTTGAACTTTGGGACCTCCTGGACTCCACAGCCCCGGACGTCGCCTTCATCACGGAGACATGGATGAACGCCTCCTCTGCTCCAGACATCGCTACCCGCCATCCCCGAAGGCTACAAGATCTCCAGAAAAGACCGCACCAACCAAGTAGGAGGAGGTGTCGCCATCATCTTCAAAGACTCCATCAGCGTCACCACCTCCACCGAAGACCCCCCCCTCGCCGCTGAACACCTGCATTTTCAGATTCGCACCGACCCAAGGACCACCCTCAGAGGATCCCTCGTCTACCGTCCTCCCGGACCTCGCGCCTCTTTCAGCGACGCCATCGCCGACTTCATCTCCCCGCACGCCCTCGCCTCACTGGACTACATCCTCCTAGGCGACCTCAACTTCCATCTGGAACAAAACAACGACCCCAACACCACCACCCTGCTCGACAACCTCGCCAACCTCGGCCTCAAACAACTGGTGAACACCGCCACCCACATCGCCGGACACACGCTCGACCCTATCTTCTCCGCCAGCAAACACGTCTTCTTCAGCCACACCTCTGCCCTACACTGGACCGACCACAGCTGCGTCCACTTCACATTCCGACGCGAGACCTCCCACCTCTGCACTCAACCCATCCCTCGTCGACAGTGGAACAAGATCCCTGAAGAGCAACTCTTCTCCGCTCTCGCCGCCAACCAACCCACCCTCACCACCGACCCCAACGACGCAGCTCTCAACCTCACAAACTGGATCTCCAACTGCGCTGACAACCTTGCTCCCCTCAAACGCACGCATCGACAGACCAACACCAAAAAACCTCTCTGGTTCTCTGACACCCTCAAAGAATCAAAGAAAACTTGTCGTGCCCTTGAGAAGGCCTGGCGCAAGGACCACACCGCTGACAACATGACCGCCCTCAAGAACGCTACACGCGAACACCACCACCTGATCCGCACTGCCAAAAGGAACTTTTTCACCGACAGACTAGACAAAAACAGCCACAACAGCAGAGAACTCTTCAGCACCGTCAAAGAGTTCTCCAACCCCAGCGCCAGCGCCAACGCCGTCACGCCCTCACAGGATTTGTGCGAATCCCTCGCCACTTTCTTCCATCGCAAGATCAGCGACCTCCACGACAGCTTCGGACACCAGACCCAACCATACACCACTGAACCCGCTTCCCCGGACATCACCCTCAACAACTGGACCCACATCAACACGGAAGAAACCAAATCCATCATGAACTCTATCCACTCCGGCGCCCCTTCGGACCCCTGCCCGCACTTCATCTTTAACAAAGCCGACGACATCATCGCCCCGCACCTCCAGACCGTCATCAACTCTTCTTTTTCTTCTGCTACCTTCCCCGAATGCTGGAAGCACGCTGAAGTCAACGCCCTACTAAAGAATCCTACGGCTGACCCAAGAGACCTGAAAAACTTCCGCCCCATCTCTCTTCTACCTTTCCCAGCCAAGGTAATAGAAAAGACCGTCAACAAACAGCTGACCACCTTCCTGGAAGACAACAACCTGCTCGACCCTTCACAAACCGGATTCCGAACCAACCACAGCACGGAAACCGCCCTCATCTCAGTCACAGACGACATCAGAACCCTGATGGACAACGGTGAAACAGTCGCCCTCATTCTCCTCGACCTCTCGGCTGCCTTTGACACCGTCTGTCACCGCACCCTAATCACCCGCCTACGCTCCACCGGGATCCAAGGCCAGGCCCTGGACTGGATCGCCTCCTTCCTCGCTAACCGCTCCCAAAGAGTTTACCTCCCTCCGTTTCGCTCAGAACCCACCAAGATCATCTGCGTCGTACCTCAAGGCTCATCGCTCAGCCCGACACTCTTCAATGTCTACATGAGCCCCCTCGCCGACATCGTACGCAAGCACGACATCATCATCACCTCCTACGCCGACGACACCCAACTTGTACTCTCCCTCACCAAGGACCCCGCCAGCGCCAAGACCAACCTACAAGAGGGTATGAAGGACGTCGCAGATTGGATGAGGCTCAGCTGCCTAAAGCTGAACTCTGAAAAAACGGAAGTCCTCATCCTCGGCAACACCCCGTCCGCCTGGGACGACTCCTGGTGGCCCACGGCCCTCGGCACCGCACCGACCCCCGCAGACCACGCCCGCAACCTCGGCTTCATCTTGGACCCTCTTCTAACCATGACCAAGCAAGTCAACGCCGTGTCCTCCGCCTGCTTCCTCACTCTCCGCATGCTCCGCAAGATCTTCCGCTGGATCCCCGCCGACACCAGAAAAACCGTGACCCACGCCCTTGTCACGAGTCGCCTGGACTACGGCAACACCCTCTACGCCGGGACCACCGCCAAACTCCAAAACCGCCTGCAACGCATCCAAAACGCCTCGGCCCGCCTCATCCTCGACGTACCCCGCAACAGCCACATCTCCGCACACCTGAGACACCTGCATTGGCTCCCAGTCAGCAAAAGGATCACCTTCCGTCTTCTCACCCACGCACACAAAGCCCTCCACAACAAGGGACCGGAATACCTCAACAGACGCCTCAGCTTCTACGTCCCCACCCGCCCCCTCCGCTCCGCTGGCCTCGCACTTGCTGCCGTCCCTCGCACCCGCCGATCCACGGCGGGTGGGAGATCTTTCTCCTTCCTGGCGGCCAAGACCTGGAACTCCCTCCCCACCAGCCTCAGGACCACCCAGGACCACTCCGCTTTCCGGAGACTCCTAAAGACTTGGCTGTTCGAGCAGCGATAACCCCCCCTTTCCCCCCTAGCGCCTTGAGACCCGCACGGGTGAGTAGCGCGCTTTATAAATGTTAATGATTTGATTGACTACTCTTTATCCTGCATTTACAGTACAGGACCTGCCAGCTGATTTACAAAATATAGTTATTTTGAAAGTTTGGAATCTTTCTGGAAAAGATATTGAAGATATTGGTCTAAGTAAAGGAGTGCAACCAGTCAAGGATACAGTTAAATCTAATGCAGTTTTCCCAAAAAAACCAGAATATCACATGGCACCAGATGTAATTGAAGGAGTTACTCCTGTAGTTGCAGATTTTGTTGGTGCAAGGGATTTCGAAAGAAGTTCTGAGCAGCCCTTGTAAATCACCTATTATGGGTTTGCGTAAATGTAGTGGGAAAATTTGCATAGTTCAGGATTTGAGAAAAAATTATTATATAGAGCTCAAATATTGTCTGACGCAGAATGGTACACAGATGTGGACTTGTCACAAGCATTTTTCTCAGTGTCTCTACATGAGGATAGTCAGTTTCTCTTTTATTTCAAATTGTGCAATTGTGTGTATTGTTGGTAAAGAATTCCACAAGGTATTTAAGAATCCCGTCAATATTTAATCAATTGTTGAAAAATAATTTAGAATCACTGGAAATACCTTTCCAATCTACAGTGATTCAGTACATTGATGACTTACTAGTTTCTTCAAAGACACAAGAAGCATACAGGCAAGATACTATTGCATTATTGAATCATATGGGTGCAAAATGGACATAAAGTATCTCCAGCAAAATTACAGTATTGGTAGAAAGAGGTTAGGTACTTGGGACATCAGATAGAGAAAGGTGCAAGGAAGGTATCAAGTGAAAGGGTTACAGCTATATTGCAAATTAACCCTCCTGTCACACAAAGAGATTTTAGAATGTTTTTGAGAATGGTGAGTTACTGCCGCCAATGGATTCCCAATTTTTCTGTTATTTCCTTTGCAAAGATTGACCCACAAAGACGTTACTGACCAAGTCCCTTTTGATGATGCTTGTATAAAAGCTTTTACTGAGCTGAGAGAGAGTCTGTGCAGAGCACCAGCTCTGGGAATAACTGACTACACATAACCATTTTCACTGTTTTATCATGAACGTGATTGTTGTGCTCTTTCTGTCCTAACACAGGTAAATGGTAGCATAAATCGTCCTGTAGCATGTTTTTCTGTTACTTTGGATCCAGCTTCTGCAGGTTTGCCCGGCTGTTTAAAAAATGTGGCTGTGATTGGAGCCAGCCTTGCTCAGAGTGAGAGCATTGTGATGGGACATCCTTTAACTGTTCTGGTCCCTCACTCCATTGAGGCCTTGCTTACCAAGACCAAAACACAATACCTGACAAATGCCCATTTGACAAAGTATGAGCTTCTTATTACGAGCTCTTCCCATATTACCCCGAAAAGGCGTACTGTACTTAAACCTGCTACTTTGTTACCTATAGAAATTGCTGAATCTGAAAATGTAAATTAAGTGGAACATGACTTCCTGGAAGTTACTGAACTGTACACCAAACACAGACCTGATATTCAGGATACTCTGTTAGAGAAAAATTATCAAATAATTTTGGTTGATGGTTCCTGTTGAAGAGACAATGCTGGAACATTGAGATCTGGTTATGCTGTGTGCACCATTACTGGTGTACTCGAAGCTTCATGGCTTCAAGGATTATTTTCTGCACAAGTGGCTGAATTGGTTGCTCTTAATAGAGCATGCTGTATTTCATCACAGCTTAAAATTATGATTTTTATAGACAGCCATCATGGATATGGTGTTGTGAATGACTTTGGGCAGTTGTGGTCCCAGAGAGGTTTTATGACCTCTTCTGGCTCTCTGATAAGAAATGGTGGCAGAATTAATGATTTACTGCAAGCTTTACAATTGCCTGAGAGAATCAAAGCAGTGAAATGTGATGCTCACAGAAAAGCAAATGATTTTATCTCTATGGGTAATTCATATGCAGATCAGCTCCCTAGATTCTGCGCACTTGTTTGTGCTACTTTTAATGAAGACTGGAAAAATGTAACAGATACTGATGCGACAATTCAAAGTTTTTTGTTGACAATGGTTGACACTTGGGAAGAAATTAAAAGATTGCAAGATGAGGTTCCAGAAGATGAAAAAAGAAGCTGGATGAAATTGGGGTGTAATCATAGAGAAACTGAGAAAAGTCGGATTTCAAATGAAGGGCAGATAGTCTTGCCAAACTGTCTACTGATGCAAATGGCTAGATATTATCATGGGCAAACTCACATTGCCAGATATGCAATGATTCCAACATTTAAGCTATCTTGGTTCAATCCAAAATTTAGACAGGTTGCAGAAGCAATTTGCTACAAGTGCATTACATGGAAATGAATGTGCGAAAGAGAACTGTTGTCAATTTGAGTAACATTGGAAGATCATGTGGTCCATTTAACAGAATGCAGATGGATTTCATTGCGATGCCTGTGTGTGGTGGTTTGAGATATGTGTTGGTGATTGTATATATCATTGAATTGAAGCCTACCCTACACGTAGAAATGATAGCCTCAAGCAGTAGCCAAGCTGTTACTTACAGAGTTGGTTCCACGATTTGGTTTTCCGGCCTGTTTAAAATCAGATAGGGAAGTCACTTCAATAACAAGGTGATAAAAATGCTATGTTCAGCCTTAAACATTGAGCAGAAGCTGAAAAACCAGAAAGGGAGCACCCTGCGACACACTCCAGCAGAAGCTGCACTGCAGTTACCGACCTGAAGCTTCTGGATTAGTGGAACAAATTAATGGCAATCTGAAAGCTCGATTGGCAAAAATGTGTGCATCTACTAGTCTGAAATGGCCTGATGCTTTACCTTTGGTTTAGTCCATTTCACAGAAAGACTGGTCTCTCGCCTCATGAGATACTGATGGGCAGCGCAATGAGTTTTCCAGCTGTTTCTGCAAATGAACTTGTAAGCATAAAAGATGACTTGGTGCTGGATTACTGCAAGGGTCTAGCTGATGTAGTTTGCTCTTTGTTTCTCTAGGTGGAAACTACAGCCGTTCCACCGTCCCAAGACCAGTGTCAAAGTCTTGGGACTGGTATTTGGGTGGTGATGAAGAAGCACATGTGTAAGACTTGCCTGGAGCCTAGGTGGAAGGGGCCTTTTCAAGTTATCCTGGTAATGATGACTGCTGTGAAGTGTGCTGGAATTCCAAACTGGATTCCTACAAGCCATACTTGTAAAGGTCCATATCCTTTCAATGATGAAAATCCAGTGTTTCTGAGAGCACCAGCAGAAACTGTACAGTCTCAAGAAGAACAAGTGACAAAGACAGAACAAGAGACTGCAGAAGTAAAGACAGTGCAAACTGGTGAAGATCCAGATCTGGGTACCCCTCTGACACATGAAATTGAGGATAATCCTAATACTCCTCTGTCAACAGAAGTAGAAGCAGATGTAGAAGGAGAGTCAAGTCTAAGGAGGACTCTCCCAGAAGCGGACGATTGGGAAAAAGAGATAAAGCAGATCTTGTTTCCTGAAGTAGCCGAAAGTGGAGTTGAGTTGATCCAAAGTCATGCAGATTTGACTCCTCCTCAAGTGGCTAATGTTGATCAAGTCAAAGAACAGCTTGTCAAATTCCTTCTAAATCAAGAAGAATTGTAATTCCAGTTGTGCCATCACTGTATAGAAAAACTATTAAAGGAGATAAATTGCCTTCTCTGTATGCAACTAAAAAGGTTCCTGGTGTGTTATCGAGCATACATGAAGAAGCAGAAACAACAGAAGGAACAGATCTGAGTGAAGAAGAAATAAATGCAAGGCAAAAATCAAAAAGAAAAAGAATTGCAAGACGAAGATATACATGTCCTGAATGGACATACCTTGCAGCTGATGAGTGGGAGCACAAAGTTAAGTCCTTTTGTTTTGACCGTGAGAATCCAGTTCTTTATTTTGGACCTTGAAGTCATAATCGAGCTGAGTTTTGAAATTACATTGGCAAATGAGCAAGAAAGACATTATACACTGGAAGTAATAGTTAGTGATCAACAGATTGTTATCTACTAAGAGACATTAGAAACTGATTTTGACGAAGCTGCTAAACTGATTTTTTTAAAGTTCTGGAGAGCCTGAAAACCACTGTAGTTAATTGCAAAGAAGACTGAAGATTATTTTTGATTTTTGTTTTGGCTGCATAGTTATATCTATTTTTCATTTTCTTTCACTTTTTGATTATTTACAATCCATAAATACCAATCGCAATAGTAACAGTGGGTGCAAGAGTGTGTGTGTTGGATTGGCAGTTGTATGAGTGTTGATAAGTTTGTCACTGATTATAAGCATGAGTGTTTCTGATTAAGCTGAAACCAATTATACACCTTCTCCAGAGACTACTACACTTTCTGAGTTAGACACGTTCTACAAAGACGAGAGTTACATACACTTAGACAGCTCACAAGGACTGTCCTCTAATGTTTTATATCATTTGCTGTGTGAATATGATGAGACTATGAATGTGTCTGACATGGTGTCAGCCACCTCGAGTTCAACGTGAAATATAAAGTGACTGTGAACATTTATTTTGATTAAATATAGCTACATGTAGTGACAAAACCTGAATAATATTATTGTATTACAAAACTAATGGTTTGACATTTTTAGAAATGTTTTATTCTTCATGTATTAGCATTCGTGAAAAGGCCTATGTTTTGGTATTTTTGCAGAAGCATATTGTTGAAATGTTATGTTGAGTTTTCTGAAACGCTTTGCAAATATTGGGTATCCTGTTGAATGTGCACAGTGAAAAGCTACTGCTTTCTCTTTTCTGCTTGTACTGTACTTCCTTGCCATAAAAATTGCAACTTTTAACATTGAGCTTTAGTTTTTGAAAGGAAGCTACATTAGTTAAATCTTCTGTCTGTGTTTTTTTTTAATGAAGTAATTGTTACACGGAAACTGCCACCCGGAGAGCAGCGTAAGAATGAAGAAAGAGAAACTGAAGCCCAGATGAAATTTTATTGCCTGAGCGCTAACCCACCTCATAGTGTTGTCCAATAGAAGCCTAGCTAGCAACTTTTGGGACTTTAATACATTTTAGTTAATGCAAGTCAGTTTCCTTTCAGCTCCATTCAGAGTACAGTTTTCCATTCAGATGTTTGCAGTTCAGTTTAGATTCTGTTTAGCTTTGCTATTCGGCTGTCTATGATAAACAGTTCATTTACATTAAGCCGAACATTACTAAACTGTTTTCCCTTTCATGTTCCGGATACTGACTGAAGACCTGCTGCTCCTTTTCTCTGCTGATGAAGGCCCTGCTGGCTACTGTCTCAGTTAGGAGAGGTATAACCAATGTGCATTTATTCCTTTGCAGGTTTTTCCCTTTAGAAATCCAACCCCATGTTTTTGGTTAGGTTCATAGTTAGATGTTTTCCAAATTAATTTTGTCTTATTTTTATTTTCCAAATTACAGTTTGGTAGCTAGGATGTCTGATCCAACAATTAATTTAAATGTTTATTAATTGACTGTGATTGATTCAATTGCACAACACTAAATGAAGATTGTTGCTATTTTCCCAAAGTCTGTTGTTTTTCTGTATTATTATTGCTTTTATTAGACTGAGATTGTTCAGACGCTTTGGGCAGCATGTGTTATTTCTGTATTGCTATCATTTGGTTTTGCACATCATTTACGTGACCTTAGCATTATCAATTTAAGGGCAGTAAATGTTTACACTTTACTAATTTGGAGTGGTGATTTATGACCACATAGATCATGGTACGTATAAATTACTGACTCATTATTCCATATTTTGATTATTGATGGCTATTGGTTCTCATTGTTGGATTGGATGATCTCACCTGTTTGAGTCAAAAGATTTGAGTCAACCTCTGAAGGTAGTAGAAGGGCACACACCCACAGGACCAGTACTGCATGTGGCAGAGTGGGGATGCAGAACATCCTTTCATTAGAGGCCCTTCCACAAATAACCTAAATAGACAAAACAATGACATTCAAAAAAAGAACCCATGAGCAACTAGGCAAACAAAAAAAACCACCAGGGCCACAAAGGCCACACTAACATCTTAAAGGGCACCCAGTGGTGGGACTGGTCTGGCCTCTATGCAGGAGACAATTAGTTCACAGCATTCTCCCACAGCATACCTCTCCTGTGTGTACTCAGTTTAAAAATCCAGAATACTTCCCGTTGTTTGTAGTATTCATTATTATCTCTTCCTTTCTTGGGTAGTTTTTTTTCTAGAAAAGTCAATGTAAGATTTTTCTCTGTGTGTCCTCTTTCAGTCCAATGTTAGACCCCGGGTACAAGATTTCTGTGATTCTGTATTGCTGATTTGTGCTTGATATCGGGCACTCTAAACTCCTGTTTTGTTTCCCCTACATATCCTAGTCTGCATGGACTTAAAATAAGTAACACTGGAGGATCTACCAATTGTCATGTCTTTCAGAGTGATGTTCTTGTCTCCATGTTCAACACAGTTGCCTACCAGGTCCTCTTCACATGCATGACAAGTCCCACATTTGTGATTACCACAGATTGAGATATAGGCTAGGATGGAGTTCTGTCAAAAGTTCATCTTATTCCCTGCAATGGATCTTATCAGCATGTTCCTGAGATCATGATCCTGTTGAAAAACAAAAGTGGGTTTGGGGAGAGTGCCCTTCACTGAGCTGATATTAGGTGTATGCACCTGGGAGTTAACTGTCTGATATTTTGGTCCAGGTTAAAGTGATGTATCACACAGACCAGTTTTTCATTATTTTCCCTCGTTCTGGGCCGGAACATACTCTCCCTGTTGTAATATCTCTCTCTCCTAAGAGAATCCCTAACTAAACACATGGGATACCCCTCTTGAGCAATTTATCTTTGAGTATTTTTGCATTCTTAAGAAAATTGCGTATGCTAAGGAATTGGCCGAAGTGATCCCCTGTTTCAGGCAGCGCCGATGGAAGCTATGATGCAGTGTGTTACTCGCTGTAGGTTTAGGCTACATGATAGCCTGTAATTGTTGGTTACAATGTTGAATCCATATGTAGAGGAATTCCACCCATCTTCTGCTTGTATTGCAAGTAAATTTCATATTAGGATCACATATATTGATCTACAGAAAAAACCTCCTGATGTTGCTCTCTTTCCCTGCACCAGACACCAGACGAGCTTCTCTAACAGCTTGATTGTTATTTGTATTTACTGCAATGACAATTGGCGTGCAGTGCATGTAGACATCATTGCAGTAAAAGGGAAAGTAAAATGAGCCAGTAGACTTATTTTACTTTCAATAAATCAGTGCTCGGGCCATTCATACCTCAGCACCCAGGCAATGATTCTCCTGAAAGAGGTATTGTTGAAAAGGGATTAATCTCCCCTTTTCAATGGTACTTCTGTCCAGTGGATCCCTGCTTGGAGCTTGGAGCCTGTTTGGCCATACCTCCAGCCCCAGTAAATGGGGTAACAGTCTTTCTGCCTACCCTCTGAGGACAGATGGGAGTAATTATCCCAATCTGCCACTGCCCCCCCGGTGGGGGCAGTAAGCCTACTTGACACCAGGGAAAGATTATTTTTTAAAATATATCAAGGTGAGGGCTGCTGACCATGGGCATGACTATGCCCCCACTCGAGCCGAATGGGTCTTTCCGCCCCACTTGTGGTGACAGTCAGGAGTAATTGCCCCCTATCTGCTCCCTGAGAGGGCAGAAAGCCCACTAGACACCAGGATTTGTTTTAAATATAGGGGTGGGGGCTGCCCAGCATAGACAAGGCTGTGCCCCACCCTACATAATTGGGACAGCAGTCTTTCCACCCACTTCTTGGGAAGATGGGGGTAATTAACCCCCATCTACGCCCAGAGGGCAGAAAGGCCACTAGACCCCAGGGATTTTTTTAAAATAAAAATGTAGAAGTGGGGGCTGACCAGCAAGGGCATGGCCATGCCCCTACACCAAGTAAGTGGAGCAGCAGACTTTCTGCCCCCCTTGGGGCAGGTGGGGGTAATTTCCCTGATTGTCCTCCCCGTGGTGGCAGAAAGCCCACTAGCCGCCTATGAACTTTAAAAAAAGAATATAGGCGTGGAGTCTCCCTAGCATGGGCATAGCTATGCTCCCATCCCAGCTAAATGGGGCCACAGTTTTTTTGTTGTCCTGGGGGGCAGATGGGTGTCATTATCCCTGAGCTGCCACCTGAGGGGGGCATAAAGTCCACTAGACATCAGTGAAAAATATATATATGGGGTGGGGGCTGTCCACCATGGGCATGGCTATGCCCCTCCCCAACTATATGAGGCATCAGTCTTTTTGCACCCAGGGGGCAGATAGGGGTAATTACCTCCGATCCACCCTCCTGGGAATAGGCAGAAGGTCCACTAAATGTCAGGGATTTTTATTATTTTTTAAAATTGGATTGGGATGCCCACTCTGGGCATGGTTATGCCCTTACTCCAACTAAGTAGGGCAATAGTCTGTCTTCCCCCTGGGTTGGCATATGGGGTAGTTACCCCTGATCTACCCCCTGGGGGGGGGGCAGAAAGCCTACTACATGCCAGAGAAAGTTCAAAAAGTTCCACATGACACCAAAAGAAAGTGGTGCAGGTGTTGCATGCTGGCATTGGCCACACCCCATACCAAAAGAGACACACTGGTATTCTCCCCCTCCCCTTCTATGGGCAGGCAGGAGGTGTGCCCTCATTGAGACTGTATGGGGCAAAAAACCAACTGTATGGCAGGAATGTTCATTTTTTAATAAAAGAATGGAGTGGGTCTTGCTTATCCTAACATCAGACCTCAGCCTCATTCCTAAAACCTCAACAGTCTTTTTGTTCTTCTGCAGACTAAAGCATCCCATCCCAATAGCGACCAAGAAGACACCTGATTCTTTTTGGTGTTGTTTTTATATATGGGCCAGAAGAGTGTAGCTAACTCCCACTATCGTCCCACTTGCAATGATGAATGACTCTACTTTTTCAGCTTGGGTAGGCTGCCACCTGGAAAACCCACCAGACCCAGACATTTCTGAAAGATAGACATCCTGGGAAGTCTAGAGTAGTGTGCTTCATATGCATCTCACACCATTTTGTTACCCACAATGCCATGACTAACAACACACATTTTCCTCAAATTTCTTTGAGGAAAAAGCCTGGAATTCACGTAGAGCCACAAATTGCCTACCACAAAGCAAAAATGGTACCTCACTTGTATGGGTGGGCCAAGAGACCTTGACAGAAAAGGCCCTAAAGTGCTACGTGGATAGATCAGCAGGATTTGGGGCCATGCATGGCTGGCCACCTAAGGAAACCTACCAACCACAGACATTTTTGAAAACTAGTCAACCGGGCTGTGCCAAGGTGGTGTGCTTTGTGTGAATCCCAAGAGGTTGTCTTTCCCACCATGCCTTGCAAACCTCAAAATTTTGCCTGGAATTATACATTTTCTTACATTTCTGTGATGGAAACTTCTGGAATTCACAGGAATCCACAAAGTTCCTACAATCCAGCCTTGCCCCACTTGTGCCAATAAGAACGCTGCACCAGTTGTGTGGTTAGGCCTAGTGCTTGCAATGGAAAAGAATCAAACCAAGGTCAATGTAAGTCCATTAGCAAGGGCTCTCATTGAGCGTTTTTTGAGTTCAAAATGTTATATTGTTAATGAATTGTTTTATGTAAAATAACATTTTATTGCCATATATAAAGCCAAAACCCTGATACGCATGGCAAAAAACTGTTGTTTTTCTAAATGTTTTTGGGCCCAGGGAGGTCCCTCTAGGAACCTCCCCAGGGCCATGGAGGGAAGGGTATCCCTACCCTGCCCCCTTATATTATTATTTTTTACATTGCTTGTAAGGGCACTAAGTCCCCGAGTCCTGTAATGGTCGATAGCAACATTTTTCTCTATTTTGCTGGCAGCCAATCAGAGCCTTGCAACAGCAGGATTGCTCCAGAGAAAGCAAGTTGGCACAAAGCTAAAAAAAAAGCCCACTTGGCTAGTCAGAAGGCTCAATATTTTAAGACTGGGTTTGAAGGACTCTCGCGAGAGTCTCTTGATCCCAACTGTCCAGATGTACAAATATTTGTGGACCATAATATCTCCAGAACTACTGAAAAGATTTACACAAAATCACAACAAGCATGCTTTCTGGACCACGATCTAGGTTCTTGGCAAATTTGGTGTAGTCTATTCAACAGTTTTTGTGGTAGTGTTTCTTAAACATGTCCATGGAAAATGCATTGGAACTTTTTTTCTAGGCCCCGCTTGATGCATCACGTTGAAGCTTTCCATTCACAAACTAGTTGCAGCAAACCTTCAGGTCTCCCATGCGAGTCAGCTTTACCCACTTATTCCTGAGAAAAATATTTTAAAAAGGGGGGTGCGAGTGTCTTTGATGGGTAGACTGAATATAGGCAGTTGGCTATACGGCGAATCCAGGAGGACCGAGGGAGTGGCTTCCCACATGGGGTTGGGTGCAGGGCCTGGCCACGCCCTTGCAACCAACCCCATGCTGTGTTAAGGTAAGAACTTTTAGAAAACTGAAACTGACCAGTTATAATTTACTGATCTAACTATAATTATAATTTGCACCCCTTATAACCTCACATATTAAACCACTCATGACATATTAAACGACATTATTGACATATCACTGATCACATTTCAGTAAAATATAACTGGTGAATTTCAGTGGTTCTTTGGTTTTTAAACATTAGTTTTTGTGTTATTTCATCAAATAATTATAACAACATTTCAACCTTAATAGTTTTCTGTGAGTTTCTAGTTTTTTTTTTAACATAAGCTAAGATTTTATTACCATACCTAACTATCAAATCTCTCAGGGAATTTTTGTTTGTTTTAATATATTCAGCCAACTTCCCCACAGTATACAGTTTTCAGATGTGCGCAGCAGGAGATGGGCTGCAGGACCTGCTTCCCCTTGTAAGTGGCCAACCGCTTTTGCACATTGCCAAAGGCTGTGAGCAGCAGAGGGTTGGCCTCAGAGTCTGGTTGGATCCACGGGTGGCCAGCCCTATGGTGTACATGGTAATGCACAAGAGAAATCAAAAAAATAACAGAACTAAATGTGGGTTGGACATTTGTGCTGAGGGAGCAGTTACATCTCTGTCTGCTACTGATGTGCCCTGATGGCTGCTATTTTTATACGGTTCGCGGTGCAGCCTTTGCAGCATTTTGTAGGGCGCTCCCTAGTAAATTACACCTTGGCACCAACACCCAATGGACAGATAGTACATTTTGGCATTATTCTCTTTTTTAACTTTCTGCTAACATTTATCTACATTTAGTAATTCTGCTGGGGGGGGATTTGAATGGGGATTGTTTAGCATTTTATGTTCTATTTGTCTGCTTGTTGCACTTTAAAAAGGGGCCTCTTACTCTTTTTAACCTGCTGCACATTGTACAAAAAACTATTTTACATACCCTCAAGAATATTGGTATTGGACTGTTCTGCTACCTCGTCCATTGTGGGTTTCCATTTGTGTGGAGGAAGCAATAACATCCTGTCTATCTGCTACTGCTGTGCTCTGACGCCTGCCATTTTTGGACGGTTATCGGTGCAGCCTTGGGGGCATTTTGTAAGGCACTCCCTGCTTAAGGACAGCCTGGTGCCAACACATAGTGGAAGCTTGCAGAGGATATGCTGCTGGTGCACCAAAGGCATGCCAAAGGGAAGCCTGTCTGCGCCCATCCATTTCTGGATGGCACCAGGGGCTAGGGATGCTGCCCATTTTCAGCCACAACACAGCACCCCTAGGGAGAGCTGCTACTCACACACCCAGGTGATGGACCTGAGGCCTTCATGCCTGACCAGTGTTTGTCAGACTGTTATTGCACGTGGTACACTCTGTTGCACTGTGGCCAGGTGTGAACAAGAGTCCATGGAGGTAGCCATTTTTAGGCTTAAACTATCTGCCAACAATATCCTCTCTGGCCTCATAATGTACCGCTCCCCTGGCATATGCTCCACCATTCCATAGGCCTGAGACAGACCTTGGAGCCATTCCAGATGCACAATCACTTTACTATTCTAGGTGATTTTAAGTTTCAACTTAACGACTCATTATGCAAAGACACAGCTTCTCTTCTAGATTTAATGTCCCACTTAGGTATTCTCCAGAAGGTCCTTTTTCCTACTCACTTGGAGACCATATCCGGGATGGTATATTTACCAACCATAATGACCTATCAGTGACGCTATTCCCCTTAGTAGGGTAGACCACATGACTATCACCTTTACTGTCCTCCTTCTGCAGCCTCAACAGAGAGTAACTGTGGATACTTCCCAACCTATTACTCATATAAATGTGAGAAATGTTATCTTGGAATGTTTTCAACATGCGCTTAACCTTCACAGAGTTAGACAGGATGACTACTCATCAGAAGGTTTCCAGGCCTGGGTCAGTGCTTCCCTGGACAGTCAGTAGGGTCACTAGGTGTAAACCCTCTGCACCCTGGTTCTCTGAAGACCTTAGGGGCTTAAGACAGGACTGTCACAGACAAGAGCAGAAAGGGAGAGCTGACCCTAGCTCCTCTGCAAAAGAGAAGCACAAAGCTCTCCTCCTGCATTTTAAATTTGCCAAAAAAACAGCTAAATCTTCATTTTTCACAGAAAACGTAAGACCAACTAGCAACTCCTCCAAACAAATTTTTAATGTAGTGAAAGAGCTATCCACTCCCTCTTTCCAGGGCTCCCCGAAGCCATATAAAGACTTTTGCGATAGAACTGCACTCCTTTTTTTGCAACAAAATCCTAGATAACTACTCGGATTTTAATTTGTTGGCTGAAAAAAGCCTCTCTCTGAAACCAACACTAGTGTTTCTCAGCCTAGTCAGCTCATGGAATTCCTGTCTATTTCCATGCAGCAACCCAAGGATCTAGTACTTAGCTTAAATTCTGGATCTCCCTTAGACCCCTATCCTCCTAAGACTCTTCACCTTGCCCTGACTTGATTGCTAACTATTTGCAGAACGTATACAATCTCACGCTGCAATTAGGAATCTTCCCAGTTTTTTGAAAACAGCAATTGTGACTCCTCTTCTTAAAAAGCCATGCAGACCCAGACAAATTGAAGAACGACCGCCCCGTATCTCTGTTACTGGCTCTCAGCGGCGGCTCCTCTGCTAAGGCGGAGGAGTGTCGCCCCACTGCTTTGTGCAGTGAAGAAAAAATAAAAATAAAATGATAATGACGCAATGTTTATTTTTCCTCGGGCAGCCAGGTTAGGGCGGGAGGAGCTGGGCTAAAGAAGGAGGGGTGGTGAGTGCACCATAGTGCGCATGACTGTTTGGCCAACAGTCATGTGCACTTAGCCTTTCTTTACCTGGCTGTGTTGCACAGCCAGGAGAAGAAAGTGCACAGGGTTCCACTCCCTGTCTGAGTGCTGAAGCAGGCCACTCAGACCAATCACAACGCTGATGTCATGCTGGTAACAGCAGCGTCCTGATTGGAGGGGAGTCTGGAAGCCTATGTGCTTCTGGGAGTCGGGGAAGAGAAGAGGACGAAGGAGAGATTGAACCGTCTCTCCTGACGTAAAAGGTAAGCTTTTTTTTTTTTATGCACCTCGAGTTTTGACACTCAGGTCAGCCGCCCTGTTCATCTCACAATTAGATAACTGCAATTCCTTATATCTCAGCATTAAGAACTCTCGTCTTCATGAGTTCCAAATCATCAGGAATTAGGCAGCCCATTTCTGTCAGCGATGGGATTAGTTCCCTCCACTGGCTCACCATCAAAAAAGGATCACTTTTAAAGCTCTCTGTATGATGTTCTTAGCCCTGAATCAGAAAGGGTCCGGTCAACTCATCTCACTTTTTCGCTAGTACATACCTAGAAGGCCTCCCAGATCATCCTTCCACAAAAAGGCAATAATTCCCAGATTTCAGAAGGCTAGATAGGGGGGTGGCACCATATAATTGGCCAATGCCAAACTTGGAACACCCTTCCTTCCCACCTCGCTGGCCTTTTCTGTTTTTAAAAAACCTTTAAAGATGTGGTATTTTACTCTTAATCCCCTTAGTCATCTTAGTAACTGCTGTAAACTGCTACACACTGCCTCCCAAAGCACTTTGACACCTTTGGATTTAGTGCGCTCTACTAATTCTCTTACCATAACATCACAGGTACTGCAGTACTCCTGCTGAATCAACACTTAAGCTTCACACAAAGGTACCATGGGACGTGCAAACTTCTCAGAGGATGCTCGCATGGTACCACGGTACCATGGAGGTGAATTTTGAGAGACCGCTCCTTTGGGAGTATTGTGGTACTTCACCAGAAGGCCATGCTGTGTACTGCAGTTCCCCCATAAGTGATAAGCTGTAAGGGTGTCCCTACCTTGCTACTTTATACCTTAATTTTTTTACATTTCTAGGACACCTGGACAGTGTTTTTTAAAGGTGGGTTCATAATTTTTCTCTTGGCACTGCAGAATAGGCTCCGTGGTACCGAAAAGGCTGACAGGAGAAAAACGTCTTGGCCAATCAGAAAACTCGATTTTTCACTGTCCTGGCTTCAGTATCTTTTGAAATCCAAATTTCTTTTTAAAAAAACAGTTGGATGGATTCAAACGAAATCACAAAAAGCAGGTTTTCTGAGTAAAATTATCTAATTGTTCCAAATTTGGTGTAATTCCAGTCAGCTGTTTTTTCTGTACTGGAGAGCAAATCTTCCTTTGGGGATTGGTATGGGGAAATCAACGTTTTGGGACCCTCACTTTTTCTTGGCCTCTATTTGACAGGTCAGTGCAAAGCTTTCTATGAAAACTATGACCTAACTATATCTACAAAGTGGTGACCACCACTATGTACTACATTTATATTAAATACATATTGGCATTATGTAATTTTTCCCTTTCTAAACTAAACTGAACTAACTTTATGTGCAGGATCTGTATAGGAGTTGTTTTGGCTAGTTATGTATTTTGTTTTGTGCCCTTGGTGTACCTGAATCTGTGTAATTCAATAAGGGTATTTTTTTCCTTCATTATCGTTCACACATGGAGATTTTGTGCAAGATAAAATACAGTTATAGAAACATTTATTTTCCACACTCACCAGCAGTTAGTAGTGTCATCCCCAATAAGGACCCCACTGTCTATTTACTTGGGGCTGTTTTATCTTGTCTCTTTTTTTTGTTCCTGGACCTTCAATCAGGAGGATGGGGAAGCATTCCTAAAAAAAGCACCACTGTTTTACTTCTGTTATGAGAGATTCTGAGCATGGGGGCACAGGCATGTTCACTTGAGGGGATGGAAGTGGATGCTTAACACAATATTTGAATTCTAAGGATCTATTTTTCAGGAAACTAGTTGTTTAGGGGGAGCTTGAATCAGTGGTTCACAAGCCATATAAGAACCAGAAACATACTCAGCATTTTTGATTTGTCAAGATCTTTTCAAGGAAGCAGATAACCATTTAAAAGAGATCATAGGAGAAGACCAGATTTCTCTTTCAACAGATCACATTTTCAGCCTGAGAATTCAAAAGGGAATTAGAGCTAGCTCTTATCAATCTTCTTTGAATACAACAAATCAGAAACCTCTCTCATGGCTGCTTGGGGGTGGTGGTGGTTGGGTGGTGACATTCCTCAGCAGCACTGTCTGGGAGACAGGAGCAATTCTCTGGTGTTGAGGAAGGCTGTTTTTTTTTAGTACTGGAACAGAAAAAGGGTTTGGGGGTATTTGTTAGCCTTCCTAATCAAGAACATTTTGGGAGGCTACGAGATGGCCATAGACCTAAAGAAGGTAAAAAGTCTCATTTCAATATGAGTACTCTTCAATGTGTCATTCCTTTGATTGCGGAAGGGAATTTTCTGTCAAAGATAGATTTGCAATATGCTTTACCACACCAGAGATTTCTCTGTTTGCCCTGCAGAGAACCTACATAGGCAGTTCAGGGTATTATCCTTTGGTCTCAAAACAGCCCCTAGATTATTCCCAAAGCAGTTGCTCATGAATGGCTGTACTGCACAACTAAAGCCATTAGAAATCATTCATATATAAAAGAGGTTTTGATTCATTAACATCTCCGAAACAGTGTTTCGGGCACTTGAATTGGTGAAGGAAATCCTTTATGACTTGGGTATTCCTGATCAATTATGAAATATTTGATCTATATACCGCCCAGACCCTGGAATACAGTGAGGCTCGCTTCAAGACAGACATAGCTGAGGTTTTTCTCCCAGACAGAAGGAGACTCAAATTGGTTCTTTATCTTCAGCAACTGTTCAAGAAGAAGATGCTTATAGCCATGGATTGACTGTGAACCCCAATATGGAAAGTGATTCATAGATGGGAATCCTTATTTTCTCCCATGAGTGGAGGTGTTTTCAAAGGGTCATTAGTGAATTTGCCCTCCTTTGCATTTTTGAGTCAGTGATCCTGGTCATAATCCCTTAAGCACAGGTGACTAGGGTCAACTGCTAATTAAATTTCTTCAGCATTCATCTCCTCTTTGAGAAAACAGTTAAGTGGCTGGATCCAGCAATATAATGTTCCTATATCCAGACCCAAGGATATGGATGTCAGTAGACTGGGGAGCACCTTTGAGCCAGAGAAGTCTGAATAACTGGCATTACAAATGTTCGTAAAAAAAAATGGAAATCCTATTAAGGCCCTGATTTATACTTTTTTTGCAGCGCATTACCGTCACTTTTTGATGCAAAAGCGGCACAAACTTACAAAATACAATTACAAGTCTAGCAGCAACCTCATAATGTGAATTTGTCAGATTGTCCAGGGCTGGCAAAGTCCCATTCCGAGCCTCAGAGTTCGAGATGCCTAGATGCCACTCCATTTGTGATACTCTGTAGCTTTACCCAAACCATGGGATCCAAGTAGTAAAAAAAGGAAACTTGCTGTGATAAATATGTTCCCATATATTTGCCATGCCATCAACTGTAGTTGTCCCAGTAGGCTCAATGGATATGGGTTTAATCCCTGTAGTGTCCTGCGCTATCTGTTAATCAGGCTGTCACCTCAACCTCTGCTGCTCAAGGCATTAGACAAAGACATCTGGTGCTGCCTTTGGTGGAGATGGCAAGGTGGCTGTCACCCAAGAGTTGGATCCTAAATTGCCCACCTTTATGGATACATTTCCAAGGGACCCCAAGGAGGGGCTGGTTCAAGCCTGGCTTTCTCTTGAATTGGGAAAAGCTGATTCTGTGATTTTAACTGAAATTTTGTAGCTCCCCAATTAGGTCATTGTGGCTGCACAACACCTATTTTGTGAGGCAGAACTAGACTCATAGAGCATGGGACCTGAGAACTTCTCCAAAAAGTAGCAATAAGACAGATGACTTGCCATCCAAGAACTAAAATTTAAAAGATCTCAATTCATAGATTCTATACGCTCATTTCAAAATGGAGGGGATCCACATTCTTAGAGACATTTTCAGACGATGGGACTGGGTGGTGAGACTGCAAATTCAAAAATGCATAATTAACTGTTCCTGTTTTTCAACCTCGCTCCAGAGTTCTTCAGTTGATCTGAAAGAATGAAGTATTTGAATTCATTGCCCTGATATTAGAGCTTTTGTTCATCCCTTAGTGCTTCACCGAGGTCCCATGACCAGCAGCAGAGTACTTCAGAACACTGGAGATAAGCCTCATTATTTCCTTGGATGACAAGATCTTACTGAACCAGGACAGACAAATGCTGTTTTCTCAGTTGTCCATGGCTAAAGTGACTCTTTATGGTTTGGGGATTCTGATTAGTATTCCAGAATTGGGCCGCAGTCCAAAGATGATAGAAGATTTCATAACATTTTCAATTGATTCAACCTCGCTGACATGTCATCTGCCTAAAACAAAAATCACATTCATAAAGAAGGAAAGATACAAAAATCTGATATTTTTAAGACTACCAAGACTAATACGGTTTTTGTTGAATTTCTCGAAAGCAATTTTCATAGGCTCTCTACATTATAAACTTCTCCAGAAGATAAAGCTAGCTCATCTGGAGAAGGGCCTTTCTTCATCAAACTGATTCTTCTTTCAGAAAAAGCCAAGTTAGAACTTTAGTGGTTTCTTCAACAAATGGAAGCATGAAATGGCTGGGCAGTATTTGAATCATCGCTAGTTCTGGTGACTGAATCCAGTGTCAGCAGTATAGGTTGGAGAGCCGTATGCATCTCAAAATCTACAGTAGGGACATGGTCCGATCAGGAGCATCAGTTCCTCATAAGCTATCAATTAGCCAGCCCTTCAAAGTGAAGTGTTGGATGAAACAAAAGCCAAAATGTTGTGTACTTCTGAGCAAGGATAACATTTCTATGGTACGTTACAGCTATGGGTGAGAAGGAACAAAATCCAGGATGTTAGTGGTTTGGCAAAGGAATACTGTGATTAATGCCTAAGCCAATACTATTCAGGCATGAAAAATATCTTTCTGGCAAAACAAATGTAGTGGCGTGTTTGAACTTTAAGTTCCTCCAGAGTAGAGAAGTGGATCCCCAAGGATCAGAGTTTGATGGACAACTGAGGTCCTTGCAAGCCTTTTCCTTGTCTCAGTTGGGTTGCAAGCATGATCAGTTTTTCAGTAGGTGCCAGGATTCAGAATCAAAAACCATGGATACGTTTCTCTAGGAGTGGCAAGGTCACCTCCATTATTCCTTTTCTCCATTTGCCATGTTACTGTAGGTTAGATGGGAGAGTTGGTGTTAGTGATCCCCCTCCTGCCGTTGTCCTTGACCTCTCCAAGTCTTCTTCCCCAGAAAACTTTCATTCTGAAGATTTCTCTGGGGTGACCATATCCATTCATCCAACTATATTTAATATATTTAATAGCATTGGAAATAACTGGGAACGATGGCAACTGACAGATTTATTGCAGCAAGCTTCCTTTTACATCAAACCTGCCTGGGCTTCACAACCTCAAAACAGTAAAGATTCACTTAGACTAAATTTGCTGGTTGGCCTCTTGAGCAGCACTTGCGTCCCATGGAGGCAGATGTGATGGTGGTCCATAATTTGTTCTCAGAGTTGAGGGGTCAGTAATTGGTCCTATTTTAGGTATTCCTCACATGACCACTAGTGTGTTCAGTGTCTGATGTCTAATATGCCTCTCAAGTCACTCGCAGATGTCTAAAATAGGATGTCACCTGTAGAAACACCAAAAGGCAGGCAAGCCCGCTGCTCCGTGTGATTACAGGAACAACTGATCTCTTGCCTCTGACATCAGTTCTTCTAAAAAGGCATGTGCTCATGTTTGGGCACCTCTCTTGTGGTGCTGATGATCTGATCAATGAGCTCCTGCACTTACAATGCTAGGGCCCTCAGGAATAGAGTGGAGTAACAGAGCTCTGCTTGCTAGAATGAGCTGTGCCATTGGCAGACATTGACAAAGGGCTGAAGCACTCTGTTCAGGTTACTTGGACTTATATTTGTGTCCTTGACTTTACAAAAGAGATCTTTGCTTACGTTTCATATGTGTTACTTCATCTTGTATTCTATATGAGTATTTGCTTGAGGTGTAATACTGATATATTTTTTAAACGTATGACTGTTCCATAGTGCATATTCTGAACAGAGTTGCGTCTAGGTGTCTGGGGAATTTCGGTTCTGGGTGGGTGTTCAGATGGGGAAATCTTGCTGAGGGTGAAAGCAGTATGAGATTCTATTTCAGGACCGGAGGCTCAGATTATACTGTCTCCTTCTTTACTTACTCCAAACAGCAGCCAATCATTTAAGACGAAAATATAAACTACATTTCCCAATAGGCATAAGTCCAACATCACGTGGCCCAATCACCACCCGTACCCTTTGTCCATAAGAGTCATGACCCTAAACGTCACTTCCTCTTTCTTTGCTGCTCCGCAGCAGATAAGTGACATTCTATTTACTCTCTTATATCTGTATGTTTCGATTTATATATATTAAGTTTAAACAACTAACTGTTCCTGTCAGGTAGCGACGCGATTCCGCTCGCGCTGACCCATGCATATCTCACCTTAATTGTTTTGTTTTTAATGGCTTTTACCGCCGATACTTGTTAGCCCTGTGGAGTGGGAGCGGGAGCGTTTACACGGCCGTGAGCTGTGTAGTCCCTCTTCGATTGCGGCGCTTGCGCTTTGCGCGCGTGTTTCGAGCCGAACTCACCACTTTGGATCTCACTGTATTTCTAGATTTATGCTCCCTGACGCCCGGTTTCTATAAAGGACACAGGTTGTAAAAAATCAATAAGGCTTTGCCTAGAGTGTGTCAATACTACAGGCAGCTCCCTCCACGCTGTATTTGGGCTATTGATTGCCTGTCAGGGGCTTACACTCCCCCTGTTATACTATAGAAAACCCTTAATTTTTTCCATTATGGCACAATGGAGCGAGAATGAGACAGGGTTCTACCCTGATGATTTGGGCAACCAACTAGAGGTAAACCTGGTTGAAGCCTTAGATAACAGAGTACAACAATCTGTTAATGACGCCCTGCTAAAAGCTTTGGGTCCCTTTTCAGGACAATTATTTGACTTCGCCAAATCCCAGGGTTGGCATAGCGAACATCAATCCTCCTCTCAGGAGAAGAAATCTAAATCCAAATGCAAAACCAAGACCAAAAACGTAGAGAAAGTGGAAAGCACGATCTCTGGTGTTCATGCTGACGCATTTAACAAATTATTTAAAAATCATTCCTCCGAGCATAACTACAGTAATGCTAAAGACCTGGGGGGTCATTCTGACCGCGGCGGTCATGGACCGCCGGGGCCAGGGTTGGCGGGAGCACCGCCAACAGGCTGGCGGTGCCCCGCAGGGCATTCTGACCGCGGCGGTTTTGCCACGGTCAGATGCGGAAAACCGGCGGTCTCCCGCCGGTTTTCCGCTGCCCTTTAGAATCCCCCATGGCGGCGCAGCGAGGCGCTGCGCCGCCATGGGGATTCTGACAGCCCATACCGCCATCCTGTTCCTGGCGGTTCTCCCGCCAGGAACAGGATGGCGGTATGGGTTGTCGTGGGGCCCCTGGGGGCCCCTGCAGTGCCCATGCCAGTGGCATGGGCACTGCAGGGGCCCCCGTAAGAGGGCCCCACTTTGTATTTCAGTGTCTGCTTTGCAGACACTGAAATACGCGACGGGTGCCACTGCACCCGTCGCACCTTCCCACTCCGCCGGCTCAATTCTGAGCCGGCGTCCTCGTGGGAAGGCTCTTTTGCACTGGGCTGGCGGGCGGCCTTTTGGCGGCCGCCCGCCAGCCCAGTGCAAAAGCCAGAATACCCTCCGCGGTCTCACGACCGCGGAGCGGTATTTTGGAGGGGGGAACTCTGGCGGGTGGCCTCCGCCGCCCGCCAGGGTGAGAATCACCCCCCTAGACTCTTCTTCATCCTCCTCGGATTCCAACTCAGACTCCAGCGACTCTGAAGCTTCGGGTCCTCCCATTCCCAGCAAGAAACCTAGGAAAGAACCTTCCCCAACTAAAAGCCTAGATTTCGACCCCACTCAGATCATGCACCCCAGAGCTTCCAACTGGACCCCATCCCCTGAAGTAGCCCAGTACATCCACGACAATGTCAATAGAAGTTTTGACAAGGAGGTCCGTTCACGTCTTAAGGCTGAATGCCCCAGACCTGATGTTGATGAAAAAGTGACGGACACCCCTGATATTGATCCCACCATGGTCACTTTCATGAGAAAATTTGGCAAGGACCCCAAAAAAAGGTTTGGACAGATCACGGCGCAATTGCCAAAATAAGCTATTAGATGTCACAGGCCCCTTGACAAAGATCCTAGACATGACCTACCTTGCCAAGCAAACAAATACACCCGTGGATACCGATGTCCTGATGGGCTGGGCCCAGAGGTCAGTTTGCCTTCTAGGCAACGCAAACTGCGCGGTGTCGTCGGAACGCCGCAAATCCATCCTTATGAGAATAGACCCCAAGCTAACAGACTTGGCATCCTCCGAAGCTGGTCCATCGGCTGATGGCCTCCTTTTTGGCTCATCCTTTATAAAGGATCTAGCAAAGTTTTGCGCCACCTTCTCTTCCCTAGACAAAGCGCACTTATCACTTAAGAAGGTCTTCAAAAGAAACCTTTTTACCAGGGCCGGATGTTTTGGAGGTTGTACGCCCAGCCGAGGATCGTTCCAAAGCTCCCAATATTCCTACACAATAGGTAGAAACAACTGGTACTCCGATCAATCGGACAACACCTTCTACCCCACTCGCAACCGAGGCGGACGTCCCAGATACAGAAGAGGACCCCGCAGAGGTCAGCAGGGTGCGATCCAAGACTCCAGTTATTCAGGTGAGCATTATCCCTCATTCACAAGTACGCCTTGGGGGCAGAGTGGGCTTATTCCTAGAGAACTGGAAAAGAATTTCGTGAGATCCCTGGATTCTCCAGACTGTTACTGGCTTTCATCTAGAGTTTATAGGCACCCCGCTCCAATCCTCCCCTCCAACACAAATGTATTTTTCCCTAACAGATCAGATTTTTATAGACGCAGAGGTACAAGACCTGTTACACAAAGGAGCGGTAAGTTACTCTTCCCTGCACCCGTCAGGTTTCTTAAGCCCCATCTTTGTCGTCGACAAAAAGGGAGGAAGTCACCGTCTAGTACTAAATCTCAAAGAATTCAACTACTGGATTGTGTACAGACACTTCAAGATGGAGGGTATCCACTTGTTACGATACATACTTATAGAGGGAGATTGGATGGTGCGTCTCGACCTCAAAGACGCTTATCTGTCAGTACCCATATTTCACCCTCACAGGAGATTCCTACAGTTCCTCTTTAAAGGACACTGCCTGGAGTTCAATGCTCTCCCCTTCGGTCTCTCATCGACCCCGTGGTGTTTCACGAAACTATTGAGGCCCGTGATGGAACGCCTGAGATCCAAGGGAGTCAGACTCATAGTCTACCTCGACGACATCCTTCTGATGGCTCAAAATCCCCAGACTCTCCTGATGCATCTAGAATGGACAATCAATCTTCTGCAGGAATTAGGTTTCCTTATCAATGTGCAGAAATCATTATTGATTCCTTCCCAAGTGATAGACTTCTTGGGTTTCAGGATAGATTCCAAACTCTCCCTTCTTATTCTCCCACCTCAAAAGATTCGAGGCATCAAGAGAGAACTGAGGACGGCATTAGCCAGCCAGACAGTATCCCTGAGGAACATTGCCAGAATAGTAGGTCTCCTGGCCTCTTCGATTCAGGCAAACTTCCCGGCCCCTCTCCACTACCGCGCCCTCCAGAGACTCAAAATCAGACATCTCCAACAGGGTCTCAGCTACTCAGAATCGATTCCCCTGACCGACGAAGTGAAAGCAGAACTTCATTGGTGGCTCCAACACATGGAGGCGTGGAACGGCAGGGCAATATTCGGCTCTCACCCAGAGATTGTGATAGAGTCCGATGCCAGCCGTTGGGGATGGGGAGACCGATGCGGCTCGATAGTAACTGGGGGTCGTTGGTCGACCTGGGAACAGTCCCTTCATATCAACTGCCTAGAGCTTATAGTGGGCTCCTTTGCTATCAGGAGTCTTTCTCCTCAAAGGACGGACTGCTGCATTCTGCTTCGAATGGACAACATCTCTGCAGTGTGGTATGTCAACAAGCTGGGGGGCACAAAATCCAGAATACTGGCCGAAATTGCCAAAGAATTCTGGCACTATTGCCTCAGCCATCGCCTGACTATCATGGCGGAATATCTCCCAGGGGACCAGAATACAAAGGCAGATTGGAACTCCAGATACCTGACAGACTTCAGCGACTGGAGACTAGACCCAATAATCTTCCAACAGATTTCCAAATTTTGGGGCCCGTGCGAAGTGGATTTATTCGCATCTCGTCTCAATACTCAGATACCAGCCTTCTTCAGCTGGCGTCCAGACCCTCTAGCCTTAGCGACCGATGCCTTTCTCCAAGATTGGTCAAAGTTTCGGGGATATGCCTTTCCTCCATTCCTAATGATCCCCAGAGTACTGTCTCAGATAAGACGTCAGAAAGCGGAGATCATATTAGTGACCCCTTACTGGCGAGCGCAATCCTAGTTCCCGCTTGCCCTTCAGTTAACTTGCGCCCTACCTCTTCTCATTCCTCCTCGCCAGAATCTCCTTTTGAACCCAGAGAACGATCAACATCCAATGATTGTTTCACTGAAACTAACATTGATGGCTTGGAAGGATTCAGGGCAAGATGGAATTCCCCAGGAATTTCGCAGCAAGCTGCGACTTTCATCAAGCAAGCCTGGGCAACAGGTACCCATAAGAGATATACATCTGCATGGCGAAGATGGAATAGTTGATGTGATAGACGGGATCTCAATCCCGTGGAATCTAACATTGAAATGATTGTCAATTTCCTAGCTGAACTAGCCGGCACAGGCCTAGCTTATAGAACAGTAAACAACTTCAGATCGGCCATTTCAGCTGGCCATAATTACCTGGATGGGAAACCGGTAGGTGAGCATCCGCTTGTATGTAAATTACTTAGGGGTATCCGCTTATCCAATCCTCCTCTCCCCAAATATTCTGTTTTGTGGGATGTTAACATTGTACTGAGATTCTTGGAAGCCTGGCCAGACAATGGCTCTTTATCCCGTCAACAGATTTCAGCCAAATTGACAATGCTATTATGCCTCATCTCCTGTAAACGTGTATCAGACGTCAAAGCCTTGGACTTAACAGGAAGAGTGTACACCCCAGAAGGGGTTACTTTCAACATTTCCAAACGGACAAAGACTAACAGCAGGTCGGTATCGTACCCAGTATTTTCAGACAACCCAAAACTTTGTGTGGTCCAATGCTTAAGACAATATGAAATGGTTACAGAACCTCTCAGACAAGATACCTCTGGACAGCTACTTATAGCTCTACAAAAAACCTTTTAAACCGGTCTCGTCTGCTACCTTGTCTCAATGGGTTAAATGGTTAATGAATGAAGCAGGCATAGACATTAACATATTTGGAGCTCATTTAGTAAGAGGCGCAATAGCGTCCAAGACTTATGCTCTAGGTTCTCGCCAAGAGGACATTACGAAAGTGGCGGACTGGTCATCTGAATCCACTTTTAGAAAATTCTATCAAAAACCTGTTCTAGACGTTGCTTCTGTGGTTATTAATCAGCTTTAAACAAGCATAATCTGAGCCTCCAGTCCTGAAATAGAATTTAAAAAAATCTAGTTTATGCGTCAAGAATTTTCAATTCTATTAAGGACACGGAGGCGAGGATTATCCCTCCCTAAGAAACAATGTGGTTAACATCAAATGATTGCAATTATGTTTTGATTGTATAATTGACATTATTTCTACCCACCCAGAATTGTTACTGTCATTAAAAGAGTATTTTTTCCCTACACTACTACGGGATATTACCACATATACATTGTTTTCCTTAGGTTCCGATCAGAAGAATCCTTGAGGTCACATCTTTGCTATTCTGAGGACGTTGTTTACGGACCTGTTCTTCAGTCCAATCAAGAAGTTTGGTTCCCAGAGGACTTCGGTTCACACCAAGTTTACAGTTTGAAAGTTCTGTTTTTGGGTGTTGTGAAGAGACTTATCAAAAGAAAGAGGAAGTGACGTTTAGGGTCAAGACTCTTATGAACAAAGGGTACGGGTGGTTATTGGGCCACGTGATGTTGGACTTATGCCTATTGGGAAATGTAGTTTATATTTTCGTGTTAAATGATTGGCTGCTGTTTGGAGTAAGTAAAGAAGGAGACAGCATAATCCTCGCCTCCGTGTCCTTAATAGAATTGAAAATTCTTGATGCGTAAGCTAGAATTTTCTTTATTCCTACAGTGCCTGTCAATGGGCCAAAGAGGTTCAAACTACATGGTGGTTCCGTACTTGGTCCCTGCAGAGCACACAGAGCGATTGTCAGATCGGCTTCAGTTGTAATTACCATTTTATGTGAAAGTATGTGAAGGATGTACAGAGCAGACAAAATCCTGAGAGCATTGAAGTTGGGTGGGGAGAGAGAAAGAGAATGTATATGAGGAGGGGGAGTTGGGAGTTCATCTGATACTGTTGACATTGTTGAAGCTACTGGATCTGGCTTGTTTTAAGGCATATGTTTATTGTTTGATCTATCTGAATACTATAACAAGAAACTCCATATGGAGCTCAGTTATGATATGGCCCTGGACAGCCACAGTCTGTTAGCAGCAGCATTGAGAATGGCCATTTATGTCCTGGCTTGAATGTAGTCAATTTCTCTATATTGTTAAATAATCTTTCAATAGGGAACATCACTTGACTCACCATGTCTAAACATCATGAGAATTAAAGTTTAAGTGATGGCTTAGGTTTAATTACTGTGCCCAAGCAGACTCAGAACTGTTGTGAATTAAATGGCTAAATGTAACAAATGGGCAGGCATCGGCTATCTCATTGATATTTTAGATATTACCCCTCATGTTTCTTGTTCTCTCTCTGGCTTCTGCATCTTCTGCCACTTGCCCACACCCTCCTCTCCAACGTCTACTGCCTGTAAGTCGTTTTTTGTGCTCTCTGACTATTTCTTTGTGTTTAATTTTTTCTCCCTGCTTTCTATTGTTCTCTCTTTCACATTCTTTCCTTATCCCACTGTCTCTCCTCTCTCAGTTCTTTTGATCCTCTACTCACCCTGAGACAAACTGGGTGAGATGACAGGAGTGGTGTTGTGAACTCCACTTTAGCAGCTGAAGTGGGGGTTGCCACAGGAACTGAATACCTGGTAGTTTGGGTCCCAATTAAATATTTTACAGTTTTTTTCCTCTTCTGTCTGTCAACACATACAGAAGCATAAAAATGCTCTAAAGCATTGGTGCTCACAAACTTTTTCTTGGGGGCCAAAATTACAGTCAGGTTTGTGGCAAGAGCCCACAGTGATGAGCCTGTGGATCAGAGTGGGGGCAGAGCCACTAGAGTAAAAAAAAAAACATGCTTCATACGTTTATTGCAAGATATGGAAGACTGCATGGATTTGAGCTTGCTGAGGGCAATATGGGAAATCAAAAGTAAAAACTGACCCAGGAGACAGTAAAATAGGCCCACAGACAGCCATAAAACAGTAAACACACTGATCTGAAAGGCATCTTGGTGAAGAGGGCAGGCAAGCTGGTAGCGAGCGGAAGGGAAACAAGCTGGTTGGCAAGGAGGGGAGCAGGCTGATACGGTCCATGGGAGGGCCCTGCTGTGTGTGGAGTCCTTTTGGTGGGGGAGAAGTGCTGGAGAAAGCAGGTTGCAGGGGGCTGAGACATAGCAGGCTGCAGGCAGCAACGTCCTCAGCAAAGGTAACAGGAAGCTTCCAAAAAGCCTCCTTAAAAGTTAGCTGTGAATGTGCAATAGCTGACTTTCAAAAGGGCCTTTACTTCCAGCCACTGCAAAGTGTACAACGTCACCCATAGGGGACTCCCCCCATGTACGATGCTTTCAGTAAGAACAAAAGAGGGCTGCCTGTTGAAGTTGCTATGGCACATGTTCCAGCAGGCCTTCTTTTGTGTCTGCTGAAAGCATCAGGGCACACCCTAGGGAGCAGCTCTGCTGGGCGTCCCCTAGAAGGAGCCATTAAAAAGGTCTGCGGGCCTCCAGGCAAGGTCTGCTGGGCTGCTGGCATCCCAAAGGCCATACATTGAGTACCATGGTTCTAAAGTAAAATGAGGGCCCGGGCTGCTAGTAAATGTCAGTGAAGGAGACAAATGGTGAAAGCAAGGAATGATGACAGAGAGCATCAAAAACAGTCTGCAAGTGGGAGAGAGAAATGTAAGAAAGAAAAAATCAGGTGAAAAAAGAAAGAATGGTGGATTGGTAGGAATTGACAAGGGGGAGAGGGAGGAGGAAAGTATGAATCATGAGTGAAAGGAAAGACTAGTGAAAGGAATGAAGGAAACATGAAAGGGAGAAAGAAAAGTTGAAGTGAAGAGTGAAAAGAACAGTGGAATAATGGCTGCAAGGCACAATAGGTATAAAGGATAAATGATGAATGGAAGGGGAAAAGTTATTGTTTGAAAAGATGGAAGAAAGAAAGGCTGGGTTGATGGATTCATGTGTGAATAGAAAGATGGTTAAAGGGTGAATGGATGTAGGAGTGAATGGATGGAAGAATGAAAGGATAGATGAGTGGAAGAATCATTGTGTTCATAGAATGGTCATGGAGGGAATGTTGAAACAACATTGGGAATGATAGCTTTTATTAGAAGATTAAAATTATAGAATCTCTTTTGAAGACAAAGAAGTGTCTCAGGGCTAATAGTGGCTGATATAAGCTTTTTGCTCCAACATTTCTCCTATTTTAATTTAGACCATTCTACTCTCAGTGGGAGGAATGTTCTAATAGCCTTATAGCCCTTGTGCCCCAGCCTATTCAGATTGTTAAAAGCCCTCTTCCTCGTCAATCAATCAATCAATATTTGTAAAGCGCGGCTGCTCACCCGTGAGGGTCTCAAGGTGCTGGGGGTGGGGAGGGGCATCATCCGAAGAGCCACGTCTTGAGGTTCTTCCTGAAGATGGTGAGCGACGGGCTTTGTCTGAGTTGCAGGGAGCGGTTGTTCCAGCTCTTTGCTGCAGTGAAGGTGAAAGATCGTCCTCTGGTGGTGGTTTTGCGGATGCGAGGAATGGTGGCCAGGGCTATCTGGGCAGAGCAGAGGGATCTGGCGGGGGTGGAAGGAGACGCGGTGGTTCAGATAGGCTGGTCCTGCGTTGTGTATGCCCTTGTCCATGTGGGTGAGAAGCTTGAAGGTGATTTGCTTCTCGACCGGTACCCAGTGGAGGATCCTCAGGTGTTCGGAGATGTGTTCTCGGCGAGGGAAGTCCAGAATGAATCTGGCGGTGGCGTTCTGGATGAGTTTAAGTTTTTGGATGTTCCTAGTTGAGGTGCCGAAGTAGAGGGCGTTGCCGTAGTCGAGCTAACTAGTGACTAAGGTGTGGGGGATTGTCCTGTGACAGTCTGCTGGGATCCATCTGAAGATCTTCCGAAGTTTGTGTTTGTGGAGTATGTGCCAGCAGGAGGAGGCAACAGAGTTTATCTGGTGCATCATGGCTAGGGAGGAGTCAAGGATGATTCCTATGTTGTGGGCGTACTTGGTCAGTGAAGGGAGTTGATGAGGGATGTGGGCCACCAGGAGTCGTCCAAAGCTGAGGTGGCGTTTCCGAAGATGATGAGCTCAGTCTTGTCAGAGTTGAGCTTGAGGCAGCTTTCTCTCATTCAGGTGGTGACGGCTCCTGAGTAGAAGTTCCTTTTGGCTGTAACTGGGTATTTGGTGAGGGAAATGATGAGTTCTGTGTCATCGGCATCTGACATGATGTTCATACTGTGGCTTCTGACGATGGCAGCAAGAGGCACCATGTGTACATTGAACAGTGTGGGACTCAGTGAGCATCCTTGGGGGACTCCGCAGTTGACTCCTGTGGGTCTGGAAGTGTAGGGTGGGTGTCTGACCCTCTGTGTCCTCCTGAAGAGGAAAGAGTAGATCCATTCCTGGGATCTTCTGCGGATTCCTATGTCATGGAGTCTGGTGCGCAGAGTGAGGTGGGAGACTGTGGCAAATGCTGCTGATAGGTCAAGGAGTATAAGTGCTGCGGTGTGATCGCGGTCTAGGAGTAATCGGATGTCATTGGTGGCTGCCAGGAGGGCTGTCTCCATGCTGTGGTTGCTGTGGAAGCCGGACTGGGAGCTGTCCAGGGAGTTGTCAGCCCTAATGAAATTCTGTAGTTGTGTGTTGATTGTTTCCTCCAGTACTTTGGCAGGTAGGGTAGCAGGAAGATGTGACAGAAATTCTCTAGTTCTGATGGGTCGGCTGAAGGTTTCTTTAGGAGAGGGCATATTTTGATGTGTTTCCAGTCCTTGGGGAAGGTGCCCGTGTTGATGGAGCAGTTGATTGTGTTACGGAGCTCGGGGCGTTGGATGCGCTGGTTCTGATGTATATATGGTGCAGGCAGGGGTATGAGGGGGCTCTGGAGTGGGTGCTGGTCATGGTGTTGACTGTTTCCTCTGTGGTGGACGTGGACCAGCTGTGGATGGTCTGGGTGGATTCTGGCGGGGTGGGTCGGTCACAGGTTCCGGTGCCAGGATTTTTCAGGAGGAAGCTGTCGTTGATGCCCTGGATCTTGTGGTGGGAAAAGGAGGTGAGTATGTCGCAGAGATCCTGTGACGGAGGGATGCTCGTGGCTTCGGAGGGAGGATCTGTGAACTTGTTGATGACTGAGAAGAGATCCTTAGAGTTGTGTGCGGAGGAGTTGATGCGCTCCCGGAGTGCGTCCTTCCTTGTGTTCTTGATTTTTCATTGGTGAGAGGAGCTTGCAGCTCTGAATGAGGCGAGGTCTTCATTGGATTGGCTGTTCCTCCATTTTTTTCTCTAAACATCTGCGGGTATGCTTTGATTTATTGAGTTTGGTGGTGAACTAGCTGGTTTTCTTAAGTACATGTTTGGCCGATGTCAGCCGGGGAGGGGCTAGAGTGTCGGAGCGTTCGGTGATCCATGCATTGAGATTGCACACTGGTGTGTTCGCATCGGCGGAGGGAGGGATTTGGCAAGTGATGAGGTGACTTTCTCATTGGGGATTTTGCTGTGGGGGGTCCTGGAGGTGCAGGTGCGGCTGGTGGGTTCGGTGATTGTGAAGTGTATGCAGCGGTGGTTGGTCCAGTCTGGGGTAGAGATGGTCTCGATGGTGATCCGGTTGCTTGAGGTGAAGTTGGGGTCCTGTATGTGTCCTGCGATGTGTGTGGGTGTGGAGACCAGCTGTCTGAGGTGGCAGGTGGGGAGATTGTCCAGTAGAGCGGTGGTGTTTGGATTGGTGCGGTCCTCGAGGTGGAAATACAGGTCACCCAGAAGGAGGTAGTCAACTGACGCCAGGGCCTGGGGTGAAGGGATGTCTACGACGCTGTCTATGAAAGCTGGGTGGGGGCCGGGTGGCCTGTACACCAGGGTGCCACAGATGGAGGAGTTGTGGGTGGAGTGGGCCAGGAAGTGAAGGTGTTCCATGGTGGTGCAGTGATCTTCTGAGATGGTCTTGACACGTAGTGAGGACTTGTGTACAATGGCGATTCCTCCACCCGGGCGGGAGGGCAGGTCCCTCCTTAGGATGCTGTAATCATCAGGAATGGCGATGGCGATGTCTGGCCCAAAGGTGGGGTTGGTCCAGGTCTTGGTAAGGAAGGTGATGTCCGGTCAGGCGGTGTCGAGTTCGGTGGCGTGTTTATGGAGGGAGCGGATGTTCAGGAGCAGGCAGTTGATGGGGTTGTGGAAGTTGTTGGTACCTTTGTGTGCGGAGAGTACCTTTGGCTTGTTGAGGCTGGCGCTGAAGTTGCAGTTCCTGTAGGTGAAAGGTCCGTGGGTGTCCTTTGAGGAGATGGTGCAGCAGTTGCTGAGACATCCAGTGTTGAGGCGGAGGCAGGTCTTGGAGTTGTAATAGAAGCAGTACAGGTGGTGGTTTAATGGAGATCCAGGTGCTGGGCGCAGTCCAGGCCCAGACAGGCGCAGACGAGCTTGCTTTTAAGAAAGGGAGGGGGTGGGTGGAGCAGTCAGCTGGGAGGCGGGAGGGTGGGAAAGGTGCTTTAAGGGGGAGGGGGCAGAGGAAAGAGGGGAGAAATGAAAAAGGGATAGAGGAAAAACAAGGGATGATAGAGAAAAAGGCGGAAAAAGCAAGAGTGAAAGAGCGACAGAGAGAAAGAAATGAGGCACAGGGTCACTAGACCACCAGGGATGAGACGCAGGGTCGACCTAGTGGGTGGAGGAGGGCCTCGAACTGAGAGTCAGGAGACTATCAGTTTGTCCCAGCAAAGGCAGAAGCAGCAGTAGCAGCAACAGGAGCTGGGGAGGGCAGCAGACGCCTACCAGGAGTTCAGTACAGTTGCCCTCTCACAGTGCTGTGGCCATCATTAAGAAGAGGAGGGGGTGGGAGGAACGGTCCGCTGGGATGGTGGGAAAGGTGCTTCGTGGGGGAAGTAGGCAGAGAAAAGAGAGGAGAAAGGAAAAAAGGATAGAGGAAAAATGAGGGATGATAGAGGCAAAAAGCAGAAAAAGGAAGAGTGAAAAAGTGACAGAGCGAAAGAAATACTTACTTATGATGGCCACAGGACGAGCCTGTGGGTGGAGGAGGTCCTCGAACTGAGAGTCAGAAGACTCTCAGTTCGTCCCAGTAAAGGCAAAGGTAGCAGCAGCAGCCAGAGGAGCTGGGAGGGCAGCAGACGCTCACTAGGAGGTCAGTGCAGTCTCACAGCGCTGTGGCTGCCATTAAGAAGGGAAGGGGGCTGGGGGAGCAGTCAGCTGGGAGGCAAGAGGGCGGAAAAGGTGCTTCGCTGGAGGTAGGGGGCATAGGAGAAAGGGGAGAAAGGATAAAGGGATAGAGGAAAAATGAGGGATGATAGAGAAAAAGGGAGAAAAAGCAAGAGTGAAAGAGCTACTTGTAGTTACTTGTGATGGCCACTAGACCACCAGAGATGAGGCGCAGGGATGAGCCTGCAGGTGGAGGAGGGCCTCGAACTGATTGTCAGGAGACTCTCAATTCGTCCCAGCAAAGGCAGAGGCATCAGCAGCCAGAGGAGCCAAGGAGGGCAGCAGATGCTGACTAGGTGCCTACGGCTCATGCCTATAACTTAAATTCAGGACCTGTATAGCCTTTAGCAGCAAGATATAAGGCTGTATTATAGATTTGCACGAGTTGATATATTACAAAAGAAGTAAGACAAAACATAACAATCACTTCTGGGTTCTGCTACAGAATTTCAGATTCTCAGGCAAAGTGACCTGTAACTTAACTACATATGATCTATCATTTACATCAGTTCAGAGCCAGGTGAGTATGATGAAACCTTGACTTTGGTACTCACCTAGTTTTAAGAATGATTACTTTTGGCTTTTTTTCATCAAACTAGTCTAAAGCAGTCTCCGTCAGTGGGGTATAAAAGGCACCATGGATCATGGCTCTAAATAAACTTGAAGGAAATAAGCCTTCTTTTGGATAGTAAAGGTCAGCCAATATAAGGGTGTGATGAGCTCATTGCACTTCTGGGCCTCACTGCTTCTGGTTTAGTTTTGCTTTTTGTCAATAAATAAACATGATGTCACTCTGAGTGTAAGAAATATGGTATCAAATTCAATAATCAATGTTTAAAAATCATTTCTAGGTCTTTTTCCCTTATAAAATGCTACTTCTCTTTAGAAAAATTCAGAGATAGGGCCTACTCTTTAAAATGTTTTACAAACATTGCTTCTCGGAGACTAATGTTTTCCAATTGAATTTAAATGGAGCTTAAAAGTTTGCTCTTGTGTTGGACCTCTGGCAAATTATAGAACCATTTAGCACCCTGGAAAGTGTAGTTAATTGAGTGCTTTTGTGAGTGCTGAGTGAGCCATGTACTTATAGTGTACTTCAAAATTAAAGACCTAATCATGTTCTCCCACGATTTAAAACAAATTTAGGTCTCACTGTTTCACGCTGGTTCAAGGCTCTTTTAGACAAGACCAGACTTGAAAATACTCAGCTTGCTGTGATCCAATGGCCTCATTAAAAGGCTGGCGGTCCTAGGACCGCCAGCCCCATGGTGGCAGTTGGACCACTGTGGCTGTGGTGGTCTGATCGCCAAATTACAAGATTGGCGGGCGGACCCCCTAAAGAAAGCCGTCCTCGCCAGGTTCAAAGATCTCGACGGGGTGGTGGCAGTCGGGCTTCTAACTAACCCAGGCGGAACTGCCTGGCTGATTACATCCCCTCTTTCCACCATCCTTTTCTTGGTAGGGAGCCCCTTCCCAGCACCGTTGGGATGCGCACTGAAGTATGCACTCCGAGGGTGCTGGAGTGTTAGGATATTTTAGGAGCCGAGGCTAATATCCTAACACTGTTCCTGTCAGGCAGCCTGTTGGGATCGCGCATTACAAAGTTCCTGCCTGTCAGCCTGGGCGGGAACATTGTAATACGCTCAGGGGAAACATCACTACCATGGCGGTTTCACCCTCCCCGTGAGTTTGGCCTTCCTGTGGTGGGACTGCCAAACCCATAATGAGGCCCTAAATCTTGTAAATATGTTGCTTAGCTGACCCTATAAAAATTACAGCAAATTAAACATTATTTTCTTTGCTACTAAAGAGACCACTGAACTGGGCAAAACACTATTCTTTACCTCAAGTGTCACACAATACTATTATAAATTGAAATGCTGGAATATACAGTTCATACTCTCTTGTTTGCTTAGTACATTATTTCATCAAAAGTGAAAAAACTGTAAAACCATGATGTTATTATGTTAAATAATCCATAACAACAGTATTATTGATAGTTCTTTGTTGAATAACAAATGAAAGTAGTATTTAGCAGGGCCAACAGTCATGCCTTGCATTTTAAATCTTCAAAATACAAAACAAAAAGTAATCATTCATAGATCCTCAAAGTAGCTGGCAAAAAAATGACAGCATTGTAAACTATGTGACATATTTCTATCTCATGGTCATTTCACCTTTTAGCATGTCTTATGTTTTTTTCTACCAGCTGCTTTGAGAAGTCTAGCAAACTGTGTTCTGTCACCTATTATTATAGCAGCCTTTTCAATTGGTCAGTGTTGAATTGTATGTCAAACATGAGGTGCTCAACTACCTACAAAAGACCCAGGGCTATATTCACAAATATGAGACAAGACTGGTGACGCTCAGTGACTAATTTACCTTTTGCATAACATATGAATTTGGACCACATCTACAAATAGGTGAAGTGTGGTCTTCAGACAAAATATTCTTATAAAAATATTGAGTTTTAAAAATCGTGACACAGAAATATTGTGAGCAAAATATATCATGGACAAAAATATTGATGTTATAAGGGAAGAAATATACATTTTTACGTTTCTTTATGTATTTAAATAATATTTAAATTGCCTGTTTTATATTGTTTGTATAATTGTTGTTAATGTTTTTAAATATTGTTTGTAATTTTAAGTTATTTATATTTTTAACTCAATTGTAAAATAGTAATTTATAGTGGGTAGTGGGTTGTCAGGTTTGTAGGGGTACAGAATGGGAAGTTAATTAAGTATAATTAATTTATATATTTTTTTCTTAAATAATATTAATTAGGTATTTCATTATTAAGTATGTAAATTGTGCAAATAATATTTCTTAAATTATATTTTAGGTGCGGGTTGTGTTTGTAAGGGCATAGAGTGGGAAGTTAATTAAATAATAATTGATTAATTATAAATTATTCATTTATAATTAATTGTTATGTAACTATGTAAATTGTGTGATAATTATAATTTGTAAATATATGTATATATACATATATATATACTGGAAGATGCAGGATCACAAGAAAACAACAGCCAGCCAGGGCAAAAATCTGGATCCCAAAGGATACAAAGAGCCACAAGAAAATGTAATATCCAAGAAAGAAGTGACTCAGACAGATGATCTCATTAAAGAACAAAAATATATTTCTACTACAACGTTTCAGCTTCCGCCTTCCTCAGGTAGTACAAGATGGTTTGCTCAGTGGCTGCACAGCTGACACTGGTGGATTTTCAAAAAGCATCATGAGTGAAGATTCCAATTGGAATGTGGAATCAATGCAGTCCTGAGAACTCTTCAGATATGCAGAAATCAAGTGGTATTGTCAGTGATGTTCAGTCCATCTGGATGCAGAGATTTTAAACGGTACATCCAGAAATTTTCTCTGATGTCCAGTAGTTCTTCCTTTAAAACATGCTCCACTGGGAAAATCTTCAAATCTGATAGTAAATGGTCCACAAGGTTAAAATGGTTGGCTACAGGCTGGTCAAGTTTCTTGTTAATTATTGCCGATTTGTGGTTCCTGAATCGTGTACGGAGGTCATTCACAGTTTGACCTACATATTGTTTTTTACAGCTTTGACGTTGGCACTGAATCACATAAATAATGCATCTAGAGCGACATGTAAGATGCTGTCTTATTCCATAGGTCCTTTTTGTAACAGAGCTAGTTACTGATGATGTTTGTAAAAGGTATTCACATGTGATGCACCTTTTGGAATCACAGCAATGAACTCCTGCATTTGTTACAGCTTGCTTAAGTTCAGCTCTCACAATAAGTGATCGTAAATTGGGAGCTCTGCGGTAAGCAATGACTGGCGGTTTTGGAAAAAGCTTTTGCAATTTTTCACAAGTAGATAGTAAGGGAACTTTTCACAAGTAGATAGTAAGGGAACTTTTCTTAGTTAGTTACTCTACCAACAAGGCAGGAGGCACGCAGATTGGTACTTTGTATCACCTGGCAAACCCTTATCACATACCCATATCATAGCATCCAAATATACATATCCCACGGTACAGACAGAGATCAGAACTGATCTACCCATACCTGAAGCTTCCAATTACATTGGACACATACCTGTAGACTTATCACTCACCTACGTCAGTCCACAGTGACATGCACATTGGTCTGCAAAGTAGAAACACACTGACAGCTAGACTCAAGGAAGAAGATATATAAAACTGTTACCACTGTGCAGGGAGAGGCTATGATACTACATTTACAGATGAGCCAGACACATATTCAAACACAAATGACAACATTTGACAACCTCATGTACCTTACAGGTGACCTTGACGCTGAGGTCCTCAAACTCGGGGGCGGCCCCCCTAAGGGGGTCTCAAATGATCCCATGGGGTCACCAGACTCTGGGCAATAGAAGCATTATACAGATAACAGGCCTTTGTTTTAAGCAGAAGCATGTTATTGCATTTTTAAAAAGGTAACAGTCCTTAACTGCAATGTTTAAATAGGTCTAGACATATTTAAACATTGCCATCTTTATAAAATAATTGTGAAAAATAATTCTGAGGGGGGCCCAATGATTATTATCTTTCAACTAGGGGGGACACTGCATTAAAAAGTTTGGAGACCACTGCCTTGGCGGGAATACACTTTTCCACCCTAGTGTCTTGACAGTTTAACAATGTCAGTCACACTCCACATAATCAAGACTCAGACTACCTGGTATCAGCCATGTCAACCTCTCATGTCTGTCTGCAATTCCCATCTGCTTGTGACACTGTCTGTCGTTTGCCAAGGTTGATGAGCCAAACAGGATCTAGGCAAATCTGTTTTTGTAAGAGAAGAGGGATGGGACATAGCAGAATACACTCCTCAAATCAGAGAAGTCATGACCAGAAGTGTAACTTCGCATCTGCAATATCAATACATGAGACTGTAGACCACTCTCTTCTGTACGCAATACATTTTACAGTTTGCATGTACAACTCACTCATAGGCATGGGAGCTATCTACAACTCCACACATGATGCAGGAAAGGAGCTGACATGCTACCCATCTACTTCAGGTTGCAAATTTGAACCATAACATTACGTCTACTTTTCATACCTTTTAGTCAGTTGAAGTACTTATTGATGAGATCTGCCTTTGAGTCTTCGGCTTCATCTTCCTCTGGCTCTTCACCATTTAGCAAATCTGCATTTCCACCCACAGGTTCTGCTGGCTTCCCCTCATCTGGTATAAATGGTATCTGTATTCTCAGGGGAAGATTTTGGAGCATGCAGCAGGCAATAATTATTTGACATATCTTGTTAGGTGTGTAGCAGAAGACTTTTCCTGATCTGACCACACACCTAAATCTTGCCTCCAGGGGCCTAAAGTCAGCTCAGAGACATGCCTTGTCCTCCTGCGGGCCTCTGCGTAGCAGACTTCCCCTGGTGTGGTTGGGAACCTCACTAGTGTAAACAACCAAGGACTGTTTGGATAGCCAGAGTTATCTGTGAACAAATTGGTAGAACAACACACACATATATGTGTGACACACAACATTGTGATGGCAGGAGACACACATTGCAAACACACATTTCAGTTGTAACTTACCAACCAGCCAGGCCCTCTCTGTGTGGAGTTGTGTCAGCAGTGGGACATTGCTGTTCCTAATGATGAAGTAATCATGGACTGATCCTGGATATTCGGCACTGACTTGTGAAATGTACTGGTCTGCCAGACACACCACCTGAACATTTATGGAGTGGTAGTTTTTCCTGTTCCTATACACCTGTTCATTGACACTTGGGTGAACCAAGGCAAAATGGGCACCACCTATGGCTCCAACCACATGTGGAATGTGTCCCATAGCATAAAACTCTGCCTTCACATAGGCCAAATCCGCACGTTGGGGACACCTGATGTAGCTGTCCAGGTGTCTCAACAATGCACACAGTACATCCCTCAAACTCAGACTGAACATGGGCTGAGACATTCCTACAGCTAGGGCCACTGTATTCTAAAAGGACCCAGTTGCCAGGAAGTATAGCACTGATGAGACTTGAGTGATGGGAGGTACGCTATAGGGGTTGTGAATGGCAGGCATCGGATCTGGCTCCAATTGAGCACAAAGATCCATGATAGTATGATGATTCAGCCGTTATGTCTGGATACAATGTTGCTCCTCCATGGTGTGCAGGTCTACTGGTGGACGGTACACTGGTGTTTGTTGTCCTCTCCTTATGGCAGGAAAACTATGTGAAAAAATGTCAGCATAGTATGTGACATGCAGCATGCAGACATCTTGTAAAGTCAGATACACAACTCACACATATCTGCTATTGCGCTTGGTTACAAACTCAGATATCTACAGTACAGTACATATTGAACCAGATGACACTCTCCTTGGTGCACATTCCCCCAATAAACTATTGAACTACACATGCAGATTCATCTGTTGCTGTACATGGTTGTAAGTACAACCGATTTGACATGTCTTACACTTATTGTTGCTCGTTATCATCCTTTCCAAAGCACATGGGAACATCTGAGGTGTACATTGCTATCACCAGATGTCCTCCAGTAACACAGCATTTACTCCACTGATGCACAAAGTGACAACTAAACATGGAGGAAGTACTTAAAGTTGTACTGCAGGATATGAGGTATAGTTAATGATGCAGATGATGAAACTCTTCCATACAAGTAATGTGCTTAAAATTGAGCCACTTGACCTACTGTACTGGACACATGGAGGTGACCTAAGTCCGCTGGCGGAAGTCGTCATGGCGGTAGGCAGTCACAACTGCAGTGGAAATTGCCATTGAAGACATTGCTGCCTTTGGCGGACTTGGGCCAATGGCAATGTCCGCCGGCGGTGACGGTCATGTACGTGGTGGACGTGACCTCCATCTTCTGTAGTATTGTTCACTTAACTCCTGACACTGCCAGCAAGACCTCCGCTACCTGAGTTTCTGTGTACTGACTCTGGGAGCTATCATGCCACATCCTGCAGGTTATAGAGCCCCAGCCTTCACCCCTGAGGAGCTGGAGAAGCCCGTGGAGGACGTCCTACCCCTGTATGAACAGCTATATGGTGCACCAGAGAAGCAGGTGAGTCCAATGGAATACTAATGTGTGATAGGTGCGGTGAATGACAGTGAATCTGAAATGTAGTACTGAAGAGGTTGAGGCATGCAGATGAGAATTTCTAAATGAGGTTGAATTGAGAGGATGGGAATGTTTGCCTACTTGCTGTCACTGATGTGTACTGTCCACTAGTATTGGTATGGTGCATGTGGACATGACGTTTTCCTTTTGTCTGTGTCATCCATGCAGATCAACGCCCATCAGAAGAAGGGAATTTGACACGCAATTGGCAAGCAAGTGCGGACCCTGGGGGTCCACAGCCGGCAGAGTACCCACTGTAGGAAGTGGTGGGAGGACCTGAGATGCTGGGCCCAGAAGACTGCAGAGGCCCAGCTGGGGATGTCCTCCCAACGAGGGAGGGGTGCCCATCGGACCTTGACCCCCCCCAATGGTCCGCATTTTGGAAGTGGCCTACCCTGAGGTGGATGGACATTTGAAGGCAGCAGAGCATCCACAAAGGTGTATGTACTGACAGAACCCATGTGCTTGCCTCTGATAGTTTAGTGTATGATGTCTAAGTATAGCAGCTGTGATGATGTGGTAAGAGCTACAGGTATGGTGACTACTAGGAAGACATGGTACTACAGTTGCCAACATACAAACACTGATGTGGTCATTGTATTGTGCATGGGAACATTATTCACCTTTGTCTACCAAATAGTATGACTGTATGTGGAGATGCACATGTGACTCAGCCACACATATTTGTAACCTGATGTGTCATCCTTCCCACCTAGCGTTCCCAGGTCCATTTACCCAAAGGGTAAGTTGCATAGCTCTTTGGTCTCTGACCACTTCTATTACACTGGACCTGCCCTATGTGCAACATTGGTTCTGACAGATGAGTAACAGGGTCAAGTAATCCTGTGTCCTGAAATAGTTGGACACTTTGGGGGTCATTCTGACCCTGGCGGTCGGTGATAAAGCGGCGGCCAACCCGCCAACAGGCTGGCGGTCCAAAAAATGGAATTCTGACCCTGGCGGGAACCGCCAACAGAGCCCGCCACTTTAACACTCCGACCGCCACGGCGGGACAGACAAACAGCGCGGCGGTCACCACCAACAGGCAGGCGGCAGACAATGTACCGCCCACCCTATCACAACTCACCAACCCGCCACCTTTTCCGGGGTGGGAGCCCCGCCGATAAAAACACGGCGGAAACAGACTACGAACGGGAAAACGCTCACCTCTATCCACTCCACGAGGACGGAGGACAGCATGGAGCCCGAATTGAACATCCTACCTGCTCTCGTCTACCGGCTCATCTACCACGAGTACGAACTCCGGCGCAGACGACAACGGTGAGTACCGCACCTACGACACAGGGGAGGGGGGAGGAGGAAGGGTTACGGGCACACACATACGCATTACACCCACCCCCCAACTATCTACACACCAATGCAGAGCACCAAGTCAAAGTGACCCCACCCAAACCCCCCGGAATAACGAAAAGATATGATTAAAGTGAGAAACTAAATTTATGTAAAAAATAGGTTCATTGAAGTCATGGTAAAATAGGAAAATGAAACAAAAAAATCCAAGTGTAAACATTGCGTAACCGATAAATAGAGGCAATAAGTCCAGCACAGTCACTGAAATTGCAAATGTCCGTGGGCCAAAGTGTATCAACACATGGGCAAAGCCCACACAGGAGACCTGAGTCCGTTGGAGAGAACACTGCAGGGGCATCAGATGATAAATCTAGAGGCACCTCAGGGGGAAGGGAAGGGGGGGCACCACAGCCACATGAGTCCACGACGCCAGATCCAAGAAGGGGCCACCATGCCCACTGTTCAATCCTGGGGAGTGAAAAGCCTCAGTCTCTCAAGTCTCTACAGTGGGTGGCTTGCCCACTGTCATATCCTGGGGAGTGCAAAGCCACAGTCCATCAAGTGGATAACAGTCTCCACAGGCAATGGAGGAGGCAGGGTGGCCCGAGTGCAGCGTGTCATTGGGCCAGCGGTGCTTGAGACGGCGGGGCCCAGCGGAGCGGTGCTTGACAGGAAGGGGCCCAGCGGAGCGGTGCTTGAGACGGCGGGGCCCAGCGGAGCGGTGCTTGACAGGAAGGGGCCCAGCAGAGCGGTGCTTGACAGGAAGGGGCCCAGCGGAGCGGTGCTTGAGACGGCGGGGCCCAGCGGAGCGGTGCTTGACAGGAAGGGGCCCAGCGGAGCGGTGCTTGAGATGAAGGGCCCAGCGGAGCGGTGCTTGAGATGAAGGGCCCAGTGGAGCAGTGCTTGACAGGAAGGGCCCAGCGGAGCGGTGCTTGACAGGAAGGGGCCCAGCGGAGCGGTGCTTGAGATGAAGGGCCCAGCGGAGCGGTGCTTGACAGGAAGGGCCCAGAGGAGCGGTGCTTGAGATGAAGGGGCCCAGCGGAGCGGTGCTTGACAGGAAGGGCCCAGCGGAGCGGTGCTTGACAGGAAGGGGCCCAGCGGAGCGGTGCTTGAGACGGCGGGGCCCAACTGAGCGGTGCTTGACAGGAAGGGGCCCAGCGGAGCAGTGCTTGAGACGGTGGGGCCCAGCGGAGCGGTGCTTGACAGGAAGGGGCCCAGCGGAGCGGTGCTTGAGATGAAGGGCCCAGCGGAGCGGTGCTTGAGATGAAGGGCCCAGCGGAGCAGTGCTTGACAGGAAGGGCCCAGCGGAGCGGTGCTTGACAGGAAGGGGCCCAGCGGAGCGGTGCTTGAGATGAAGGGCCCAGCGGAGCGGTGCTTGACAGGAAGGGCCCAGCGGAGCGGTGCTTGACAGGAAGGGGCCCAGCGGAGCGGTGCTTGAGACGGCGGTGCCCAGCGGAGCGGTGCTTGACAGGAAGGGGCCCAGCAGAGCGGTGCTTGAGATGAAGGGCCCAGCGGAGCGGTGCTTGAGATGAAGGGCCCAGCGGAGCGGTGCTTGAGATGAAGGGCCCAGCGGAGCGGTGCTTGAGATGAAGGGCCCAGCAGAGCGGTGCTTGAGATGAAGGGCCCCTGTTCAGCGGTGCTCCTCCCGGCGGTGCCCTGTTCAGCGGTTCCTTTCTGCACGGCGGGGCCCTGTTCAGTGGTGCCTTTCTGGACGGCGGGGCCCTCTTCAGCGGTGCCTTTCTGGACGGCGGGGCCCTCTTCAGCAGTGCCTTTCTGCACGGCGGGGCCCTCTTCAGCGGTGCCTTTCTGGACGGCGGGGCCCTCTTCAGCGGTGCCTTTCTGGACGGCGGGGCCCTCTTCAGCGGTGCCTTTCTGGACGGAGGGGCCCTCTTCAGCGGTGCCTTTCTGCACGGCGGGGCCCTCTTCAGCGGTGCCTTTCTGCACGGCGGGGCCCTCTTCAGCGGTGCCTTTCTGGACTGTGGGGCCCTCTTCAGCGGTGCCTTTCTGGACGACGGGGCCCTGTTCAGCGGTGCCTGTCTGCACGGCGGGGCCCTGTTCAGCGTTGCCTTTCTGGACGGCAGGGCCCTCTTCAGCGGTGCCTTTCTGGACGGCGGGGCCCTGTTCAGCGGTGCTTGTTCTGTAAGTCAAGGGAGTCAGACCTGGCCACGACTCCCTGCTCAGTCGCCCTCCGACCGTGCAGTTGCTGGACCCTTCGGTGACGGTGTGCTGGGCCCTTGGGTGTCCTCCCTCACACCCGGGATGGGGCTTGTGGGGCCCTCCTGGTCCGCGCTCCTGCTGGCTGACTTTTCCGCCCTGCTGCCCTTGCCCTCCTTCGATGTGGCTCTCTGGCCCTTGCCTCCCCTGGATGTTGTGGCAGGTGAAGTGGCAGAACTTTGGTCCTTGGGGGCAGCCGTGTCAGTCGTCCCGCGGCGTCCCCTTACTTTACGGGTCCTCTTTCCAGGGGGGGGGCTGGCTGTCCCCTTGCTGCTGACCGATGTATCACTGCTGGCAAAGGGGGGACTCCAAAAGCCATGCACTACGGTGACCCTTGAAGCCGGGCTGGTGGTGGCTGAGGCGCTCTTGGGACTCTTAGCAGATGGAGGGGGGGTCAGGTGAGGGAAAGAGGTCAAGAGTGGAGAGGTAAACTTTTTTAGGACCAGGGTAAAGGGTAGGTGTAGTGGTTATGGGAGTGGAGGAAGAGGAGGTGGTTGTAGGAGAGTCAGGTGTGCTGTCCTTGGGTGAAGGTGCATGGGCTGGAGGCTGTCGTGAGGTGCTTGGCTGTTGGGTGGGTGGCTGCCTGCGTTTGTGTGTCTTGGAAGAGGGGGTGACAGACACAGTGGGAGAGGACACAGGGGACGTGTAAATGGCAGTGGGGGTGGTGACTGCACATGTGCGGACTGTACTGGAGGGTGTGCTGGTGATGGAAGTACTGGCTGTTGGTGGTGTGCATGCAGGTGTGAGTAGAGACGTCACAGGGAGGTAGGAGGGAGACGAGGAGGTGGGGGACACAGAGGTGGTAGTGGCTGTTGGCATGTCTGCATCTGGGTGTTGCTTGGGTGAATGTTTGTGTGATCTGTGGTGCTTATGTCTGGATGAGCTGCCCTTGGGTGTTGAGGTGTGTGCAGGCTGGTCTGATGGTGTGGGTGGGATAGGCAGAGGAACAGGAGACAGAGACAGGCTGGAGGCAGTTAGAAGAGGGAGGCTGGAAACAGGGACAATGGCTGCCGTCAGTGCTGAGGCCAGAGCATTGAACGATCGTTGATGGGCAGCCTGACCCGAATGAATGCCCTCCAGGTATGCATTGCTACGATGCACCTCCCTCTCTACCCCCTGGATGGCATTCAAAAGGGTAGACTGCCCAACAATGATGGTCTGTAGGAGGTCAATGACCTCCTCACTGAGGGCAGCAGGGGTAACAGGGGCAGGGCCTGAGGTGCCTGGTGCGAAGGAGACGCCCGCCTTCTTGGGCGAGCGGGCACGGAGCGAAGGCTGAGGGGCTGCTGGGAGGGCGGAGCTGGTGCGCGGGGTGGCGGCTGTACCTGTAGAGGCGGGGGGCACGGATGTTGCCGCCACCGCTAGGGAGCTCCCATCCGAGGACGTGTCGGTGTCGCTGGTGTCACCACGGCTCCCTGTTGTGAAGCTCCCCTCGCCCTCCGTATCACTGGTGGCCTCGGTGTCTGTGCCATGGCCCACGGGGCCTTGTGAGTTGCAGCTCCCTCGTGCTCCGGTGCCAATTCTCCTCCGCCTGATGATGCTAATGCACACATGCACAAGAAGATAAAGAAAAAGGGTGGGGGGAGACATAAAAACAGGTTGAGTGCATGCATTGTCAACACCGTTGGCGGAGAGGACAGACCCAGGAGCCTCATGCACTAAGCCGCGCAATAGGGGTACACTACTCAGTACTTGTGACTAGGCCAACAGGTCTAGGGACAACAAACGCGCACATGGGTGATGCAGGACCATGGATAGCTGTACTTGTCACCCTACAGAGGTGGGGGGTGGGGGCACAGGGACATGGCTAAAGGAGAGGACTACACTACAGAAAGCGCCCTGGCCTAATGTCACCCACAGCCCTCTTCCCCCACCCAGGCACCTCCACTGCGCGTAAAGATAGCTGAATGTGCTGGTACTCACCCCCTTGTGTCTGCTGTGATGTCCTCACGCGCCCATCCAAATCGGGGTAGGCCACCGCCAGAATCCGGGACATCAGGGGGGTCAGGGTACGACTGGCACCCCTCCTAGGTTGGGAGGCCATCCCCAGCAGTGACTCGGCGGTCTTCCTGGTCCCGCGGCGGATGTCCTCCCACCTCTTGCGGCAGTGGGTGCCCCGTCTCTTGTGGACCCCCAGGGCCCGGACTTCCTTGGCGATGGCACGCCAAATGTCGACTTTCTGATGGGCGCTGACCTATTTGACATGTACAGGGTGGAAATAGAAATATCATCAATTCTCCGCATGATAGATGCGATTGGCCCCCCCTCCCCAACCTTGCCATGTGGCACATGCTCTCATCTGTTGTGCCTTGCACTCGTCATTGTCTCCCCACCCCACCATCTTACATCCACCATACACAACCCAGGCATAGCCCATTCAACGTGCACACAGTGTACTTACCTGTTGGTCTGGAGGACCGTAGAGTCGCGCATACTGGGGCAGGACCCCATCCACAAGTTTCTCCAACTCTTCTGTAGTGAAGGCAGGGGCCCTTTCCCCAGTCGCAGCAGCCATTGTATCTCCCAGACCGAGGTCACAGCAGCACTTGCAGTATAGGTCCTCTCCTGTGGATGATCAGGTCTCGAGTGATTAACCATATAGAAAATGGCGGTCACGCCCGCAGCGGCGCGTACCGCCACGGTGCGTTCCGCGACCGCCGGCGCAGCTAGTCATTGGCTCATGAAACCCATAGGGTTCGATGTTAACCAATGCGGCTTTGCGCCGCGGTCTTCGACCGCCTACCGCCACGGTGTGTCACGCCAGCGCATTGACCTCACATCCCACTGTCACACTTCTCAGGTCAGGCAGCCGCCATTACAAGGGCCCACATGGCTTAATTACTACTGCGTCACACAGGCCTAGGCCTTGCATTGCCACTCATACAAGCCATTCAATGCATTGAGAATCGTGTACTGTGCAAGCTGTAGTTACGTACCTGTGGGTTGCTTGACTCTGTGCTCCATGTTGTCCTTCCTAGGCACCGTCCGCTGGGACTTGCGAGGAGAAGGATGAATCCTCCCGTGTACCGACCGCTGGTGGACCTGTCGACAATGGAGGAACGTCATATAATACTTCGCTACCGACTTGACCGAGCCACTATACATGAACTGTGTGCCCAGCTGGAGCCAGCACTGATGTCCCCCATCCGCTAACCCACAGGAATTCCCCCTCTGGTGCAGGTTCTGTCAGTCCTCCATTTTTTGGCAAGTGGGTCTTTTCAGACAACAGTGGCCATGTCATCAGGGATGTCTCAGCCTATGTTTTCTAAGATTTTGTCCAGAGTGTTGTCTGCCCTGACGAAATACATGCGGAGCTACATTATTTTCTCTGAGGAGGGTGATTTGGCCACTGTGAAGGGTGACTTCTATGCCCTTGGACATATCCCCAACATCATTGGTGCCATTGATGGGACCCATGTGGCCTTAGTACCCCCAAAAGACGATGAGCAGGTGTACAGAAACAGGAAAAGTTACCATTCGATAAATGTCCAGGTGGTCTGTTTGGCTGACCAGTACATCTCCCATGTAAATGCCAAGTTCCCTGGGTCAGTGCATGACGCGTATGTTATGCGAAATAGCAGCATCCCTTATGTGATGGAACAGCTACAGAGACACCGTGTGTGGCTAATTGGTGACTCTGGTTACCCCAACCTGCCGTGGCTACTGACCCCAGTGAGGAATCCCCGGACCAGGGCAGAGGAACGGTACAATGAGGCCCATGGGCGATCTAGGAGGATCATAGAAAGGACCTTCGGCCTCCTGAAGGCCAGGTTTAGGTGCCTGCATATGACAGGGGGATCCCTAATGTACTCACCCAAGAAGGTGTGCCAGATCATCGTGGCCTGCTGTATGCTTCACAATCTTGCATTGCGACGCCAGGTGCATTTTCTGCAGGAAGATGGTCCAGATGGTGGTGTTGTAGCAGCTGTGGAGCCTGTGGAGAGTGAAGAGGAGGAAGACGACGGGGACGACACGGACAACAGGGACACAGTCATACAACAGTATTTTCAGTAGCACCCAGGTAAGAATCCCCCACGCCATTTTACATTTACTTCTGGCCTCCTGCATCTCTACTTTCTGTGTTTCCCCCCAGTTCCTTTCAACTGAATTGTGACTTTCCCTTGCCTTTTCAGAGCTGTATGACCCACTGCGTGACTTCTGGTTTGTTCGCCCATGGAGTAAAGCACATTGACATTGGTATGTTGTCATCACAATGTAACTGAACAACTTTGAACCGTTAAGTGTAATACATTTGTTAAGAATACAAGCAGACTCCTGAGTGTTTAAAGTGCAATTAGTGATTTATTTAAAGTGCTACATATAGGTCCATGATAGTAAAACGGTGATGGGTGGGGTGGAGTGATGTCCATGGCAGAGTCCAGTTCTTGGTCGCACAGGTGCATTGTCCATATGCCTGTGGAAGGATGGAGCAGGGGCAGTTCAAGGTTGGACAGGGTGACGATGTGGGACAGTGGAATGACATCCGGGGGGATCTTAGGCTGGCGGGGGTCTTGGCATCCTACTCTGTCTTCCTTTGAGATCTCAGGTTCCTCTTGCGGGGTGGTTGATCTTCAGCAGGAGGTGGGGTTCTGGTGGCCCGTCGTTGTGTGGGGGCCTCCTGTCCACTTGCGCCGGCGGAGGTGGTAGGCTGTTCCTGGTCCGGGCTGGTGACAGGGGCCCTTTGGGGTGCCACATGGTCCCGCAATGTGGTGACTATTAGGTTCAGGGCCAGGACGATGTTCCTGAGCTCCTCTCTGTACCCCATGTACCGTTCCTCCTGCTGTGCCTGGATCTCCTGGAACCTGGCCAGTACCGTCGCCATCGTCTCCTGGGAGCGGTGGTATGCTCACCATGATGGTGGTGAGGGCCTCTTGGAGAGTCGGTTCCCTGGGCCTGTCCTCCCCCCCCTGTCGCACTGCAGCCCTCCCAGTTGCCCTGTTTCCCCGGGCCTCTGTCCCCTGGACGGTGTGTCCACTACCACTGCCCCCAGGTCCCTGTTGTTGGTGGGGTGTTGGGTCAGCCTGGGTGCCCTGTAGTGGCGGACACACTGCTGATTGACCTGTCCTGGAGACAGAGGCATGGGCCCGCTGGGTGGGAGCTGTGCTGATATTCCCAGAGGGGGTTAGGTCTGCTGTGGCCTGTGTCTGTGTGTGGGGAACCGACTGTCCAGAGGTCCCCGATGGTCCGGGCTGGTCGTCAGGTTCAAGATCGACAGAGCTGCTGTCCTCACTGGGGGCCTGTTCTGGGGGTGGGATGGACATATCTGGACCCTCCTGGCCGGTGTGTTGGCGTTCGGGCCCTGCAGGGGTGAAAGAGTATGGTTATTGCTTCTGTGTGTTCCATGGCGTGCGATTTGTGGGTGCCCTTGTCCCCCAGTGCTGGCATTCCCTTGTGGCAGGAGTTGTGAGGGTGGTTTGTGGGGGGATGGGTATGTGCAGTGGTCATGCATAGGTGATGGGTGTCCATGGTTTGTGTTGGCATTCAGGGTTTTGTTTTGGGTTGGGTGGGTTGTGCTGGTGAGACATTGGCAGGGAGGATGTGTGCTGGGGGGTTGGGGGTGAGGGTGGGGGTGTGGGTTGGCATGCTGGTGGTTGGGGGGGGGAGTAGTTGAGACTAGACTTACCCGAGTCCATTCCTCCGCCTACTCCAGCGAGGCCAGCAGGATGCAGGATGTTAAGGACCTCTTGCTCCCATGCTGTGAATTCGGGAGGGGTGGGTGGTGGTCCGCCGCCAGTCCTCTGCACAGCGATGTTGTATCTTGAGACCATCGACCGTACCTTCCCCCGTAGGTCGTTCCAGCGCTTTCGGATGTCTTCCCGGTTTCTGGGATGCTGTCCCACAGCTTTGATCCTGTCGACGATCCTCTGCCATAGCTCCGCCTTCCTGGCTATTGTGGTGTGTTGCACCTGTGTGCCGAAGAGCTGGGGCTCTACCCTTATGATTTCCTCCACCATGACCCGGAGTTCTTGGTCTGAAAACCTGGGGTGTCTTTGGGGTGCCATGGGGTGGTGTGGATGAGGTGTGGGGTGGTGTTAGTGGTGATGTGAGTGGTGGTGTGTGGTGATGTGTGCGTAGATGTGGTGTGGTTGATGATGTTGGGTTCCTGTGTGTGTTGGGGTTTTCGATTGCTGTTCTCTCTCTCTCTCTCGCCTTCTCTCCGATTTCCAACTAGTGGGGGTTTGTGGGTGATGTGGGTGTGTGTTTTATAGTTGCTTGGATGTGTGGGGGTGGTGTTTGTATGTGTATCAGGTGTGTGTATTTCAAATTGTCCAATGTGGCTGGGTTTTGGAGCTGGGTGTGTATGTTGACCGCGGCGGTGTGTACCGCCAATGGAATACCGCGGTTGAATGACCGCCGCGTGGATTCGTGGGTCGGAATGGCATGGGCGTGTTTGTGTTGGCGTGGCGGTGGAGGTTTGGTCATCTCCAGTTTATCGCTGCCCGCTGATGAGGCGGCCTTCCGTGGATGTCGGGTTTTTGGCGGCTTGGCGGTTGTGGGTCAGAATGACCGTTACGGTTTGCCGCGGCGGTACAATGGCGGTCTTCTGACCGGCGGTAAGAGCCTTTTACCTTTTTGTCATTTCATGGCATTACATTGACATGTGTGCAAATACCTTTTATCTTAATGTATTTGGTGTAGAGAAGGTAAGTGGCCAGGCTGCTGCTCCCTTAGCCCAAGTATACTGTCCATGCTACATAGGGCAATACCATACCTATATGAGTATAACATATGCTATTAGCTGTCTACATCATGTGTCAATTGATACTTCGTGCTTGATTTGATGTTAAAGCCTCTTTTTCCCAGACTTACCGTAGCAAATCTGAGGCTGTTTGGACAGCTTTGGGTATGGCTTTGCTCATCTCTGCCTGACTACATGGTGTAGCAGGTGTCATATGTCACATACATTTGTTGGTGTTGTGGAGTATGTTGTCATTCAATTTGCTTGACTTTAGATGAATGTGTTATTCATTGGTTCATTAGTAATCAGTTGTATAAGTGTTAGTTCTAGACTAAGGTAATAGGAATCACATGTCTGGAAAGTTGTTAATAATGTAGGTGTTCAGATTTTGTCATGTAGAGGTTTCTATTCAGCATGTATGGTGGAATGCTATGAGCCCTTCATGCACATTGTTTGGTGTCCATTGTATTGTTGGTGTTACTGTGCTCCCTGTGGTTGTCTGTGGGTGTATCCTGTGTGCTAGGTAGGCCCCAATTGCAGTACATAGAATTGTTGTCTATGTGCCAATGTATCAGATTAGTGGGTGCAGAAACTCCTAATGTATATTTTCCTAGGATTTAAATTGATGTTTCAATGCCATGCCATTTTGTGATGCACACTGGATGGGAATGCCACATGTAGTGTCTTCATCTGAGGTGTTTGCCATTGTGTAAGTTGTGTTCAGAATGATCAGTTAGGCATATGATTGGAAAGCAGCATGCCATGTCGTATTTAAAGTGAGATGAGTTTACTTTCATAGAACATGACTACTAGTGATGGACTGGGCAGGTGAGGAGTAAGAGTTGGCATGATATTGTGTTATCAGTCACCTACATTTCCTTAGAGTGATTTGATGGTGGGCAGTGATGATCTGTATGGGGATAGATTTTTGATGTAGCCAATCCATCTTGTGCATGATGCTTTTGAGTTACAGCTGAATTGACGGATTGGTGATGTAGTGGTCAGATGGTTGGCTTATGTTGTGAGTGAGACTGTGGTCAGATGGGAAAGTTGGAAGTATCTTATTGTGACATGATGTAGGTACTGAATGGTTTGTAACTGGGGCTTTACTTGACATAGATGTTTTGTTACTGTTGTGCATGTTGTAATGTATGTGTGTGTGAAGAATGTGATGACCCTCCCTCTCTCTCTGTGGATCAGCAGGCGAAGGAGATGGGGCACAGCCGAGTGGGGAAGCTGCTGGCCACAGGACCTGGATTGCTGAGACTACCAACACAGAGGGACCCATCTGGGACCACACCAGCACCATCTCTGTCCGCCAATCCCCTTACTAACACTGCCCTCGTTGTAGCGCCCCACCCAGTTGGCCGTGTCTGCTCACCCAAGAGGGTGGGCGTCTCCTTTGCCGCAGGCACCTCTGCCCCTGCCCCTGTCAGCTGTGCTGCCCTCAGTAAGGAGGCTGTTGACCTCTGAGGTCGATCTCTGTGGATCAGTTGACCATTGTGAATGCCATGCATGGACTGGCAACTCAAGTCCAACACAATAATGCGTCCCTGGAGGGAATTCACAGTGCACTGGCTGAGATCATTTCAGGCTCTGGCCTCCCCACTGGCGGCAGGCAGTCACCCTTTGTCTTCTGTTCCCCCTCCACCTTCCTCTTTCCAATCCCAAGCCCCTCTTCCCGAGCCAGCCAAAGCACACAGAGAAGCATGCATTCACCTCAACTTCCAAGGGCAGCTCAGAAAAACACAAGCAACACAAGACACACCACTGGCATGCACACAAGCAACATACACCTGCACACACATCAACAGTCACAACCTGTCCTGACACCCCCATCACCCTCAGCATCATGTTATATATTTGTCCTGGATTTCTTTTCTTAGGGCATATTTGAAAATGGCTGACATTATTTGTGTGTGACTATTTGTGTGTAAGTGGTGATTGTGCTACCTGTTTTGTCTGGGCAGCATGTAAGGTTGTGTGCAGTGCATTGGTCCCCCAGTGATGGGTGTGTGTTGTGTGATGGACATGTGTATGTTGGGGACTGTTGTTGTCATGGTATTGAGTGGTGTTTGTGTTGAAATGTGTTTGTTGCAGTATTGTGTGGCTTTGTGTGCTTTGACTGTGTGAATGTGCATGTTTGGTGAATGGTATGTCAGATATGTTGTGATGTGTGTTTTCTGGGTATGTCAAATGCT